>NC_136473.1:42595125-43224666 GCF_902686455.1 Sciurus vulgaris
ATTGAGCCAGAGTTGAGTGTTTTCCTTCTGCTTGGTTGCTCAGGCTCTGCTAAAACCCCAATAGATTAGACTCTAGTTAATGACTTTCTCCCATGAGCAGACCTTGGTAAGAACAGAATACTCTGGCGTATTTTAAAAAGGTCCCCTTTCCCTTCTTCCTGCTGGAAGCATAAGAGAATTTTCTCTGATATTTCCTATGGGAACTTGGTGGAACTCCTGATGATAAAACTCACAGAAGTGTGAGGCCCCTCTGTGGCTTCCTGGAGCTCTCACCCCTCAGCCTTGTCCCCTCTGAGCAGTTTGTCTAGTAAAGTTTAGACCTTCCTGTCCTGGCACTTGTGCCCACAGAGGTTTCTGGTCTGATATGTTGTGATCTCCGTATCTGTCTGTCCAATTTTGGGGGCAGTGGTTGACCCTGTTATTTCCCTTTCCTATAGACCTATAAGAGTTGTTGATTTTTCAGTTTGATCAAATATTTCTTGCTGTTAGGATGAAGTGGCAGATTCCAAGCTCTTTCTATGTAGAACTGGAAGCTGGAAGTTCTCTGTTGGATTTTCTAGGATTATAATATCTGCAGAAAAGGATGGTTTTATCTCTTCTATTTGAATTCTTTTAGTCTTATTTCCTTGTCTTAACTTTCACTAATTGCCAGTACTTACAGATTGATTTTACATAGTAGTGATGAGGGTAGTCATTTCTAGGCTTTGAAGGACTATTTAGGTTTTCCTATTAAGTGTGATGTTTAGTTAATTGTGTCGATTTTTTGTGAGAGGGTCTAGATTTTGTTACAATAAGAAAGTACTCTGGTATTCCTAGCTCTTTAGGATTTAAAAAAAAAATTAATAGTTGTTGAATGTGACCTAATACTTTCTGCATACGTTATCACAATAGCACTGTTTTTCCCTTTAGTCACTTATGAAGGACTTAATATGACTGCTTTATGTTAAATCCTGTTTGAATTTCCACACTAAACACTTCCTGATGCAGCATTTATCATCAATAACTACTATTCTTGGTTAGTTAATATTTTGCCTAGGGCTCATAAGGAAAGAACTCTTTTCTTATATTGTTATTAATCAATTTTAGAATCAAGCATGCAAAAAGGATTACCTTTTCCTTGTACCTATAATATTTATTGGGGTCTGGGCACTTACCATAAATTTAAATTCAATTGCTTTGATAATTATTAGTCTATTCAATATTTATCTTTCCTCTTGTGCCATTTTTTTTGCATTTTATATTTTTACACATTTATTCCTACTGTCTAGATTTTCTACATTTGTTAAGGCTAAATTCTTAATATTTTTATTGCTGCAATACCTCTGTCTTGTCATACTGATTCCCTGCTCTAATTCAGTATTTATTTGATTCATATCATCTTTCTTTTTCCTTGAGCAGCAATTGTTAGGCAGATTCATCTTAAAATATATATTTTACTGGCAAAAGTAGATTAGATATTAGTTTAAAATCAGTAAATATTCCTACTATTTGATAGTTCTTGTGCACTTTTGAGTTTTCTTTGGGAATTTTCCAAAGCAGACAACTTCTTGAGAATCACATTAGAGTTTGAAGAATATGCATTAAATGTAATTCCAAATACATAGGGTAATACAGACAACCTAGATCTCTTACCTCAGGGAGATTAGGTTCTAGGGGGAAATAAGGCTTCTCCTGAATAATCACACAAACACAAATTACCTCTAAGAAGGAGTGGGAAAAGGCTATGAGATTTTCAAAGAAGCACTCAGTTATGTCTGAGAAATTTCCTTTAAGCATGTGATAGGAGAACCTGTTGAGAAGAAGGGACAGTGTTTCATAGAGGTATGGCATGAACAAAGATCCTGAGGTAGAGAGCCAGTATGACTGAGTGTAGAGAAAGAATAAATGAACATATCCTGTAGTCAAGGTTTCTCTTTGATAGTCTGACATAGTGGGGTTGATCGTATTTGCATACAGGGAAGTGTTGACAAAAACTCCTACGTTATAGGCTAAAAGAGAAAAGAATCAAAGTGGAAACAACAACAAAAACTGAAAGATAAAAATCTTTTTTGCATCCTAAGCAGAATAATTACCAACACATTTTAATAACTGAAGAAAGCCTCAGGAAACACTCCTTTATAACTAGTGCCCTAACAAATGTTGGCTTGGGAACAGTTTGAAACGGTTCCTACATTGATTTGAAATCATTAAAACCTAAAATATTGAAGTTTACAATTAAAAATTGTTTAAATTTAAAATGATTCTTTGAAATCATATAATATAATGGAACACATTAGATTTAGAGTAAAATTTGTTCAACTTTCCTACCATTTAATATTGAGAATGAACGTCAACTTTTAAAGTAGTATTCTTTCTTCATGTAACTTGAATGAAAAGGTAATGGTTGGGAAAAATTTCAACCCTTCAGCAGCCTGGCTTCCTTGAGAGCACAGACTCAGCAGCTGTGCCTGCTGCGGCGACACCCGATCTGCTGGGGAAGGACCAGGTGTGCACTGGCCCTGTGTCTGCACTGTGCTGTACACTGGCCTTTCAGTTGAAAGATAATGCCCATGAGCACTAAATGTCTCTGGAAGTGAATAAACTTTAGGCTTGCTTAAAGGTTACAAACTTTTGCTGCCCCAATGATGTGAGAGTAGGCTACAAATCTGAGCCCTAAAAGTGCCAATAAATTGAAGGAATGTGATTTATCATTTCTATTGCAAAGAAATGGATGCAAACTGATTTGTTCATTCTCGCATGGTTTAAATACATTCTTTCCATGACACTTATTGGAGAAGCTTATTAAACATGACAAAAACTTTATCATGACTATGGGTTTAGTAATGTGACAAACAAATTAGCCTGGATATAAAACTGGAGATTGCTTCATTTGGTTTTTCAGTATACAGAATTATTCTTGGCAAAGCATATCACACACGTTATGTCTTTCTAATTAAAACTAGTGACTCCCTTTGTCACCATTTATTCTATTGTTGCTTAGAGTAGACACCCTCAGAGTCACATGAAGAAGTAACAAAATCATCTGAGATTCAGATCCTCCATGACCTTCCTTCTAGATCTTACCACACTGTAGGCTCCCATAGAAACCTTATAAGCAAATGATCCTTGTATTCGTTCCTGCATGTGCTTTGTATCTCTCTGCAGTTTATGAACTGCTGCCTGGAAAGCACTTCTTCTTTCTCCAAACTTGTTCTTCTGAAATCTGTCCAGTTGAGACTCAGCTCAGATGTGCCATGCCTCTGTGGGCTTTACTTAATCTTTCTAATTGGGTTCCTCAGAACACCAACTTCCTGGAATGTCGTAAAACAAAAGTAGCACTTTGAATGTTCTGAGAAATCTTACAGTAAAGAAACCTCTTAAGGTTTGCTTAGCTCAGCAGTTCCTAAATTTATTTGACCATGGACTACCGCCCACCCTGCCCCACCAAATAATGCTCATTAATATCCCAGAGAGCACAGCTTGAGACCTGTTTTCCTTTTACACTGTGTTCCCCTTCCTTATTCATCTACTTAGCCACAAAATATGTATTGACTATCAATAAGATGTACACAAAAATTAAAAACTGATTTGGTCTTACAGCCTTGAGAAGATCTTCAGATCTAGGAGAGGAAATGATTCTGCAATGGCAGTTCAAGGTAGACCACATTCCACGTTATATGAGAGGTACTGACGAGGTACTCAGGAGGCAAAGGAGAAGGAAAACAGTATTTTAATCCAGGAGAGTGTGTTCACATGGGTCCTTCAAGAAGTAAACCCAACTGATGCTCAAGGGTTCTATTAGGAGGTATCAGTTCTAAGAAAATGGAGAGGAAGCTCAGACAGCCTGGGAGAACCAACAAGCCACCACACATACCTAACCCTTAGTGAAGGAAAGTGGGCAGAGGGTTGGGCAAAACTGTGCAGCCCAAGGAAGATTTGACGAGGCCATTGGAATTCCCTGAGTCAAAGTCAATTTCAGTGTCATCCTGAGTCTCCCAAGAGTGAACCTGCCTTAGCCTTCCCTGTCCAAATGGTAATAGCTTGGGGATAATATGACTTCAGTCTCAATAAAGCAATGAAATCCAGAGGGAGGTCTTTGGTCTGGAGTTCAAGTCCTTTCCTGTTGTTGGGGGTGTATGAGCTGCATTCTGTGGCTGCAGCATGGGATTAGTCATGCTGGCTAAGGAGTTGTCTAAGTTTGGTGCTTGACCTTGATGTAGCATTAGAACATGGAGATGGGAGAAAAAAAGCATTCTGGTTAAGAGGAGTAGCACGAACAGAAACATGGAGGCAGGAATTTATGGAGTTGTGCATGGCATACCAACATGGCTGGAACTTCAGATATGGGGAAGCAGTTAAAAGTTGTGGATAGGGATTCTGGAGTGAGGCAGTTGGGGCTAAAATGGCAGCTGCCCCCTAATACAAGTAAGTCATTTAATATCTGCGTTAGAGTTTCCTGTCTTTAAAATGGGAATAGTTGTGGGATTATTGTGTCTTTCCAACCACATTCAGTTCACTGAAGCCTATAATTCAATTCAATTCTGACACTATCAACCTTGAGTTAGCACAGACCCTACAAATTTAAGGACTCAGCCCTGCAGGATTGCCCCCCACTTAAGACATCAGAAGCAAATAGGGTGTTTCCAGGCTACCTGCACTTCTTCACAGCTAACCATAAATTTGAGGTTTCCCACAAACTCCTCAGGTTTGAACAAATACTGAGCAAATTAAATGACTGGTCTACTTTCTGGTGAGTTTCGATGTTTACCTTGTTTAATGTTTGTGTCTGTAACTAAAATAATGGACCCTATGACAACCAGGAAAATAAAAATTGCTGTTTCCTTCTCCAAAAGGGAGGCTGGGAGATCACAGTGTCTTGCAGTTATTCTACAAGAAAAATCCTCTCTCCTTCTGTTCTGCTCCCTGCTTCTAGGGTTTGGCTGAAATCTCTGGGTGAACTGCACTGTTTTTTACTGAGATGGAGATGGCTGGTGCAGAAACAGGCTGGGGGAATGGTAAGGAAATCAAAAGTTGATTTGGACCTGGTTAACTCTGAGATATCTGTGGGTCATCTGAGTGGACTTACTGGATATGTGAGCTTGGAGTTCAAGGGCTAGAGATACATGTTTGGAACAATAATAGGAAGTAAATTAACTAGGGAATCCTAAGGGCATCATGTGTATTACAACATTTTGAGATCAGGTGAAGAAGAAGGGCTGGCAAAGGAAAGAGAAAATACACATCACTACTAAATGAACATAGAAATAAAAGGGTAAACCGGCTAACAGAAATTTATATAGCTTAAGATCATTAGCGTCAGTGATTCCAGACGAGATAATAAGGCATCTTTAACTGATTAAAATCAACAGAAAAGGTGTCTCAAAGAATCCTCAATGTGGAAGAGAACTAATAATACATTACAATCACCTTATGTAATAATGAGCCTATATCTAGTAAGAAGCAATATATAAATAGGATTATCTAATGTTCTGCTGGGTTAAAACAAAACAAATAATTCACAACTGTTTGTTCTTCTTTTCTGACATTTAAGCCAAATTTGCTCTTTTAATGAAGGCGTCAGCTCCTTTTCCTGCTCGTATCAGGGAGATTAGAAATATAAAATTTGTCACAATACAATAGTGCATAGTCACCAACCCTCCAAAATAGTAGTCTAGGAGGACAATAATTTTTACATATTTAAAAATTTTGTGACTTATTTTGATCCAATGTTTAGTGAAAGACAAAGACCACCTACTTTAGGTCTTTGTTTTCAATACATTGAGATCTCCTTTACTTTTGAAGCAAGAATGGATTTGAAAACAAACATGGAGCCCCAAAACCCTTGTATAATGGTCAGTGGATTTTTTTTTTAAACTCCAATTTTTTTATTTATTTTTTGGTTACAAGGGATTGAGCCCAGTGGAACTCAACCACTGAGCCATGTCCTCAATCCTTTTTTATATTTTATATTTAAATTGCTTAGGGCCTCCCTAAATTGCTGAGGCTGGCCTGGAACTTGCTATCCTCCTACCTCAGCCTCCCAAGCCATGGGAATTATAGGCATGTACCACCACACCTGAAACAAAACACAACAACAACAACAAAAAAAAACTCTTGAAGATGAGCAAACAAACAAACAAACAAAAATGTCTGTCATCATTGGTTTGTCTGTACAGCCTAAAAGAAATGTAAGAGATGGAGTTGCAAGGGAGGAAAGACTTTTTTTTCCCCCTCAACTCTTATTAGACTTGGCTTTATCAACCTCTTGCAACAATAGACAGACAAACAAAAGATAGTGACACTTATTAATATGTGCAGGGCACACCATGAGGGAGAAATCTCAATAGACTTAACTCAAATTGGTAGCTTAAAATTCAACTTATATAGCATTTTCAACAAAGAACAATAAATTTATAGAGAAATGACAGAGAATGAGGAAGAAGGTTTTGATTTCCAAGGTCAAGAAATTGTGGGAAGGTAAATACATGGGAAGAATCTAAAAGAATAAGGTTCATTTGTAGATTCCTCTGGGGCTGTCTCCGGGATAGAGAGAACTTTTTCTCCATTTGACTTTCTCTTCTTTTTCTCCTTCTTCTTTTAAATGATATCTTACAACTTCTGTGGGTCATGTCTGGGCATCAGTTAGTTGGGTCTTCTACTTAAGGTCCCATCAGGTGGAAAACAAGGTAAGGGCGAGGTTATGAATAAATTCATCTGAGGCTCAAGTCTTCCTTCTGGCTTCTTGGTTGTTGACAGGATTCAGTTCCTTATTAAATTAGTCCATTTTTCTGCTGCTATGACAAAATATTTGAGGAGTTCTGGAATTCTGGAGTTTCAGAACTCTGAAACTCTGGTGATGGCCTTCTTGCTGGCAGTCTTGAGGGAGAGCTGGGAATTAGATGGAAAAGACAGGAAACACATGCATCCATTTGCTGCTTCTTTGTCTCTTTCAGCTCAAAAATAGATTTAATGTCAGAGAAGCATATTTTGGAGTGATATGTTCTAACTTCCTTCAGGGAGACTATGTTATTAGATCAGAAGAGAAAACCACTAGGAGTTGCCTATTCAATGGCAGTGCCTAAAGGTGAGAAAGAAGGCTATCAAAGCAAGGAAGGAAGAACATGGTCCAGCCCTGCGGTAGGGCCCTTGGCTAAGCAGTCCTAAGGCACACGTGTGGGCTCTCATCTAGCTTTTATATAACATTCTGAGTTGATCTTGTATGGTTGTCAGTCTTCACTTTTATCTCCTCAGGCATTCCTATATAGTCACCCAGCTGAAGGTGGGGTAACCATGGTCAGTGACTGGCCTCCTCTCTCAAACTCTGTCTCCTAATCTTGTGGAGACATGCTTTTCTGACCCTGATGGTCAGCGGCCTGGAAGAACTCCTCCTTCATTTTTCAAGGTCTCATTATCAGTTGTATAAACAGGCCTTAAAACATGACACTATCAATTCTTTTATCCTTTTATTTAGCAGTAGCATCCTGGGGATGTTGGGGGAGAAAATAGAAAAAGAACAAAAATGATAGAATCAGCCCATTTCCCCCTAGCACTGTGTACATGAAAATTTCTACTTTTCACAGGCATCTTACTTCTGTATATATAAAAACATATAACAGTTGTTTATTGTATAGTTGGTTATATGTTTTATAGAGGCTTTAAAATGTTCCTAAATATGATTATGACATATTTGATAATGAGATCAACTGATTTCATTTAACAGTGAGTTCATTGGCACTCTTTATTAAGTCGCAGGAATCTGCACTTTCTATTTCTTAGTACAGAATAGGAAGAGTACTTGTTTTTTAATTTGTGTTGTTATTCGGTCATTGTTTTAAATTTTCAAACAGGATCACACATTTCTTGTTTCAATTTTCTAACTTCAAGCGATTAATTAGGAAATATTTCTTCAACCCCACTTTTTACAACATACTTTGTGAAGATAAGCTAGCCATAAGGCAAGTTTCCTATGCTAGGAAATCTGGCTAGGAAGATTGGATTCAAGGGGTTCTATTATTCTTTGGTTGCTAGGGTTGATTCAGTCTTTGTAGTAGCAGTGTTTTTTTGTTTTAACTAATTAATTTGTATATTTTAAAATTTCTCTTTGTACCTATGTAAATTTTTCATAAAGAGCATGATTTTCTCACACAGAGTACTATGGTTTGGATAAGTTCTCCTTCTCCCCCAGAAGGCCCATGTATTGAAGACTTGCTCTCTAACCTAAGGTACTTTTGAGAGGTGGTGGAACCTTTAAAAGGTGGGGCATAGTGGAAGGAAGTTAAGATACCAGGTATATTCTCTAGAAGGGCATACAAGCCCCTCCTTTTCTTATCTCTCTTTGCTTTCTGGCTGCCATGAAGAGAGCACCTTCCTCTGCCATGCACTCCCACCACCAGAGACCCAAATCTAAAGGCCAAACTCTGAGCCAAAATAAACCTTTCTTCCTCATGAGTTGTTTTATCTCAGGTATTTAGTTATAGTAAGGGAAAGCTGACTAGTAGAAGAAACACTGTGCTTTAGACAAGTTTCAATCGTTACTAGACTAAGAAAACACTGAAGACATTGTAATAAAATAGATTACTGGATATGGTTTCAATAGAATGCTATAATGGTGGGATTATCTGGTTGTGTAGGGATATAGACTTTTGTTCTTTACTAGACCATTTTACAATTCTTTGGACATGAAAAATAATTTGTAGAAAACAAGGAGCAATTCAAATAATTCTTGTCCATAGCCATTCAAGAGAATTCTGTCCAACAGTATATAAGCCTCCCTCTCCTTCCAAACCCAGTTTTGCATATATTTGGAAATTCATTTCAACATTCTTGATCAATAAATGTCTTTTAAAAATTCTTCTTTGAATTCATTGTAATAGCTCACTGGTTTCCTCATTTAACTAAAGAGTTGGTAGATCTTTGACTTGTGTTCTTGATATATTTGTATGAGAATCATGATTTTTATTATTAAAACAACCTTTGATACTAGTTAAAAAAATATTACTTGGGAAAATGTAATGAGAATACACAGGCTCATTTCAAGGAAAACCCAAACAGAATATATCAGGGCTTTACTAGATATGGTACAGGAAGATCTCCAGGAGAGTATTGTGAGCATTTCATCATCTTTCCAAAGTCACATGATCTTTTGTCTCTGATTTTCATTAGCATCTTCTTTGTCTTCATTCTTTTAAACTACTATAACAAAATACCTCAGTTTAGGTATTTTTTTTCTTCAATTAAAAATTTTTTTTTTCTGATTTTAGGGGTTGAATCTAGGAACACTTTACCACTGAGCTATCTTCTCAGCCCTTTTATTTTAACTTTTAATTTTGAATGAAGATCTTGCTAAATTGCCAGGGCTGACCTCCAATTTGTGATCCTCCTGGCTCAGCCTCTTGAATAGCTGGAATCAGGCATGCACTACCACTCTTGGCTTAGACTGGGTAATTTATGTACAATAGAAATGTATTTATCACAGTTTTTGAGGCTGGGAAATCTAAGATTAAGCCACCAGCAGAATCAGTGTCTAGTGAGTGCTCTCTGCTTCATAGATGGCAACTTCTATGTGTCCTCATGTGGCAGAAAGGGTTAAACAAACTCCCTTCGGTCTCATTTATAAGGACACTAGGACACTAATCACTTTCTAAAGGCCCCATCTGTCAATACCATTGCATTGTTGATTAGGTTTCAACATAGAATTTGAGAGAGAGGGGGGCTCAAGACATTCAGACCATAGCATGCTTCATTCTCCTCTCTTTGAGAAGACTGATTTTTCTCTGCTTTTCCATATGATATGAGAGAATGGCCATCACAGCCCTAAAATTACGGAAACTTCTTTCATTTATTCATTCAGCAAAAATCTATTTTGTACATACTATGCCAGCTGTCTCTTGCTCTAGCACCCAGACAATTTACATTTCTATGTTTCCATACACATTGCTGGAAGGCACATTAATTTTTTTGCTGCACTATTATTGTACATAATGTTGGGACTTCTTGTTATGTATTCATGCACACAATATAACAATATAATCTGGCCAATATCACTTCGCAACACTTTTCCTCCTCCATCCCCACCTCCCATCCCCTGGTTCCTTTCCTCTACTGATCTCATTTTTGATTTTCATGAGATCCTGCCCCTACCACTACCACCTTTCTTTCTTTTCCTTTTTTCTCTCTAGCTTCCAGGTATAAGAGAGAAATATGACCCTTGACCTTCTGAATTTGGCTTATTTCGCTTAACATAATGATCTCTAGTTCCATACATTTTCCTCCAAATTACATAATTTCATTTTTCTTTATGACTGAGTGAAATTTCTATATCTATCTATCTATCTATCTATCTCTCTATATCACATTTTCTTTATCCATTCATCTGTTGATGGATACCTAGGCTGGTTCCATAGTTTGGCTATTATAAATTTTGCTGCTAAAAACATGGGTATACATGTATAGTGATATGCCTACATTATAATAGTAATGACTTTATTTAGGATAAATGCTGAGGAGTGATATAGCTGGGCCATATGGTGGTTCCATGCCTAGTCTTTTGAAGAAACTCCATACTGATTTCAATAGTGGTTGTACTAGTTTGCAATCCCACCAATTGTGTAAGTGTTCTTTTTCTCCACATCCTCTCAAGAATTTATTATTATTTGTATTTTTATTTATTTATTTTTTTACTGTAAACAAATGGGGTACAACTTGTTTCTCTGTTTGTACATGAAGTAGAGGCGTATCATTTGTGTAATCATACATTTACATAGGGTAATGGTGTTTGATTCATTCTGCTAATTTTTTTCCTACCCCCACACCTCCCACCCCTCTTTTCCCTCTATACAGTCCCTCTTTCCTCCATTCTTGCCCCCTCGCACCCCCCATTATGTATCATCATCCGCTTATCAGAGAGATCATTTGTCCTTTGGTTTTTTGAGATTGGCTTATCTCACTTAGCATGATATTCTCCAATTTCATCCATTTGCCTGCAAATGCCATAATTTTATTATTCTTTATGGCTGAGTAATATTCCATTGTGTGTGTGTGTGTATATATGTATACACACACACACACACCAGAGTTTCTTTATCCATTCATCAATTGAGGGGCATCTAGGTTGTTTCTACAATCTGGTTATTGTGAATTGAGCAGCTATGAACATTGATGTGACTGCATCACTGTAGTATGCTGATTTTAAGTCCTTTGGGTAAAGGCCAAAGAGTGGGATAGCTGGGTCAAATGGTGGTTCCATTCCAAGTTTTCTAAGGAATCTCCACACTGCTTTCCAGATTGGCTGCACTAACTTGCAATCCCACCAGCAATGTATGAGTGTACCTTTTTTCCCCACATCCTCACCAATACCTATTGTTGCTTGTATTCTTGATATTTGCCCTTCTAATTGGGGTGAGATGGAATCTTAGGATAGTTTTGATTTGCATTTCTCTTATTATTAGAGATGTTGAACATTTTTTCATATATCTGTTGATTGCTTATAGATCTTCTTCTGTGAAGTGTCTGTTCATATCCTTAGCCCATTTGTTGATTGGGTTATTTGTATTCTTGGTGTAGAATTTTTTGAGTTCTTTATAGATTCTGGAAATTAGTGCTCTATCTGAAGTATGAGTGGTAAAAATTTTCTCCCACTCTGTAGGCTCTCTCTTCACATTGCTGATAGTTTCCTTTGCTGAGAGAAAGCTATGTAGTTTGAATCTATCCCAGTTATTGATTCTTGCTTTTATTTCTTGTGCTATGGGAGTCCTGTTAAGAAAGTCTGATCCTAAGCCAACAAGTTGAAGATTTGGACCTACTTTTTCTTCTATAAGATGCAGGGTCTCTGGTCTGATTCCAAGGTCTTTGATCCATTTTGAGTTGAGTTTTGTGTAGGGTGAGAGATAGGGGTTTAGTTTCAGTCTGTTGCGTATGTATTTCCAGTTTTCCCAGCACCATTTGTTGAAGAGGCTGTCTTTTCTCCATTGCATGTTTTTGGCACCTTTGTCTAGTATGAAGAGGTCAGTGGATTTTTGACAAGGGTGTTGAGACTACACATTGTATTTGAAATCAATGTGTTGGAAAAAATGGATGGAAGACCTACGCATAAGAGCTAAAGTTATGAAGCTCTTAGAAGAAAACATAGGTAAAAACTTCATGAGATTGGATTTGGCAATGATTTATTGGACATGATAGCAAATGAATATTAAACAAAAGACAAAATAAACTGGACTTCATAAAATTTAAAACTTTTGTGCATCAAAGAACTATCAAAAGAAGAGACAATGCACAAAATGGATAAAATATTTAAAAATCATATATATGGTAAAGGATCAATATACTGAAAATATAAAAACTCCTATAATTGAACAACAGAAGAGAACCCAGAGAGTGCAGCTCAAAAATGGACAAAGGACTCAAACAGACATTTCTCCAAAGAAGATATACAAAATAGTCAATAAACAACACAAAAGAATTTTTAACCTCACTAGGAATCAGGGAAGTGCAAAGAGAACTTACAGGAAGATATCATTTCACACCAAATGGTTATTATCAAAATTCAAAATATAACAGAAAAATAGCAGGTGTCAGTGAGGATGTGGAGAAATTGGAATTTGAGAACACTGCTGGGGGGCATGTAAAATGTTCAACCACCGTGGAAGACAGTTGGCAGTTCCTCAAAAACATTGCACATGAAATAATCACATAACCCAGCAATTCCACTTCTAGGTATATGCCCCAAAGAATTGAAAGTGAGGATTCAAAGAGATATGTACACACCAATGTTTATAACAGTATTATTTGCAATAACCAAAATATGGAAACAATATTCATCAAAAGGTAAATGGCAAAACAAGATGCAGTATATACTTATTATGGAATATTAGTCTCTCATGAAATGGAATGAAATTGATAACACTATACGGATAAAATTTGAAAACATTATGCCAGATAAACCAAACCAGACACAAAAGGATAAATATTGTATGAGTCTACTTATATAAAGTATATAGAATAGGAAAATTCATAGAGAGAGAAAATAACCATTTACGAGAGGGTGGGAGAAGGGAGAAAGGGAATTACTATTTAATGGGTACAGTTTCTGTTTGAGAATATGAAATGGTTCTGGAAATGGATAGCGAAACATTGTGAATGTACTTACTGCCATGGACAAGCCCACTTAAGTGGTTAAAATGCAAAAGTTTATGTTATGTATATATTGCCACAATAAAGAATGCGCAAGCCAAAAAGTAATAATAATGGATTTGATGGTCTCTGATCATCTCTGGCCAGCAAGTCTATTCTTGTAATTTTGGAGTCCACCGCTTGTGGGCTAGATCTCCTCTAAAATTAATGACCGAGTAAAAGGGGACAGAATTCTATTATGACCTTGCTTGTTGAGCTTTCCACTATGACATGTGCCAAAGAGAGTCATCTTTACATACTGCCTTAGTTTGGAAGTCTTCCCCAAAGGTCCGTGTGTTAAAGGCGTGGTCCTGCGGCACTGGTGGGAGGTGATCGAAACTTTAGGAGGTGGGGCCTAGTAGGAAAAAGGAAGATCACTGGGGCTGGGGTTGTGCTCTGAAGGGGCCATTGAGTCCCTGGCCTCTTCCACTCTCTCTTTGCTCCCTGGCTGCCATGGAGCAAGCAGTTTCCTCTGCCAACAATTCCCACCCTGATGTGCTGCCTCATCACAGGCCCAAAAGCAAGAGAGCTGACTGTCCATGGATTGAAACCATGAGCCTTTCCTTCTTATAACTTGTTTATTTCAGATATTTTGTCACAGTGACAGAAATCTAGCATACACATTAAATGAAAAAATTAAGTATAAAATACTGTCAGTGATTTTGAGACAGAGCTTTGCTCAAGTAGTCAGCTTGATGAGTAGTTACCACTTGCAGACTTTAAACTCCACTATGCTGTTCACATCACAGGATGCCATATCTACTAACACACAGTTGAACCTTGATGACCAATCAGATCTAGACATTTCTACGGTTTTTCGGCTTCTTTTTGCCTAGCTGAATCCAAGATAAGAGATGGCTTTTCTCCTGGGACTGGTAGATGTCCTTATTCCTTGTTAGTAAGGAACAGTGTGTATGTACATATGTGTATACATAAGTGTCTATGCATATTGTGTTTTTTGTTGCTAGTAACAGGACTACAGACTGGATGAGTTATAAAGGAAAGAGGTTTATTTTTGTCTCACGACTCTGGAGGTGCTACATCTGGTGATGGACTTCTTGCTGGTAGAGACTGAGAAGGAAGAGTGCATCATACAGCAAGAGACAGGGAACATTTGTGTATGTGTGTGTGTCTGGTCTCTCTCCTTCTTCTTATGAAGCCACAAGGATTCAACCATGGGGACTCCACCAAAATGAACTCATCTAAACATGATCATCTCTCGCCAGCCCCAGCTCTAACCACCATCATCAGATTGTTTCCACCTTGTGATACCTCACAATGGGGAGTACATTTCAACACACAAAGCCCTGGGGGAGCTCAAACTATATCCAACCCTAGCAGAAGGCACACATGTACACACACCAGGGCTCGGAATTATTCTAAATCTGCTTCTTTCTCAAGTGTACAGCATAACTTTCATAGACCATGCATTGTCTTCAAGTATATCCGAGAAGCAGGTGTGACCAAGAATTTTCCCCCTCATTTAAGTCAATGAAAAATACAATTACTGAACAAATGCTATACCAATTTATGTCAGCACATAGCTATCATTTATTTTCATTGGAATTCATGCTCATCAGATGGAATTTTTGGGCATAATACATAGAATTTCTGAATATTTTGTATCAGAGACTGAATACTTTCTAGTTTCTAATTTCTCATTTTGAAGAACTGGAAAACAATCACTTCTTCAAGTTATAATATTAAAATATGAGTTATATACTATCATTCCTAAATAGATAATACTTGAGGTAAGGATTTTCTAAACATTGCCATGTTTCTAAAATCTTGTCTTCAAACACACAAACAGCTGAGTATCAAGAGAATACTGAATTTCTAGGTGTGTTAGTTTTCTTTCACTGCGAGAAAATACCAGAGAAAAACAACTTAAATGAAGGAAGATCTATTTTGGCTCATGTTTTCAGACGTTTCAGTCCATCGTCACCTGGCCTCTTGCTTTGGGCTGAACATAACAATGGAGGGCATGTGGTGGAGCAAGGCTGCTCACTGCACAGTGGACACAAGGCAGAAACAGAAAGAGCATGAAAGAAAGGGTCTGGAGACAAAATATAGCCTTCAAGGATCCACTCCCTCCAATTAGGCCTCACCTTCTAAGTTTCCACCACTTCCCAATAGTCAATTAAATTATAAATTTCTCAGTGGATTAATAATCCACTGATGAGGTCAGAATCCTTGTAATTTAATCATTTTCCAGAGGCCCCACCTCCAAACCCTGCTGCCTTGGGGACGCAGCCTGCCACACATGAGCTTTTGGGGGACGCTTCAGGTCCACACCGTAACATGAGACCCTTGTCAGTGTCTGGGTGTTTAGACCTTGGGAGGAGGGCTCTAATTTGGGTCAGTCTGGGGCAGGTGTAAAAAGCCTCCAGGAATCATGAACTCATTTACTCCAGAAGTGTTTGCTCTAGAAGATGGCTTTTGGAACCTGGATCTGGGGCTGTGGTGGCTCTGCAGGATCTTCTGGGCTTGACTTCTGCCTTCTCTTCCATCAGAACAGCTCCACATGAGTTTCCATGCTTTTTCAAAATTTGACAGTCATTTCCCTCAAGTAAGCCAAGTTTAGACTAGCTCAAGAAGTGACTTAGCTCTCTGGTCATTCTCCAGATCAGAGATGAGAGAGCCAAAAATGGTCTGGGCTTCAGCAATAGAACAGTGTTTTCTGGAGATCCAGGTGATTGAAAAATTCTGATTTGCAGTTAGCCTTGAGTATGCCTCTTTTGACCATAGCTCTTCCCTCCTTCCTACCTTCTACCATTCTAGGACTGAAAGGAAAACAAACCCAATTTCATAACAGAAATATTGAACTACTGTTCAGTTTTTGTTCAAAAACAATGCCAACAAAACCCAAATAGAACATGAATCCAGCGTCTGTTTTCATGTTTAGAATGTAAAGTCAATACTTTTGGTCTGTTTTTAATTAGTGAGTTATGTGAACTTGACTTCTGAGTTATGAATTATATATCTTTTATTCTGATAAAGGATAACCATTTCTATAGTTTACATACTACATTGATAACATATTTCTATTTTACCTTAGCTTAAAAGCATGTAAAGGCAGATATAATTAGAATGCCTATCTTAGCCAAAATAAAATTCCAATGAGTTATACTCATAAAATGCTTAGCTTTCAGCAATGATAATTTTGCAGGGAGTGAAATGCAAACTCATTTTTAAATAAAATAATGCATTATATGGGATTATTGTCCTGTTTATAAGACAGTTCAAAGTTGAAATGTTTTTCTAAGAATAAACTTTAGGATAAGTCATCTACTTCTTTTCAAACTAATAAAATGAGAAGAATTTTCTTTCTTTTTTTTTTTTTTTTGCCTGAGAACATTTGTAGTTCTGCTTGAGCTCAGGAGCTTTTTTATAGCCTCATAGACTGAATTCACTTTTTGATAGTCTTAATACATTCTCCTGTTTAAAGATCAGTTTTATTGAGCTACTATTACATACAATAAAACTTAATATTTTAAAACTCAACCAATTTTTAATTTTATATCTGTGCAGTGACCATGCACAGATATAAAATTAAACATTTTATTTTATTTTATATAAAATAAAACATTTTATATTTTATGAGTGCATCATGATACACTCAGCGTGCTTTTATATTCATTAATTGCTAAATGTATTTCATTATATAGATATGATGCAATTTGTTTATTCCTTCACTTGTAGAGAGACATTTTGGTTAGCTCCAGATTGGTTATTCTGACTAACACTGTTATAAACCTCTTAATACAATTATTCAAGTGAACATGTTTTTTATTTATTTGGGTAAATCTCAAGGAGTAGAATTTCTGGATTGTATATTAAATACTTGAGATTGACACAAACTATTTTTCTGAAGTGGTTGTGTCATTTGAAATTTCTCATCAGCAATGTACACAAAAGTTCCAGTGTTTTACCTCGTGACCAACATTTGCAATTACTGATAGATAGTTTTAAATTTCAGCTACTCTCTTCAGTGTGTAGTGACAGCACATTGTGTTTTTCCTTTGTCTTTCCCTAATGATGTTGATCTTTTCGTTTGTTTATTTTCTTTTTTTTTTATTGTAAACAAATGGGATACATGTTGCCTCTCTGTTTGTACATGGCGTAAAGGCATACCATTTGTGTAATCATAAATTTACATACAGTAATGTTGTTTGATTCATTTTGTTATTTTTTCCCTTCCCCCCACCCCTCCCACCCCTCTTTACCCTCTATACAGTACTTTCTTCCTCCATACTTGCCCCCCTCCCTAACCCTAACTCTAACCCTAACATTAACCCTTCCCTCCCCCCCTTTATGTGTCATCCTCCACTTATTAGCGATATCATTCGTCCTTTGGCTTTTTGAGATTGGCTTATCTCACTTAGCATGATATTCTCCAATTTCATCCATTTGCCTGCAAATGCCATAATTTTATCATTCTTTATGGCTGAGTAATATTCCATTGTGTATATATACCACAGCTTCTTTATCCACTCATCAATTGAAGGGCATCTAGGTTGGTTCCACAGTCTGGCTATTGTGAATTGAGCAGCTATGAACATTGATGTGGCTGTGTCTCTGTAGTATGCTGATTTTAAGTCCTTTGGGGATAGGCCAAGGAGTGGGATAGCTGGGTCAAATGGCGGGTCCATTCCAAGTTTTCTAAGGAATCTCCACACTGCTTTCCAGAGTGGCTGCACTAATTTGCAGCCCCACCAGCAATGTATGAGTGTACCTTTCTCCCCACATCCTCGCCAACACCTGTTGTTGCTCGTATTCTTGATAATCGCCATTCTAATTGGGGTGAGATGGAATCTTAGGGTGGTTTTGATTTGCATTTCTCTTATTACTAGAGATGTTGAGCATTTTTCCATATGTTTGTTGATTGCTTGTAGATCTTCTTCTGTGAAGTGTCTATTCATATCCTTAGCCCATTTGTTGACTGGATTATTTGAATTCTTGGAGTAAAGTTTTTTGAGTTCTTTATAGATTCTGGAGATTAGTGCTCTATCTGAAGTATGATTGGCAAAGATATTCTCCCACTCTGTAGGCTCTTTCTTCGCATTGCTGATAGTTTCCTTTGCTGAGAGAAAGCTTTTTAGTTTGAATCTATCCCAGTGGTTGATTCTAGCTTTTATTTCTTGTGCTATGGGAGTCCTGTTAAGGAAGTCTGATCCTAGACCAAAAAGGTGAAGATTTGGACCTACTTTTTCTTCTATAATCTGCAGTGTCTCTGGTCTGATTCCGAGGTCCTTAATCCATTTTGAGTTTAGTTTCGTGCATGGTGAGAGATATGGGTTTAGTTTCATTCTGTTGCATATGGATTTCCAATTCTCCCAGCACCATTTGTTGAAGAGGCTATCTTTTCTCCATTGCATATTTTTGGCCCCTTTGTCTAGTATGAGAAAATTGTATTTATTTGGGTTTGTGTCCGTGTCCTCTATTCTGTACCATTGATCTACCTTTCTATTTTGGTACCAATACCATGCCGTTTTTGTTACTATTGCTTTGTAGTAGAGTTGAAGATCTGGTATTGCAATACCCCCTGTTTCACTCTTCCTGCTAAGAATTGCTTTAGCTATTCTGGGTTTCTTATTCTTCCAGATGAATTTCATAATTGCTTGCTCTATTTCTGTAAGGTACGTCATTGGGATTTTAATTGGGATTGCATTGAATCTGTATAGCACTTTTGGTAGTATGGCCATTTTGACAATATTAATTCGGCCTATCCAAGAACATGGGAGATCTTTCCATCTTCTAAGGTGTTCTTTAATTTCTTTCTTTAGTGTTGTATAGTTCTCATAGTAGAGGTCTTTCACCTCTTTTGTGAGATTGATTCCCAAGTATTTTATTTTTTTCGAGGCTATTTTGAATGGGGTAGTTTTCCTAATTTCTCTTTCTGAAGATTCATCACTTATGTATAAAAATGCATTGGATTTATGGGCATTGATCTTGTAACCTGCTACTTTACTGAATTCACTTATGAGTTCTAAGAGTTTTCTGGTGGAATTTCCAGGTTCCTCTAAATATATAATCATGTCATCAGCGAACAGGGATAGTTTGAGTTCTTCTTTCCCAATTCGTATCCCTTTAATTTCTTTGGTTTGTCTAATTGCTCTGGCCAGAGTCTCAAGAAAGATGTTGAATAGAAGTGGTGAAAGAGGGCATCCCTGCCTTGTTCCAGTTTTTAGTTCTTCATGCTTTCAGTTTTTCACCATTTAGAATGATATTAGCCATGGGCTTAGCATAAATGGCCTTTACAATGTTAAGGAATGTTCCCACTATCCCTATTTTTTCTAGTGTTTTGAGCATGAAGGGGTGCTGTATTTTATCAAATGCTTTTTCTGCATCTATTGAAATAATCATGTGATTCTTGACTTTAAGTCTATTGATATGGTGAATGACATTTATTGATTTCCTGATGTTGAACCAACCTTGCATCCCTGGGATGAAACCCACTTGATCATGGTGCACTATCTTTTTAATATGTTTTTGTATGCGATTTGCTAAAATTTTGTTGAGAATTTTTGCGTCGATGTTCATTAAGGATATTGGTCTGAAATTTTCTTTCCTTGATGAGTCTCTGTCTGGTTTAGGGATCAGTGTGATATTGGCTTCATACAATGAGTTTGGGAGGGTTCCCTCCTCTTCTATTTTATGGAATACTTTGAGAAGTATTGGAATGAGCTCTTCTTTAAAGGTTTTGTAGAACTCGGCTGAGAACCCATCTGATCCCGGACTTTTCTTTGTTGGTAGGCTTTTGATGACTTCTTCTATTTCACTACTTGAAATTGGTCTATTTAAATTGTTTATATCCTCCTCGTTCAGTTTAGGCAATTCATATGTCTCTAGAAACCTGTTGATGTATTCAAAATTTTCTATTTTGTTGGAGTATAGATTTTCAAAATAGCTTCTAATTATGTTTTGTATTTCAATCGTGTCTGTTGTAATATTTCCTTGTTCATTCCGAATTTTAGTGATTTGGGTTTTCTCTCGTCTTCTCTTTGTTAGTGTGGCTAAAGGTTTATCAATTTTGTTTATTTTTTCGAAGAACCAACTATTTATTTTGTCAATTTTTTGTATTGTTTCTTTTGTTTCAATTTCGTTGATTTCAGCTCTGAGTTTAACTATTTCCTGTCTTCTACTACTTTTGGTGCTGTTCTGTTCTTCTTTTTCTAGGGCTTTGAGCTGTAGTGTTAGGTCGTTTATTTGTTGAGTTTTACTTCTTTTATTAAATGCGCTCCATGAAATAAATTTCCCTCTAAGTACTGCTTTCATAGTGTCCCAGAGATTTTGATATGATGTTTCTTTGTTCTCATTTACCTCTAAGAATTTTTAAATTTCCTTCCTAATATCTTCTGTTATCCATTCATCATATAATAGCATATTGTTTAATCTCCAGATGTTGGAATAGTTTCTGTGTTTTACTCTTTCATTTATTTCTAACTTCAATCCATTATGATCTGATAGAATACATGGTAGTGTCTCTATCTTCTTGTATTTGCTAACATTAGCTTTGTGGCATAATATATGGTCTATTTTAGAGAAGGATCCATGTGCTGCTGAGAAGAAAGTGTATTCGCTCTTGGTTGGATGGTATATTCTATAAATGTCCGTTAAGTCTAAATTATTGATTGTGTTATTGAGATCTATGGTTTCTTTGTTCAATTTTTGTTTGGAAGATCTGTCCAGTGGTGAGAGAGGCGTGTTAAAATCACCTAGTATTATTGTGTTGTGGTCTATTTGGTTTCTGAAATTGAGAAGGATTTGTTTGACATACATAGTTGAGCCACTGTTTGGGGCATAGATGTTTATGATTGTTATATCTTGCTGATTTATGCTTCCCTTAAGCAGTATGAAATGACCTTCTTTATCCCTTCTGACTAACTTTGGCTTGAAGTCCACATTATCTGAAATGAGGATGGATACTCCAGCTTTTTTGCTGAGTCCATGTGCATGGTATGTTTTTCCCCATCCTTTCACCTTTAGTCTATGGGTATCTTTTTCTATGAGGTGAGTCTCTTGCAGGCAACATATTGTTGGATCTTTCTTTTTAATCCAGTCTGCCAGTCTATGTCTTTTGATTGATGAATTCAGGCCATTAACATTCAGGGTTATTATAGAGAAATGATTTGGTTTCCCGGTCATTTGGTTCATTTTTAAAATTTTATTTATTTATTTGTTTGACACAACTTGTTTCCTCCTTTATTTGACAATTCCTTTAGGATACTTCCTCCCTTTGCTGATTTGCTTCTTTGTTTTTCATCTCTTCCTCATGGAATATTTTGTTGAGAATGTTCTGTAATGCTGGCTTTCTTTTTGTAAATTCTTTTAACTTTTGTTTATCATGGAAGGATTTTATTTCATCGTCAAATTTGAAGGTAAGTTTTGCTGGGTATAGGATTCTTGGTTGGATTCCATTTTCTTTCAGGGCTTGAAAAATGTTGTTCCAGGCCCTTCTAGCTTTTAGGGTCTGGATTGAAAAATCTGCTGATATGCGTATTGGTTTCCCCCTGAATGTAATTTGGTTCTTTTCTCTCACAGCCTTTAAAATTCTGTCTTTATTTTGTATGTTAGGTATTTTCATTATAATGTGCCTTGGTGTGGGTCTGTTGTAATTTTGTGTATTTGGAGTCCTATAAGCCTCTTGAACTTGATTTTCCATTTCATTCTTCAGATTTGGGAAATTTTCTGATATTATTTCATTGAATAGGTTGTTCATTCCTTTGGCTTGTTTCTCTAGGCCTTCCTCAATCCCAATAATTCTTAAATTTGGCCTTTTCATGATATCGCATAGTTCTTGTAGATTCTGTTCATGATTTCTTACCATCTTCTCTGTTTGTTCAACTTTGTTTTCAAGGTTAAATATTATGTCTTCAATGTCTGAGGTTCTGTCTTCCAGGTGTTCTATCCTATTGGATATGCTTTCTATGGAGATCTTAATTTGGTTTATTGTTTCCTTCATGTCAAGGATTTCTGTTTGGTTTTTTTTTCAATATCTCTAACTCTTTATTGAAATGATCTTTTGCTTCCTGTATTTGCTCTTTTAACTGTTGATTGGTGCGATCGTTCAATGCTTGCATTTGCTCTTTCATCTCATCGTTTGCTTCTCTGATCATTTTAATTATGTACATTCTGAACTCCTTTTCTGTCATTTCTTCTGCCATGCTGTCATTGGGTTTTATTGATGTAACATCTAGATTTGTTTGCAGCATTTTCTTTCCTTGTTTTCTCATATTGTTCAGGTATCAGTGGACCGCTGAGATAGTGCAGATTTCCTCTATTGACTTACAATGTCCCTGAAGATTTCTATATATATCCCCCCTTAGCCTTCAGTAGGCTGAAGTCTTGGAGGAAGTTGATAATGCGGTGCTCCACAAGGAAGCTGCCTCTCTCGGAGTGGTGGCCTTCAGGTGGGGTATAATCCCTGGTAGTGGGCAGAGGTGCCTCCACTTGTTAACCAATGGTCATCCAAAGGGGACCTAGGCTGCG
Organism: Sciurus vulgaris; assembly: GCF_902686455.1. Lineage (NCBI taxonomy): Eukaryota > Metazoa > Chordata > Mammalia > Rodentia > Sciuridae > Sciurus > Sciurus vulgaris. Next base: position 42,617,764 of record NC_136473.1, read on the forward strand.
GGCTGAGGCAAGGCCTGTTTGGGCCTGAGTCTCTCGTTTTACCGTCCTTGTGGGGAAACCTCACCCAGCAGGGAAGACTCACCCAGTGGGGAGGTCTCGCTGGTCAGTTCCCTCCTACAGGTTCCCCTCAATTTACAGCTACCATCTGGGCTGGGCTGCCTTCCTCTGCAAAGTTCCCAGGGGCCCGGCCCTACCTCCTGGACCTGGGAGCCTCACCCTTCGCAGATAAATCTCCTTAGGCTGCCCCTCCTCAGAGAATCTGCCCGTAGGCCTGGAACCTTCGCTCCGCCCTAAGCCTGTCTCTGTGCGGCTCTTCCACCCAGAAGCCTCCTAGATCCTGGGACCCTGCTCTGCACCTAATCGCCTGGCTGTGCGGTCCCTCCTCTGAGCAGCCACCTGGGGCCCCGAACAATCGCTCTGAGTCCCAGAGACCCGCCACAGGCCTCTTCCTCCAGACAGCCGCCCAGTATGCCGGTGCGGTCACTAGGAGTCCAAGAAACTCACTTCGTGTCTCCTCCTCCCACCAACCACCTGTAGCCCGGGGCAATCAATCACTCCAAGTTGAAGTGACCCTCCCCGTTCCTCCTCCTTCTCCAGATAACCCCCCGGGTGTTCAGGAGCAGTCGCTCTGAGTGGCTCTGAATCCACGTGACCCGCTGCACGGATCCTCTGGGCAACTGCCCGGAGCTCTGGTGCGGCCACTCAAGACCAAGCGACCCACCGCGCTTCTCCTCCAGGCAGCCCCCCTGTGTTCAGGAGCTGTCACTTTAAGTCCAAACAACTCACCACTCGCCTTCTCCTCTGAGCAGCCGCCTGGAGCGCTAATCACTGCAAGTCCACACGACCCGCCGCGCTCCTCCTCCTCCTACTCCTCTGGGCAGGCCCCGGGGTTCAGAAGTGGTCTGAGTCCAAACAGCTTGCCACGCAGCCCCTTCTGTGGCAACCGCCTGCAGCTGTGGTGTAGTCACCCGAATCCAAGCGGCCGCGCTCCTCTTCCTCCTCCTCGTCCTCAGGGCAGGCCCCGGGGTTCAGAAGCGTCGTTCTGAGTCCAAACAGCTCGCTGCGCGGCTTCTCCTCTGGCAACCGCCTGTAGCTCTGGTGCAGTCACTCCAAATCCAAGTGGCCACGTTCCTCCTCCTCCTCCTCAGGCAGTCTATGTCTTTTGATTGATGAGTTCAGGCCATTAATATTCAGGGTTATTATTGAGATATGATTAGTATTCCCGGTCATTTGGTTCATTTTATTTATTTATTTATTTATTTATTTTGAGACAACTTGGTTCTTTCTTTATTTGACAATTCCTTTAGGATAGTTCCTCCCATTGCTGATTTGTTTCTTTGTTTTTCATCTCTTCCTCATGGAATATTTTGCTGAGAATGTTCTGTAACGCTGGCTTTCTTTTTGTAAATTCTTTTAGCTTTTGTTTATCATGGAAGGATTTTATTTCATCATCAAATTTGAAGGTAAGTTTTGCTGGGTATAAGATTCTTGGTTGGCATCCATTTTCTTTCAGGGCTTGAAAAATGTTGTTCCAGGCCCTTCTAGCTTTTAGGGTCTGGATTGAAAAATCTGCTGATATCCGTATTGGTTTCCCCCTGAATGTAATTTGATTCCTCTCTCTTGCGGCCTTTAAAATTCTGTCTTTATTTTGTATGTTGGGCATTTTCATTATAATGTGCCTTGGTGTGGGTCTGTTGTAATTTTGTATATTTGGAGTCCTATAAGCCTCTTGTACTTGATCTTCCATTTCATTCTTCAGATTTGGGAAATTTTCTGATAGTATTTCATTGAATAGATTGTTCATTCCTTTGGTCTGTTTCTCTAGGCCTTCCTCAATCCCAATAATTCTTAAATTTGGCCTTTTCATGATATCCCATAGTTCTTGTAGATTCTGTTCATGATTTCTTACCATCTTCTCTGTTTGTTCAACTTTGTTTTCAAGGTTAAATATTTTATCTTCAATGTCTGATGTTCTGTCTTCCAGGTGTTCTATTCTATTGGTTATGCTTTCTATGGAGTTCTTAATTTGGTTTATTGTTTCCTTCATTTCAAGGATTTCTGTTTGGTTTCTTTTCAATATCTCTAACTCTTTATTGAAATGATCTTTTGCTTCCTGTATTTGCTCTTTTAACTGTTGATTGGTGCGATCATTCAGTGCCTGCATTTGCTCTTGCATCTCGTCATTTGCTTCCCTGAGCATTTTAATTATGTACATTCTGAACTCCCTTTCTGTCATTTCTTCTGTCATGCTGTCGTTGGGTTTCATTGATGTAACTGTTTGTTTATTTTCTATCCATGTACCTTACTTGGTAAAAGTGTCTTTAAAATTTTTTAAATTCCAAAAACTGATCTGGAGTTGTAAAAGTCCTTTATAATATTCTGTATCTATTCAACATGCATATACACATATTTTAACAGCTTTATTGAGATATAGTTCACACACATTACCCATTTAAAATGGGTAATGAATTAGTATATTCAGAGTTGTTCCAATATCACCATAATCTATAACATTTTCATACCCTTAAAAGAATCTTAGACCCATTAGCAATTATTCTCCATTCTCTTCCTTGCCACTGGTCCTAAGCAACCATGAATCTGTTTCATTTCTATATGGATTTGCCTATTTTGGACATTTCATATGAATGGAATAAAAATATATAGTCTATTGACTAATTTCTCTCACTTAGCATTGTCTTAAGGTTCATCATGTAACAGTATGTATCAGAATTTCATTATTTTTAATGCTGAATATTATTCTATTTGTTTATTTACCACATTTTGTTTATTCAACAGTTGATGGGCATTCAGGCTCTTTCTACTTTTTTGGCTACTATTATGTTTCTCTGAACATTCACATATAGTTTTTTGTGTGGACTTGTGTTTTAACCTCTTTGATATATACATGTAAGTTTTGCAAATATTTTTTCCCATTCTGAGTTTTTATTTTTTTAGCACCATCTTTTGAAGAGCACAAGTTTAAATTTTGATGAAAGTCCAATGCATCAATTCTTTCCCTCTGCAATTCATGCTTTTTATCTTATCTAGAAATTTTTGCCTAACCCAGAGTCACAAAGAATTTGTTTTCTTCTAGAAGCCGTATAAACTTAGCTCTTATATTTAAGCATATAATCCATTCTGAATAAAATTCTGTATGTGGTGTGAGGAACAAGTTGGTTTTCCTGCATTTCTACTATCAACACCACTTTTGAACAATCACCTCATCATTGCATTATCTTGGCATTTTTGGCAAAAGTCAATTGATGTACATGTAGGTCTTTTCTTAACTCTTAATTTTGTTTTTGTGATCAATGTCTGTTCTCAGGCTCAATATAACTCTGTTTTAACTACTGTAGTTTTATAAAAATAACACTAGAAACCAGGTAGTGTAAATCCTCCACTTTTGATTTTTCAAAATTATTTTGTCTACTTGAAATCCTTTGATTCCCATATAAATGTAGAATCAGTCTATCAGTTTCAACAAGTATTTGGCTGAGATTTTGATTGAAATTGTATTGTCAATAGATAAATATGGGTGAGAATATACCTTAATGATATTTAATTTTCTGATCCATGGAATATTTCTCCATTTTCTTTGCACTTTAATTTCTTTCAACAATATTTCATAGTTTCCAGTGTGCAGGTTTTGACTATAAATTATCTCTAAGTGTTTCACATTTTTGATGGTACTGTTTTAAGTGTAAATTCCCACTTTTATTAGTACTATTTAGAATATGATTGCTTCTTGCATGACCTTGAATCCTGCATCTCTACAGTCACCTTTTCTAGTTGCTCTACCTCCCGCAGGGATTCCTTATTTTGCAGCCAACCGTTCTGTCTGCAAATAAACGTGGTATCTGCAAATACAGAGTTTTAGTGCCCACCCTTTGCCCCACAATCTGAACACCTTTTTTATTTTTGTCATATTGCACTGGGTGAGATCCTCAGCACAGTGTTTAGTCAAAGTGTGAGAGTAGACATTCTTGCCTTGTTTCTAACTTTAGGGAGAAAGCACTTAACCCTTCATTCTTAATATGATGCTAATTTAATGGCTGTAAGATGCCCTTTAACAGGTTGAGATTACTGTCTATCCCCAGACTACTGATAATTTTTGTGACTTGATATTGATTTTTTCGTATACTTATTCTACACCTGTTGAGCTACTGAGACACTTTTTTTTTTCCCCATTTTATGCCGTAAATACAGGGAATTACTCTGCTTGTTTTTTTTTTTAAGCAGTACTTGGGATTGAACCCAGGGGCTTTCTACCACTGAGCTAAATCCCCAGCCCTTTTAATTTTAATTTTTGTGGCTAAGTTGCTGGAACTGACCTCTATTTTTTGATCCTTCTGACTCAGTCTGCCAAATTATTGGGATTACAGGTGTGCACACCACATTTAGCTACATGAATTGGTATCTGAATGCTCAAGTTTTGTAATCCTGGATCACTTGATGATGATGCATTTTCCTTTTGATAAACTGTTCAAGTTAATATCCTAATATTTTGTTAAAGATGTTTTCATGTATGGTCATGAGGGATATTAGTATTGTTTTGGTTCTTGAAGTATCATGTGTTGGTCCAATCAGCTTCATAGACCAAGGTAGGAAATGTTTTTTCCTCTACCTCCTGGGTGAGTTGGTGTAGAATCGGTGCAACATACATCTTAAATGTTTAGTAGGAGAGGCATTTGGGGCTGGATATTTCCTTTATGGGAAAAATTTTAATTTGAAATTTATTTTTTGATTTTTTATCTATTTTTCTGAGTTCTCGAGTTAAAGAAATGTCATTTCCATCTAAACTGTCTTATTGGCATGAAGTTTTTGTTTCCTCATTGTCCTTTCACTCTAAGATCTGCAAGGATGTCTCCTCCTTTTTCTATCGGTATATCTAGCTAGAGGTTTATTATCAGTTTTATTAATCTTTTCAAAGAATCAATTCTGATTTTATTCCATTTTATATACCATTGACTTTTCCTTAATATTGCCTCCTTCCTTCCTGCTGGTTTCTGAGTTTTAATTTTGTTCTTCTTTCTCTAGTTTCTTAAGGTGTAAGCATAAGATGATCAAGTCCTTTATTCTTTTCTAACGTTATATAAATTTTCTTACATGCACTGCTTTGATTGCATACTACAAGTTTTAATATGTGAGTGACATCATTTAGTTCACATTTTGGAAGCTTTATTTTTTAACACTCATGGAGTACTTAATGCTGTTGATTTTCAATAATTTATGCGATTTTCATATGCATTTCTGTACCATTTTCTAGGGTTTTTTGTTTGTTTGTTTTTTTGTAGTCAGAGTAAATACTTGTTATCCTTTAAAATTTGAGGGTTGTTATGTCCCTTCCGGGATGTCCTATGTGTTGTTAGGGAAAAACAAAACAAAACAAAACAAAACAAAAAAGTATACTCTGGTTGTTGTTGAATACAATATATTTTTGTTCACTACAGAAGAGGCACTTCTGTGGGGTTCGTTTTTTGTCAGGGACAAAATTCATATGTTATCTTAACATATCCTTTCACTGATCTTAAGAGGTGAAATCTATTCTAAAATTAATTTCTGTATCAACTTAATTATTACACATAAGTAGTACTCTTTTTGAAGCTGTTTTTAACCTTGTACACCAAATTGAAAAATCTCATAACCATCACCCCTACCTCTTCTACCATGATATGAAATGTATATTGATCTTATGAATATTTTCTATTCATATTCTTTAACATTAAGTCTGAGATTAAATATAGATAATATAAACTGTTCTGACATGAAATGTTACAAGCTAGTTGAGGATAGATTTTGGAGTCAGACAGGTCTGTGTTCAAATTCTCATTCTATAAGTTATTATGGATGTGTTCATTGACACACAACTTTTATTCTTATTTCTAAGACTTTTTGAAAAAATTGTGGGTGCTGGGCATTGAACCCGGGCCTCAAGCATGCTAGGCAAGCACTCTTCCACTGAGCTACAGCCCCAGTCTGAAAAATTTTGATAATGGTAGCAAAACAACTGTTCATGGCACAAATAAATAACATGACTAGTATTTTTACTGCTGTGTTACTTGATTTGAGAGAATACTGGGAAAGGTCCACACATATTTTACTTTGTTTTAAAAACATTTGATATTAATTTCTGAATTCCTTTAGTCATGTATCTATAAGGACCAAGTACTGCCTCTTTGAGCTTTACATCACAGTGATTACAAGATAGATGCCTTGTAAGGATTATTTATTTTATTTCCTATTTCTATATAGTGAATTTGCTTATTTTGGAGAGCTGTTCTTAACAAGAGAGGAAATCAGACATTAATGAGCACCCAGGAATGTGAGGCCCTAATATGGGAAGTGGGTCCTAATAGGACTGGTACTGCTCCTACTGGGAGTGGTAACATCCACAAGCCTTCAATGCCTGTGGCCATGTACCATGAAGTTAAACATCGGGAAGACACCTGGAGATACACTCAATAAATAACAGTAAGGCAAAAGAAAAAGAAAGAACAATTTATTGTGTCTATTATGCCTAGGGTTTAATATGATCTGAGTAAGAAAGTCATTAAATTACTGGAATCATTTAACATATATATTCTGGGATCAGAGGCAAAACAAATGGTGAAAGCATAGCTGAACTCTGTAAACATGCAAATTATAGTTCCATTCAACAAATATTTGTCATACGAACTAGTGCGAGGCACTTTGCTGGGCAGTGGGCCTGTGGGAATAACTATGACAGACATGGTCCCTGTTCCTAGTGGAGCTATGATGAGAAAAGTACAGGAGCTGTGGGGGCACAGAACAGAGGCAGCCAAACCCAGCTGCCCACAAGTGACCCAAGGGTAAGCAGCCATGGGGTCAAGAGTGGGGGTGGGGGTAAAGGTTTCAGTAAGAAGGAGCAACCTCTGCACAGGAGGACTTCAGGTGTCAAATGTGACCTCTCCAGAAACATTTAGTGACAAGAAAATTCATAATTTAATGGTGAGTGTCTAAAACAATCAGTGTTCCCCAAACTGAGCTCAAGATGAATCAAGTACAGGATGACGTTAGAAAACCTCATTTCACAGAGTTTCCCAAAGGCAACCTTGACAATGATTAAAAGAATGACAGCAGGTCAGGCTTGTTGATGCATTTTATTGTGAGATGGGGGAGTCTGGTAAAAAACTAGAAAATGACCATGGTGTAACAAGGAACTTAAAAATGAAGAGTCAGGTTGGTAACTTACATACATGAATACAGGAACAAATTGGCACAAAATGTTAAACATTGTTCCCAACACTGTTTATATAAGGTAATCCTAATTTGGCTTGCTAAGGAAATGAGAGATTTATGGTTAGGCTAATCTCTTAATAAAACTGCAGAGCATCATGCTATTAGTCACACAGTGAATTTCAAAATTTAAGAGTTTTATATTAAAAACTGGGTAAAGGTAAAATGACTTGATTGTAGTTGTAAAACTAATACATTCCCATTTAAATTCTGTTCTACAGTCCAAGGCAAGTATAAATGTTAACATAACACTGTTAAATCAAATCTCAATGCAAGAGAACCAATTGCATCTCTACTTTAAATCTTATCAACTTTCCAAATTTTCATACTAAAATATATTATTGTATTAATACAAACTACAGTATTATACACTACACTGTGTAATAAATAAAGAAATATAAAAATAAGACACATAAATATAAAAGTTTTCTAAAACTAAAAGTACATATGTCAGTAAGAAGGGTATTAATACTGCCAGGTTTGAAGACATACAGTACAAAAATGTTGCACAGATCTATAAACTAAAAGAAATAAAATAATACTGATAGGTAAAAATCAGCTAATGTTGTTAATAAACTGGGTCCATAATAACTAACATTTGAAAATAGTTATGAGCCAAATAACAATGGCATGTCCATGTCTGAAATGGAAGTACATGGGTAAAGCAGATTAGAAAATTTCCCTTTCGTTTCTGTAGAGAAATTCTGAAAGTCAATTAACACAAAATGAATACTGAGGAGTTAAATGATGAAATGTCCCAGTGTTTCAGTTTCTCTGACAGAGTCAGTGGTTTTAAGTTTTATTTGGGAATTTTGATACAACAAACAAATCAACAAATGCTAGTTATTGTAGGCCACACACTGAATGAAGGCGGGTCAGAGCCTTGAAAATACTGAGAAATGGCACTTACAGCACACAGGTCTTGCTTAAGGCCAGAGGAGATACAAAGCTTCATATCATATCCTTCATATTTGTTACCACATACTCAAACAATCACGAACACTGATTCTGACGACTGCTGTCCTTACCAGTATCAACACTGTTAGTCCCTGCAATCAGAACTCAAGGACAATCTTGTGAACTCCATTTTAAATCACATGAGTAAGAAATTTCAGTTCTTCTATCGGCTGCTTCCTTAAGGCTAACAATACACTTTAAATGATAATATGCTCCACTATGACGTCTAAATATTAGAAATTACTACCTTCTACACTGAACTTATAAAAGGTAGTTAGCACGGTTTGGAACTGCATTATACTTCTCTGTAAAGGGAATTTTGTAGTGCAGAAGTTCTCACATTTTAAAAAACATAATAAAATACTGAAGCGGATTTAGCATATGTTTACCAATAAAAAAATTATAAAATTTCTCCCAATTGTACAGCATAAGAATAAACCAACATAAGAGTGATAATACTGATAAAATTAAACAATGCCAGATGCTTATCTAATTAATCAGTTTCCTTCAACCTGTTAAATCTTTGCTTTCCAAGTCATCAAAGTTTTCTAATCTGCTTCATGTTACAAACTTGTTCCTAACTTTGAAAACTGCATGAAAAATTACTAGGTCTGAGGTTCAGGCACACCCGGATTTTTTTTTTTTTGAGTGGGTTTTTTTTTTTTTTTTGTTGTTGGTAGTTTTTTTTTTTGTTTTTTTTTTTTTTTTTAGATTTTAGTTTTTACTTTACACAGTAGTGAACAGGAATCACAGTATACAGGTTACTGTGTTTCCATGAAAAGCATGGATAATATAGAACAGACTTCATTACCAATTAGAATTTATTTTCCTTCTAGAAAAACGATTAGGCTTCATTTGTTTTCTCTTCAGACACTTGCTCGCTGTTCTCGCTTACTTTTTGTTCTAAGCTGCTTGCTTGACTTATAGCTCCATCATCCTTCCCTGGACCTTCAGTTTTTGCTTCCTCTCCCTCATTCTCTGCCTCTTCTACCTCTTCTTCTTCCACCTCTTCTTCCTCCTCCTCCTCTTCCTCATCTCCCTGTGGTTTGTCACATTCCTTTTCCTCCTGCAATTCTTCCATCTCCTTATCCTCCTCCTCTTCTTCCTCTTTTTCACTGTCTTCGTCCTCTTCCCTTGTCAAACTCTCTCTCTCATCTGAGTCGACCTGCGAGGGAGATGCCCTAGCACCAACATGCTCGTTCCTCAGGACCTCTGGCCCTGCCTCTTCCTGCTCCGTGCTGTCTCGTTCTTCTGCTTCTCTCTTGCAATATGAATAGCGGTGATTCATGTGTTGAGAATAAGATCCCGAGTGTGAGAAGCGCTTTCCACACTTGTCACATTGATAGGGCTTTTCTCCAGAATGTAATCGCATGTGCTCAATCAAATGATGTTTGTGTTTGAATGCCTTTTTACAGATTCCACACTCATGAGGTCTTTTACCTGCAAGATAGAACAAAGCTATGAAATAAAATTGTGATATTAATAGATTTTTTGTAGTTGTTGGGGACACTTTAGGTTGTGGGAGGGGTAGGACTATAATTTCATGTTTTAAAAACTTCCAGGTCCCAAACTGTTCTGTATGATGTTAATCTGATTTGTCATTTATACAAGAAAATTTAGTGGCATCATTTAGTGTCAAAATTTAGTCTTATCTCTGCAGATGAGAAGATCAATAGGAAAGACATTAAGACTGAAATCCCAAACATACAGGCATCATGACCATAATGTCTAAAAAAATATGTGAACATAGAAGGTAAAAAATGTGAAGTGTTAATTAGATATTTGGCAGTGAGTGCTGTGGGAACAAGGAGGGATAGAGGTGTTTCTCAACTTGGTTTTTCTTCTCTGGTTTTTTTTTTTTCTTCCCCTGTACCAGGGATTGAACTCAGGGGCACTCGACCACTAAGCTACATCCCCAACCCTATTTTTTGTATTTTATTTAGAGACAGGGTCTCACTGAATTGCTTAGTGCCTCGTGCTTTTGCTGAGGCTGGCTTTGAACTCACAATCCTCCTGCCTCAGCCTCTCGAGCCACTGGGATTACAGGCATGCACTACTATGCCCAGCTTGGTTTTTCTTTATTTTCCTTCTTAAGGACCCTTTTCAGATTTCCTTTTCCTTCTTACAACCTCTGTCCTAATGAAATTTTAATGCCTCACATATGCTTTTTATATATGACAAAACTCATATATGTATGTGTGTATGTTTATATAGTCATACATACATACATACACATACACACATTTGATACACTGAGGTCCTTAAGAAAACCACAAACTATTATAATATCTAAGTCTTTTTTGCCCCTTGAGGGCATCCTTGCTCCTATTGAGAACGCATGCACTGGAGAAATGCTGCTGCCCAGACATGAAAAGAACTGACAACTGGATTATAATCAGGGTCAGTAATGTCCAATTTCAGTGCTATCAAACAGTTAACACTAACAAATGTAGAAATGATTTGTTTTTATTTTTAGGCATAGCATATTTCTCAAATATATTTTTCATTTTGCTACATACTAATATTTAACTCCTGTCCAAAGCAGAAGATTTTCTAATTTTCCTCAGGTCTCACTGAAAACAACTAGAGGAATGTGTAGCAAGGGGTTTGTTTTGAGATAGCTTTCTCTTATGCAATACTAGTTTTTAACTCTAAGAACTGCCCAACTGTCACTGCACGTACTTTTGAATCTATAGTCTAAAGAAAGGAAAACAGTTCTTGATATCTTTTCACAGAATGAATGAATTAGCATAGTTGATAAGAATAAGAGAGATAAATATGGAAGGTAAACCATAATAAAGTGGGGGGAGGGGAAGAAGAGAAGTTCAGTAGATTAGACAAAGGGAATGAGGGAAAGCAGGGGGGACAGAAATGGGAAAGACAGTAGAATGGCTCTAACATAATTTTTCTATGTACATATATGAAAATACCTTAGTGAATCCCATCATCAGGTACACCCACAAAACAGGGTCCTAATTAGAATAAGATTTGCTTGTACAATTATATCATAATGGACTCTACTATCATGTATAACTAAAAAGAACCAATAAAAAATAAGAAAAAATAATCCTAGAATTTACAAACATAAGAATAATTTTTGAATTATTTTTCTCTATATATTTACATTTACTCCTGACAAAATTGAGTCACATCAAGCAGATTGCCAGATACAACTATAAATTATAATCACATGATGCTAATATTTAAAAATTTTAATCATGAAATAATTGGAATAAATACACAATCAAAAGATTATATGTGGGCTGGGGTTGTGGCTCAGTGGTAGCACACTTGCCTAGCAGGTGTGAGGACCGGAGTTCAATCCTTAGCACTACATAAAAATAAAGGTATTGTGTCCACCTACAACTGAAAAAAACCTATAACGTGTATATATATATATATATATATATATATATATATATACAACTAACCATCTATCTATATATATATATACATAGAGAATATGTGAAACAGTTGTGTGTGTATGTAACATAAGGATATATCCCTCTACGTTTAATATGTTTTATAATAAATGTATGTTGACTTTCAAAAAAAATATGGATACTACAGTCAAAAAGGCAGGCAGAGGACAGGGAAGGCAAAGGATTAAAGAGCTCATGATAAATCCAGTCCTTTTTACAGCAATCTATCTGTTTTAGAGAAGAAGAGTAGAATGCTACATTTGGCTAGAAGAGTCTACAGCTAAATTATTAGGAATTCTATAAGCTGATTCAAAACCAATTCAAGCTTGAAATCAGTCATGGTGGGAATATTTAGGCCAAAGAAATCTGCAAACACTACACATAAGGGTTTCCCTAACCCTTCAGAGAACCAGTTGTTAAAATTTACCAGCACTCCACTGGATAAGAGGTATTGGCTGGGTCAGGAATTGGTAAAATGTGTTCTGCAAAAGTCATACAGTAAATACTTTAAGCTTTGCTGGACAAATGGTCTCTGCTTCTGCTACTCAATTCTGCATTATAGATGCAGGAGACTGGTCATAGACACTTGCAAATGAATGGGTATGGTTATTTTCTAATATAACTACATTTTAGGAATGCTATAATTTGATTTTTAAATTATTTTCACATGCCATAAATAATATTCTTCTTTTCACCTGTTTCAATCATTAAAAAGATCTTAAAAATTCTTAGCAGGACATAGAAAACAGGTGGAGGTCCACAACCTGGCCTGTGAACCTAGTTTGCCAATCCCAGAGTTAGTCCAAGAAGTGCATATTTTTTGTGGAGGAATTATAGAATTTCAGTTTGGAGGGATCTTGGAATCATCCTATCCAATCTATTAGGCAGAAGTTTTTCCTAAAATACAAAAGATATACCTGAAACCTTCAAGTCATAAGAAGCCCATGACTAAGCATCTTTTTCTTCTACGAAGCCTAATTTCATTCCCCTGTAACTTCCCCCACTGGTCCCATAATTTTATTAATGGCTACTGTATTTATATTAGTGGATGTGGACAAAATAAGTACATAAATCATATCATAGACACTTTTAAAAAGGACAGCATGTTTGTGTACACTAACCCACCTGTGTGTTCATATTTATGTCTCAATAATGAACTACTCTTCTGAAATATCTTATCACATAAGTCACAGGCATACATTCCATTTTCTGTTTTCCGCATTTTCTTTTTGGGTGGTGTGGAATCAGAGTCATTCTGATCCTCCACATTGGATACTCCTTCTGAGCTAGTGTCTTGCCGTTCATCCTAAGAGGGAAAAAGATTAAATTTCAAATTAAAAGACCAACAAGATATATAAACAAAGTCTGGGTTAAAGAACTACTTTAAATTAAACTTTCGACAAAATGACCACAGCAAACATATTGCTCATTACTGCAGACAGGCCACAAGGGTGGGGGCTAGATTGTGGGGGGTGGATAGACAAAATGATGCTGGAGATAATATAACCAAACTATAGCAAAACATATATGCTCAACTGGTACTGAAAATAAAGAACACCAAAAAGAAAATGTAAAATGTGTGGTTACATTTACTTGGTTTCAAGTGAATCATTTAGCTTATGAGTTTGCTAATTACTAATTTCTAACTGCCCCACTTACTTTCTTTAAATTATGGGTTTCACTAGGAAAAAATTAAGATTCAGTTTTTAAAAAACTGTCTTTTAAATTATACCCTTCAGAACTTGTAGAGATCTGTGAACTAGCCTCTATGGTCTCCCTGAAGAGAGGCTTGCCCTACACTTTTTATGGAGCAAGAAAACAGACACTTCTCAAAAGAAGAAACACAGATGGTCAATACATATTTAAAAAGATGTTCAACATCTCTAGCAATTAGAGAGAAATGCAAATTACGACTACAGTGAGATTTCATCTCACTCCAGTCAGAATGGCAATTATCAAGGATACTAGTAACAATAAGTGTTGGTGAGGATGTGAAAAAAAGGTACACTCGCACATTATTGGTGGGACTGCAACTTGGTCTAGCCACTCTGGAAGTAGTATGGAGAGTCCTCAGAAAACTAGCTATGGAAAACTAGCTATGGAACCCCCATATGATTCAGCTATCCCACTCCTTGGTTTATACCCAAAGGACTTAAAATCAGCATACTATAGTGACACAGCCACATCAATGTTTAGAGCAGCTCAATTCACAATAGCTAAGCTATGGAACCAACCAAGGTGCCCTTCAACAGATGAACGGATAAAGAAAATGTGAGATGTATGTGTATATATGTACACACACACACACACACACATACACACAATGGGATATTACTTAGCCTTACAGAAGAATTAAATTATGGCATTTGCCAGTAAATGAACAGAACTGGAAAATATCATGCTAAGTGAAACAAGTCAGTCCCAAAAAGTCAAAAGTTGAAAGTTTTCCTTGATATGTGGAAGTTAGTCCAAAATAAGGTGTGTGTGTGGGGAGATTAAAAAAAGAATAGAAGAAAGATCAGTGGAGTAGACAAAGGGTAACAAAAAGAAAGGGATATGGGATGAGATAGGGAAAGACATTGGAATGAACCTGACCTAACTTTCCTATGTACATACATGAATATACCACAGTGAATCTCACTATCACATACATCCACATGATACTAATTTAAAAATATAAGCAAAATATTAGAAGAATTAGTAGAATAGAGGGAAGGGAATGGGAATAGGGGAATAAATGGGGGAAGGAGAGGGGACTGAATTAGAACAAATTATATGCCATGCTTTTATAATTATGTCAAAATGAGTCCTGTTGTTATGTATAACTAAAAAGAACCAATAAAAAAAGAACCACTGGAGAGGGCTTATATCTTTAAACAGGAGTACTTGATAGCCAAAAAGAACCTCCTAAATTCTTGTAGCATTAAAAAAATTCAGGCAGATAATTTTGAGCAGAAGGTTTTGTAGAAGATATGATCATACTGCAGGGAGCCTATTAAAGAATTAATTTGGCTAAGATCTTTGTTCTTTTTCTAGGGTCCTCCTTTCTATTGTCTCTAAATCCACAAATTTCCTAAAAGTTTAAAGTACTACACATTGCTTATGACTTTGTAAGGCAGGAAAGGTGCAGCCACTTGCTTCGATCATTTGTGAGCCACCAGTGGTTGCTGAGGTAACTCCACTTTCATTACTATCTGATCTTGTCATATGATTACCTGAGATGTTAAAAGTGGCTCTTTGTTTTATTCAAAATTTGGGTGCAAAATGTTCTATACACTAAAAATTTAAATGGATTAACTGGTTACATGGAAATGTTTTTTAAGAGTTATAACTTCAGGAAACCCAATCTGTGGCAATATTGAAGGGCAAACGAAAGCAGCAAATACACAATTAAGCATGATACTGAAATTGTCATGGGTGATATCTAGTCATAAAAAGCATCTGCATTAAAGACCAAATATTCATCTCTTATATTCATTTGATTCAATCAGAAAATGATTGAAAAAAAAAGAGTGGTGGGAGACATTGAAGTTAGTTACATGGAAAAATTCTGCACAATAAGATAACAGGGCTCTCTCCAAAACTATCATGAACTTTTCAGGACAATTAAAAAGAAAAATACATATGTAGATTCCCATCCTTATTTATTCATAGCCGTATATTAATTATGATTGAACATTGTTTATTCACAGCTTATAAAATGATCAGTAAACACATTAGATGAGTTCTGTGTATACTTCTTGTTTGGTTAATTAAAGTCTTTCATAAACAGGTGTTAATACATAAAAATTGATAGCTAAGTCTTCTGGGTGTGAACATATTTTTCATTTATTAATGATCATAATCAATGCAGAAACTAATACTAATTTTGAGAATTTAAATATAAAAACAGAAATCCAATTAATGAACATTCTAGCTTTTATTTTCTCTTTGTTTCTAACTTCAAATAGGTGTCTAGCCTTGATATATAAGTCATTTTTCATAGTAGAGTAGCACTTCAAACTTCAGTTGACACCTGTAACGTAAATCAGTAATTAAAGACACGTCACAAAAGTTACGGCAAACATGATCTAGATTTATTTCCTTTAGGAAGTTAAAGTTTATAAAAACCTGACTGCAGTGACAGATTATTTTCTTGTTTAAATTAGAAAATGTTAACTGAAATTAGTCAGATTAGCATTTTACTAACCGGGTTCAAGAAGAGTTTTCTTTTCTTTTTTATTTTTTTTTACCTGATTTCCACTTGGCTGGACCACTTTCAGGGCTGGTTCCTGGACTGCAGGGCTGACTGTAGCTGAGTATGTGTAAGCCACCTGGGGAATCAGAATAGTTTGCTTATTGGCAGCTAGTGCTCGTAAGCATGGAACACTGTTCTGGTCAGCAATGGCCACGATTGTGGGTAATTGGGCAGTGACTGTAGGTATAGCAATATTTATGGGGTTGGCACTTGGTGGGATTACATTTACAACTGGTTCTGAGTCTGTAACACAACTGTCCTTTTGTGGCTCCTTTTTTGCACAAGACAAGTTCAAGGGTTCTTCTTGGACAGAATAAACACTGTTCTGGTAAACACTAGTGATAGTTGACCTTTCCAATAATTCTCCCTGTTGCTTTGGTAGTGAAAGATCAAGAGGTTCTACTTGTGGCTCTTCTTGTGCGCCCTCTGCTGTGTATGAGTAACCCTGTGTACTTCTTGCTGAGGAAAGGTTTAGAGGTGATGGGGATGGTGTACTACTTCTGGAACCATTGATAGTTGATCCTACTGGTAAAACTGGAGAATTAGTCATTTTCAGAGGACTGGGTAGACTTGTGCTGTCCTGGGAATCATTTGCATTTGTGGATTGAGACAGATCATCATTCTTTGCAGGGATATTTACTTTGCCTGATTCAGGAGAAGATGGTTCAGAAGACTGCACTGAAATCTGTCCAGCTTGCATCTTTTCAAACCACTTTTTTACTACATCCAGTGGAAGGTTTACGGAATCAGCAATTTTTGAGAGCTCTTCTGCACTTGGTTGTGCATTCAAAGCATAATAGGCTTTTAGGAGAGACAGGAGATTCTTCAAAGGTGGCTGACTGGGAGACAAACTGCCATCTCCAGTACCTGATGAAATGGAGGACTCAGGCTTCTCAGCTTCTGGGGCAGGGAGTGGAGGAGGCTGAGCAGGCTGCTTTAGGTCATAGTGCTTTAATTCTGGAAGTGCATTAAGATCGCCTGGACAATCGTCACACAGCAGACAAGTGCTATCATTCACTCCTCCCTCAAAGTTTTTGTCTTTCTCAGATTTAACAGTAAGGTCTTCTGGCAACTTTTCGCTTTTGCAATTATTTGTGGGGACTGGATTTTCTTTTTTTAAATTTTGAGGAACAACTTGAAGTTGGCTAGGCTGCTCAAGACTGTAGTTAATGATGATTTTGGTTGTTCCATCTTGATCGACCAAAGGAAGACTGATGGCTGAAATAACAGAATGGCCACCTTGTTGTATGGATGAAGCACTGATTGTTTCTTGTTCTTTGGATGCAAGATTGGCTTGATTATTCTCCAAAACTTGCCGTATTACATTACCATCCACTGCCACTTTAAGTACATTCTGAATATCACTTAAATTGATACTTATGGGAGAAACCAAACCAACTGTTGGCAGAACAACAGCTTGCACCACACCCTGAGGAGAACTGGTTGCCTGTAATGGGCCACCACCACTAAAAACCCCATTTTGTAAAGGGGTTGAACAGTTGATTCCTGAAGCAACCACTATGGGTTTGAACTCATAATCCACAGGTTCAGTTTTAATTTGGTTTACAGAAAGTTGTTCTTGAAGGGGTTTATTCTCTATCTTTTGCCGTATCTGTGGTCGTGTGGGACTGCCTGGTGATGCCGAAAGAGATGGTGAGGAACACTGAGATGTCTTGAGACCTGTTCTTGGTCGCCCATTCACAGGCATCAAGCTGATGCATTTCTTGCTGCTTATGTGAGAGCTATAGGAACCAGAATGGGAAAAACGTTTCTTGCAGTTTGGGCATTCATATGGCTTCTCTCCTAAACAAACAAACAAACAAACAAACAATTTACATATATAGATGATGATTACATATCCTTTTTTTTATAGACCTTTATTTATATGTGGTGCTGAGAATCAAACCCAGTGCCTCACACATGCTAAGCAAGTGCTCTATCACTGAGCCACAACCCCAGCCCCCACATATACATTCTTTACGTATTCACATTTTCTCTAAAACAAGAAATGTCAAGTTTAAAAAGCAATATTACCATGTATGTGGGTTTTTTTTTTTGGTACCAGGGATTGAACCCAGGGGTACTTAACCACGAAGCCATATTCCCAGCCCCTTTTTATGTTTTATTTAGAGATAGGGTCTCAATGAGTTGTTTAGAGCCTCGCTAAGTTGATGATGCTTGCTTTGAACTTATGACCCTCCTGCCTCAGCCTCCTGAGTTGCTGGGAGCACAGGTATGTGCCACCATGCCCAGTACCATGTATGTATTTTATTTAGAATCATCATTTCAAGTTAAGCAATGACATAAATATTATCAACAGTCTGAACTACATGTGCTAATCATGGAATCTTCTTAGCATATATTTGTATAACATATCTGCCCACCTTTAAATTTCAAATAATTCTCAAATACCAAAAATAATTAATCCTACTCTTTCAAGTATTTTTTTTTTCATATCCTGTCTCCCCAACCTACATAATTTTCAGTATTTCATTCTACTTAACATCTATCTTTAGGATAAATTAATATTCTCAACAACTACCTTTAGGATAATTAATATTAGAAGAAACAAAAGTAAGTATAATCTCTCATAAGACTATGAATATTTATCCTTGGTTTAAAATTCCCACATAGATATAGTTTTCTTGAAAAGATCTTTCCTAATGAGGGAAATTTTAATATAAGTTATTCCTACAATTACTTACTTATTAAGCTGGAATGGATATTTCCCGAGAGAGATAAGTTCTAGTGGTACACAAAGCATACCAGAGTTTCAATTTTAGTGACAGTGGTTATGATAAAACATTATTTGTATATGGAAACAGATTATACCAAGGGTAAAATGCAACATTTGGATGAATTACCATGACACATGATGTCAAAGAAATTTTTGCTTGTGGAGACCTCCCTTTAGCTGCTTTTTTAGACTCCCCAGGAGCACAGGGTATTTATTCTCCTTGGTCTTCAGAGATACTTGGGTACTTTTGAGAAGCACTAAGCTAAATGGAATATCTTCATAAAAACCTGTTCATTTTAGTTCTATTTTTTAGTGACAGTTCATTAATTTATAATTTATATCTTACAGACTATCAGCTCCAATAAGATGAGAACCTCTGGGTCCTGTTTGCCATTTATCTCTTGCATCTATTACAGTGCAGGAAAGACTTGTTACACATTTTTAGGATGAATGATGGCTACCTATAGAACTATGAAATGTGATGATGCTGATTTGCCTCCTCAGTATTACAATAAATCTCCTTATATCCTTCTTTGTTTTTAAGAGTTAACAGGAAAGCAGTGAAGAAAGTCAATGTAAGCTCTGCTAACGTTTTAAGTGTAATGTTACAAAGCTAAAACTAGTGAGTTATGTTTTATCAGAAATATGGTTATTTGAGGAATCAGATGTTAGAATTGGAAGGGATCTAAGAATCCATCTAGAAAGATTACTTTTTGATAAAGAGTTCCTTTATATTATTTTTGACATCAGCCTCTGCTGAAGCTCCCTAGTAAATAAAGGGGAAGTTACTGCCTACAGGACAGCCTTATGGAAGAGAGCCTAGACAGGTTCTGCAGAGGACCATGGATTTGGGTTCAAATTCTGACTCAGACATATATTATTTTCTTAACCTTTCTAAGCTTCAGTGTTATGGTATGAAAACATAGACATTCTCACTGGATTATGTTAGGGAGAGTTATGAAATTATATAGCAAATCTCTCAGTATGCCCTTAACAAAGGTTAGTAATTCTTTTAAAAAGCAAATCCACTAAGTCCTCAAATGAGTCAAAGTGGACTTGCTATAATGCATATTTCCTTGATCTAATTTGCCCTTTTGATGTCACCCAAAACAAGTCTAACTTCTTCTAAGCCAGACCTTCAAAATGATACAGTCATGTGTATTCTCCTACGTAGATTAAATATGTGCAGGTCTTCCAAATAATCCACACAGACATGGTTCTCAATATTCTCCAGTTTATCAATATCTTTCTAAAGAGATTTCTGGAATGGGATTCAACACTCAAAATGCCACCAGACAAAGTTTCTAATAAAGTTAAAATAAGGAATACATTCTAGTGTATCACAATTTTAAATGATTTGATAACACTTTTAGATGGGCTGCATGAGTATTTTCCTATTAGAGATAAAGAAGACACGTATCCATGATATAAACAGTAGGTAAGGCGATAGCAGTGGAATCAGGATGCTGTCACCATAGTTTCAGTTTTGCCATGTATTAGCTGAGTGACCCTTGACAAGTTAATTAAGTTCTCTGGCTTCCATTTTGTTATGAACAAAAAGAGAAATAATATCATGTGTGAGGTCCTGGGTTTAATACCCAGTACCACAAAAAAAAAAAAAAAAAAAAAAAAGAAAAAAAAAAGGCAGAAGAAGTAATAGAATCGACATCTGAGGGTTATTTGAGGACTGTAAAAGCTTATGTATACAAATAACTAGCAGCTAGCAAGTGACTACATGTAGTTAAGTATTCAATGAATGCTAGTTATCATTCCTATTGTTCAGAATTACATTGATACTTCATAGATACTTACTCTAAAGCCAAAGTTACTATGTTAGAAAGGTCCCAACTTCTAAATTCATAAGCTTTATATACCTATCAAAACGGAACAAATCTGAAATAACTTTCCTATGTACATATATGAATATACCACAGTGAATCTCACCATTGTGTACATCCATCCATAAGAAATTAGTTTTCAAAAATAAACTATGGGTAAATGGCAGAAAGATCAGTAGAAGGAAAGCAGCAGGGTATGGGGAGGGAAGGGAAAGGAGAAGTACTGGGGACTGAATTAGAACAAGATATATTCCATGCTTTTATAATTATGTCAAAATGGATTCTACTGTCTCATTTATATATGTATATATATATATAAATAACTAAAAAAATTCTCATCAGTGCTGTAGTTCTCTTTCTCCTTCTGTTGCCTCATTCATTAACTCTATATTACCTCTGCATGATTTTCTCATCTTGAGTTCCATGTCTACCTTCCTCATGTAAAGGCGATCTTCACCTCCTTATTCCCTTTTTACAAATCTCATATCTTTACAAAAGGGGTAATAAAATTAACATTCATGAGAAAGATAAAGTAGTTTTAGGTTATAATTGTTAAGACATGCTATATTATCTTTGATTAGGAAATCTGGAGTATGTCATATTAACTTGATATACTTTAGTCAAAGGTTAAATGATAATAAAATACCATTTATAAAAAGAAAATTTCTCCATATTAGTCTTTATACTAAAAGAAAGTAGTTTTTGATCATATATGCAGATCACATTAGGATAGATTTATTTATCACATGTGCTGATATTCAGTATGCAGAAAGAAAGCCAATATTTACCACTGTGAATTCTTAAGTGCTCTTTTAGGTGGTGTTTGTATTTGAAAGCTTTTCCACATTCGGTGCACTTGAATTTACGATTACCCCCAGACTGTGTCACATGTCTCTGTAAGAGAAAATTGGTATTTTACTTGTAAAGCAAAAGAACTTTATACATAAAGGATATACAAGGTGCTTAAAGTATCATTTTGAGTGAGTCTGATAACTATTTTGATTCTTAAAACCCTCAAATTGCAGTCACAAAAATACAACACTTGAGATTATTACCCCAAAGGATGGTGACAGGGAACAGTTCTGACACAGCAAAAAATCTGCATCAATTTAAAGAGTCAGAGTCATACTTTACTAAGCAATATAGTACTGAGCAAAAATAAAGTAATATGTACTTTGCTAGGAACTAGAGATGATCTTATCTGTATTCTAATTTACAGAGAGCCAAGTCTATGAATATTTAAGAATCTATCTAAAGCACAGTTACTCAACAAAAGAAAAAGGTACAGAAGAGAAGAAAAGGCTGGGCTTTTACCAGTATTATATCCTCTCTCTTTTGTGTCTGGTATTTCCAAAATGTACTTTAATCTGATGGGTTTTTTTTTAATACATCCATCTTTCCAGCCAAATATGATTATGATAGATTATGATAGCTTTCTGCTTGTTTTATCAAATTTTCATTTGTATGTATTTCATTTCAGATGTATTCAGCACCCTTCAATTCATCTTACGAGAGCACAGTTCTCTACCGGCGTGCATCACCCGCTGCTTCTTTGATACTGTCAACTGGAAGGTACCAGGCATCTGAAACTTAACATGATTAACACCAAACTCTATTAATTTCCCTCCAGCAAGTTATTTTCCTCTCTAGTGTCTCCTATCTTTGTGAATAGCAACCTTATTCAGTTATTGCTTAGACTTGAGCTTTGGAATTATCTTTAATTACTCTTCCCCTTCATACCCTGAACCAATTCATCAGTAAGCCACCTGGATACAGACTGAAGTCAACATCCTTTACCATGTCAAGCCTGCCACACAACCTCTGTCCTGGATTATATCAAGGTACTAAATGTTTTCCCTGCTTCCATTCTTCTCTCTCTTGATCTGTTCTCCATTCAACAGTCAATGGTCCCTTAAAAATTAAAAAAAAAAAAAAATCCAATATCCTTCAAGTTTCCCTATCACAATTTAGAATAAAATTAAATCTTTATCTTACCCTGCATAACAGCTTATATAATCTGACCCCCACTTTTCTGGTCTCACCTATCTTTCTCCCCTATATTCATACTTCTCCTTGTTGTTTCTTGGACATGCCAGGAAGGTCTCTGCCTCAAGTCAAACTAGTATTAATTTGATTGTTGATACATGATAGCTACCAGGAGCTTGTTAAAAAAGGATAATCGGTCATTGGCTTTAATCCTAAAAACAGAGCCAAGAATTTAAATGTAACTTAGAGTTATAAAACTCTTAGTATATGCTTCTATAAAATGGGGCACAGTGACACAGAATTAGAACAAATCATATGAAAACTGAGTCTTCAGGAAAAAAACTATAAACCTTAGATTCTTAGAAGAGTAATCTCTCACTATAGGAAAAAAATAGTCACCTTCTGAGAACAAATAGTCACTGGTTCAAAGAAAATTAATCTTTAAAAATTTGTCTTTTCAATTTGGTCATGTAGTTTATTTAACCAATATTTTTATTTTCCTACACTGAACATTTTAGTAGAATGCAATCAAAATCTTCTAACCTTGGAGGAATATTACTTACAGTATAAGCAAATCAAGAAAAGATCTTACCTGGAAATGAAAACTACAAATTATCACTTTTATTTTCATAAGGTTTCGGACAAGACAGTGTCCGAAAAGTACATCCTTTTCCCTTTTAAGTATACAAAAATTCTTGTCTTCATTGAGGGTTGAATTCCCCAAATTTGGGAAGTTAGTGAACTCTTGGCCATTTCACTTACTTGATCTCTTCCTGACTTATGTGATGTCATGTGACGCTCAAGTTGGGTTCTGTATGCAAAGGTGTAACTGCACAGGGAACAACTAAAGTTATCTTCATTCTTCTCATGGCGATATTTAATGTGTTCTTTTAGAGAGGTAAAGCGTTTATAGCCTCTATCACAATATGGGCAGGTGAGTAATTGGGAAAATGCATCTGGTGTTCCTGTAAACGAAATGATATATTTTAAACTTAAAACATTGAAAAAATATTACCAAAGGTAACACTTGAGTCGCTATGCTCTTGCCAGATATTTCACTACCCATTTTATATTTGGTCCTCAAAACACTACAATAATGCCACCTCTATTTTATAAAGGAGAAAATGTGAGGCTGAGAAAAGTTCAAGAACTTAAAAGCATGACTTTTGGCTGGGCAGGTGGCATATGCCTGTAATCCCAGCGGCTCTGGAGGATCAAGAGTTCGAAGCCAGCCTCAGTAAAAGCAGGGTGCAAAGCAACTCAGTGAGACCCTATCTCTAAATAAAATAAAAAATAGGCCTGGGGATGTGGATTAATGGTCAACTGCCTGTGTGTTTAATCCCTGGTACCTCCCCCGCACCAAAAAAAAGTGTGAATTTTAAGTCAGGTAGTGATAGTCAGGATTCAAACATAGACTGACTTTTAAGTCCCTTAACTTTTTTACTAAACCATAGTCCTGTTCTCTCTGTATGGTTAGCTGGACAAAGAACAAAAGTAAAATTAGGATGTGGGTTACACTTATAAATGTATACATATTACATTTACTGCATTCTATAACAATATCTTTCTTCTGGAAACAAATGTATATCATTTATTTAAGTTTCATTCTTTTGAATGTGAAAATGACACTATAAAATTATTGTCACACAAGAATAAGCAGTACACAATT
This sequence comes from Sciurus vulgaris, assembly GCF_902686455.1. Taxonomy (NCBI): domain Eukaryota; kingdom Metazoa; phylum Chordata; class Mammalia; order Rodentia; family Sciuridae; genus Sciurus; species Sciurus vulgaris. The sequence goes on from NC_136473.1 coordinate 42,641,867, forward strand.
AGAATATGTTTCCATGACTCCCTTGCAGCTGGGTGTGGTCACACGACTGAATTCAAACCAAAAAAGAAAGAGTATGGAGGGGAAGGAATGATGGGATGATGGGGGCCTGGTCCATAAAGACCTCCTATGCATGATCTTCCACATTCCACTTTACTTTCCTTATTGAAATATAGTGACAAATTTTTGGTGTAGTTTTACTAGTATGGTATATATATATATATATATATATATATATATATATATATATATCTCGCAGAAATAAAACTGGATGAATTAGAGTTTATCATCTAGGCCTAACAATCCTAAAGTGTAATACTTTTTTTGCCAAGTGATATTAAAACTACTCACAGTAGTTTTGTATATTTGATTTTCTTCAAAGAAATCAGCTTATAAGTAATATATTATTGCAAATATCATCTTCACTTTCTTCATTTTGAATTCCTTATTAAAAAACAGACAACCAGAGATAATTTCATAGCAATCTCCAAATGCTTCATAAATATATTTTTTATTGGAGTTCAAGTGCATATAAATTAAAAGTCTTGCTCAAAGATCGCCTACAAATCACCTGAACTCTTAAGTAGCTAGGCAAATATGTTGAAATTTGTATGGAATGCATGAATAAAATTAAACAACCAAAGCTTCAAAGCTTATGATGGTATCTTTTGTTACCAGCTAGTAAAGCAACCAGAGTTTTTTGTTGGAGTGATTCTAACATGGACATCTTTGGAGAGAAAATCCTGTTGTATTTTGTCCACTATGCATTTCCTATTTGTACAAGCCAGTGGGAGCCAACGTTTGGGACCTTTTCCTTGCTAGAATGTCTAGTACATCTTGTTCATTTTAGATAGTTATAATGGCAAAAGTCACAGTCTGCCACTGTGGTGATTTGTTATTGGCACTACAATATCATGTGATTCCATTTCCTACTCCAGTGTCACAGATCTACTCTCATTATATTCTGTTTTCTTCTTGGTCTACATGATTAACCCTTATAATTTAATAAACAAAATAATAATGATATGGTAAAATGACATGTTGCTCATGATATTTTAACAGCAAGTTATTTTTATAAATCAATATCTATTGAATTTTCTGACATGAGATATGAATTCATTCTTTTAGATACTAGTATAAAACAATGAAAAGTAAATCTGAATATTTGGTATAATAAGCATAGACTAAATAGGTTTAAAAGATAAATGAAAGTTTTTAATCTCTATTTTTGAAAAATATCAAAATTTTGTTTTTCAAAAATCACTTTTTAGTAATGAAGATTGCTATAAAGGGGGAAATGCTAAGTTTTAGAATTTCTATGATAAAGTAGTAATTCAATGATACTAAAAAATAAAACCAATCTATAGATGAATGTATTCTGTACTGTCTATAACTTCTTTAAAGTAACTATGACAATGAATTTTTTTTTTTAAAGATGTAGATGGACCTTTATTTTATTCATTTACTTATATGCAGTGCTGGAGAATTGAACCCAGTGCCTCACACATGCTAGGCAAGTGCTCTACCACTGAGCCACAACCCCAGCCCAGAATATTTATATTTTTGAAAAACAAAATTTCATACTTTTTAAATTCTAAATTTCCTTTGGTAGATAACACTTTGGACTGGTAGTACTTCTTGCTTTAAAACCTCTGAATAATCCCTTGTATTTATTCTCCATTGACTCAGAATTTATGCTTATTCAAACTTCTAGAGAAAGTCTTGCCTACTTATAACTTAGAAGAAAAGAGTGCAGAAGAGTTTGCTTAATCTACTGAAAATTTTAAAAATTTAAGCTCCTATCCATTCCAGAGTGAAACTTCTGTTTTGCTTCTGTTTTTCAGAGTTGGTTCCTGATTTTTAAAAGATATAGTTGATTCTTTGACTTGGAATATACAAGGTTTTTATGCCATAGTTCTCAGTTTCCTCTAAAATCTTTCAAAGTTGATTGATTATTTGAATACTAAGCTAAATATATCTACTCAACTGGGAACCCTAGAAAAAGAAAGCCAGATTGAGGATATTAATTTTCACAAATCCTTAAACATTTCAAGTACCTTCCTAGTCTTGGTATAGATCTTGTATAAATTTCTTAAAGGAACATTTTAATGTTATTTTCATCTATTTTTTACACTTAGAAGGGCAGAATGACAGCCTATTTCTTCTAAGAAATGTAGAACACATTGTTTTTAATAATTTATTTATTCTGATTCATCGTAAACAAATGGGGTACAACTTGTTCTAGAACACATTTTTTTAACTCTTTTCCCAATTCTTAATGCACTAAGTGTTCCTGTAAGAGCAAAGTAGATACAGAAAAACTACTATCTCCAAATTAGTATGTTTTAAACCAGATGACTATTTCATTTGCTAAAAGAATAGTGGAAAACAACTGAAGGACAACAAGAGTCACCCTAGTTCTCATTTCTGCTGCCCACTGCCATTTGAGTCAACAGAAATTCATGTCCAGACACCGTTCAAAGCATTTCAAATGCAGGAGCATTACCACTACAAACATGAGCAGTCAATAATTTAATATTGTGCTATTATGATGAACAATGTCCCATTAATAAAGCAGATTACTCCCTATAGGCACTTGCAATAAATTTGGTTCTCAAAAGTATTCTCCATAGTAAACTAGGTTCCCATGGTACAGTTAACAGAAAAACAATCCTTTATAGAAAGAAAGAAAAACAATGGTTAAATTCCACTTACCATTTTCATCATGACCACTAGCTTCTGGTGTGCCCTGCCTCTGGTCCTCTTCAGGTGCCTCAGGATAAATGACAGCAGTATCTTGTTGTTGCAGGAACTCTTCAACATTAGGATCATGGTTTTGCTCATTTTCTGCATCTGAGTTGCATTCATCATCTTTTACTAAAAGAAATGCATTCTTTAAGCAACTTTATCATCAAGTTGTGAAGTTTTTCTAAATAAAAAATTGTTTAAGAGAACATAGTCATTTCTTGAAATTGTATTAAATATTTACTGAAAGCTAAAAATGAATTCTAGTAATTAAGAAATCCTTTTGCTTTACACATTTAAGGTGCTAAAATGTCTCAAATTCTCACAATATCCCTTTTGAGGTTTAGAGTCACATTTCTAATTCCATTGTACTAATAAACAAAACACAGATAAGGTAATGTAGTTGCCTTAATTATTTATTTCTCATTTAATGATAAAGCAAGGAAAAAAGGACACCTTAGTTCTCAAAAATCATCTCTTAGCAACCTATCATAATAGTTATACTTTAAATCTGAATCATTCCAATATAAGCCACTCTTTCAGTTCAGTGATATGATTTCCTACAAAATAGCTTTAGTAGTAATCTTTAGCTAGAAAGACTTATAATAAAAGTCAAAGGGTATCAAATCAATAAAAATTGCTCTTTACCTCCTCCAGCAGTCCTATACAAACAAGTCTATTCCTTCTCTATTTCTGCTTCAATAAATATTTAACCATGGGATTAAAGTATGGAATTTTTTTTTCTTGAGGGTAAAAGGTTTAAGAGCTAACAGGTTTTCACTTTGAGAACTTAGCTCAGAGTAGAGTGCTGCCTATTTCCTAAAACAGTACTGGTGCATTGCAGTTTTCCTTCATTTCCTCCACTGGCTCTAGCTGAGACTGCCTACTCCATGCTGGTGATAACTTTAATGGGTTATCATGAATCTCAAGTGTCTCATGGCTGACTTCTTTACAGACTTCAGACTGAACTGTTAGTTCTAAATTTATAAAATGGCACTTCCTAGTAGACTAAAACCGGATCAAATTAAAATAGTGATGCATGAACATCTTTTTGTTTGATAGTTACTAAAGCAATTCTTGCTACATCTCTTAAACAGTAGCATAACTGAATTCCTCATGGTGACTTCTATTTAAAACCTTAGAATGAGAGGAAGATTTCTTTGGGGGTGGGTGGTACTGGGAATTGAACTCAGGGACACTTGACCACTGAGCCACATCCCCAATCTTTTTCTGGATTTTATTTAGAGACAGGGTCTCACTGAGTTGCTCAGTGCCTCACTTTTGCTGAGGCTGGCTTTGAATTCATGAACCTCCTGTCTCTGCTTCCCAAGCTGCTTGTGCGTATGCCACTGCACAAGTGAAGACTTTTGAAGAGGTGAGCTGATACTGCTGATGTTAAGGGAATCAATGTCCAGATCCTCAATTTCCATTTATACTCTTAGCATTCTGAAGGTTGTCTCTGCCCTCCCTTTTCCACAGTATTCTGCACTCTTATATTCTTAAGAAAAATAAGAGAAAAAGACATATTCTTCACTCATCCATTACATTAATATGATGAATTGCCTTGGAGTATAAAAATCTCTATGGTGCCAAAGAGGAAAGTTCAAAATACTGACTAGAGAAAACCTTCTTCACTGATTAACTGAAACAATATAAAACCACTATAGGTCTTCCACTCTTTCCTGTTTACATGGGTTTCTATTAGATGCAAAGCATGACAAATGAAATAGGAGTTGGTTAGCCCTGATTGGGAAGTTAAAATCAACTATATAATAATCAAGAGGAAATAACCTAAGGGGTTGCACTCCTAACTATTACTAAACTGCTCTTAAGAGACTGACAGAAGCAAAGTGAAGACATTGTCAAACATCATTCCTGTGATCTGTTCTTAGCTGGGAGAATAAGTGCTTTTGAATAGTTAAAAGTAGTACTTGTCAGCAACATCAAGTATTTTCAATGCAACTCCAATTTTTTCAAATTCAATTAGATAAAACAAGAAAAAAATTTATATTTTATGTGATTTTCATAGATTCCAGACTTGACAAGACTTAAAGCTATTCTTATCAAACTGTTATAAAATGTTTTTTCAATTTAGCAATCTCCATCTTATAAAATGTTAATATTTTCCACATCCTTTAACAAAAATGACATATATACTAGCTGTTAGGGTTATGAGTTTATAAAGAGAATTACATGTCTGCATTTTATAAATGAATTTTGTTTCTTCAATAAGTTACACATAAGCTTACCTAAATGTGTGCATTTGGAGACAAAGATTTTTATGACTGATAAAAATTAGATTAGATCTATACCATCTTAATCTTAGCTTCAGTACAGAATAATCTATTTTATAAGATGTATTAATTTATACTTTACATATTCTTCATATTATTTATAATTTATGTATTCCTCAACAATTTTGTTATTGAAGACATTTTTATAAAACTGCTCAAAATGTATATATACACATTGATTTTAATTGGATAAATTAGGACACCCTTTGTTTTTTCTTATTATTTGACTGACCGGTATGACAGTGAAAACTGGCTTTGTTAGCAGTAGTGGAAATTACCCAGAAATTAGGTGAATTAAGGTATTAATCAAAAGATAGTTACTGCATGTCTTCAGATAAAAATACTTTTATTAACTTTTTTAGCAAAAAATTACTGAAATCAACCATATTTCAATGTTCCCAACCAAAAAACAGTGCCTCTAATTGAGAAAGATAAATGAAGCAAGGTTCCAGAAAAGTATAATTCCAAGAAATTTGATGAGCAGGTATTTATAGAGCTTCTCTGTTATATGTCCCAGAAAATGAGAGATTCTAATGACTAGGAAACAAATCTCTTTGCAAATTAGGTGGCTTTGAATTTTTCTTCTCAACAAAATTGAAGAATTACTTAACTGAATTGTTAGTGATAGGACATTGAAATATTTCTATTGATAAACACAACTCTTGGCATAATTCTGAAGAAGTATAAAGAACTGAGTAAGTTATAAAATTTTTATTTAATCTTTTTATATGGGAATAAAGTTATCTCAGTGCTAGACAAAAACCAGAAACAGAATTAATGCTGAATACTTTTTCTTTAAGAAGTTACAGTAATACATTATATGAAGTAAAGGCAAAATATTTAGTTCCTTTAATCTCATTTTAATAGTATCTTCAACAATTATTTATTAAATATAATGTTTATGTTGTGATAAAGTATGCACTACTAACAAATGATAAATAAATCCATAATTTTTTGAAACTTTAATATTCATGTCATCCCTGGAAATTAAAAAGAAATTTCAATTTCAATTTCAATATGTCTTTCTTTTAAAGAAATTGACAGCTGATTAAAAAGTTCCTGCAAACAGGAAATATATATCATGTTAGGCATAAACTGTATAGGGTAGATGGAGGGCAAATATGACAAGGAGTAACCATTATGATATAATATTTCTGACTCTTAAATATATTCGTTTATAAAAAATGATGGATAGTTATATACTTCACATAAATTATATTTAATTATATTTCAATTTATATTTCAATTATAAATTGTTACATATTTCACATGTAAGAATGATGTTAAACATGTCAATGCTTTTAATATGACAGAAATTATTTGCCACTACTTAAATTTAAAATGAAAAATATTATATGCCCATTAAAAATCTGTGAGCAGTATATAATTGTTTATATACTATAAAATTTAGATAATAATCACAGTAACTCTTACTGTTGTTATGAGGATTAAATTAATACAGCAATGTGCTTATTAGTATTGTACCTGGTATATATAGTTAAGTGTTACAACTACTAGCTATATTCTTTAGAGCAAGGTGAACATTGTAACTTCACAATTAAATTTTTTTTCAGTAAAAAAAGATTAGGGTTTAGAAAAGTTAGATAGCTTTTCCAAGATCATGTAGAAAAAAGTATTACCACCATAATCCATGCTTCAGTATTAGGTATCTGACATCAAATCTGGGCTCTTTACACTAAACTATACTGTCTCCATGACTCTGCATTACCTAGCCCAATTTCAACTGAAAGCAGAGATTCTGCAGTTTTACCCATAAAATTTAAAGTTCTGGCAGAGCACAACATGAAAAGGTTAATTACAAAGCAAATTTATTGGTCTTTAAGACTGATAAACCTAAGTATTTAAAAATTAGGAAGATGAGCAAATACACAGAGACACATAATTTAGCTGTCTTTAAAATAAGACAAAACTCAAGAGCTGATCATCAAAGTATAGAATTATAGGACATATTCACCTGTGAAAGTGTAGAATTATTGACTATAATCACAAATTAGAAAAAGAAAATATTTAACATAAATATCAAACAATTCTCTGTGTCTCCCCCACCCTTTCCAGGGACAATATTTATTCTCAGTAACCTGCAATCTTTACCCTCGTTTTAAAAAACTTTATAAAACTGTTAACTATATAAACAAAAAAATGGATGCTTGGAAGGAGCAAACATCCAAGGTTTTGGTGAATATTTCACTCCCTAAATTTCAAGCAACAATTCTCTTAATTTCATCGAGAGTGAAAGTAAGTAAGCTTTTGAAAAGATTTGACAAGGTTCTGAACTAATGATAGCGACCTATGTACAATGTTTTTGTCATTATGTTATTCTCTAGAAGTCAAGGAGGTAATGAAAGCAAAGACAAAATGTAATTTTAAAGTTCAACTGCTCAAAAGTCTCAAAAGTTCAATTTCCATCCTTTGTTTCTTAAAGCCATACTTATTTGGAGCTTTATTAAATATTTGCTTCCATGTTACAGGGAAATAGGCAACAGGGATCATCTTCTTGTGGGTGGGGGTGGCCTGGCACTTCAGTAGCAAGTAATTAATACAAGGTCACTCTGTCTTCCAGATGTGGGTTTTGTTGTTGTTATTGTTTTTTGAGGAAATTTATGTATTACTTGGTACTGCAACCTGAAAGGATTCATTTTTATAGTGAAGAGAAAACTGCAAGATAAAATACTGTACACTTAGAACCATAAATCTTTTTTGACAGAATTTTGTTTAGAAGGGCAAATGGTCTTCTGTAACTCTAGTAATACGGTATTTACAAGTCATCAAAGTTTAACATGAGGTAAAAGAGTACTAAACAGCATTCTTTTGTATTCTTTTTATGTTTTACTAATAAACACCCAGTTTTAATATTTTATATAATGTGCAGTTTAGCATGACAAATATTTAATATCAAGCATACATGAATACATTATTCATGTAAGTTAAACAAGACCATGTTAAGGGAAGAATATAAAATCTTGGGCTGTACAGGTACCACAAATCATGATACTCCATTAATAATAAACTAATTTGGAATTCATCTTTAATAACCAAGATTTATTCTTTGTTTTGTGGAGCTGACTGACAAGTATGGGAGTGTTAATGTTTATATCTGTTTTTGACAATTACTAACCACAAACAACACTTCCATAGTAGAAGACAACTTATAAGGCTCTATGGAATAGTCCTAAAATGTACTGCAAAGTTAAAAAAAAAAAAACTATAAATGTTAAACCATGAAAGAGAAGGAAAAGAAAAAACTTAATTAAAACTAAGTGATAAAAAGATCTATGCCTGAAAGACATTCATAGTTTGAAGGTAAAAAATAGAAAAAGATATATTATGCAAGTGGAGACTGAAAGCAAGCAGGAGTAGCTACTCTCATAACTGGCAAAGTAAAAGTCAAGCCAAAATAAATAGGAAGACAAAGAAGGTCACTTCATATTAGTTAAAAGAGAAATCAAGTAACAAGATACAATAATTATAAATATTTATACCCCAAATTTTGATGCTCCTACTTACATAAAATAAACGCTACTTGATACAAAGACTCAGACAGACCCCAATATAATATTAGGTGATTTCAACATATCTCTCTCACCAATAGGTAGGTCATTCAGACATAAACTAAGTAAAGAATCTTCAGAACTAAAAAGTACTGTTAATCAAATGGAACTAACAGACATCTATTGAATATTTATTTCATCCATTGACAACTAATTCACTTTCTTCTAAGTACCACAAGGAACCTTTTCCAAAAGAGATCATATTTTAGGACACAAATACAAAAAGATCAAGACAGATAATTCCTTTCATTTTATTGGATCATAATAGAATGAAATTAGACATTAATACAAAGATATAAAATAGAAACCATTGGAACACACGGAGATTAAATAAAACACTTTTTGAAATCAGGGGAGAAATAAAAAAATTCCTAGAAACAAATAGGAACAGAAATAGAAATATCAAAATCCCTGGGGCAGTATGAAGGCAGTTCTAAGAAGAAAATTTACTACATTGAGTACCCACTTGGAAAAAACAAAAACAAAACCAGAAAGATCCCAAATAATTAATCTAATGTTATATCTCAAGGCCCTATAAAGTCAGGAGCAAACTCATCTCAAATCCCAAAGACAGGAAATAATTAAGATCAGAGCCAAAATTAATGAAATTCAGAATAAAAAATAAAAAGATACACGGGATTAGTGCAAAAATGAACTGATTCTTTTGAAAAGATAAAGACTGATAAACTGTTAGGCAAACTAACCAAAAAGAGAGAAAAGATCCAAATCAACAAAATTAGAGATGATAAAGGAGATATTACCACAAATACTTCTGAAATACAGAGGATCATTAGGGATTATTTTGAAAATTTATATTCCAACAAATTAGAAAATCTAGAAGACTTTGACAAATATCCAGAAACCTATGACCTACACAAATTGAACCAAGAGGATATAAAAAACCAGAACAGACTGATAAAAAGTAATGAGACTGAAGCAGTAAGTCTTCCAACAAAGTAAAACCCAAGATCAGATGAATTATCAGTTGAGTTCTACCAGACCTATAAAGAACTAATGCCAATTCTCCTAAAATTATTCCATGAAATTGAAAGGGAGGGAAAACTCCTAAGTTCATTCCATGAAACCAGTATTTTCCTGATACCAAAACCAGCTAAAGATACATCAAGGAAAAAAACTACAGACCAATATCTCTGAACAGACAAAAAAATCCTTAACAAATATTAACAATCCATATTTAAAAACATATTAAGAAGAATGCACACCATGATCAAGTTGGTTCAACCCAGGGATGTAAGATTGGTTCAACATATGCAATATATGCGATATATGTAATTCATCACGTAAATAGAATTAAGGACAAAAATCACATGATCATCTCAACAGATGCAGAAAAAGCCTTCAATGACATCCAGCTTGTTCACTTCAATGACTCGTTCACTATAAAAACACTGAAGAAATTAGGGAGAGATGAAACTTAATATCATAAAGCTATCCACTCTCACCACCACTTCTATTCAATATAGTTTTAAAACTGTAGACAAAGCAATCAGGCAAGAGAAGGAAATTACAAGGATACAAACAGGGAAAGAAGTAGTCACACTATCTATTTGCCAATGACATGATCATATATTAGAAGAGCCAAAAACTTCTCCTGGAAGACTTGTAGGGCTGATCAACAAATTCAGCAAAGTAGTGGAATATAAGATCAACATACAAAAATCAACAGCTTTCCTATACTCCAATAAGGAATCTGCTGAGAAAGAAACCACAAAAACAATTTCATTTAGAATAATCTCAAAATATACTTGGGAATAAATCTAACCAAGGAGGTAGAAGACCTCTACAATGGAGACTATGAAACATGAAGAAAGATACTAAAGAAGACTTCAGAAAATGGAAAAGTGTCCATGTTCTCGACTAGGCAGAATTAATATTGTCAAAATGGCCATCTTACCAAAAGCAATATTCAAATGCAATGTGATCCCACCAGAATACCAATGAAATTTTTCATGGAACTAGAAAAAAGTTCTAAAATTCATACAGAAGAATAAAAAAACCAGGATAGCCAAAGCAATACTGAGCAATAAGTGATGTAGATGGCACTACAGTACCATATCTCAAATTATACTACAGAACGAGCTACAAAACAAAAAATGCACGGTACTGGCATAAAAATAAATATGAAGACCATGAAATAGAATGAAAGAAATCTACGTAGATACAGACATTTAATCCTTGACAAAAGTATCAAAAACACAATATCAGAAAAAACACAACCTTTTTTCACAAATGGTACTGGTACAACTGTATATCCAAATGCAGAATGAAACTTGATCCCTATCTTTCACCCTGCACAAAAATCAACTCAAATTGGATGAAAGACCTAAGCATTGGACCAGAAACACTGCAACTGCTAGAAGAAAATGGAGCCAACACTCCAACATATTGGTGCAGGCTCTGACTTCCTTAATAAGACTCCTAAAGCTCAAGAAATAAATTAAGAATCAATAAGTGTAATGATTTCAAATTAAAAAGCTTCTGTACTATAAAGAAAACAATTAATATCATGAAGAGAGAGCTTATGAAATGAGAGAAAATAATTTTGACTCTTTTGACAGGAGATTAATATCCCAAATATACAGAGAACTCAAAGAATTTATTATCAAAAACCAATAACCCAATCAATAAATGGGCAAATAAACTGAACAAACATTTCTCAAAAGAATTTCTAATGGCCAACAAATATATGAAAATAGCAATTAGGGGAATGCAAATAAAAACTACACTGAGATTTCATTTCACTTCAGTTAGTTCAGCAATCATCAAGAACACAAAAAAATGCTCATGAGGGTATAAGGAAAAAAAGGTACACTCATGTATTGTTGGTAAAACTGACAATTAGTAGTAACACTCTGGAAAGCAGTACAGAGATTCCTCAAAAGCCTAGGAATGGACCTACTATATGACCCAGTATCCCACTTCTTTGTATTTATCCAAAAGAACTAAAAAAAGCATACTGTAGTGATCCATACATACCAATGCTTACAGCAGCACAATTTACAATAACCAAGTTAAGGAAACAGTCTAAGTATTCCTCAAAAGACAGATGGATAAAGAAAATGCAGTACATTTACACAATGAAGTTTTATTCAGCCATAAATAAGAATGAAATTATATTATATGCTGATAAATAGATGGAATTGGAGAACATAATGATAAGTGAAATAAGCTTGCCTCAAAGTGAAGGGTTGAATGTTTGCTCTCATTTGCAGAGGTTGGAGAGAAGAAATTTTAAAAGAGGGTTCTCATGAAAATATAAGGGAGAGTAGCGGAGAAGAGGAAGGGATTGAGGGGGAAGGAGAAATCACGGAAAAGGGGGAGAACTGAAGAATGAAATTGACTAAATTATGCTATGTGTATGTATAAATATATCAAAACAAAACAACTTATATGTATGACTATAATGAACCAATTTTAAAAAATTAAATTAACAGCATAGAGTAGAGGAAGAGGATTGGGGGAGGGAGAAGGAAAGAAGGGGGTATTGGGGACAGAAAAGAGCAAATTGTGTTATATGCAGTTATAAACATATTAAAACAAACCTCACAGTATCCATAGTTATAATGCACTAATAAAAGAAAGTACTTTATCTAAAGAAGGCTATATATTCAACAAATGGTGCTGGGAAAACTGGAAATCCATATGTAACAAAATGAAATTAAACCTCTCTCACCCTGCCAACTCAAAGTGGATCAAAGACTTAGGAACCAAAGCAGAGACCCTGTGCCTAATAGAAGAAAAAGTAGGCCCAAATCTTCAGCATGTGGGCTTATGACCTGACTTCCTTAACAAGGCTTTTAAAGTGCAAGAAATAAAATTAAGAATCAATAAATGGGATGGATTCAAACTAAAAAGCTTCTTCTCAGCCAAGGAAATAGTAATTTGAATAGAGAGCCTACGGAATGGGAAAAAGTCTTTACCATGCACACCTCAGATACAGCACTAATCTCCAAGATATATAAAAAAACTCAAAAAACTTAACACCAAAAAAACAAATATCCCAATCAATAAATGGGCTAAGGAACTGAACAGATACTTCACGGAAGAAGAAATACAATTGATCGACAAACATATAAAAAAATGTTCATCGTCTTTTGCAATCAGAGAAATGAAAATCAGAACTATTCTAAGATTTCATCTCACTCCAGTCAGAATGGCAATTATCAAGAATACAAGCAATAAGTGTTGGTGAGGATGTGGGGAAAAAGGTATATTCATACACTGTTGGTGGAACTGCAGATTAGTGAAACCATTTTGGAACGAAGTATGAAAATTCCTCAGAAAACTTGGAATTGAACCAGCTATCCCACTCCTTGGTTGAATAAACCAAAGGACTTCAAATTAGCATACTACACTGACACAGCCACGTTAATGTTTATAAAAGCTCAATTCACAATAGTGAAAATATGGAACCAACTTAGGTGCCCTTCAACAGATGGATAAAGAAAATGTGGTATATATACAGAATGCAATATTACTCAGCCTTAAAGAAGAATGAAATTATGGCATTTGCAAATAAATGGATGGAACTGGAGAGTATCATATGCTATGTGAAATAAGGCAGTCCCCCAAATCCAAAGGTCAAATGTTTTCTCTGATAAGCAGATGCTGATCCATAGTGGGGGGTAGGTAGGGAATAATGAAGGAACTTTGGATTGTACAGAGGGGAGTGAGGGGAGGGGTGGAATGGGTGGGGAGGGGAAGGATGGTAGATTGTGAGACAGACATTATTACCCTATATACATGTATGAAAAGAATTTTAAAAAATCAGTCAAAAAAAAAAGTTGATGAAAATAAATAAATAAATAATTGAAAAAAGAAAGAAGGTATAAAAGACACTCAGGGAACTTTTGAGAAAATGTGAATATGAACTAATATATTATTAGGGAATTACTATCAATTTCATTATATAAGAGAATGTATTGTTGGAGATACAAGACGACTGATTTTGTTATATAAGAAAAGGTATTTTATTGGAGATTAATGCTGAAGTGTCATGATGTCTATAATTTACTTAGAAATGGTTCAACTAATATATGTATAGTGGAAAATTTGGCAAAATGTTAACAAGTATTGAATTCAGATGGTAAGAATTCATTCTTTCAACTTTTCAGTAAATTAAAAATTTTCATTAAGAGTTTAAAATCAATGCCTAAATCACAAAATATACTACACTTTGAAGGATATTATTTTGGGGAAAGTTTTAATAATTTGGAATTCAGTTTTCAACTTTACATCCTAACAGTTCTACCTGATTTAAGGGACACAATAAAAAGTTTCTGGTACAATCATACATGAGATCTGATTTAAGTTTTCCATTTACTCTTTACTCTTTTGCTTCTTAAATCTGCTCGGAATCAATTATAGAGAAATGGTCTTATTTCTCATGGAGTATGTATTTTTAATTAACTAGAAGCGAACTTCCTTGTTTATTACAACTTTACTTCAGCTTTTTCAATCAGAGAAATTATAAGAAAAAAATTAAATCTCTTGTTTTTTGTGATATGTTCACTCAACCACCAATATTCATGATTCTCATATGGTTTGTACATAACCCATGATGTATGCTTATTTTTTTCCTCTTCTGCTGTCTGTGGGCAATTCAAAGCAGATCCCAGAAACTAATAATGAAACTCAAAATAGTCATTAGATGTGTACTGCCATAACTTTGGTAAAAAATTTGAAATAAGTTCAAACTGTAAAACAGTTTTTGTATTATCTTTAGATAATACTTATAGATTGGAAAATATGCTATATCATGTAAACCTATAAATTTACATTATATTTAAAGAATATTAACTTCTAACTTTTCATGTAGTGCCCCCAATGCCTACTTAAACATTTAAGGAGGACGAGATAAAAGAGGAGGAAATAATCCAGGATTCACAAATGCAAAAACTGGTGTCACAAAAGACCTCCTTCAAAGACTACAGTATGAGAAAATGGCAAGAGTACCTGTACATCCTGCATCATCTGCCTGAGCTTCAGGCCCCAGGATTTCTTGCCCTTCCTTTCCTGCTGAAATCAAAGAACAGGGGATTAAAATAGATGCATTTGCCACAAACATTTTAGTTGCTAGAAATCTGAAAAGAATTAGTTCAGATTATATTTAATTTGGATTTTTTTCCCTTTTACAAATATGGGACTGCATTATTGGAAAGTAGTGCTTTATAGGGGTATTAAGCAGTTTTGTCAAAAACACAGAAGATATCAGTGAAGATTTAGATATGATTCTGAAGTTAGACATATTTTATAATTATAGGTTGGATGTCCTTTATCTGAAATGCTTGGGACCAGAAGCATTTTGAGTTTCAGAATTTTAATACTGACATATATAAATGGGTTATCTTGGGGATGGGATCCAAGTCTAAATATCGTTTGTTTTAGATATACCTTATACACATAGCCTGAACATAATTTCATACAATATTTTTAGGGTGCCTACATTTTGACTGTGACTTGTCACTTAAGATCAGGTGTCATGTCAGTGCTTGGAGTATCAAATTTGAGTTTTTCAGATTAGGGATGTTCAACCTGCATAAGTATACTAGGATTTTAGTAGTATTTTAGGAAAAGAGCTGTACTTATAGGTAGTATGATTTTTTTTTTCATTTATTTTCCAAAGCACTCATTTCTGTGGTCCAGGTACTTTGCTAAATGTTTCATAAACTTGTTTCTTTTATCCTTCATAGCAACCTTTTTATTTTTATTTTTAATTTTGGGGGGTATAGGAATAGCTCCCGGGGCACTTAACCATGGAGCCACATTACCAGCCCTTTTTAAAAATATTTTATTAAGAAACAGGGTCTCACTGAGTTGTTTAGGGCATTGCTAAGTTGCAGAGGCTGGCTTTGAACTCGCAATCCTGCTGCCTCAGCCTCCCAAACCACCAGAATTAAAGGCATGTGCCACCACGTCAGTCATAACAACCTATTTTATAAGTTGAAAAAGCAGAACAAAAGTTGAGGCTTGGAGAAGTTAAATAATTTGCCCATGGACACACAGCTATTGAATGGGATAAGTGGAATTTGTATGCAGATATGACTGACTTCAAAGCCCTTTCCATTACACACTTCCAAATTAGAAAACTAGAGAGGTTAAATGGAATGTCACTGTGCCCAAAGCAAACACCTAAGGCACTATGCTTTTTCTTCTACTCTATTCATTATTCCTACAACTGAGAAACAGTAATAAATAATAATAGTGTTATGGATAAATATGTTTAGAAGTTTGTGATTTTTCCCTTCCCACCTCTTTGTAATAGGCTACTTATTGTATTTAATACAGAACAGATTCAGAGTAAATATTCTATATTATAAATGCATACTTTTGACATACAAATTTTTATATATTTGGGCATCTTTTATTTATTATAAAAGTTGATTAAGAACACATGAATATATTGAAAGAAAGGAGTTAAAAACTGCTCTTTTAACTGTAGCAGAGTATATGTGCTTATTATGATCAGAATAATTTTAACTAATCATTAATCATTAATTTTGGTCCTGATAATTAAACCCAGGGGCACTTAATCACTAAGTCACATCCCCAGTTCATTTTATTTTTTATTTTGAGACAGGGCCTTACTAAGTTGCTTAGGGTCTTGCTAAGTTCTTGAGGGTAGCTTTGAATTCGAGATCCTCCTGCCTCAGTCTCCTAAGCTGCTGGGATTACAAGGCATGAGCCACTGTTCCTGGCTAATCAGAATAATTTTAAAGTCATATTAAACATAATATAGGTATCTGCACCATAATCAATTCCACTAAACATGTCAGTTGAAAATCTTGATGTTGGAGTTCTCTTCAGTTTGTTGAGAAAAAGCACTAATTAAGTAAAATATCTTTGCATTGAATGTATTTCTTTAAGATTTTTGGATTATCCGGTAGATTTATTCAGCAGATTTTAACTTTTATACAAATATTTAAAGATAATCACTGTATGAGAAATAGTTAAAATAAGTACAAATTGTTTTAGGTCAACATAAAACACTAAGATAAGTATGAGATTAACTTCTAAAAAACTTCTCATTTTGTACTTCCTACCAGCACAGTAACAATTTAAAAATTCCTATTAAGGGTTTACTAAAATACAGAATATATGCCAGCATTTGCCAAATGTCTGCAGATCTCTAATATCTCTCACCCTTTTTTTCTTTCCAGTGCATCTGCTTACCAAAATAAAAAACAGTATGCCAACTGGGTAATTATATGATGATATTATAGTTACTTATTATTATATATCTATGTCCTTTATTTCTCCTCAAATGAACAGACTTATCACTTGTTAAGATGAAATATAACATTGATATTAAAAGTTAAAATGAGAGGAAAGATGGTGGAATGAGACAAACATCATTACCCTATATACATATATGATTGCATGAATGGTATGATTCTACATTGTGTACAACCAGAGAAATGAAAAGTTGTACTCCATTTGTGTACAATGAATCAAAATGCATTCTGCTGTCATGTATAACTAAACAGAACAAACAATAAAAAAGTTAAAATGACATTTTTAGATTACCAATTTTTCTACTTACAGTTACTAGAGCTAATTTAAAAACTCTGCAACTCAATTAAATGATTTCTTCATTTCATATTTGAAATTATTCCTTCTTTCATATTTGCTTGGGATAAAATCTAGTCTCTTTAGATGAGTATTTAGCATATTTTAGAATCTATTCTCAGTCTTATTACCCACAATTTAAAAACTGTAAGTCTCCACTCTCTTCTTCTCAACATTGCAGTTAGTATTTTGGTTGAAGAACCAAAACCATATGGCTTAATGAAAACAGTAAATATCCTAATGTTGGCCTGTAATGTGAACACTCTTTTTTCACTGCAAAAAGTATCATCCAGAAATATCCTCCCTTTCTCACCATCCACAAACTTCCAGGAGGTATACTCGAAAGGGGTGTTCTCAATAATTTTTACACAGCATTCTCCCTAATGTGTTCTGATCTTATGTATAGTTCAGGAAATATAAAGGGAGTAAAGCAATAAAATCTACTTGTACAAAGGATTTACCTCTAAAAAACAATAACATCAACACACTATGATTGGTTAACCTAAATTCAATTTAAAAAGTAGCAGCAGAATGCTCCTTAGGCCTCCACTTTTAGTGTGAATTCCAAAGCACATATTTATAAATGAGGAAAACTCCCCAGTAATAAGACTTATTTTCAAATGAGGGCAAAATACAACATGAAAAGTAAGTCATAAAATACTAATCAGCAATAAAAGGAACAAACTATTGATATATGCAACATCTCTGATGAATCTCCAAGAAATTATAGAAAGTGAAAAAGTCATTCCAAAAGGTTACAGACTGTCTAATTTACATGACACTTTCGAAATCACAAAATTTTAAATATGGAGAACAGAATAGAACCCCTGATTGCCAGGGTTTAGGGATGAGGCAAAGGAGAGCAAGAGATTATACAAGAGGCTCTGTAGTATTGGAACTGTTCTGTACTGACTATCAGTATCAATCTCAATATATATGCTAAGTGTGGTTTCCATTACAGTTTTGTAAGATGTTACCACTGGGCAAAAATGGGTCAAAGGTACATGGGAGCTCAGTAAATTATCTGTGACTCTCTAAAATTATTTGCGAATGCATTATTTTATCAAAAAGTTCAATTAAAAATAGATCAAGGGGAAATATCAGAAATTTAGATCAAAAGAGATAACTGCTTATTCATTTTAGTTATAAGATGAAATTAGTTTTTACTAAGTAAAAACAAAGATGACAAATGCAATTCATTTTAGTTTAAAATTCAGAAGAATTATTACTTGAAGGATTGAACCAAAGTATATGACTGATTATTTAGCATGTTATTCTAAAACTTGCATGTTTGAAATTCAGAACAATGCATTTGTAACCATTTCACATACGTTCAGAGAAATTTTATAGTAATCCTTCAGCACAGTAACAGACTAAGTGAATCAGATTTTCCATGCCTGTAGTAAGTCTTTTCTAAGCCTGCTTTCTGCTATCCCACATTACTGTCCCTGCTAAAGGAAACCTATCCAAAAAGCAAATGTCAACCAATTTCTGAGTTCAAACTTCAATTAGGAATGACATGTTTCACTGTGTACTTTTCTACACTTCATTTTTTCCCACATTATATTATGGTAATAACTGTAAGTAGAAAAATTAGCAACAATTGGCAAACACTAGCATATATCCTGCAATTACTGTGGTACAGGTTGAACAACACTAACTTAAATTTCCGATCTTTAGAGTATTTTCGAGTTTGGAATTTTAGGGGTACTAAATGGCTAAAGTTAATGAAAACATTCCAAAATTTTATAAACTCTAAAACCTGAAATAACTTCTGATCCCAAGAATTTCAGATAAGGGGTGCTCAACCTGTAAAATTATTCAGCAAAGTCATAGCAAATAAAATTCCGATGTCCATGAATATCAGTTAATTTAGATAAAAAAAAAACATACTTGAGGTAAGATTTCAGAGTACTATAGCTTGATTTCCTTTACTTTTGTTGTTTTTCAACTCGGGTATCCTTGGCCTGGAGGTGGGCATTGGGGCATTCTGGCTTTAGCTTAAGATACATAAAGGTGCTCAAAGAAGATAGGAATACTCACTTCCCTCCTCCATTCCCTTTTCTCCTGGTTCCCAGCTCATTACAGGTAGGGATAATGGTAATAGCAGGAGCTTGAAGGCACCTAAAACTCTGAGGGAGGGAAACAACTTCTTCAATCAAGAACCATGACTCCAAGAGGATGAAAGAATGTCAGCTGAGTTGTTTTTCTCCCTACTGTCTTGCAGCTCTTATTCCTACCTGCACAGTTTAGGATGTATTTGGCTAAGTGGGATAAATAAAGTCCCAGATTTTTTGCAAGAAAAGGAGTATCCTTTGAGGGAACTGAAAGTACTGGGAAGATCATAAAAAGGAGATGCTCAGGAAAATGACCCTTTACATTTGTTTATGAACTCCTAGCTTTATACCCATAGAATTTGAGAACCCAAGTATAGGACAGACCAATACCCACGTGCCAGATTGACCACAGGGTGTTACAATAGGACAGATTCAAATAGCACTGCAGAGGCTTTAAAAATTGAACTGAGCATGAACACATAACGGACAGAAAATTGGTTAGCACTTACAGTTTGACTACAACTAGATAAAGTGTCCTGCTAAATAAAAAATATCATAACTTAATTATCTAAATGTCCAAGATACAATACAAAGTAAATTTGGTATACAATGAATCAGGCATGTCTCAACTTGTATGGAAAATGATGATCAGAAGATAGCAACCTTGAGGAGACACAGATGTTAGAATCATCAGACAAAACCTTCAAGGCAGCTACCCTAAAACTGCTCCAAGAAATGGTAGTGAACACTATGGAAAGATAGAAAGTTTTAGCAAATTCTCAGGAAACATAAGATAAAAATAAGAACCAAAAGAAAATTCTAGAAATAAAAATAATAACCAAAAAGGAAAAACCACTAAATGAGCTTAACAGCAAAATGGAGATGAAAGAGTGAATGAGAACTTGATAGGAAATTGATGGAATTTATTCAATCAGAACAACAAAGAGCAAACAGATTTTTTTAAAGTACAGTATCAGGGATGTGTGGAATAAAAATAAAGCATGTAATCATATTATTGGAGTCCCAGAAAGAAAAGAGAATATATGGTGCAGAAAAATTTCAAGAAAAAATGTTGAAAAACTCCCAGAATTTAGAAAAAGACATAAACCTATCAATTCAAGGAGTTCACTAAACAGCAAATTAACAAACACAAAATAATCTATGCCCAAGTCCATCAAACTATAAAAACTAAAGTCAAAAAAATTCTCGAAAAGAGCCAGAGACAATAATACATGACTATTGAAGAGCAATGATTTGAAAGACTATGGATGTATCATCAGAAATCATGTATTCTATAAAGAAGTAGAACATCTTTAAAGTACTAAAAGAACAAAAAATACCCAGTCAGCTCAAAGTTCTATATCCAGTGAAAATGTCCTTTAGGAATGAAGGAAAACAGAATAAAAACATTCTCAGATGAAGGAAAGCTAACAGAATTCATTGTCAGCAGGCCTGTTCTAATAGCACTGCTAAAGGAAGATCACCAGAAAAAAATGAAAATGGTATCAGAGGGACACTTAAATGTCAGGAATGGAAGAAAAACAAGAGAAATGATGTGGTATATATGAAAACTTCAAAATAAAGGAAGGAAGATAATGGAACCCATTTGGCAGTAAGTTTTCTATATTACTCTTGAGTGATTCTAAGTGGACTAAAAAGTTAAATATGTACATTCCAAGTCTCGTGTTGTACCAACTGAGCTAGCTGAGTACTCCAAAGTATGTGCATTCCACTCTATAACATTAACATTTAAAAAATTTATGTAAAGAGATAGAATAAAAAATTAAATAAAATACAAAATTTTAAATGATCCAAAAGAAGTTAGGAAAGCAGGATCAGAATAATGATAAACAGGAAATAGAAAACAAATACTAAAATGGTAAACCTACACCTTAACATTAAAAATTACATGACAGGTAAATGGTCTAAACAAGCAATCAAGGGATAGAGATTGTCTGAACAGAAGGGTAAAAAAACAAGCTCCATTTACATGCTAGCTACAAAATTATTTCAAATGTAATAATACCAATAGGTTGAAAATCAAAAGAATGGAAAATTATGTCATGCAATACTGATCAAAAGGAAGTTGGACTGATTATACTAATTATCATACAGTAGACTGTTGAAGCTAAGAAGATTACCAGGGATAAAGGGATAGAGAGAAAGACTGCATAATGAGAAGAGTCATTTCACCAATAAAATATAATAATCTTAAATATATATGCATTTAACAACAGAGCTTTTAAAACAAGTGAAGCAAAATTGGAGATTAGTTGACACATCCATAATTATAATTGCAGACTTCAATACTCCCTTCATATTAATAACTGATAGAACAACTAGAAAAATTCACCAAGGACACAGAAGAACTAGGCCATACAAACAAGTAGATCCAATTGGCATTTATAGAACACTCTACTCCAAAATGGCAGAATACACATTCCTTTCAAGTGCATGCAGAACATTCATGAATATACAACATATCCAAGATTATAAAATAGCACTTAACAAAATTTAAAGAAATGAAACCAAACAAAGTTACACTGACCTGAATGAATGTAAACTAGGTGTCAATAGCTGAATAATAACAAGACAATCTCCAGACATGGAAATTAACATACTTCTAAAGAATCTCTGGATTAAAGAAGAAAATTAAAATTCAAAAAAGTTTGTGGGATGTCTCTAAATGAGTGTTTAGAAGGAAAATTATGGCATTAAATACTTATGTAATAAAAGAAGACCTCAATAATTCTAAGGTGCCACGTTACAAAAGTAGAAAAAGAGGAGAAAAATATAAACAGAAGGAAATAATTCAGATCAGAAAGCAACAAAATTAACCCAGAAAAAAATGGAGAAATTCAATGAAACAAAAAGCTGGTTATTTGAAAAGATCAATACAACTGACAAACCTTTAGTAAGGCTGACAAGCATAAAAAAAGAGGGAAGACACAAATTACTAGTATCAAAAACGAAGAGAATAACAGTACACAACCAGTAGATGGTAAAAGGGTAATATAGGAATACTGTGAACAACTTTACACACATAAATTTGAAAACTTTGAAATGGATCAATTTCTCAAGAACAAGAAAACACTAAAACACAAGATGAAACGAATAAATCGAATATTCTTATAGCTATTTAAAAACTGACTTTTAAAACATTCCTCTAAAACAAATCAAAGCTACCATGTCTATGATTTTACTTGCAAACTTTATTAGATATTTAAAGAAGAATAACAGCAAATTTAAACAAATTTTTTTCAAGAAAAAGTAAAGGAATATTTTCTATAGCATTTTGTTAGGCCACATAATTCTGATAATAAAATTATGCACAATAGTACAAAAAGAAAAGGTGAAGCTATAGACCAATATCCTCAATGGACAGTGATACAAAAAATATTCAAAAAAGCATTAGCAAATCAAATTCAGCAATGTATAAAAGGACCACATGAAGTTTTATAGGGAATCAAGGTTCATTCAATATTTGAACATCCATTAAAGTACTCCACCATACTAAAAGGCTAAAGAATCAAAACCACATGTTAATTTCAACTGATACAAAAAGCATTTAAAGAGTGGTAATACCAAAAAAGCAGTGAAAAAACTCATCTATTCATGATAAAAAAACTTCCAGCAAACTAGGACTAGGAGGGAACTCACTAAATTTGATAAAGGGCATCTATAACAGTTAACATTATTCTTGTTTTAAATTTTATTGGTTCTTTTTAGTTATAAATGACAGTTGAATCTATTTTGATAAAATTATATAAACATAGGTTATATTTCTTCTAATTAGGACCTAATTCTTGTGGGTGGGCACAATGGTGAGGTTCACTTAGCTAGTTTGATTTGTGTACATAGGGAAAATTGTGTTCCATTGTCTTTTGTATTCCTTTCCCCAGTCCCTTCCTTTCATTCCCCTTTGTCTAAACTACTGAATTTGTCCTCTTCTCCTTCCCCAGTTAACATTATTCTTAAAGGTAAAAGACTAAATGCTTTCCACCAAGACTGGAGTAAAAGGCAGGCATATTTACAGTCAACAGTTTTCTTGGCATCTACCAATAAGTCAATAAAACTAAATAAAAGCATATATATTAGAAAGGAAGAAATAGACCTGTCCCTATTTGTAGAGGAAAAGTTTCTCTACTCAGAAAATCACAAGAAATCTACAAAAAACTTCTAGAACTAATAAGCAAGTTTACCAAGTCTACAGAATACCAAATCAAAACTCAAAACCCAATCATATTACTATATACTAGTAAAGAACTGGAAACTAAAGAAAAAAGCCTCAAGTTATTCATAATAGATCAGTTTTCAAAAAAACGTAGGTATAAATGTAACAAAATATGCACATGGTCTATATTCTGAATATGGAATCTAGATCTATAAAACACTAAGAAATCAAAGACCTAAAGAAATGTAGAGATGTAGTTCACAAACTGAAATACTCCTCAACATAATAAATATGTGGGTTCTCTTTAACCTATCTATAGATTTAATATAATTCAAATCAACATCCCAGCAGGATTGGTTTTAATATAGATGATATTACTCTAGAATTTGCATGGAAAGGCAAAAGAACTATAATGGTCAAAACAATTTTGTGAAATAAATAAAGCTGGAGGAATAACATTCCCTAATTTTAAAACTTCTTATGTAGCTATAGAAATGAGGATTATATAGTATGAGAAAAGGGACACAGAGATCAACAGAATAGGACAGAGTCCAGACACACATAGATATGGACAAATTAGTTACAAACACAGGTGCAAAACTCATTCAAGTGAGAAAGGGTAGTCTTTCAACTAATAGTGCTGAAACAACTGGGCGTCCAGACCAAACAAAAAAGTTAACCTTAATTCAACCTCACATTTTATAAAAAAATTAATACCAAATAGATCATTTACCTAATTAAAAAGTAAAGAAAGCAAAGGAGATGATCTGGAGTTAAAGAAAGAACTCTTGGATATGATACCAAGAGCATGATCTATAAACCGAAAAACTGATAATCTGGACTTGAAATTTAAAACTTTTGTTCTGGGAAAACCTAGGGTAAGAGAATGAAGAGACAGGACAGATTGGGAAAAATGCATTTACTACAACTGCAAAAGACTCTAAAAGCTTAATATTAATAAAGCAACTCAGAAAATACACAAAATATGTTAATAGATACTTCACTGAGATTATCTATACATGTACATATATAAGTATATACATCTACATGTAGTAAATGTGAAAATATGTTCAGTTTCACTAGCTATTACAGAAACAGATTGAAACCACACCTACCATGACCTCACATAACCATCTATTAGGATGGTTAAAGTAAAAAATATTGATAAAATCAAATGCTTGTGAGGACGTAGAGAAACTGAATCTCTATTGGGGAGTGTGGTACAACCACTCTGGTAAAGTTTGGCAGTTTCTTAAAACATGAAATATACATTTAACATATGATGCAACAATTCTACTTCTAGGTTCTTACCTACAGAAATGAAAACTCATGTTCACCTTCCCCCCAAAACCTGTACACTAATGTTTAACAGTTTATTTGTTATCTCTATAAACTAGAAACAACCCCAAATGTCCTTCAACAGCTGAATGGATAAAGAAACTGTGGTACACCCATACAGTGGAATAGTACTCATCAATAAAAAGGATCAAACTGTTGAGGTATGCAATGACTTGACTGATTTTCAAAGGCACACTGAATGAAGTCAAATACAAAATATTTCATACTGTCTTGATACCATTTTTAAGATATTCTCCGAAAGAATAATACTATAGTGACAGAGAAAGACTGGTTTGCAGGGTCTGCAGTGGAAGGAATATATGACCAAAAAGGTGTCAATACCCTTGAGGTTTTTGGTGATGGAATAGTTCATTGCCCTGACTCTGGTGGTTGCGATATGAATGTGTTTGAGTGAGAGTGTGTGTGTGTGTGTGTGTGTGTGTGTGTTACAAAAGCTCAAAGAACTGTACATCGATAAAAAAGTTGATTTTACTCTGTTAATTAAAAAGGATTCCTGAGTTCTTAACAAAAAAATGAAAAAAATATGTTTTCTAGCTCAAGGTGCTAATTCTATAAATGGAAATTTAACAGAACTAGAGTATATGTAAATTTTAAAAACTGTTTTGATATTTTATGCTATTACTTGAGAGACAAATTGGTAATTACATACAACAATGGATTTGTAGTCAATCAATTCAAAATGTAAAAGAGAAGTCAAATCCAGAAATCTCCTGGATACTTTTAGAAAAAGAAATAAGGAGGCAATGGATAAAAGAAAATACTTTAGAGTTAATTAAGCCTTGGTTAAGATTCTGGCTCTACTGAGTCTATGAAGGACCTTGGAAGAGTGCTATGAGCTCTTCTTGTTAACTTTAAGGAAAGTTAACACATTACCAAATAGGACTGTTGTGAACACTGTAAATGTATAAGAAGTATTTAGTCCAATGAGAAGCACATAGAAAATGCCCAATGTTACAGGCATTATAATGGATTATGATGATATAGTCATTGTTTTGAGACTATTATCTTTATTACATGTAAGATTTGGAGATCACCTTGTCTGAAACATTTTGACCTCAAATTAACTCATTAAACTCTAAGAGCAGGGTACAAGTGGATTGACAGTTACAGTAATCATTTAATTCCTAACTAATCCATTCACCCACTCATTATTTGAAAGCCTACCATGATCCAGAAGTTCTTCTAAGTGCTGAAATACACAATTTAAAAGACTTCACTACTAACCTTGAAGAACACAGTTTAAGGGAGTGAGACAATTACACCATTATGGGTGCTGCAGCAGGATGCCCATGGATTGCATGATAACTTAATTACCATCTTTTTTGCTTAATTAAATTGTTCTGAAGAAACTGATTTAACAAACAGTGACATTTGTTCTGAATACAACAATGAGTAAAATAATCTACATTCATTTTCAATCATTCATGTACTTCATTATTATTCCTTTTCTCTGAGGTAGTAGGGAAAAAATCATTTACCCAAAAGACTGTTAAGTAAGTAACATGCTTGCATATAAGCAGGTTACCTATTTTTACCATTAATTAGTTAAGCATAATATCCCAAGTACCAAACAATCTGCATGACTTATGGTAATGTAGAGGTTAATGGCATAACTCCCAGATTCAGACCACCTGCTTCAAATCTCAGATCACACTTAATAGCAGTGGCTCTATAAATGATCCACTGTCTTTCTATCTTTATTTCCTCATCTATAAAATGGGGCTGTCATCTGCCTCATTATGGTATCATAAGAATTAGACTAATATATGCAAAACACAATTTAGAACATTACTTAGCACATGGTGCACAGTAAAATTTATCTATGATTATTTTTAATATTAGCATGTGGTTTGTGGATTTGGGTGAATTTTATTGTATGGAGGGTTGTACTCTACAGAATAATGACTCCCTAAAGATATTCACATTCTAATCCTCCAACTTCATGAAAATCATAACTTCAATTGTAAAATGGATTTTGTAGATGTGACTAAAGTTACAGATTTTGAGATGGGGAGATTATCCTGGTTTATCTAGGTGGGTCAATTACTCATATGAACTCCAAAAGTGGAATAAATGAAAGCAAAAGTGTAGAAGATGACATTAAGAAGTAGGAGACAGTCTAATTTCAGAGTCTTGACCTGTACTGCTTGCCCTAAAGATAGAGCAAAGGGGTCATGAGCCAAGGAATGTAGGTACCCTCTGAAGGCTGGGAATGGTCCTCAGCCAGCAAGAAAATGGGGTCCTCATACAACCAAAAGGATCTGTCTTCCGAATGAGCAAGGAAAGGGATCCTCCCTGTGAACATCCAGTAAGAAATGCAACCAACATTCATATTAGATTTTAGCCCAGCAAGATTAAGATGACTGTAATATAATACATTTGTGTTGTTTGAACAATCAAGTGTGTGATAATTTGTTATGGTAGCAGCAGAAAACTAATACAAGTGATTAAATATTTCTAGAGCAGGAAGAAGAATGAAGATAACAGCTATTTGTCTGTTAGCTATAGGGAAGATTGCTATGTAGAGGGTAGAGTTCAATATTTTATCCTTTTTGTTGCTTTAGTTTCCTCATACAATGAATTGAAATCTAACCATTATTGGACCTGAGTCTTGCTGGAGGCCACAGTATATTCAAAAGAAGTACAGACATGGTAACTGCTCAGAAGATGTTTCTGTATGTATAGGAGCTGACAGTACGATCAAACTACTTTCCTACTGATCTAACATTATATTCAATGTGTATGTTTTTCTGTTGGGTTAACTAGAAAAAGGAAACAATGAAATGCTTTAGAACAAAGAATCAGAGACTTGGTTTTGAATCTTGGTTTTTCATTTACTTAATGTGTTATTTTGGCAAAATATTTCTTCCTTTCTGAGCCTCAGTTTCCCTCTTTATATGTAAAGTGGAACTAGAAGATACCTCACAGAGTTGTTATAAGAATGAAAAGAAAGAACGTTCAGGAAATCAATTAGCATTAGGCCTGGACAGGTTCACACAAAGTATTATTTTTCTTGGTAAATGTGTAAATGTTAGCTTTACAACTAAATGCTCATTTATTGTGTCAGCCTTTCTAGTTCTTCAATGGTTTGGCAAACAGGCATGTCTCTCAAAATCCAAAGCAAATCTAAAAGAAAAGTCTTAATTAAAGGTGGAATAAACCTGATTTATCTTTGCCCCCAATTTCAAGATATTGAGACCAGCTCTAAAATGGTAGGAAAATAAATTGATATCCCCTAATGTGAAGGCAACCCAAGAAGAGTACAAAGGACCTGCTTAAGACCTTGGGGCTAGTTACCAGTTGTTCTACTAGAAAGGCTAAGAAATGAGACAATGGCCAAAGATTTGAGAATGAGCTTTGGATAGGTTATGTATTTTCTAAGTTGAGTTATTATGTTTAAATATTTTCTCTTTTGTCCTCTTTATTAAAATAATTTTGAAAATTCCATTTTTTTCTGAAATACTAATAGAACTCAAAGAGTTTTTGCTTCATTTGATCAAGATTTAAAGAACACTTTTAATTTGTACAATTTTTGACTGAGAAGTTACATAAATAGTGCAAGAGTTCCTGCATACTCTTCAACCAGCTTCCTCTAATAAGAACATCTCATATAATCAAAGTACTATTATATAAAACATGAAATTAATAATATAATACTACTAACTAATCTACAAATCTTACTTGACTTCTGCAAGTTTTCCCACTAATCTCATTTTTTTTCCTTGGTTCAAAAACCAATTTAGTATCCTACATTGAATTTAGGATATGTCTTGTTTCTATAGTCTACTACCAAAATCTGATGATCCAATCAATTAGACTTTGCCAAGTTGCTTTGGTCTTTCCTTGTATCTTATGACCTTGACATTTTGGTAGAACACCCTCAACCTGAAGTTCTCTGATATTTTCTAATGATTAGACTGAGGCTATACATTTTGAGCAGAATTCCACTATGCTCTTGTCAATATATCACACCAGTGGTATATCATATATCACAGTCCTATTACTAGTGATGTTAACTTTGATTTCCTGGTAAATGAGGTTTCTTCATACTACTTATGATGTCTCTCTTGATAATTAATAATTATCTTGTAGAGAAATACTTTGATATATGCCAATGCCCCTTTTTCTCCTTAAAACTTCATACACTAATTTTAGGCATTCATTGGTAGTTCTCATCTGAAACAGTTATTACCATGGTGTTTGTCTAATAGTGAGTTTTCATTTCCCTAATTACTCATTAATTTATAATTGGAATTTTACTATAAAGAAGGGCTATTACCCCTTTACTCCACATATTTAAGTAGATAGGGGTGCACTGATATTTATCTTATTCTATGGCTTATTATCCAATACTATCATCATTTATTTTGCTGCAAATATTTTTCTAGATTTGGCACTGGGAGCTCCTTCACATGACTACTGTGTCCTTTTAGTGTGGTATAATAATTTTATATTTATGTATTTGTTTTCACTTAATGTTCTAGCTCATATTTTCCCTGACCCTGGAATGGAATCAGTCATTTCTCTAAAGAGCTTTGCCCTGTTTATTGAAGAATGGTATTTAAAACTCAGATTTGGCACTAATTATACTCACTGCTATCAGGTTTGCTGAGAAAGCTTGATATACTAATACGGGTCTATTACAAATGAGATGTGGAAGAAAAGAAATAACTTATATAACAATACTTTGATTATAAACTATAAGGCCAATGAGAGAAAGAACTATACACACTGTGTTGAAGGTAGCACATTTGATAGGGATTTTTAAAAGGGCAGAGTACACAAGTGAAGTTCAGCATTGTAAAGAGAGCCCTAACTCTCTCACTAGTGCTATTTCTGAGTACTGAGATACTCAGAGGTTTGTAAATATTAGTGCTATATATTTAGTGCAAATGGAAGTGGATTCCCTTATAGAGTTTCCAAAAAAACAAAACAAAACAAAAAACCCTTCTGGGATTATTTGGCTCAATGTCTTCATTTTACAGATTCAAGGGGGGAATTCAAGAGACAATGGTACAGTGAAGACTGGAAATCACATGCTGAACTAGCCCAACATCACACTCCACCTCTGGTTGAAGAGGATTCCAAAGAGTAAGTTAAACTAAGTCTTAAGGAATAAATACAATTTGGCTCAATGTATTTGTGCAGTTTACTTACAGTATTTTATTATTATTTGTGCCTAAGAAAGCCTTACTACTATGGTGTATAAGATCAGAATCGTAAATATTTTTTTGATAAAACTTTTCATTGCTTTATTATTTTTATACATAAGTAAATTTCTACAGAGTTTTAAAACTTCATTTGAAAAAATATGTAAGTTGCTACTGGGACATTTAAAAAACTCAACAATTTTAAAATACTAAGAAATAGCTAACATATTAAACAATATTTCATTGTATCAGATTAGTTTTGTACAGATGTTTTAAAACTGAAAGCATAGGGAGTCTTGAAGACAGGTGTCTCAAAAGTTAATATTGAATTTAAAAAGGTTTAACTGACACAAGCTTGAAGTGTTTGGCTGAACCACAAGATCTTATAAGATGAAGACAGATATGTTGGAATACTGCCAAATCATATTTTCTTTCCCACAAAGAAAATTTAACATTGATGGTATTTTCAGACAATAGTATTTAGTTACCCTAAATATTTTTGTTTATTTTTGATGGTGAATACATCCTAGTTTAATATCTACAATAAAATTGAATCATTTTTAAGAACATAATTATAATTTAATATGTAATTCAGATAAATTTTTAAGAATAGTTTTTAAAGGTCCTTATTACATGACCTTTTAATACATGACACTGATTTACATTATGCTATAGATCTGTGAATATCAGTTTCATGTGCTGGTCTCTAGGACAGCTGAATATAACTGACCACTTTCTCGTTTACTGTCTCTCCTTTTGCTTATAAGTCTTTAGTTAGTTGACACAGGTATTGTGGCTTCCTTGAGCTCAGCAACATTTAAGGGTCTTTGCTTCATTTTCCCTCGCTCCTCGCTCCTTTTCCTGTAACTTGGCAGAAAACCCTTCATTGAGCAACTGGGTTTCTAAACTTCTTTCTAAAAACCTTGCAGTTCCTCTACGTTCTCAGCAAAATATTTCTAATCTTTTTTTTCAATAGCATAAAAATTTTATATTCATGTTTTCTTGAAGTTACAGTATGATCAAGACACTGTTTCTTGCATACTGGCTAAGTTTTTTTATTAAGTTCACAAAAATGTAATGAAAACAAAACAGCAAAGCAGACAGGTCTTATTAAAGAACAGAACTTGAAAGTAATGGTAAAATACAGTGCAACTTTATTAAGCAGTGTCTGCCCTTCAGAGCAAGTTCCATTTGTGATAACTCAAGTTCTCTGTTTCTGCTTCAGGATCATGTTTGTTTGACCAACCACATCCAAACTGACTAAACTTTCAAATTCAGCTGAAAGAATCATCTTGGGGAACCAAAATCAACTTGAAGATAGACGTTTTCTTATGGAATCCAAAGTCCCATTACCTAACAAAGGTGAATGCATGATTAACAGCAACTAAATGACAACCAACTAAAGTGAATTACTAATAGTGACTCATCTTATTAGTGAATTAAATTAATTTACTGAGGACTCTGAATCAGTGCTCTGGCAAGCACTGATTGTGGTTGCCTTGGATCAATGAGTGGTGCTGCAAATTTGCTGTGAACCTTTTCACAATGATATTCAAACTCTTGTAATGGATACTTGTTAAAAGGATGCTTTTTAACAAGTGGAATGCACTGATACTTTAGTCAAAATTGTTTATCAAAGGAAACCAATTTATGTATATTGGTTTGTTCGTTTGGCTGGGCAAGATGGTTTGATATACACAAACTTTTATCTATTTTTTAAATTAAGTGAAGTAAAGCCTAGAATTGTTACTTTACACAGGTTTAGAAATACAGTTTATAGAAGTTATATATCTGAACTGAAGAATACTTTCTTTCTTGTTTTAAATAATTTTCAGTGCCTGAGAATGTTCTCTGCAACATAATGCATGTTAAGCAATAGTTCAAATGAAAATAATGCTATGTCAAGGCAGGAATTAATATACAATTCAAAATATCTTATGATTTGGCTATCAGATTTACTATAGGATTGGTCAAATATGACTTTTTAGGTAGCTTATACAGAATAAAAATTAGAAATTGTTAATAGTCACTATACTGGTTTCATTAGTTTTATCTATCCATATTTATGCATTTTTGTTCCAATCACCACATAATTGTCAATCCTGGAAGAGATTTTAATACCCATTGTATATACAAAGGGTATATATATTTTTACTTTCATTATTTCTTCCTTGTTATTATCCTAATATTCCTTCTTTTATCACTTTCTGTTTTAAAGGTTTTTTTAAAAAAAAAAAAAAAAAAAAAACTACATTTAGGATAGATTTGCTGGTGACAAACCCTGTTAGTATTCCTTCACCTAAAAATGTCTGGATTTCTTAATTCTTTCAGAATATTTTCTCTGAATATAGAATTCAAGATTAACAATCTTTCAATATTTTAAAAGTGTGCTTTATATGCTGCTGGTCTCCACAGTTTCTTATGAAAAATCACTGTCATTCAATTGTTTTCTGCCTATAGAAAAAAGCATCATTTCTCTCTACTTTCATTTATTTTTCTTTTGTTTTCATAAGTTTGATTATGAAATTTAGTCTTGACATGAATTTTTTATGACATTTGGGGAGTAAATTTATGACTTTTGTCAAATTTTGGAAATAATAGGCAATTTCTTTGAATACTTTTTTCAGTTACATCCTCTTCTCTCTCTCTGGAATTCTGATGTCATAAATTTTAGATCTGAACAGATTTCAGACTCCACTCTTTTTTTCCCAGTGTATTCTCTCTTTGTTGTTCAGATTAGGTAAATTCTATCATTCTTTCATTCTGCTACTGAGTCTATTGACTCAAGTTTTTCCTTTACTTTAGTTATTGTATTTTTCAGTTATACAATTTCCATCTGGTGCTTCTTTATATTTTCAATATCTTTGCTAAAACTATGTTTCAGCTTCAAGCCATGTTCACAAGTGCTTGCTGAAATATTTTTACATTGGTTGCTTCAAAATCTTTGTAAGATAATTCTAACATCAGTATCGCTTGGGGTGCTGGTTTCTGTTCACTGTCTTTTCTAATTCAAGTTGAAATTTCCTAGTTTGTGTAATGACAAGTAATTTTGAACCAACATGGAACATTTTAATTATAATTAAAACAGATGGAGACACTCCAGAAGACAATCTTCTGTTTGGTCAGGCTTTCTTCCATGACACCACCCCAGTGGAAAAGGAAGATGTCCTTCCACTAACTACCAAGAAGAGGTAGAAGTGTAGGATCTCCTACTAAGCTTCTGGTCCCCTGCCTGGAAAGAAGGTTGCTCATTACACCAAGACAGAGGTGAGAGTTCAGGCTTCTCACTAGATTTCCACTGATGCCAGCCTAGCTGAAAGGTCCTCATTACTGCTTCCCAAGTGGCTTTCAGTGACACCATAGATGAAGGGCTACTTCATTACCTCTGAAAGTCTTAACTCTTTACCAGTAGGCTCTAACACCAGCTCAGCACAGAAGTGGGGGATTCCTTGTTATCATTATTGCCACTAGGAAAAACTGAAATGGAAGTCTAAGCTTCTTACGTGTCTCCACTAACACTGAAGGAGAAAGGGATGTGCTTATTACCATTTGGTGGAGATGAAAGTCCCAGCTCTCTAACTGGTCTTGTCCACACAGGCATGTATGTGTATGGTGTGTGTGGCGGGGGGCGGGTTGTGATGCTTCATTTCATTGAAGATGGAAATGTAAGGCTCCCCACTCAGTCTTAACAGTGGGGAGAAGGAATAAAGTTGCAGGTTTTTTTGTTTTGTTTTGTTTTGTTTTGTTTTGTTTTGTGGTATTTGGCTGCAGCAGAGCAGTTATTGTCTAAATGTTTCTGTCTAGAAGGCTGCCTTCTTCCTGGTCCTTTGGGTAGAGAAGAGTAGGATTTCCATGGGGCTTGTTGTGTGTATGTGTACACCTGTTGAGGTTTTCGGGTTACTGGCTTCTCCAGCACCCAGTCTGATCTGCAAGAGATATATAAGCTAAGAAAAAGCCCAGGGAATTCACTGCATGTTATTTGGTTTCTTGAGGTTCCTGGCCTGTCTCCTTCTATTTTCCTTTTTTATTGAAAACATTTTATCATAATTATTATTAATACATATTAATTATATGAATTAACAGGTTTCACTGTGACATTTCTACAGGTGCATATAGCAAGCTTTGATCATGTCAACCCTCTATTCTATACTTTCTTTGTTCTTCCTCTTTTTCCCCCTCCCCTTTGTCTCATTCCCCTTCCATAATAGTCCTACCTTCAGGTAATCCTTTTTCCCAGTTTTCACTGATGAGAGAAAAAAAATGCAATATTCATCTTTCTGTATCTTGCTTATTTTGCTTAAAATATGACCTCCAGTTCCATCAATTTTCCTGCAAATGACATAATTTCCTTCTTCTTTATGGTTGAACAATGTTTTACTGTGTAACATATTTTCTTTATCCATTCATCTTTTGACAGTCACCTAGGCTAATTGTCAGCTCTAGTATATTTAGGTGTCTGACAAGATTTCCCATTATATTAATTTTTGAACACACAGATGACAAAATATTTTTTTTTTGAGAATAGTGATAAATTCTTTATTGATAATAAAAAATGGTCACATAAAGCTGAATATTTGTGTTTTTTTTTTGACACGTATTTTGTATCTTTTTTTTTTTTATTGTAAACAAATGGGATACATGTTGTTTCTCTGTTTGTACATGGCGTAAAGGCATACCATTTGTGTAATCATAAATTTACATAGAGCAATGTTGTTTGATTCATTCTGTTATTTTTTCCCTTCCCCCCACCCCTCCCACCCCTCTTTATCCTCTATACAGTAGTTCCTTCCTCCATACTTGCCCCCCTCCCTAACCCTAACTCTAACCCTTCCCTCCCCCCCATTATGTGTCAACCTCCACTTATTAGCGATATCATTCGTCCTTTGGCTTTTTGAGATTGGCTTATCTCACTTAGCATGATATTCTCCAATTTCATCCATTTGCCTGCAAATGTCATAATTTTATCATTCTTTATGGCTGAGTAATATTCCATAGTATATATATACCACAGTTTCTTTATCCACTCATCAATTGAAGGGCATCGAGGTTGGTTCCACAGTCTGGCTATTGTGAATTGAGCAGCTATGAACATTGATGTGGCTGTATTTCTGTAGTATGCAGATTTTAAGTCCTTTGGGTATAGGCCAAGGAGTGGGATAGCTGGGTCAAATGGTGGGTCCATTCCAAGTTTTCTAAGGAATCTCCACACTGCTTTCCATAGTGGCTGGACTAATTTGCAGCCCCACCAGCAGTGTATGAGTGTACCTTTCTCCCCACATCCTCGCCAACACCTGTTGTTGCTCGTATTCTTGATAATCGCCATTCTAATTGGGGTGAGATGGAATCTTAGGGTGGTTTTGATTTGCATTTCTCTTATTACTAGAGATGATGACAAAATATTTTAATAATTTATTTTAAAAGTGGTTTATGGAAGAAAGCTAGTACTATGCTTTTAGTTCTGTCCTTGGTGCTATGCAACTCATCAAATTTCTGCATGACAAGATGGAGATAGGCATGCTAAATGACATAATCAGAATGAAAAACAGATACAAGTGGGGATGATTCTAACAAGTGTCTCATTATTAGACCCCCTCCAAACTCAACTATCATGGAATCATCTTAAGCTTTTCTTTTTATCTCAGTCTAGATATAATTTACCAACAAATCCTATTGACTCTACTTTCAAAATAGAACCAGAATTTAGTATCTTCTTACTATCTTTACTGCCTCTATCCTGGTTCAAGCTACCACCTTAGATAATTGTAAAATTCTTGGTAGTCTTCCTGCTTCTATCTTTCCTTCTAGTTTATTCTGAATGGAGCAGCCAGTTATACTTCTAAAATGAAAATCAGCTCATACCATTTTATTCAAATCTTCAGTGTCACCTGGTTTCAATAAGCAGAAGGATTTCAAATAACTTATAAGACCTTTAGATATTCTGGCATTATATTAACTTTCTGACTTCATTTCTACCAATCTCTTCCTTATTCATTCTGCTGATGAGCATCCTAAAGTTCTTCTTATAACAGGTTAAAATTCACAGTAATGTCATGTTATCTGTATATTCCTGATGTAAAGTGATAAGAAAGGTACTTCACTACTGTGTTCTTTATCTTCAGACTAATCATGAGAAAATAATGAGAAAAATACAAATTGAGGAATATTCTGTACAATGTCTGACCAGTACTTTTCGACATTGTCAAAGTCATAAAAAACAAAGACTAAGAAACTGTTACATACCAGACATAATAATTACATACAATGTGATACCTTGTATTGCATGCTGGAATAGCAAAAGGGCATTAATGGAAAAATAAGTGAAATTCAAAGTCTGGAAGTTAGCTAAAAAATATATTGAGTCCTCTAATCCATGAATACAATATATTTCTTTATTCACTCTAGAACCTGTAATAAAGGTTTATAATTTTTTCATGTGGTCATAGACATCTATTCTTCTTTTATAATTTTTACTGATAAGTAGGAATGGCTTTAAATTCTGTATATTATTTTATATTCAATAAATTTGCCAAACTCTTCTAATAATTTATCTGTAGACTTTAAAAATGTATAATTATATCAACTGTGAAGAACAGTTTTTTCTTTTCTAATTTCTATTTCTAGTCATTTATTTTCTTGTCTTACTACAGCAGGTAGCATCTCCAGTAAAAGATTAAGTGGCGACAAAGGACATCCTCACCTGGATTCTGATCACAAAGGAAAAGTTTTCAACATTTTACCATTAATTATGGTATTTGTGATAGATTTTACATAGACACACTTTATTAGATTAAGGAATTAGCAATTATTCTAAGGTTTTTAGCTTTACTGATATCTACTCACAGGTACTACATTTTACTGAACTTTTTTTTCTGTTTTTTTTTATATGAATATTTGGTTTACTAAGTATGTTATAGTGCCATTTAAAAAATGACTTAAATGTTATTCTGACTCTGCATTCCACATATGTACCTATATATATATTGTATAGCTAATATTTTGTTTGTGATTTGTCTCTTGTGTTTTGATTGAGTCTGTATTTTTCCTTTCTTATTCTTTGTTTAGTATCAAGGTTATAATAGTCTCATTTATTTTGAGTTGGGGGATCTTCCTTCTTACTAGTCTTTGAAAAAGTGACTTAAAACTAGAATTACTATCTTGTTGCATGTTTAGAAGAACTTATCAGTGATGCCACCTAAATATTTATGAAGGAAACACATATACATAAACACACAGAGACACATTATGATGCAGCAAGCTTTACTATTATTCTTTTGATATGCAGGTCTATGAATTTTAACACATGTACAATTTCATGTAATCACCACTACAATCTGGATATAGAACAGTTCCATCATCACCCCAAAATCCCGAGTGCTAGTCCTTTATTGTCACTATCTCTAGTCACCTCAATCTCTAGCAACTAATTACTTGTTATCAAAACACTTTCATCTTTTTGAAAATGTCATATAAATGAAATCTTTATAATATGCAACCTTTTGAGACAGACTTCTTTTACTTAGCATAATGCCTTTCGGTTTCATCAAAGTTCTTGCTATGTCAATAGTTCAATCCTTTTCATTCCTGAGTAGTAGCATTTTGTGGATGTACAGAAGTTTCCTTATCCTTTCACCTACTGAAGAGCAATGGGTTTTTGGTGGTTAATTTTAGGTGTCAACATGACTGAATTAAGAGTTACCTAGACAGCTGGTAAAGTAGTGTTTCTGAATGTCTGTGAGGTGTTTCTGTGAAAGAAGTTACATGAGTTTCTGGAGTGAGTAGGTAGAGCAGATTCATCCAATTGGCTAGTTTTCAGTGGGATGATGTATGCACTCCTGAAAGTAGAATACTGTAGTCCCTTGTGATTATTGTTTTGATATGTATTTCTCCCTTTGGTTCTATTATTTGCTTTACATATTTTGGTATTTCAACACTGGGCACACATATATTGACAATTGTTATATCTTCTTGATAAATTGATCCCCTTCTCATTATATGATGATGACTTTGTCTGCTATGACAGTTTTTTTTTACTTCAATTATATTTGTCTGATGGAAGTATAGCTACCTCTGTTCTCTTTTGGTTACCATTTTCATGGAATATCTTATTTCATCTTTTCTCTTTTAGCATATGTGTATCTTCCTCAATGGTAAAAAAATAAGTTTCTTGTAGGCAACATAGTTAGAACTTTAAAAAAATAAATTTTTTACTGTCTTTTTATTAGAGCTTAATCTAACATTAAAGTAATTATTGACAGATATGAACTTTTTATTGCCATTTTGTTGTTTTGGCTGCTTTGTAGTTCCTTTCTTCCTTTTACTGTCTTCCTTTATTTGATGATTTCATAATGCCATTTTTAATTACTTTCTTTTTTGTTCATTTACTGTTTTTCTTTGTAAATACCATGTTGCTTACAGAAACCATCACAGACTCATAGCAGTCTATTTTAAGCTGAATTCAACTAATTTTCAGCACATACAAAAACTTTTACTTCTATTTTCATTTATGTTATTGGTGTCACACTAACACTTTTTTATGTTGTGCATTCATTAATAAATTATTGTTGCCACAGTTATTAATACTTTTGTCTTTTAACTTATAGAGCTAAGTGATTTATGCATCATTACAGTATTAGAGTATTATATATTCAAATATAAATTTACCTTTACAAATGAGTTTTCTACCTTTCATATATTCTCACATTGCTAATTATTATACTTTCATTTCAACTGAAGGACTATCTTCATAGTCCTTTTTTAATAAAGACTGCTTTTTAAATAAAGCAGGTCTAATAGTACTGAAATCTCTCAGCTTTTTATAGTCTGAGAGTCTATCTCCTCTTCATTTCTTGAGGACAGCTTTGCAGGCATTTATATTTTTGGTTGGCAGTTTTTCTTTCAACACTTTGAATGGATCATCCCACGCTGTCCTTGCCTAAAAACTTTCTGCTCAGAAATCTGCCAGAAGTCTTATGGCACTTCACTGTTGTTTTTGGTGTCTTCAACATTCTGTATTTGATTTTTGATGATCTGCATATAATGTGTCTTGAATGTAATATTTCTTTATGCTCAACCAATGTGGTGCTTTGTTCATTATGGATCTCAATATTCATTTCCCTTTCCACCTTTGGGAAAACTTCTGTCATTATTTCTTAGATAAGCTTTCTACCCTTTTTCTCTGATCCCTTTAGAATTCCTGTAACAGGTATATTGGTTCACTTGATGGGTCCCATAAGTCCTGTAGGTTTTCTTAACTCTTTGTCATTCTTTTTTCTCATTTGGAAGCCTCGTGTCAAATGGTTCATCTTCAAGTTTACCGATTCTTCCTTTTGCTTAATTAAGTTTACTGTGGAAGTTCTCTTTTGAATTTTACATTTCATAGGCTGTACTCTTTAGCTCCATATTTTTTTAATGGTTTCTATTTCTTTGTGGAAATTCTAGTTTGTTCATGTATTGTTTACTGATTTTGTTTAGTTGTCTATCTGTGTGCTCTTGGAGCTCACTGAGCTTCTATAAAATGATCATTTTTAAATCCTTTGTCAGGTAATTTATAGACTGTCATTTCTTTGGGGTAACTGAGGCTTCATTTTGTTCCTTTGATGATGGTCATGTTTCTTTGGGTCTTAATATTCCTGAGTTGTTTCTATTTATGTCTTGGTATTTAAAGAAAGAAAATCATTTCCTTCTGGTTTTAATGACTGGCTTTTGGAGACAAAGTTTGTCTTAGTCTGTTCTTGCTGCTATATCTGAGAGTGGATAATGTTTTTATCTTTTCTCCACATTTTTATTGGTGCATTATAGTTGTGCACAATGGTGGGATTCATTGTTACATATTCATAAATGCACAAAATACAACAGTATAATTTAGCCAGTAACATTCCCCAGTATTTCCTTTTCCCCCTATCCCCACCCCACTCATCCTTTTCTTCTCCCTGGTTTCCTGATCACCCTTCGTTTTCATGAGACCTACTCTTCCCTTTCTTTTCCTTTTTCCTTTTCCTCTCCCACATATAAGAGAAAACATACAACCTTGGACTTACAGAGTTTGGCTTATTTCACTTAATGTGACATTTTCAAGTGAGATTGTTCAAAACAGTATAAGACAACCTGTGGTTACTACTTCTCAGAAACAATCTTTTATCTATCCCAATATCTAGCTAAAGCAACTTGGGTAACTTTTGAAGATGGTAGGGATGCAGATGGTTTGCTTTTAATTCATCCTTATATTCAAGATGTAATCCACACTGCTTTAGTCTGGGTCTGGAACGTCCCTCAAAAGTTCATATGGCCAACTGGTAGCAATATTAAGAGGTGGTAAAAGGTTTAGGATGTGGGACCTAGATGGAGGAAGTAGATCACTGGGAGAATGTCCTTGAAGAGTGTACCTTGGTCCTGGCCCCTTCCCCTCTCTGTTTCCTGACTGCCATGAGATGAGCACCTTTACTCCATCACACACTCTGTTATATTTTGCCTTGCCACAGGCCCAGAAACAAAGGAGCCAAGCAACCATGAATTGAAACCTTGGAAACTGTAAGCCAAAATAAATCTTTCCTTCTTTTAAAAAAAAAGTCTTTTATGATTTGGTCTACTTACATCTGTGGGTT
The DNA here is from genome assembly GCF_902686455.1 of Sciurus vulgaris. NCBI lineage: Eukaryota > Metazoa > Chordata > Mammalia > Rodentia > Sciuridae > Sciurus > Sciurus vulgaris. The sequence goes on from NC_136473.1 coordinate 42,682,402, forward strand.
TCTATCTTCCCTTAGATTTTTACATGTTAATACCTTACTATCTACTTAGCCCTTTTTAACTGTTAAGATTTATTTATTTTTTATTTTTTTAAGTATAATATCATTCATTGTTTTCAGTAAGAGGGTTATTCCAAATAATCTATCTCAACTACTTTAAAAAATAGAACCTCTTTATTGATTTTTTTCATCTTTATTTATCCTTCCATTTGTTTCATTCTTTGTCTTTCTTTCTTTCCAGACAGATAATTTTCTTTCTTGTTTCTATATTAAGACTTTGGATCAAATACAAGATGGATCAATTTGGGCCCACAAATAGGAAATATAAGGAAAGCCTGCGTAAAAAGTTTTGAGCTTAATTTTAAAGTTTAACTGGCCAATTGCTCTACCATTATCTGGCCATCACAGTAGGTAAGCAAGTTGGCTTCTTTGGTTTCTACTTTCTAGAAATCTAGGATGTACATCAATCCTTTCCCTCTAAGACCTTCCACATAGAATCAACCAATTCTACCTCTTATATTTCCCTTCTATTCCCATCCCAGGGGTCCTGGCTTTGATTCAGGAAATCCTACCACTGCCTGAAATACTAATAAATCATTATTGAAGGAAATCATTATTGAAGGTGTTCACTGGCCTTAGGCTCAGCTACCCCCTGAAGTTTTTTTTTTTTTTTTAATCCCATATTGCTCTGGACTTACTTCTGAATTTCATATCAATGATGCTCTTCTTATAGTTTTCATGATAAAGTTCAAATTCCTTGATTTAGTATACAAAGCACTTCATATTCCTTCCCTTTTTTATTTCTCTGATCTCATTTTCTGTAAATACTCTTTGCTAAAGACCTGTGACTTCATGCATGTTGCTTCTTCTGCTTGAAGCACCTTGTGTTCTCTCCTTTTGTCTAATTAACCTCTTTTAAGTTCTTTAGAAATCAATACCAGCACTGTTTCACTCAAAAATTCTTCCAGGACTCCTAGCCTCTCTGATTCAGATGTTTCTCCTTAATGTAAGATTCGCCATATTGTAGAACTCTTTAATTTCTGCTACCCTGTGCCTACTATTTGGATTTTTCTCTAAGCTTCCTTATTTCATTATCTAGATTCTCTGATGGGCATGCTTGACCTCTTTCTCCAGATTTCTAGCTTAGTTTTGATGTCCTACCTAGAGGAACTCCTTGAACTTGACTTACTTTGCAGCTTCTTTGACTGACCATCGATTTGACCTCTTATAATGCTTTACTTTGCTGATGCCCTTGTTTCTGATTCTCGATCTCTCTAATTCAAATACCTACTACTTTCACCTCCTTTAAAAAATAATACTGGTGCTTAAATCTTGGCAATACAGGCTAAATAACTGAACTAGTTTATTAGGAAAAGTGGAAATGAGGACTGTTTGATAGATAAGAAGATTAAATATTCAGTGTTTACAAAGGCAGAAGAGGGTTGTCTTCTTACTTTCATTGCTCCTTCCATTAAACCATGCTTTACTTAATTAAAAATTTTCCTTTAGTAAAAGAAATTAAATCAAGTAAAAGAATGAAATTACTTATACAATTCTAATGTTTGTATATGTAGGAAGGTTTATAAATGCTAAAAATGCTCCCATGATTTATGTGTTTAGGATTTCTGTATATTTTAAGTGTAATTTTTAATACACTAAATAACTAATAAACTAATGTTTCTAAGTGTATTCTTCATGGGGGAATCACAATGTGAAATTAAAGGTAGGTTCAATTATATCAAATAGCTTGACTGGTTAGAAAAATTTACTAAAGTTCAATATATTGTGTCATTATAAAGATGGGCAAAACAACTATTATTCTGTTTTATAATCTCCTTTTTAATAAGAAGAGCACCTAATATTGGTTGATATACAAGTAAGTTTTCTGTTCACATGAACCTTTTTATCCAATTTGTCGTTTGGTTAATATATACTTTTAAAAATAATCAAGAGCCTAGAATATTATAAAAAGTTAAGCTTACCATCATCTTCCCAGCAGCTCTTAGCACTCCCTTCTCTTTCACTGCTCCCTGGTAATACTGTCTGGTCTGTTGGCAGGTCATCTTCTGGCACACCACCTTCACAATCAGCTGCATCTGTAACACTTTCTTCTTCCACAATATGGAGTTTGTCTTCATCATCTGAATCTGAATTTGTTTCTACCACAGTATTATAATTTGTAACTGTAATACAAACAAGAAATGAATAATCAAAACTAACTAGTATTATAAAAATTGTTTATACAGCTCAGAAAAGTAGAAATTATAAATGATATTTAAAGCTGTTTGTAACTCAATAATGCTTTCTTTTAGACCATAATACACCAAAAGCTAATTTCACAGCACACACACCTATAGCACTTACTAGATACTAGATGACCAAAATGGCAAATAGCAGCAGCTACACTTAACTGAACATGGACACATACAAATGCTTTATGAATACTAACTCATTTAGTTCTTACAACTTTATAACAATTCTATGAAACAGAGTTCTACCACCTACTATTTACACCTATTTTATGGATGTGAAAACCAAGAAGAAAGAGGATAACTTGTCCAAGATCATACATCTACTAAGTCACAGAGCCAGAATTTGAAGCCCAAAAAGTCTGGTTCCATATTTTATGCTTTTACACTATATCAAACAAACATTCTCAACCCATAATGAGCTTATTGCATACAATACTGCCTACGTACAATTAGGGCTTCAAATCAAAGCATCACAACTTGAGAAAAAAAAAGTCTTTCATAATAAAATTGCAGCATAGCTTCGAATTTACCACAAAAAAAGTATTGTCAAGTTGTCAATTAGTCCATGTATTTTGTATTAATCCCACACTGACTTTAGAAAGAATCAACCAATTTAGCCAAACTCCCATGCAATGAAAGCCTTTAAGTACTGTTTCTAAGTCTGTTAAAAAAAAAAAATGACACTCAGACATTTTCAAATGGGTACCCGTTCCACAATTTTAAGGATCTTAAAATGAATATAACACCTGCATTATGAAGATATATATAATTATTCCAAAATACTCTATAGTTCATAGAACCCATGATAAAAAGTTGAGAATAAATTTTGCTACAACAAATAATCTAGTATAAGCAATGTTTTCCTTTGGTGTCCTTCTAATAATCAGTCTTAAGAGATAAATACTTAGTATTTATTGGGGTATTGTCACTAGAATATCTTTTATTAACTTCTGCTAATTTTGGGATGAAGAGAGAGGAAGGGAAAGGAAGGAGGAAAAGGAAGCTTAGCTTTGTCTAGATAATTAAGCAATAATTAATTCCAGTTATTCTTTGTCTTGCCTCCTTAAAGTTTCTAGCCATTCTTGAAAGAAAATCACCTAAATGCCTAAATGATATGCATACATATGCACACACTCACACACACAGACACACACACACACACACCTGAGAATATGAAGAGACACAATTATGAGTGAATATGTAAAGGTGAGAACAAATAAACCAAAACTGCAAAACTACTTTTATGGACCTCGGGAAGATCCCCTTTGTCTAAAAGAGTACCTGAGTTAACCACTGTGTTCATTATTAGAAATTCTTCAATATCTTGAGGCAGAAGAAAAAAAAATCATTTTGTGGTGTTGGTACTTCAGCATGAATACATTTTTACAGCTCTTTTCCTAAGAGCAAATAATTTTCTAATTGTAAAATACATGTTTCATTGAAAAACAAAAATCTAGACAATATAAAATATGTAAAATAAGTAAAAGTACCCCTATTTTTCCTTCTTCAACTTAGCAAAATATGTTGCTTCTATGCATAAGGTAAGCATGATACTAATCATTATCACAAACCTTATTCCATTTAACTGAAATACAAACCTCACCTCATATACTTATTAAATTTATATTTAATATAAGCCCTATATTGCCCATATAAAATATGTAATATAGCACCAAATGTATATATAGCACCAAGTAACTAAATGTTTTGCCATTTAGTTATTTGCCACTTTACAACTTATCTTAGAAATATTCCTATGACATTTTCTTAATTTTCTTCTGCAGATGGCTATATAGCATTCCATTGTGCAGATACAATTTAGCTAACTATCTATTGACAAATTGTAGTTTGTTTCCAGTGGTAACATTAGCAATAAATTTTCTTACAAATATATCTTTGCTCATTCCTTAAAGATTTTGATAGATCAGTAGGAGTGGAATTATTGCTTCAATGTAAAACTTATTTTATGGTGGTGGTGGTGGTGATGATGATGCTAAATTGTCCTTCAAAAGGCTTTTTTAAATATTTCTACAAATACTGCCTGGAAAGGTTTGTTCAATATATCAATATAATAAATAATATAAATAAATAAATAAATAATAAAGGAAAAATGTTTTTTCAACACAACAAATGCAAAATATGTATCAAGATAGAAACATGGATTTCCTTGTGCTTCATCCAAATTATGAGCAGAGTGAATTGTGTACGTGGGTAAGGAGAATGATTCTCAAAGGTTGGTCCACAACTGGCTGACTAAAGAGTTTCCCAATGGATCTTTAAGTGACAGTAAGGCACAAATACACACGCACGCGCACGTATACACACACACACACACACCAACACACACGGAATGGGACTCTTACCAAGATGCACAACATTATTAACTTTCATTTTTACTTTCAAGGGTTCCTTGTTTGTAATTAATGGTGACATTTAATATATTATAAACTATAATAGAATATGGCTAGCGTTTACTAAGAAGCAACACTTTTCAACTCCAAAGATCTAGCTGCCATGTAGTCTGGTTTAGTGCAAAACTCACTGTGCTTGGTTATGATCAAACTGCCTGTATGGATAGCTGATATTCCTAAATTGTGCTGCTTCTTTGGTATCTTGAGTTGGCCAGTTTTACACTGGTGCTGCTTTTACATTTTAATGATATAATGCTGCAATTAAGCATTATCATGATCAATTTTGTTAGTTGTAGGTTGTTTGGTTAACCCTAGATTATATATTTAAAAATTTACATCTAAAGTATTTTGAGCTTGAAAGTTTTCCCAAAGTAGATAACAGACAAACTTCTGTTTGTTTCTGGTCTATCCTTTTGTTTGTGGGTCTTTGGAGCTACTTATTTAAAAGCAACACCACCAAAAGCACAGAGGATAAAGAAAGCCCTGGATAAAATCTAGTAGCCAATGAGAGTGTCAGTTATCTCAGTTTTCTGCACATCTATTTCAATATTTCAGTACTGTTTAGTCTTTGAATAAAGATAATAAAAGTATTTTGTCTAGAGATGTATACTCTTGTTTTTTTAATTGACAATATTTGTACTTATTTTTAGGGTAAAATACTATAATTGAATACACATATATGATGTGCAATGATTAAATCAGGATAATCAGAATTTTCATATTCTCAAATATCACTTCTAGGTATTGGGAACCTCCAAACTCTTCTCTCCTAGTTATTTTGAAATGTACATTAATTGTTGTCGACTATATTAGCTCTACTATGCTATAGAACATTAGAACTTCTTCCCCCCCACACCCAAGGATATTTTGGTATCCATTATTTACCCTGAGAGTAGTATATTTCTTAACAAAAACAGATGATCATCGAGTTTTAACTAAAATAACAAAATATCAAGAAAGCGAGGATTCAAATAAAAAGTTAAGTCAAACAGTTTTTCAAATCTTTAAACGTAACTGTCAATACAGAACATGAATTTAAATTTCAAAAGAATATGGTAATACTTTCGATGCATTCTTATTGTCAACAGATGTGGTAAAGAACATACTGACTTCCTGGTAGTTGTTCTTGTTAGTACTGTTTGCTAGTACTTAAAGCCAGACAAAACAGTACCAAATGCATAAGGTGACTAAGAATCTAATGAGAGAACACACTGTGCTTTAGATCAGTGTCTGGCACACAGTGAGGATTACAGAAGAGGGTTTGCTGCTGCTGCTGTCATCATCATCATCATTTTACTGAATCTCTGCAGCAACTACTAAGAAGCAAGTACTATTATATTTCCTTAGTAGACAAAAACTAGAGTAGTTAAGTAACCTATCAGAGATTATGCAGTTATTAAGTTGTAGAGCTGGACTCAAACGCAGGTATGCCTGATTCCACAGCCTCACACTTTGTTGCATTGATGATTAGTATTGTTAAATTTGTGTCTAACCTATTCTGGGGCCCTAGAATTCCACACTTAACAATTAGCTACTGAAAATATTTCCAAATGAAGGGATTCTAATCATTAGAATCTCATAATAATAAACACAGTGTACTATGATATCATCATTACAGTTAATAAACCTTTAAAATACTTTCACATAACACTTTTAGCACTAAACTGCATGTAGCATCACATCAACTATGAAACTTATGAAACTTATGAAACTTATGAAAGTCCCATGTAAACATCTATTTCTTAAGCAATGTTCAATCATAATAATTAGACAAGTCAGATGAATATGGTTTCAAAAAAGAGCAATACAATCTCAACTCTATTTGTTACAAGATCATTTAAGTGCTTTAGAAATGAAGAATCTCATCATAATGGTTGACTGTAGCTATCAACAGCAGATTAGGCCTGTATAGAGGAAGAAACTTAGGGAGGTAGTGAAAGAAGAGACAGATGAACTTTGAGGTCTTCGATTTATATCAGATGAGAACTGTGGTATGTACTGATTACAGCCATGGGCTAAGGCCATGTTTCGACATATATTTAGGTGTATAAATGCCTTTCTTTCCAGAGATGTTTCTGTTTACATTATGACATTAAAAACTATATCTCACCTATTCTCAGCTAACACAAACTCATTTGCATAGTACAAAAATAAAATCTTACTTTAAAAAGACTTAAGAAAGAACTTCAAAAACTAAAACTATTTTTAACAAACTAGTTGCATAGACATCAAACTAGTGTGTTGTCATAATGTAAGAATCACCTAGGGAAAAAACACTTCGAACTGTGTTCTCCAGAGCCCATGAAAATTACTTTTATTAAGAAGCAGAATATTTTACATATGTTAGTACTATGCTAAAACAACACAAATGCAGGCATGAGTGCCATGAAATATGAAAAGTGGAGACAAGTATTTCCACTATTTTTTAACAACAGTTGGAACCAAAGTAACTGGGCACAAACATACATTATGAAGAGGGTCCCTGGCATACTGCCTTCCACAGAGTAGATACAGAATTATTTGTTGAACTGAATATGGGGCCACATTTTTCTTTTCTTAGTGAAGAAACAAGTCAATATATTAAGTGGTATTGAAAATATAGGAAAATGAAAACAAAATTGTAGTCAGACATGGCAAATAAGCAAGCCAAATGGAAAGGAAGGTCATATGACAATTCATACCATTAGAGAAAACTTCTGCATATATTACTCTAGGAAAACAGGGCTTATGCTGTCCAGAAATATTATACTCTCCATCCAGTATAAATATTTGTTAATTTGGATTTTTACTTAATTTATAGATAACTTACCATCTGTTTTTTATTGTATTTTGTATTTTACTGTATAATGAAGTATTTTACTATATAATGAAGGATTCGTGGTAATAATATACATATTTAATGTAATAGATAATATAAAATGTACAAGATATATATTATCTAATTTTAATTTGTCCTTTAAATATAAGCATCAACATAGTTTTAGAATGCCCCAAGTACTATAAACATGATAGGTTTTAATATATAGCAATGTTTCAGCAAAATATAGAATTTTTTTATGCCTTGGTACATAAAATCATTCTTATTCTGGTGTACCTACTAAGCTGAACCATAATCATAAAATAATTTAATTTTCAAAATATCTTTTAAAACGTAACTCCAATGAAAGGCAATGATTATTAACTCTTACAAAAGGGTTAGTGATTTTTACTGTCTTTAGATACAAGTTATTAATAGGAATGAAAACTGATATGTAAAGTCAGGAAAAGTGTTGCCATTGCTCACAGAATTATCTACTTCTAATATTCTCCTGTCTCTCATTACATAATAAACACTAAGGATTCACAGGATTTGTCTTGGTGTTTTCTTAGTTCTTATTCTGGCCTTTTCCCCCATCTTCCACAGGTCTTCCTATTAATATGCTTTCAACAAGAGCCATCTTTCCAAATTACTTTCCTCTTTTCCTGCTTTGTCAAAACTCCCATTCACTCAGTGAGTAAATTTTAGCTGGTGCAAGTTCAACTCACAAACAGGAAGATGAAACAGTTAAAGAGCCAAGTTCTTGAACGATTAAACAAAATTCACTTCCAGAAATAGGTGGTTCTTTTTTGCATATAAGAAAAGTATTTGGATTAAAAGTATTTGGATTAAATTCACACTAATTTATTAATAACTAATATTTTCCCCACATGCAATCTGTCTTTATAAAAAGGATGATTTTTAATTTATATGAATAGTTATTTATGGAATATAAGTAATATGATGAAATCCAAGAAAAATGTAAAGACAGAATTAAAATACAAATGCAGAAACTATTGAATCAAAAATAGGTCATGTAATTGGTAAATAAATTTAAAAGCTTAGTATTCAAAGAACCAATAAAATAGATCAGTAACCCACTTAGTTATGAAAAAAATTAAAAATCACAAATGTTTAATATTAAAATGCAAATGGTACCATGATATACCCAAGGGATGGAGTACTTGCCTAGCATGCCACAGGCCTTGGTTCACTCTCCAGCACCCCAATAAAAAATCGTGATAAAAATAAGATGTAAATGGAGTTAAAGTAATTACAATTATAAAGAAATTTAAAACAATTATAATTTATTTTTCAAATCTAAGGAAGCAAATTTGAAAACCTAAATAAAAATTATTTTTAGGAAAACATTAATGATTATAATTTCATACAGAAGAGATAGTATGGAAAGACAGATAATGGGATAAATTTAGAAAGTTATCAAATAGTTAACCATCCAAAAACAGTCAGATGTTTTCCTAGGTGAGTTTATTCAGATCTTCAAAGGAATGACAATTGTGCCGCTTTTTAAAGAGAGAGGAAAACAACGAGTCCAAATTCTTTCTATGAGGCCAACATAATAACGGTCAACTAAAATCTGTGCATGTACATTCTGTTTTACTAGCAATGACTGATGCAAAATAAAATATTAAATAATATTTTATTACTTAATAAAATAAAATATTAAACATTAACACATTAAAAGAGTAAGAGATATTATTCAACTTTAGAAAACATGAGCATTCACTATATTAACATAGTAAAGGAAAAACAATGACTTCTATAGACACTGAAGGGCATTGGAAAAATAATTTACCAATCTTTGCTAATAAATACATTTTTATAAATCAAAACTGAAGTAAGTACATGATAAATGTTTTATGAATCCTAAGTACTTATAGGATAAAAATGGATACTCTTGTCTTTATTAACAATAAGAACAAGCCTTTTTTAAAAGAACAAGAGAAAAAGTATAAATATTGGAAGGAAAAAAACAAAATTATTATTTATAGGTAGTATGATAACATTTCTGGATAATTCAGGAAAGATGTCATAGAAAAAAACTATTAGCAGTAAGAAAATTTGGTTAATAATTAATCATGAGTTTAACAGAAAAAATTAATAGCTTTCCAATACGCCCAAAAATAACCAGCTAAAAACTGCAGTTGAAGAGAAAAATCCTACTAATAATACGCACAAAATAGATAAGACATGAAGGAAAAAGCTCAGAACATGAAGATCTTACATAAAGAAACCTTTATTCTACTGAGGGTCATAAAAGGAGATCTGAATAAATGAAAAGATACAGCTTATTACTGGATAGAATGATTTCATTTTATAAACATATCAATTTTATGATTTCATATTATAAACATATCAACTCTAAAATTGTTTATAAATTCAATGCTACCCTGATCCAAATACTAACATGCTGTTTTAGAATTTAAATGTAAATGGGTTGGACAAAATGATTCTAATAATCATCTAGAAAGTTAGCAATTTCATCTATGGAACCTGACTGTCTGGTTCACAGTTTTGCCACTTACTAGTCATGTCACTTTGGGCATGTTAACTACTCTTCCTATGCCTGTTTCCTCCTCTTATTTTTCTCATACCTCTATTTTCCCTCTGTAAGATGGGGATAATAATAATATGTCCCTAAAATGGTTTTCATAATGATGAAAATAATTATATACCCAAAATACTTAGTATGGTATTACACATATATACTCAATACATATTGTTAGAAATATGTATTGGGGAAAGAAACACATAAAAATATTCAGAAAAATTCAGAAAAATAATTATAATGTGGTGGTAGAAAAATGTGGACTAGTCATACCATCTGGCAAAATATATCTTGAAACTATAGAAATGGAAAGAAATTTATACTTTCACAGGCATAAGTAGACAATCAATGGGTTTGAATACAAAATTAGATCCATAATAGAAGTCTCATAAAAAGTGGGAGTAAGAGGGGGAAAAAAAGACACATTATTCCATTAAAATCATTGGATAAACAAATCCAATTCTCTACATCATGACTATAACCAAAATGAAATCCACATGAATCAAAGACTTTAACTTAGTGAAACCATATAGTATTTAAAAAACACACAGGCAAACACTTTTATAATCCTGGGATAAGAAAGGCCACTACAAATGACAACAAAACTTATAACTGCATGTAGAAAAAAATTCAACTCAAAAGTCAAATGACAGATTGTGAAAGATATCTAGTTTACAATACATATGAAAAAGCTGATTTGTTTAAGGTTAAAAACAGTCTTAAATACCCATGGAAAAGAATGAATCAATAACAATATGCAAAGGCAATTCACACACACAAAAATATGAGATGTTTAAAAGATGTTCCACACCTCACTAACGGAAGAAATATACAGCTTGATCCTGTCTTCATAATCACTTCTCACTTAACACTTCAACTCTCTTGCCCTTCTTTGATGTTAAAAACCCCTCTTCTAAGTACACCCTTGTTCTATTAGATCCCACTATTCCCAGTGTTATACCTCATTCCTTTACTGCAAGTTTCTTAAAAAGAACTGCTTAGGGCTGGGGCTGTAGCTCAGTGGTATAGCATTTGCCTTACACATGTAAGACACTGGGTTCAATCCTCAGCACCACATAAAAATAAATAAGATAGTGTGTCCATCTACAACTAAAAAATGATCTTTAAAAATTGCTTAAACTTGTCTCAAATTTGTTTATCTTAAACATACTCTAACTGCCACATTTCATCAAAAGCAAATTGTATTCCACGCATGTAAATTATGTCAACACAAACTCCAATATTATGTAAAACTATAATGCACTAATAAAAACATAGTTTTTGTCAAGACTGTGCATGATTTTTACACCACTAAATCCAATGACAATTATCACTCTTCAACCTTCTTATTCTACCAGCATCTGACAATCCAATTACTCTTTCCTTTTCAAAACCATATTGTCTTTTGACTTCACTGGTTTTTATTTTAACTCATTGACTGCTTCTTTTCCATTTCTTTCCTCCATCTCCTGGATCCTAATCTGTCTCACAGCTCTAAATGCCATTTGTCAATTCTGACCTTTATATCTCAGCCCAAACTTCTATGAACCCCAGACTTGTATTCCAAATTGTCTACCTAAAACATCCATTTGAGTGTCTTTCACAGTAAAGATCAGGAGTCCGGTTTTTGATGTGACATGTTTCCTCCACTTCATTAAGTGGCAATTTCATTTTTCCATGTGTTCAGGTTAAAAGTCTTGGAGTCATTTTGACTTCGCTTGCTTCCCATATCCCACATCTAATCTGGAGGGAAATACCTAAAAAATACATTCAGAATCTAACCAACTTACTACCACCACCTCCTGACTGAAGCAAACATCATCTCATCCACAGGTAATTGCCTCCTACCTGGTTTCCCTGGTGCTACTTTGTCTTTCTATAGTTATTTCTCAACACAGCAGCCAAGTGGAATTTTGTTCCTCCTTTGCTCAAACTATCTAATGAGTTGCCATCTTATTCACTGTAATTCAAAGGCTCTCAGGATCTGATGCCCACTCACCTGTTATCTCTGATTTTGTCTTCTACTTCACAGTTGGCTCATTCCATTCCAGCTACACTAGATTACTTCAAGGCTTTTGAGTTTCAAGACACTGTACCTGGAATGTTCTTTATGCACACCCCAATTTCACCTCCTTAGTGAGATTTTCTATGACTACCCTATTTAAATTTATAGATCTCCTTGATTATAATACTACTCCCACTCTCTCCTGATTTTTTTTCCTTTTAAAATACAGATGCTCAACTTATCATGGGGTTTTGTCCCAATAATTCCATTGTAAGTTGAAAATACCCTAAGTCAAAAGTGCATGCAATACACTTAACCAAATGAACATCACGGCTGGCAACAGTACACTGCAGAGTATCTGTTATTGTCTTTGTGCTTGTGTGTCTGACTGTATCTCTCCCCTCCTTGAATTTTTTCAATGGCTTTTCACTGTTCTATCATGGCCTGAAAAGCTATGCATGTTCAGGCCCTCACCGTCTTCTCTATTATAATACATTCATACTAAATGCTCTTTTGTTCTCTGTAAATGACAAGTCTTTCTCCACACTAAACCTTTGCACTTGCTTTTCCCTGTGCCTAGAATGCTCTGTTTCAGACTGTGTGTGTGGCTGTGGCTGGATCCTTCTTTTCCTCAAATCTCCAATCCAATGTTATGATCTCAAAGCACATTTCCATGACCACCTAACCTAACATGCTCAATCCTTTACTCTCTAATGTCATCCTATTTATTTCCTTCAAAACATTCATTACGATTTGTAGTACCTGGTGTAGTAGTTACCTGTTTATTTTATTTTTCTCTATATATTAGTTTTCTATTGCTGCTGTATCAAATTATCATATTCTTAAGAGGCTTAAAGTAACACAAATTTATTATTTTACAGTTCTTGAGGTTACACATTCAAGATGCGTCTTGCATGAACATCATGTCAGAGGAATGCTCTTTGCATTTTCTTGCCTTTTCCCTCTGGAGGATGCCCACTTTCCTTGGTATGTGGCCCCTTCCATCTTCAGAGTCAGAAACAGCCCACCGAGACTTTCTCATGTCATTCTGACACTGATCCTTCTTTAGCTTCCACTCTTCACTTTTAAGGACTGGCCTAGTCAGAGAACCCAAGGTAACTTTCCTACTTTAAAATCAGTTGGTGAGCGACCATAATTATTCCCACATCTAATCTGGAGGTAAATACCTCAAAAATACATTCAGAATCTAACCAACTTACTACCAATTTACTACCACCACCTCCTGACTGAAGCAAACATCATCTCATCCATAGGTAATTGCCTCCTACCTGGTTTATTCCTGCTACTTTAATTCTTCTTTTCCAGATAATGTACCATATTCACAGGTTCTATGGATTAGGACATGGATGTGTTCAGGAGGCCATCATATTAGGGAGGCTATTATTCTACCTACCACACTTCTCCACTAAAATATAAGTTGCACAAGGGAAAGGACATTGTCCTGTTCACCCTGGTAGTCTTAAGTTCAAGCCATTATAAGGTCTATCAAAGGCACACATGTAAGACATCTGCTGAATTAGTGAACAAACTAAAGCACTACCATTTTGATGATGTTCTTCTTGAACTTTCCTAACTCTTGTTCTAATCTTTGAATTTTACAGCTTTCTGCAATATTACTCATTTCTTATCATGTTTTCATTATGTTTACATGTCTATTATTAGGTCTTTGGTCAAGCATGAAGGGTTCTGATAATATGTCAATAAAGGATGAAGTGGTGTGAAAAATGTGTTGAGTCAATTAATGTTAAAGTGAAAAGGCCATAAAATTTCAAAAAGTTTATGATAGGGATTTGGCAATTATTTTATGGTTTCCTAGTAAAGTGTGGGTTATTCTGATAATGTGTCAATAAAGGATTATCATGCCATAAAACATTAAAATGAATGAACTTTAAGCCTGGAAAATACATCAAGTCTCAGTTTTCTATTTCACACTTCAAAAATCTGAAACCCAAATAAGTTAAGTGATTTGTCTAGTTACACAAAAAAATGTGAGCTTGGCACAAAATTGAGTGGATTGTCCATAAAACCTACCTGGCTAAGGATGCCATGAAGATTAAGATGATTGATGAAGAATTTAAAGAGTAATACTATGAAACAATTTCCAACATACTAATTGCTTTCCTATTTATTGTTATTGGAAAAGGCAGGTAAAGGAGAAGAAATGAGGTTAATTTTAAGTATACTGATTTCTATCATGGAACCTTCCCTAATTTAATGAATATCAAATTATTTTCTCCCTTATTGTGGGTATCAGTAAGATCAAAACCATTTTTATAATAATAAGGAATTATTTGTCTTTTCACTTTTTTTGACATTTGTACTAATGATATATCAATGGTGGCTAAAACTTGGCACTTTAGCACAAATCAAGACAATGTCAGCAAACTGTATCCTCGTAACCCTCACTGCCACTGATTTTTGTTAAAAAAAAAAAAGAAAGAAATGGCAGTTATGCTTAATAATGTCTTTGATGAAGTAGTAAAAATACTTTATTAAAACTTGGCTTTTTAGTATGTATATTTTTACTATTTTGTACAATAAAATTGGAACTACATATAAAACACTTTCGCTGAATATCTGAGTACAATGGTTAATCTTAAAAATACTCTGCAATTGTTTGAGTTACTATTTTTGACCTAGCTGTTTTATTCATGATACATCAATTTAATTTGAAAGAGCAGTTGACAAAGTATGCTTATTCAGGCTAAAGTTTCTCATATGTTTTTCCAAATATAAACCGAGAAAGCCCATCACTTCAAGGAAAACAAAAGACCAAGTTTGTTGCCAATGCTAAAATTTGAGCTTTAAGATGTAAACTAGAATTTTGAAAAAATATGTTAAATGCTACTATAAATTTCAGTGCTTCTCAGTATAAAGACCCTTCTGAAAGTGATTTTTAAAATATGGTAAAATGAGCTGGGCACGGCAGCACACACTCCCAGTGGCTCAGGAGGCTGAGGCAGGAGGATCGTGAGTTCAAAGCCAGCCTCAGCAACTTAATGAAACCCGTCTCTAAGTAAAAATAAAAAATAAAGGGCTGAGGATGTGGCTCAGTGGTTAAGTACCTTGGGTTCAATCCCTGGTACCAAAAAGAAAAAGAAGAAAGAAAGAAAATATGATAAAATGAAATATGTCAACATTTGGATCATCTGCACAATGCAGCAAAACAACATATTCCATGTCAAACGTTACAAATTCATGAGTGGGTAAAAGATCCAGAGTTCAAGTCAGACCAATGGATTTTAATCCACTATAATAAACTACAAAATTCACTGATACAGCTTCACTTTGTGCATTGCAATTAAACTTTAAGAAACCTGATGGGTTTTAGTATAGTAACCAAAGAATATCCACAATTTTCTGAAAAAGCTAACTCTAACTACTTGTCCATATGAAAATAGATTTTAATACATTCAATCAAAACAGCATACAGAAAATCCTCCTTATAAGCAATTTCACTTTTTGTGACTTCAGTTACCCATGGTCAATCTTGGTCCAAATATGGAAAATTCCAGAAATAATGTACGAGTTTAAAGTTGCATGCCTTTATGAGTAGTGGGATGAAATCTCACACAACCTACATACAACCTGGATGTGTCCAACTTGGGACATGAATTATCTTCCCTTTGTCCACCATATTCACACTGAATATGCTACCCACAAATTAGTTATTTAAATAGCCATCTTGGCTATCAGATGAACCATTATGGTATCTTATCACAATAAAGATATTCAAATAACTTTTACTACACTGAATAATGGCCCCCAAGCACAAGGGTAGTAATGTTGTCAATTCAGAAATGCCAAAGAGAAGTCATGAAAGTGTTTCCTTCAAGTGAAATAGTAAAAGTTCTCAACTTAATAAAAAGAAAAATAAATGTTTGCTAAGTTTGCTATGATCAAACAGGAAAACACAAACATTGTGTAGACAGGATTCAGAGCTACTGTCCAAAGTTTCAGACATCTATTGGGGGTTTTAGAATAATCCCCCATGGATAAAGGGAGGGCTACTACATTGCAACAAATTGAATGCAGAAGCAGATTGCAGAATTAGGCTCTTTAAGCCAGACACTAAAAAGATTTGTAAAAAAACATAAAAAATGTCATTGTCTCATCTTTTTGAAAAGGTTATTCCCATAAAAATGTTATTTTTGTGAAGATGCAGTGACTTGTTACTAAGAATTAATTTTTTTCTCAGTTTAAATTCTGAGTACAATTAATGCTGACAAATATAACCCATATAATTTACTTTGGCAATATTTTTGTTGGAATTCCAACAATTCCAAAATTCCAACAATTTTACTCCTATAAAGATCTCTCAAATAACAATGCCATTCTATCTAAAAACATCAGCCTTCGCTGTAGCTGTTTTGTTTCATTTTAGCAACAGAATTTAATTGTATAACTTAAAATCTTAAAATTAAAATTTCCATACACATTTGTACATTCTCCAACATTTTAGGATTTTCTCCCAACAATTATTCACTGCTTATCATCATTCATAAAATTATCAACAAGCCAAAACAGCATACATTCTATTAGACCTAATCTGATTAGAAAAATTATCTCTACAGATGTCTCTCATTTTTATATAGCAGCTTCAACAACTGTTTCTGACCCAAAAAGTTTAATTAAATTATAAACCTTCTTTTTAAATATCACTTATTTTACTGTAATATGAACCACTTAATTGCCTCAAGTAATTTAAGTAACAATAAAAATGGTAACAAAGATTAACTGGCTACAAACATTAACCAATTTCTATAACTACATAAAGCAGCCATATCCATAGACACATGAAGATTAACCTCAAAACTTACTCACCATCAATCATTTTTCCTTACAATTCTAAATTTGTCTATAAGCTTCTTCTATATTTATTGGTTCTTCTTAGTTATACATGACAACAGAATCCATTTTGATAAAATAATACAAACACGGGATATATCTTATTCTAATTAGGACCCCATTCTTGTGGGTTGGCACTATGGTTAAGATTTACTTAGGTATTTTCTTACATGTACATAGGAAAATTATGTTAGATTCATTCTACTGCCTTTCCTATTCCTATCCTCCCTCCTTTCCTTTTGTTTCCCTTTGTCTAATTTATGGAACTTCTCATCTTCTCCCCCATTTTTTTTGTGGTTTAGCTTCCACATATCAGTGAAACATTCAATCTTTGGTTCTTTTGGGATTGGCTTATTTCACTTAGCATGACAGTCTCCAGTTCTACCAATTAACTGGAAAATACCATAAAGTCATTCTTCTTTATGGCTGAGTAATATTCCATTGTGTACATGTGCCACAATTTCTTTATCCATGCACATTTTGATGGGTATTTAGGTTGGTTCCATAGCTCAGCTATTGTGAATTATGCTGCTAAAAACATTGATGTGGCTATGTCACTGTACTATGCTGATTTAAAATCATTTGGGAACCATCAATCATTTTAAAATAAACAGATACTGAGATAAATAAGTTTTCAGAACAGTGTTGTTAAAAAGGAGCCATTAGTTACATGTATTTACTCAGATTAAAGTTAATTTAAAACATTAATAAAATATAAAATATAGTTGCTCATTCATACCAGGCACATTAAATGTGCTTCAATAACTCCATGTGCCTAGTGTATACTAGGTAAGCTAGATATGGAACACTTCTATTATCACAGAAATCTGTAATGGGGATGCTATATTTTGAGGGCAAAATAATTAGCACTTTACTAAACATAACTGGTATAATTTCAGTACTTTGTCACACCTGTGTTAACTCCTTAAGACGAATATATGGCTTTTGAGGTCAGGAACTAGAACAATGAAATCCATATTTATGTATATGTGACAATGTTGATATAATATTGTTACAGATGTATGATACCATGTCCTGTGTCTTAAATTTACATTCCTAGTCATAAATATGCTGAATAAGATACCTCATGTACTGAATATTTATTAACTCAATATTTATTGAGTTTTACATAGTCCAGGAAGGATGTAATTATGTTTAATATCTTCTATATTTTAATATATTTCTGTCCAAATTGATAACCACCAGATCTCCACTTTTTCTCTGCTTAGGTGCTCAAAATTAATAGTCAAGAATTTAATGTTTATGTTGCTTCAATTCACATTTCCATAAATAAGGATTTAAAGAAATCTTATCCTCTTGTCTATTGGTCATACTAAATAGGTCTTCCAGTTCATAATTACAGACTGCTAATTATAACTTTCAAGTTTTCCAAAGAGTTCTATACATGTAGTTGAAAATAATGTTTTCTTTAAATTATCACATTAATTCCATTACAGTAAATCAATAAATAATTTAAAAAACTATTAAATATGTTTTGAATGAAAGGGGTTCATAGAATTTTATTTTCTGATTAGTTTCATATGTTTCCTAACTTTTCAAAATTTCAGCACCTACTATTTTGATTGGACAATCTTTACATTCTACTAAAAGTAGTGGGTGGAAATTTTATCAAACTAAAATTTTAAATAAAATATGTTTAAAAACACTTCTGAAATTTCTTATATAATAAGATCACTGCAAATAACTCTGGATAACAATATACTAGGGCTGGTCTACAGTGATCTATCTGCCTCTGTACTCCTCATCTAACAGATTGACAGTGTTAAGGAATGCTGTTTCTTATTTCCAGTTCAGTTCAAGGCAATCCTCCTTGACAGGCAAGGCCACATTTATAGGAGAAAGGGTAACAGAAGAAATATGTGATCTTCTGCCAGGTATGTTTTTCTGGTCAATAACCATGATATGTACCTGGAACTAAGCGAGAGATTAGTTGCTTGTTCATCTACCCAAGCTCTCTGCCAATTTAGAAGTGTGCATTACAGCCCTTCCATATACTTGTGTAGATTCTCCTTTTCCAAAATTTCCTTTTTAGGTGAGAAAAGCAAAGGTATGGTGCATAAAATTAATACACTGTTTGTACAACAATAACTAATAATGATTTGGGCCTTACAAAATCACTCCTAACCATGCAAAAGACTATATTATAAATGCAATCATAGGAATTTATTTCTTCAATAAAAGCAAATAAAAATTATTAAAGAAAATTTTTATAAATTGTAAACTTTATGTTGATTTCTAAAGCCTCCATTTTCAATTTTGTCTTGCTATATACGTTCGGTCTCAAGAATGTCTCTGTAACTAGGAAGGGTTATGATTTTAAAGAGTTAGCATAATAAACTGATTTATTTTCCATATAAATTATTTGTGCCTATACAGCAATTCATTTCCCAGGTAACACTAATCTAAAGCTAAGTATACTTGCAGTGGTAGACATTTTTTTTTTAAATCTTTACAGTTCAAACTTGTTTACATTTTTATTTTTTTCTATAATAAAATTTATTCTTTTTCTACATTTTTATTGGTGCATTACAGTTGTGTGTATCAGTGGGATCTGTTGTTACATTTTCATATATGCACATGATATAACAATATTATCTGGCCAACATCACCCCCAGTACAAAACAGACTTAAATTTTAACATGGCAAAACTTGGGAAATTTATATAAAAGTCATGTGGCTCTTTAAACAATTATTAAATTGAAAAAATACAATCTTTAGTAAGAGTGTCATGTCTGTAAGTAGTAGTAATACAAGATACTATATATTAAAGGGAATACTGACCTGCAGGAGGAGGTAGTTTCTGAAAATCTGTAAAGGTAATATCTAACAATGTAATAGAAGCTTTGGGGCCAGGCAGAGTTCAAATTGCAGATCAATCACTCAATAACTGGTTGCCCTTGGGCAGGTTATCTTCCTAAATCTTGGCTTCCTCACACATAACATGAGAGTCCTATCTACTTAAAAGACTGTTTCAAGGACTGATGAGGGAATTTATGTAAACTGCTTAGTATAGCATATGGTATGACACACAGTAATTAATAAACAATTTTACCCCCCCACACACACAGTTTACCAAGTATACAAATACAAATACACATTTCATCTTGGATTCATACTAATAACCTACACTTGAACTAGTACAAAATCTTAAATAGCACAATTATTTTAGATATCATTTAGAAGTTTAAATAAGTTAAAATATTTATATTTCAAAATCTTATGTATTACATACAAAGGCCATCAAAGCAGAATACCATCAGAATATTAAGAGTCCTTCCTTCAAGTAAGAATTTTGCCTCTAAGTAATCCCATCAGACACACTGACTTTTAAAAAGCAACTAGTTCAAGTCCTTTACATCTCAGGTCGGGGTCGTGAAGAAAGAGATGGAGAGAAAGAGAAGAGGAGAAAGAGAAAGAGAGGAAAAAATATGTCATCATAATGTAGTTTGATCCCCTATATCAACCAATACTGGAAGCCATCACTTCTTGTACTTTTCAGTTTTATGATCCAATAAAGTTCATTACCCTTCCCTACTTCCTTTTTTGGCTTGTATCTCCTGATTAAACTGAATTTCTAAAACTTGTAACCAAAACACTTTATTAATATATAAATTATGGGTAAGAATACAGCAATTAGAAGAGAGGCTTTATTTTCATCAGACCTGTAGAATTCTTTAGTATGTGAATACAACTACGACCAAGATAGGATTCCACAGTTCATATTCTTAACCATACAGCTGTAGTACATTGGCAGCACTATTACACAATCTCAAGATGGAACAATGAACTTCTTTTCTGAATTAAGACAATCTTGCATTCACCTATGTACTTGTCTATTAATCATACACTGTAATACTCTGAAGAGAATCCAAGTAATAACAAAGACACTTACTCTTAATGATTTAGGTAAGAAGGTAATTTAGCAAGCAATTCTTTCTTATCCTAGAAAGATCTCTTCTAATAATACAGAAAGACTACAGTCCTGTATTTATACTTTAGGTATGTCTCCCATCCAGATCCATGTAAGTGCTATGCAAAACATGACTGTGGTGACAAAACTAGGGATCCAACTTACACAATTTGCTGTTTTGAATGAAGACTCATCTATAAGAGGTGTGTGATTAGTTAGAAGGTAGATAAACTCAAATCAGAGATTTTTGATATAGAAGGCACTATACAATCTGGCCCTAGAGTTTCCAGGCACCTATCCAATTACTCACAAACAGGATACGGGTGGGATTAACTTGTGCACTAGGAACAGTCAAATCACAGGATGTCCCCAACTGGAAAACCTAAACAACAAGCAAGCTCTCTGTTCTAGTCTAGGATTATAAAGTTAGACTGACTCTATAGTCAGAATGCCCTAGTAATTGAAAGTTTTTAGAATGATGTTATAGACATAAAGCTATGTTTTGAAAGTGACTCTGAAGGCCAAAATGAGCTAGGAGTCAATGAATATCCATATGGAGCCTCCCAGACTGTTCTGTCCACCCCACCCCCCGGCCAAGTATCTCTCAACCAAGTACAAGTGTCCACTTGAGTCACAGGAGTAGGATAAGGGAGATGGGGGGAGTCACATTTGTATAAAGTGTGTATTTTGTATTCAGCCTGCAATCTGTGTATTCAGGTTGACAACTAGTACAATAACTTCACCAAACTTTAACAACTCCATCACAATTTACACACTATAAACCAGAACATCCTCAGAATAATACTGTGAGACTGGTGGAACTGATATTATCATCACATCTTAAGGAAAAGGCATATGTACTTAGTGAAGTTAATTATAATTCTCAAATTTACAAAGATTAATTAGGAAGAAAGGATTAAAGTTCTAGAGTTCTCTACAAAGCACACTAGTGTTCTTAGAATAAATGAAATGTTCTTGCTACGTGCTCTGAATGTATCATCACAATTTTTTACAAAACCTTTGGGCTGTCTGTATGTATGCTTATTTGATACCTTCAAAAAAATTCTATCCTTTGGTGAATGTTTGTGCTCCAATTGCTCATTATATGGAAGTCTAGAAAAATGTGCCCTCAAATACCATGAAAATGCAAATTGTTGCACAATCATTTTTCAAACTTTAAAAAATAAAGTCAAGTGAAAACTAGGTTTCAAGAAAGATGGTTTTAAATATTTAAAAATGAGTGAAATTTAAACAATCCAAAATTTGTGGGAGAACTTAATGCTACAGATCACAATGGAAGAAAGGTCAAATGACAAATTATTTAGGGGAAGAAGTTCATCATGCTAAAGTGTTTTACTCTGCATTTTTTTCTTAAATTAGGTTCTCAGATTTATTGTGGAATATACACATACCATTTTTTATCATCATTTCTCTAACCTTTCTTTTCTATGAGTCCCAACTTCCTCTGCCAGTTCTGCCAGTCACATTTTTTAGAAACACAATCTCCTTCTGATAAGAGAAAATTCAGTTGTAACATTAAAATGAAGTTTAGTAAGCCTTGAGCATAGTTGATTGTTACCAAATGACAAAGTTTTCTAAATTCATAAGAAATAAGTGAAGAAATTACTAATAGTTTACTTAAAATTTTAAAATATTTTCTATATTTCCTTTTATTTTTAAATAAAAATATTATCTATACTATATTTGATTTATTACAATTCATGTTTTTCTGGGTTTTAAGGGTTTAAGGAAATACCAAGTACATGTTTCTTCATGTTTCTTCCTTTTTGGATACAGTATCTCAAATTTCCTCAAGAATCCTAACATTACTCCCAAAGTAACAATTGCTGAATTTAACCTACCAAATGCCATTTTTTTCCATTAAAAAATGAAACAAAATGAATCTCTGACTGCATTTACCTTACAGAAATGCTTTAGATAGAAGGTCTATGCCCCACTTAAGAACAAATGCTCCATCTATATTGATTGCTTGATAGCCTATTCTAACTAAAGTTACTAAGCATAAAATGTTGATTTGTTAGTGCTAAGGTTTAAAATGTAAAACAAAGCAAAAAAAATTAAGATTTGTCAAACCACTTTAACAAGAAAAACTAATATATCAAAAACGTACATGTGGAAATAGAAAATTCTACTTTAGAAAATAAGGTACAACTGAGCAACCTAAATGTTCTAAAACAAGTTTAGCAAACAAGGAGCTGTCAGGTTCCAATAACCTATTATTCACACCTCTTTAATCACTGCCACAGAGTCGATTATAAATAGCCTCATACATTTTTAAATAAGGTCATTCTGAAGTGAAACAAAGAAGGTAGTAAATTTTCTTGTACATAAGGGATTCAAATCCTAATGCACAAAAGAATTGTGTATTGCTCAAATATTTAATATAAAGAAAGCTAATATCTTTTATTAACTATGTCAAGTAAGCACTCTATGTAGATTCAATGGAATAACTACAATGCAGCACCATAAAAACACAGCAGCTTAAAATACTCTCCCCAACGAATTTAACTCACGTTGGTCATTATTCACGATATAGCAAAGCTTAGTAAAATATACTATTTAATTTGTTGATATAGCTGAAAGAATGCTATGCAAAGTCATAATGAAAAGGGTAGTCTATAAAGAAAATTTATAGTCTTCATGATGATGCCATCAGCTATTAACTCCATAGAGCTGATAATCTAAATGTTTTTTCAATACAAATTTATGTAACACATGCTAAAGAAGAAAATATAAAATGCTTTAATGAAGTGGCAGAACACTTTAAGGGAAAATTAAATTAAAATTATGTGAAGAGTATAATACTACTTAAGAGGCAAAGATCTAAAATAATAAGCTCAAACTATCCAAAATAAAACAAAAACAACAAACAGCAAAAATCAAAAGCAAAATTCTGGCTTTGCATTAAGCATACTTTATAAAAATTGATCATTAGAGAATGTCTAAGAAAAAATCTAAGAAATTTTGTGGATGAACAAACCTGCTACATTGCCAACTTCCCCCACTTTTCCCATTTCTTCCTATAACTGCTTACTTAGAGATAACTCAAGAGGAAAAACACTACATTTTGGGAAGACATAAATTAGAGGATATTACTACTTATTTGCTTAAAAAATTTACATTATATAGTAACACAACATCTTAGAAGAATATCTCCTTCACAGACCTTTTATCAGAATAATCTGACACAACAAAAAAGAAGTTGGAAAGCATCCACACTCTTAACATGCTTCACAATCTTACAATAATTAATTACATACATGTTCCAAGTTCTATTTATTACTCATTTCCTTCACCTTCTCATAGAGCTGTTTGCTTAAAATTCTTTCTTGCACAATAAAAAATAAGTTACCTCCTGGACTCTATTCTTCTTCCATAAAAGATACTTATTTTTTAAAATAAAAACTTCTAGCTTTTTTGTTTAATTGTGGTCAAACATACTTTTTGACAAGATGAGTTCTAACAAAAAAAAACTGACCATGAAGAAAACCATGAAACTAATTTTGTCTATATTCCAGAAAAAAAGCTGTAGAATGTTTCTGAAATTTAAGCGTTCTAATTCATATCAAATCCTCTTAATTTTATATTCTATGCTATAGCCATCAATATTTTATAGGATCAATTCTCATAGTAAAAGCAATTTGTGACATGAAAACTATGTTCTTCCAAGGTCATATATGTAATGATGCTAATGCACCATTTTTAATGCTTCTTTTCAACAGCAACAATTTATAAAGATCTGAGTGGAGATATAATCTGAAGGACTATTTCTGAATTGGCTCTGGTAAGTATGAAAACAGAATTATTCTCTTTAGTATTACAAACTATTACAAACATTTTACAATCTTAAACGTGTACTGAACATTACAAAATGTGGAGACTCCTGAAGATCTTCTTTGATCTATTCCTCAAAACTGAAGTTGCTGGGATGATAGTTTCTACTTTTTTATTTCCTACCTTTATAACTTCAATCATAAGTGAAGAGCTGTGATTAAGGTCCTCTGACATTGTTGCATCCCATGACAAGCATTTAACTTTTCCAAGACTCTCTGGAGTAACTTATAGAGCTTCAAGACAAAAAAGGCTTTGTTTTGCTGTAAAATCTGTTTGGAAGATTGATCTTATGACTTTAAAGTGTACTAGTCAGAGGAGGAAAAAAGAGTAGAACTCTAGAGCAGAGAAACCAAACTAGCTACAGAAAAGTTGACCAGTAGTATAAGTGTATATCCATGGAACAAAGTAAACACAGGTTTAAAAAAGGCCAATGTTTTTATCAGATACAGATCTGCTCATTTGAAGTCAGGTGGGTGGAATCAAATAGAGCACAACACAATAATACTGGGTGATGTTAACACACCTCTCTCACCACTGAATAGATCCTCTAAACAAAAACTAAATAAAGAAGCTACAGAACTAAAAAATACAATTAATAGTTTAGACTTGACATATATAGAATATTTCATCCACCAATGGCTGAATACACTTTCTTCTCAGCAGCACACAGATTCTTTTCTAAAACTGACCATATCTGTGGCCACAAAACAACTCTCCCCCCGCCCTTTTCTTCTTTTGTCCACTTGGGCAATCATTTTCTCACATTAAGATTTTCTTTTGGTGGTGCTGGGGATCGAACCCAGGCCTCATGCATGCCAGGCAAGTACTGTACCACTAAGTTACATCCTTGGACCATGACTCTTAATGAGTACAAAAAAATAGAGATAATACTTTGCATTCTGTCAGACCAAATGGAATGAAATTATAAATCAATGATAAAATAAAAAAACAGCAGCTACTCTAACACCTGGAGACTAAATAATATGCTACCAAATGACCAATAGATAGCAGAAGAAGTCAGGAATGGAATTTTTAAAAAATACTCAGGTAAATGAAAATAGCAGTATAATATACCAATATCTCTGGGACACTATGAAGACAGTTCTAAGAGGAAAGTTCATTGCATTGAGCTCATTCATTAAAAGAATAGAAGTTAAAAGAATAGAAGTCAGGTGGATGAAAATACTGTGATTTGGGTTGGTGCAATGACTAATTCATTTATTCAAATCATGTATTAGGCATTTGTCATTTCAGGTACTAATAGCTAAAAAAAATCAGTTTCTATCCCCAAGGATCTCACTAGTAGGTGGAGAGATACATAAATAAATTCTAATACATTATGATAGGTGTTATTGATAGCAACAAATGCAACCCCAGGTAGAGAACAAAGAGAGAAAAGAAAGATTAAGGTGGACACTGAGGGCAAGTTTCTAGAAATGGAAAGGCTTTAGCAGGGAAATAATGTCTAAGCCTATTTCCCTAAGCTGGGTTTTAATTGATAAACAAATCAGATACAAAGAGAGATGAAGGTCACTTCAGAAAGAGGGAAGAGAACTGCACTTGAAGCAAATGCTACCAAGCTACCCTTAAATTACAAGACAATTGAAAGCCGTAAGTTACGTGAAAGATACTGAATTTTGCTGTAATACACAGAAGATTGAAATCAAGTGCAAATGTAATAAATTGTTTTTAGTAATACAAATTAAAACCTTTACTATCACATGACTGCCTCAACCCATGCATGTTTAGCCTCCTCAATTAAAGTCACAACCACACCCATAGTTTTCTAAGATACCCTATCATAGCATAACAACACTCCATATCACTGAGGCTGCAACTGCCAAACTCCACTGGTATCAGTGCCTGTTACCCAATATAGTAAAGTTTTTCCACCTTTCCTTGGGGTTCTCTTCAGTATACCACACAGATTACCTTACCTTGAGTGGCAGGAGTTATAACCAGCCATATTTGCCCAAATGGAACAAAAAGTGGCAAGAAATGGCACTGTGAGTTGCTTTTGTTTCATTAACCATCTGATGAGTTTCTGTTCTTAAGTAAGCAATTGGAGGAAAAAGTACTCTTAATTTTTAAAGTAAAGGAACTGATCCTCAGTCAGCAGAAAGCAACAGGTACAGGATCAAGAAACTGCCTGAACAGTTAATGGGACATTTTGGGAAACATCAGCATCTATTTAATGGAGGAAGAGAATGGTGAAGGAGTCATCAAAGGTATGAAGACTAAGATAAGCATAACTTGGAAACTAAATGACACTGGCAATTTCACACACACACACAAGGAAAGTGAGGTAGGCAGAATTCTAAGATGACTAACTTCTAATAACCCTAAAGAATCCCCTGTACTTGAGTGTGGATTTGACCTGTGAATATTATGGTATATCATACCTGTGATTCTGTTATCCAAAAAATGTGAAGGGGTTCTGCATACATAATTAAATATCTAATCAGTTGATTTTGTGTTTATAAAAGAATATCCTGGCTGGACCTGACTTAATGAGGTGAATCCTTTAAAAATGATTTAGATTTTCCCTGAGTTTAGAGATGTGAAACAAAACAGGCTCTTTCTTTTCTGCAAGCCTTGAAAGAGCAAAAAGTCATGTTGTGAACTGCTGTGAAGAAGAGCAAACTTCTTACTAGTACAAGGAAATGAATTCTGCAAACAATATGAATGAACTTGGCAGAGGACCCTGAGCTGCACATGAGAAAGTAGCCTGGTTTTGAGCACTGAACAGAGGACTCAGCAAAGTTGTCTAGACTTCTGACTCATGGAAACTGTGAAATAATATGTGCAATTTAAATCACAAAATTTGTGATAATTTTTAAGCAGCCAAAAAAGGTTGCATCGAGCAAGGTCCTAGCTTTTTGAAGAGGAAAAGAGAACTGGGATACATTTTTTATGCTGTCAGATCTTGCCAATTGTATTGGGACTCAGGGGGCTATATTTCCTGCAGATAACATCAGAACAGAAGTTTGGTACTATAAATTAGAACCAAGAGGAGGTAGGGGAAAGATGCATTTAAGTTATTAAGAGAGTTTGCCAGAGTTTGGATATGGTTTAATTGTGTCCCCCAGAGGTTCATGTGCTAGAAGCTGGGACACCAGGATGTTGTTTCTGAGGAAGTAAATCTTTAGAGTGGGGTCTAGGGTAAGGTAATTAGATCATGAGGATCTTAAGGAAATGAAAATAGTATAAAGTGCCACCCCACACCATTGGTCACCTTCTATACACAGCCAGTTGCCTTCTGCTTCTCTGCCATGTTGTGACATAGATCAGAAGGGGTACTCACCAGAGGATGAACAGATGGGGTCACTCAATCTTGGAATTTCAACCTCCAAAACTGTGAGCTAAATAAACCTTTTATAATAAAGTACCCAGCATCAGGTATTGTTATGGCAACACAAGAGACTAAGGTAGGGTCTTATGGTTTCTGGGTCTCATGTCTCTAGGACATTTCAGATACTGAGGTTGGAACATACAGGATAATTCTAGACCCTATCATGAGGCCAATACAGTTCCTGCTTGTTCGGACCTGGCTAACTAGACTATAAGTCACTTACTAGAAGACACCATGCCTAACTTATCCATCCCATTCTGCATCCTTAGCCTCCAGTCAGCAACTGGCACATTTCAAGCATCTGTTGAACGAATGACTTGCTCTCATACTGAAGGTGAAGAAGTAGTTCAAACCACCTGAAATTTTTAAAGAAAAAAATCAGTATAAATCAACCCTATTTCTTGTAACTCCTTGAAAATATCCACTCTGACTCAATAATTTGGGATATTATAACAGAAGCAATGATACAGTCATCAATTAGCTAATCTAAAAATATCTTCTGGTGCCTACTATGTGTCAGATGCTAAAATAAGACTCCTATAACAGCCTTCTGACTAAAGCCCCTGTATTCATTCTAAATGTTCTCATAGCCAATCTCTATACATTAGCCAGGGTAATCTTCTAATTAAACATATCATCTTATATGATTCCCTGTTCAAAACTTCATCGGTCACCTGTTTTTCATTGTACTAAAGATAAAATCCAAAGCCCTTAAAATGGCTCTCTGTATTCTGGGCTCTACCTCCCCCTCCAGCACCATCCCCTGCCATTCACCTTACCACCTCAGAGCATTCATACATGTTGTACCCCCTACCTGGAACATTCTGTCTTTGTCTACCACCTACTCATCCTTCAGATCTCAGCTTAAATATCTACTTGAATGCCATGTCTTTAAAGATCTCTAAATATGTTACATCTGCACAGCATTTATCACTAGTTGGTAGTGATAAATCATATGGTTACTTTTAAATATCAGGGATTGTCTGCTTTACTCAAGAAATATTATCAGCATTAAGAATATATCATATACATATTTTTAAAATAAATACAACTAAAGGCCTATGAGAGTGCCCAACCACAAATTATGAAAGCTATTGCTACCACCAGTTAGAACCAAAGAGCCCAAATCAGTAACATAATGTCACTTCAGAACAGTAACCAGGCAGCTGTCAACATCCTAACTACTTCACTACACCAAGTAAAACACAATAAACCCTAAGTAACATAAACACCAAAACAAATTTCTAATGTGTGTGTATGTGTGGAATCCTGAGCAGTATGCCAGGTAAAATTTCTCAATTCTTAGTAATTCTACCACTAGAAAAACAAGGGTTCTTATATTATTGGCTTAATGTCCTTTATAATCTATTACCACAATTCATCTGACCATGTCTACATGCCCCTCCTCTACCCCTTCCAACCAACCATCATACTCTGGCCTTGGAGAACTACTTCTCCCAGCTTACCTGGTTCCACCCCCATCCCAACCACTGAGTATTTCTCCATGTTGCCACTGCTCCTTGTTTTATTCAGGATGATTCCTGACTCCTACATGCCTGAGCTTATCCATCCCTTCCTCTCAGAGAAGGCTCCAGAATTTCAATATGGGAACCTTACACAAAGGTAGCACTCCAAAGGGAGGACATATTGGGACTGTGTCTTCTAACTGTATTTTCATAGAAAACTCACATTGCTACTCTGATTATCAGGTTCATTTGGTATAATTTAGGGAATTGATGTAAATACTAAAATTTTCTAGTTTCCTCATTGGTACTGACACTGCTTCTACAGAAAAGATTGTTTAACAGACTGAGAACAAATAGGCAACACATACTATTGTGCATTTACCTATACTAGAGAACTTGATTTTACTGTCTATCTCTTACAACTAGCCTGTAAAGAAGGCTGACAACATAGGCTGTCCTTTCATGACTATCATCCTGAAGTCCAACAAAATGCTTGACATGTTGTAGAAGCTTAATAAATATTTTTTGGACTAAATCAAAACAAGAATTTTATGAATACATGTGTTGTACATAGTACTATCTTAGCTGTTGAGCCTGGGAACTAGAGATACTCACTGCCTGGTCAAAACTATAGAACATGCAAAATATTTTAAATAGTTTCAAATAAACAAAATATTAACAAATACTGAATACTACAAATTAAAATTTTTATTAATCAGCATTTCAACACATACAAATTTCTAAGTAAACTAACCTTCTACATCATCAAAGAAGCATTGAACACATTGCAATAAATTATATAATGTGAATTTTCCTGAGTTAAGAGTTCTCAACATTACTAACTTGAGAACAGTATGTGATGATATAGGATAAGCCACTAATTACCTAGAATATTCAACTTCTTGATAGTGCTTTCAGGATACAGAACAAAACAATGACCCAAATCAGATGACTAAATGAACTTAAACTTCAAACTTCACAAATGTGTTTTTAAATTTTTTGAGAGGATAAGTATATACCCTTGAAGAACTGAAAGATGTAGCAAGACAAAAAATGTGAACAGACACATACTGTTAAGAAAGTGATCAAGAGGAGAGTCTGCAGAAGAATTAAGAATAAATGAGGTATGTTTTCTCTCATATGTGGAAGCCAGAGAGGGAAAAAGGAAAACAAAGGTGGTAGTGGATCTCCCAAAAATCAAAGGGAGATCAGTAGAGGAAAGAAACCAAGAAGGGGGAGGTAGGCAGGGAGGAGGGAAATGCTGGAGAGTTAGATTGGTCAGATTATATTGTTATATTTAATGTATCTACAAATATGTAACAACAAATCCCATCAATCATACAACTATAATGCAGCAATAAAAATGGAGATAAAAAATAATAAGGTATGGAAAACTCTAAATTCTAGGCTGATTTTAATCTGATAGCCAGCCAATTCGGGGCTATTATTTTTAATTTGGGAATATAAATACACTGCTTAAATAAATGTTTGACACAATAGGCCCTTAAATATGTACTGAACAAATGAATTCATGATTAAATGTATTTAGTCTTACAGTGCAAGACTGAGGCATGAACTAAACTGTGTGTAAAAAGATGGCACCAGGACTAGGGTAAAAAGTGGACAACAGTGTTTTGGAAAATATTCTAGCAGTCAATGTGCTTGCACTACAGTTGATTTCAGTAATCACAGAGCAATGCCACACATACAAATTGTGGGAGTTGTTATGGTACACTTGAGAAAAATGTTTGATAGAAGCATTCTGTTTGGTAAACATGGGTCCATGTTATTGAGTTCTTGGATTAACTATAAAGTGTACAAATTTCTATCCAGTGTATTTTTATTTCTGGTTCTCTAAAAATAAGGTTTAGGTACATCTGTAATATTTCCTAGTTTATAAGGTACTTTGATATCTTGAGTAAAATGCCATATTTTAAAATTTGCTTCAATAGTTTACAGGAAAAGTGACAAGAGGATTCATATTCAACATTTTAAATTTATTTTTTTCCATTTAACCAGTATGGTGCAAGACCATTATGTAGATAACTACACATCATCACACCATCATTTGAGAGTAAGAACAAACAATATTTTATTTAAGTTTGTATTACAACAGTAAAATTTTTAGAATGAACATGCTTAATATCCATTTTACCATTTTTTGGCTTAGAAATATAGAGCACACACACAAAAAAAAGATTAACAGCCTGTTTCTAAATATGTTTACAACTAAAATACTTTTTTTCTTTTCAAACATAAATAATAGATTACAGCCAATCAAGAACAGAAATATTTAACCAAGACAGTCTTTATAACTAATGTTAAAACTAAACGATATTTAAATCTGAAGAAAGGTAAACTGTAACCAAGGAAATAATTTCAAACACTTCATCCATTTTATACCAACAGTAATCAGAGAAGTTAAGACATTAGCACTCATATCTAAGATTATTACAAATAATTTCAGCCCTAAACAACAATTAGATACACCATGTTCTGAAGCCATTTTATATTTCTGGATGTTGACCTGGGTAGCTCTTAAAATACTGGGGGAGATTCTGAATAACATTTTCATTATTGTACACAATGGAAGAGAAATTAAATTTACTGCTAAGAATCATATGTAAAGGGACAGGAAACAAAATAACCAATCAACCTTAGTATTTCTAGATTACTTTTAAGAAGTCAAAAGAGGTAACAAATATTACAAATACAGGTTTTACATTTTAAAAAATTTCACAGAAATTTCCACTTTAATATATAGAACAATCCCTCAGATTTTATTTATGTAAAACTGATAAGAATATGCTAAAATATCAAGCCAATGGTTAAGGCTGTATAGATGCTATAATAAATTGTATAAATGAAAATTATGTGATGATTTAAACAAGTCCAGTAAGATGTGATTTTTACTTTTAAGAATAGCAAAGGAAAATCTTTTACTTGAGAAAGATTAGAAAATAAAGATAAGCAAAAAGATTTTAAAATTGATGTGATCCCATAATGTTTTTCTCTCCCTATAACCTTCTCAGAATACACAGATCAGAGACATTTTCTACACTAGTAATAGCAATAGTAGCATCAGCAGCAACAGCAGCAGCTAGAATTCTTAGGGTATTCTTGCTTAATTTATATTTAATTTATTTTGCTTAATACATATGGGTGTGATATTTTTATGGAATTGTACTATCTTTTCACAGAAATCACACTCTCCCTTTTGAATAGCAAATTATATTAAAAACACAGACTTTTTATTCCAAGGGGAAACTTTAGGGCATTGAATTTCACCATCAGCAGTGGCTATTTGATCAAAGTTCTTTGTTAAGTCAGGATGACAGGGGTAGGCAAAGACAACAAGGAAAAACAATCTGCAGCTGATAAAACTAAATATATGATTCCTGGTTCTCAGTACACTTGTTTGAATGAAGTTGATCCTCTCATGTTAAGTTTTAGTTCCTATCTTTCATCAATGGTTAAGCTTTAGAAAGTATAAACAATGTTTTTATAATTTTTTGAGATATATGTTCTTTATTTAATAAATCAGAAGTCTATTTAACAATGCTATTATTTATTACCAAGTGAGATTTGAATTTTACTTTGCTGAGAGATCCTGAAAGACAAAAGGAAGATAGTTAATGATGTTAAAGGCATTAATAGAAATAGTATAAAGTGTCCAATATGGCACTAAACAGGACAGGGATATCATAACCAGATACTCTGTAATGAATTACTATAGATAGAGATGTGAAAATATTAATCAACAACCTCTACAAATCACTGTCATTAATAAAGAGAGATTTCTGCTTTAGTTGAAAAGCAAATAATTTCATAACTAAAAGTCAGAACTAAATATAACCAGTCTCATGTAGCAGTCCCGCCTACTAACTTGAGAACTTATTTGTAAGATAATTATGCTTTTCTGGTTTCATGGTAGAACAGTAATGCTATATTTTGTTATGACCCAATTAAACTTTTAAAATAACCAGATCACTAAGGTGAGGAAACCATATTAATTTATATAACTATAAAACTATAGTTTTAGCAAATACCACAATTAAATTGTTTTCTATCTTATCACCTTTTTAGTAGAGCTATATTATTAGTTGAAAAGAGAGGAGATTAAAATTACCTTGCTGAAGTGAAACTTATTACATACCAGGTACTACGATGCTAGGTACTTTCAAATATTAGCTCAATTAATTTTGAAAATGGCAAAACTCGCTTTTATTAACCTCATATTACACATGAGAAAACTCAGGCCCAGAGAGATTAAGTAACCTGCAAAAGATCCTATCTAGGTCTGAAAAGGATAAAGGGGAAAGAGAATTTTAAAATGACCCCCAATTTGCCAGTGTTTGGATGTGCCATCAAAAGGAAAAGGAAGTTAGGGAGAGGCTGGGATTTGCATGGGTGCTGGCAGGAGAGAAGCATGTGGCAGTGGACTGCTTTAATACAACAGCTGGCAATCAACAGAGTTGTTTGAGGTTGGTTAGAAACAGACTGGCATGGAGACCAACATATTGAAACTTTTATGTTTATTAATATCAAGTTTAATTGAAATAAAATTATTTTTGTAATTTTTACAGGAAATTACAAAACATTCAGACTATAAACAAAAGCAAAGTGTAACCAAATACTAGTTTTAAAGACATACACCTTATCTGTATTGCTAATAATAGTCAAAATTTTTACAGTTACCATTAGAGACTATATTTGTTCTCTAAGGAAGTACCACTGTCACACCTATTAGTGGATTCTGCTAGCAGTGAGCTTGCTAGTTTGATTCTGTATCCGCTTCTCTGTTGGTCTTTTCCTGTCCTTTGATAAATGTTCAGTTCCCTTGCCCAATAAGTTTTGTTTTTGGTTTCCAACACCATCAGTCGCCTATGTTCCCCAAATCCTAAAGCCAAGCACTCCCCTATCTCTTTCTGTCTGAAATCAACATTCCCTTCCCATTTCACTAAATCTTGTCAATCAAAGCTCTTTCTACCTTCTATGGAAAGATTCCCTAGGTTAAGAAAAAAATGGAATTTTTTACTAGGTGATTCAAGCATAAACAAAGGTCTATTTATCACTTTATCAGTATGTTCTTTGATTTATGCTATTTACTTAAATATCTTCTATATGTCTATGTTGAATGTCTGGAGAATCTAGAGAACAGACATTAAATTTATTTAATTTTAGTTTTATAATTATTTCCTTATATATTATGCAAATCCAGATGCAGAACTAATATTTCTAATATAATTTATTTTCTATGTAATCTAAATATATAACCTTGTAATGTTAAGATAAGAAATAAAACATTTTTTGTCCATAATTTAGGTTCTACAGCTTTTATAAAGAACTAAGTATATGGTTCTTTTAAAACTGTCCTTTTGTAACTGAAGAAACCTGCAGGGTAGGTAAGCCAGCTGGCTTAAGTTGGTGTTCTCTCTCTTAGCCATACTTTCAGGATCCACCATCACTGGGTTAATAGCAACACTCCCTGCTTAAACCTTCAGCTCATGCTTCCTGATTATTTCTTTTGGAATTATTTACAAACTCAGGAGAGCATTTTCACAAGGCTATTACATTTTAGACTGAAGCAAAAAGATTTAAAGCTGAGCCAATGAATCCTTAAAATTCCATAAAAAGATGTCTTACAGAAATCTACGTTATCCATTTTAAAACAAATTTCAGAAGAAGTCATTCAATAGTAAATTAGTATTCTCTCCTTATCTAGATAATTTTAGAAAGCTAGTTCTTTATTATACATATGAAAAGGGCAAAACATGACAAAGTATGGTCACATATTTTTACTAAATTTGCAGAGAAACGTAGTCTTTCACTATTTATCTTCTGATAAAAGGAAATGGGGTCTTACTCTACATCATTTGTAGTTCAAACATAATAAATTCTGGCTGAGATTTATGAAATGGAATTACAAATTTTCAGAAAATAATCTTATATTGACTTACTCAAGTCTGTAAGGATCCTTATGAACTTAAGCAGTTCCCTCCCTACCTACTACTCTACAATTTATTGCAATAGAAGATAAATATCACTTGGAAGAGTGTTTTGAAAGTTTGAGATTGGGCAACAAATGAAATTAGCAAAAGTTTAGCAGAAAGAGACCTGGAAAAACAATCTAGGTATTATACATACAATATCTTTTATTTTAAATAGCCTAGTACTATTGTAGTTATCCGTTAAAATTAAGAAAAAAGTTTATAAGCACTGTAAAGGGAGGAAAAAATGATTATTATAGAGATCATATTAGGAAGAAAAAATCACCAAATAGTAACTGGCTTGTGTAAACATGTCATATGAACTTGAGGACTACGATTTTTTGGTTCCAATCATTTTTACTTCTCAAACTATGTATATGTAGTACTAACTTTGTAAAATCTCTATTGGAGCTTTGACTACCTTCAATACTCTGTAAGAAAATTTTAACAAGCTTCTTTTCTCCTCTTCTCAATACTTTGGCAAATTACTGAACATCTGTAATAGACAGACAACTGCTTTCAAATTAGGCCAACTTTCCACCGTTTTTCAATGTCTGTAAGTACCACTTAAAAATAATCCCCATTCTGGATGCACTGGGAATAGGAATGAAAAATCAGAGACAGAAAAAATCTCTCATTTCTCTATTGAAGGATAGGCTACATAATTTGTGGGACCCAGCACAAAGTAAAAATGCCAGGCCCTTAATTTGAAAATGAAGAATTTCAAAATGGCAACAGCAGAACAATAAACCAAGAACAAGCCCCTTCAGAGACATGGGCTGTGTAACTGTCTAGGTTATGCACCCACTTAGCCAACCTGCCCTTTTCCTTCTGACTTTGACTGTTTCATGCCTCACTCTGTTAAATTCTTATTTCATCTAGGTCATCCATCTCTGCCTTTCCCAATCTTAGCTACCACATGACTTATTGGCAAAGATCACATTCACTTCTGATTCTGTTACTGTCTTCCGACTCAAATAATAAAACGAGATGAAGTTTCAACAAGGTAAAAGGCAAGGCTCATAACATGATACCTGCCAATGATATTTGAGTTATTTTAACCCTAACCTAGTCTTACAGGACAATAGGGCATAATAAATGATTAACTTGCCAAAATAATGTATAAACACTAAGTAATTAATGTGTAAAAGTAACCAGTACTAAAGTATGACCAAAGGAAAGTTGTTTTATTTTTCTGTAAAGGTAAATACGAGTCCTCTGTAGTAGGTATGCATTTTGGCTGTAACCCGAGTACCAATGTTGGCTAAGATATTTTAAAATCAGTTTGAAGCTACAAAATTGATAACTTTTTCAGAAAATGAACACTCGCATAAGTAAGTGCTGTATACAGGCAAGCTTGTACAGCAATTTATAGTCAAACTATAAAGGCATTTAAGCAGAAACCTCATTTATTATCATGAAATAATCACTGATTATTGTGGAACCTGAAATGACCAAGACTTTAAGAAAAATTAAAATTACAAAGTTATAGAAAAAAAAAAACACTATAGCAAGTAGAGAAGCAACAGTTATATTAAGATAAAATCTTCAAACATAACTGTAGTCATAAAGTGAGTAGCTTCAATTACATTGTTCTTCCTCTTAAAATGTACATGATTTACTATTTAAATGTCCAAAAAGTACATGATGAATCTTTTATTACTTAATGGAAATTTAATATATAAATGTAGATTATTTTATTCACAGTCAACACAAACATAGTTTATCCCTTATGCATTATTTGAAATTTTAGCCTCTATTTTAAAAGTTATTTTTATTATTTCAAAAATAATATATGATTTTTACAAGGACTTGACAGTTTTACTATTTCATTAGCATTATCAATCTGTTTATTGCAAAAACAGGAGACTAAGAATTACAAGTTTTAAAGTAATTATTTGAAATGTTTAAAATAAATTTCAAAATTGAATATGCAATCCAAACAGAAACAATCTTTAAGATACACAATACTGTGTATATTTGAAATGAAGTTATATAAGCAAAAATCTACAGAATGTTGACTCTATCATTCTGTCACATACAGCAGACAACTAACTTGAAATAACTCTTATTTTTAAAAATGAGGTGTTTATGTCCTTGTATGAGAAATAATGCTATTTTTAAATGCAAGAAATAAAAGAAAAAGTCATTCTAATTTTACACCAGCTAGTGCTCCCTAAACAAATGAGTGATGTTGGGTTTAAATAGAAGAAGAAATTAGTTTAACTGAGAGAAGGTCATTATTTCCCTATAGTATAATCGAGTAACATAAAGTCACAAAATAACCCTTAATGTATGGAATTCAAACATTACTAGTTTTTAATGGCTTGGGTGGGTGTTATCAGTTAAGTTCAATGATTCTCAAAAGGTGGTCCCAGAACAGTAGCATCAGCACCACCTTAGGAACTTAATTTTTTGCACATTCTGGGGCACCATCCCAAAACTACCAAATAAGAAACTGGGGATAGACCCCAAAATCTTTGTTTTAACTGACTCTCTACGTGATTAAGATATAGGTTTAAGGTTTTAAAGCCCATGGTTTAGTAGGTCTTCAAATTGTATGAGGACTTTAGAATAAAATTGTCCAAATTTCATGTATTTTTAATTGACAGCATCTCTAGACTAATTAAATAATTTAAGTGACTAATTAAATAATTTAAGTGAACTAAGAATAACAAGAAATCAATTTTACAAATAAAACAAACTTACTATTTTCAGTAATAATATAATCAAACCATATGAGGGAACAATGTAAAATCTTGGTCAACAAGAAGTTAAGGAATTGAAAACAAAGAGATGCCAAAACTGTTCAAGTTACTGTATAATATGTTGGATGAATTGAGACAGTGTAAGTGCATAATACCTACTGAGCTCAAGACTATAGCGTAAGAGTGAAAATGATATGCATGTTCTTTAAGGAAAAGGATTGAAAGACATCAATCTGAAAACATAACTATCCTGTTCCAGTTCAAATCTGGCACAAAATAGGTCCTCTGATAGCATACCATTTAACATTAATATTTGCATCTTTATGATTTCATTATTCAATGTATTTTCTCATAAACATCAACAAAACATTCTGCTTCTAATAAAATACATGTTTCTTAATTAACTGCAAAGTCATTTTCACCCACCTTTTCTTCACTTCAAAGCTACACAATCATTGTTCCCTCATTGCTTTTCCTTCCTTCACATGTTTTTGAATAAAAAACTTTCTAGGCCTACTTTAAAGGTTCAATAATACATATTTACTTTCCTTAATTCCCAGAAGAAGCCAATGAGAACCACAGGGACCTTTCTCCAGTTAAATACTTGGAGCAATTTGTATGGTGTGGCAATACCCTGTTATAAACATTATAAAATAAAAGGTAGTCAATAATCATTTTATTTATTTTATTTATATTAATTTTATTTTATTTTATTTTTGGGTGCTGAGGACTAAACCCAGAGCCTCGTGCATGCTAAGCATGTTCTCTGCTACTGAGTTACAGCCCTAGTCACAATCAATAATCTTTAAAATCAGTTCTCTTGATTCTTATCACCAATTTTGCATTTTATGACCTAAATGCTCTAAAAAGTGCACTTCTAAAATTTAAAAAAAAGTTTTAAACTTTTTCTACTCATTTTTTCATTTTTTCCTATTTTGCCTTCCTTATTAACAAGCAAAAGCAGCATAAGATAGGTATTTATATAGAAGCAACAACTCATTAAAAATAATCACTATTCCTGTTGAAGAATTGCCACCATTCTTTTTCTCAAGATCATAACTCCTCGGATAAACCAGAATCCACCATGGACAGGGACTCCTCTCTACATGTGAACACATGACCCAAGTTAGAGTCATATTTTAACAGGTTCTTCCACATAACATGAGGGCTGCAACAATTCTAGAAAAAATGAGACAGGTATTGATGGAATATAAACCAGCTCTTTTCTTCAGCAGAGAGACTCACACGGTATTAGGTTAGAAATACTGATTAGGAAATAAGAAACAAAAATCTCAGATATATATTCTCTGTACAAATCTATTTGATTAAGACACTAATAAATATGTCAGAAATCAGAAAAAAAATCACCATTTCACCTAAGAACTGAATATGTGGGGACTATAGGATAAGTGTTTTATAAATAATTCTTTATTCAAATTTTAAAAACTCTCTTCAGTTTGCCCTATTGCCCTACAACAAATAGGGCAATAAAATTGATATTTAAACCCACACTATCTTTTTCTCTATATGATATAGTCTCTCCTAGATTATATATACTTATACATTATATTTGTATTGTATTTTTCTTTCTAAATAATATACTGAAATTTTTGATAGTTGATAAAAATCCCAAAAGTACATACTAAGGAAGATTTCAGATGCTTTGAGTTTGGCAATATCCAATTCTTTTTGCTTTATAAATTTTTATCTACAAGAAGTTTCTTCTGGCAGGGAACAATATAGTGAAATGGTAGTTTTGGCACTCTCTGTGTCAAGTCATGCATTTCACTATGAAGGAAAGTTTAATCTCCAGTAGACTCAGAACTAAGCATTTTATCTTCATTTCATCATATAACAACCTTTATAAAAGGTCACCAGAAAACAATCATTAATAGTAATGAAGATAAAACAAAAGTCACAGCAATTGTTCCAAAGTTAAAAGAGACTTCAACAATCATCTAGTAGTCTAATACCTAACTTTGCAGATGAGAAAACCAAAAACCAGAAGTAAACTGCTGTCCACAGTCCCTTGGTGACTAATAAAATACTTCTTAATGCTCAGCCCAATGATATCTATTAGGTCAGCCTCCTCTTAAATTTAAGCTCATTATTTCAAGAATACCATCTCTTTCCACACATGCAGTTCTTTTTCCCATACTCCATCCTTCTAATTTTTCTATTCAGCAACTCAGGATAATATTTTGAAGCAATCTTGAACACCCACTTTACATCTTTTTTATCCCACATTTAACTGGAAGACAAATCCTGCTACTTCCCAAATTTCTCTCACATTTATACTTTCCCATCCTTATTGTGCCCACTCTATCTAGCAACCTCATATTCTCTAATTTATGCTCTTTCTATGGCCTCCTCCTTGACTCTTCTACCTTTCCTAGTCTTTCGTTTCATTCTTCTGTTAACAAAAGAGTGACTTTTGATTGCCTACCAACAATTTCAAATCTTTAATCTTTTATTCAAGGGCACTACTCCATCTTGGCACAAGTGGTCTTTCTAGTTTTTTTTTTTTTGGGGGGGGGTAGGGTCCTATTAATATTATATCTATGTCTATGAAGTATGGCTTCAGTCATACTTGGAAAAAAATCTGTCTTCCATTTTCTTCTTGTCACTGTGCAAGTAAACAAATTCTAATATTACTTAAAGTAATGTTATTTTAAACATCTCCCAATGCCTACCATGGCTGGACTCTGACTGGCACAACTTCATTAAACTAGAATTCTACAGGTATTTGATTAAAAACATATCCAGAAAAATTACTTCTATAAAGGCTTAAAAGTCCAGCATGGTATTAGAATTGCAGTAAAAATGGTGGTAAAACAAATTAATATAGTCTGTTCTGCCCCAAAGCTTATTTTGAAAATGCAAATTTGTTTCAGTGCAATTGGTATATTGAGAACAATGTGAACATAAAGAAAATTTCACATTTGCTTATGTAGGATATCTGTGA
This sequence comes from Sciurus vulgaris, assembly GCF_902686455.1. Lineage (NCBI taxonomy): Eukaryota > Metazoa > Chordata > Mammalia > Rodentia > Sciuridae > Sciurus > Sciurus vulgaris. The sequence goes on from NC_136473.1 coordinate 42,723,569, forward strand.
GGTGAAGCCACAAAACTACAAGCAGCTGGCTTAAGTAACAGAATAAACAGAATGTATACCTGCACACATCTTAAGACGTTGCCAGCTACCTCAGTTCATTGTGCCTGTGTCACGAGCCACACCAAACCACATCCCACGATACACCTTTTGTTCTGATTTTAGATACCCTCCTTTTAACAGTTTACTCAAGGCATAGACAGCAACCCGGCATCCACTTCCATAAGTAAACTTCAGGGTTTTGGGTATTTTTCAAGGTAAAGGCCATATTTATTACAGTGCTTATATATTTTTTAACCATTTGACATGTGTAAAACCATGATACAACTGTCATCAGTTTCCTGTCTTTTTAAAAATGTTCACTGAGTTTTTAGGGACTATACTCCAACTACATTTACCCATAAGTCATGTGATTTTTAATGTCCAATTTTTCTGTGACCAAAATACTTGGCAAGAAAAACTTTAAGGAGGAAAGATTATATTTTGGTTCATGGTTTCAGAGGATGCAGTCCATTGTCTGCTGGCTCCATTGCTTTGGGTCTGAGGTAAGGTCAAACATCATGGCAAGGGAACATGATGGAGGAAAGCTTCTCAATTCATGGCAGCCTGGCAGCATAGATGTGGGGGAGAAGGGGTCAAGAAGACCAACCATTCCAGGGCATATCCCCAGTGACCTATTTCCTCCACCAAGGTCCCATCTCCCAGTGATCCATCATGCATCAATGGATTAATCTACTGATGAAGTCAGAGCCCTCATGATCCAATAAATTTCCCAAAGTGCCACCCCTGAACACATGAGACTTTGGGGGACATAGCAGATCTGAACTGTAACAACCTGCTATGCAGTCATGTGCTGCTTAATGACATTTCAGTTAATAAAAAATACAGTGGTGGTCCCATAAGATTGTTACCTAGTGATATCACAGCTATCTTAGTTTGTGCAAGTATATTAAATTTTCACACAAAAACGATTCCCCTAATGACATCTTTCTCAAGAATGTATCCCTATTACATAACACATGCCTGTATTAAGAACGAACACAAGGAAGTCAAAGGAGGCTAGATAACCAACTACGGGAAGCTTTTGAAGTGACATACAGGTGACTCTGATCAGGGTTTTCAGGAGTGGAAATGGTGGGCAAGGATTTTAGATACCTTTTAAAGGTAGAGACAAGAAAACCATAGTTAATAAGGATGTGAAAAATTATCATATGTGGAGTGAAAATCTGACATCAAGGTTGATTACAACTACAGCTGCTATTTGTTGAGATGAAAAAATTTCAGGAGGAGGTTTTGGTGGGAAAGGAAAGGAATTCAGTTTATTCTAAGAAGACCAAAGGATTCTGCTCATTAGCAAATGATGGCCATTTATTGATAAAGGTATTATACTGGATAAGGTCACCAAGTGGTGTAATTTGTGCATGATTTGTCCCTGCCAAAACTCATGTTGAGGCTTAATTCTTCAATGCTACAGTGTCTAGTAGTACAGCCTTTGAGAGATGATTAGGTCACAAAGCCATGACCCTTATGAATGAATTAATGACTTTCCTGAGAGACTGAGTCTCTTGAGACCGATTAGGTCTCTTGGGGCTCTCTTTTCATATAACTTACCCAGTCTCACATATTTTGTTATAAGAACACAAAATGGACTAAGACACCATGGGAGTGAATGTGAATTAAAAAGTTAGTCCAAATTCTCAATGTTAAAGCATTTTGCCAATTTAGAAGTGGAAGAGGCAAGAAGAAATCATCAAAAAAAGATTGGAGGAAAAAAGCAGCAGCCAGAAATGTAGAAGAAAAAATCAAGAGAATGTAATATCTGAAAATCAAAAAAGGAATGTGTTAAATGCTACTGCCAGGTCAAATAAGAGGCCTGAGAACTGTCCATTTGACTTAGTACTGTGTGAGTCACTGAAAGAGCAGTTTTGGCAAAGTGACAGAGGTTAAGGAAACTGATTTCAGAAAGCATAGACAACTGTTTCAGTTATAAGTGGAAAGACAGACACAGGGTAGTAACTTTAAAACTGGAAGCAAGAATATTTTTTAAGGCAGAAGAAAAAAACATCTTTATAGAAAAAAACAACTTTATTGTATGTCGGTAGAAAAGATTAGCAGCGAAGAAAAACTAATGATGCAGGAGAGAGAAGGCAGAATGGCTCCAACCTTCTGAGGCTCACTAGTTATAACAATTCTCCATTAAAAATGTATAGCAACATTTATCCAAAATTTAGAATCTCAGTATCTCACAAAATAATAACATAATTAAAAAGCATAATATATACTTAATGATTCTGAAAATAAGAATAAATGTAAAATAAAAATGAATAATATACATTTTAGCAACTACTTGGCCCAACACATTATTAGTGTATGTTTTCTTTTTCCTTTATGTGATCTACAAAAGTAAAGGTTATATTTTAATATTTTTCAATTGATCTGAATTGTGGTTGCTATATAATACATTCATGAAGATAAAAAATCTACTTTTACATTCACATAGTTCTTTGAAATGAATCATTTAAGTCCATCTTTGGTTCTTACACGTTTAACTCCAGACTTAAGAAGCTTAATATCCAGTACAGAAACTTTTCTTACGTAGTCAACACTTTGCTAGGATTATACAAATATATGCCCAACTTTAAAAATATCATCTATAATAAATAGAATACCTGTATGTGGGAGAGCTTAAAGACTAAACAAAGGATTCTTTGTAATCCTAATCCCTTTCAACACTTAATTTTTTTTCAATGTGAAAGTAATTTTTGGGTTGTCATACACAACAGAGAAATATATTTGGCTCATGGGCCATAATTTGTGGATTCCTTTAAAAAGTCATACACAATATTAAATAAGATACAGGTGAGTCAAACATCTGGATTAAAATTTGACATTTATTTTAAATGTTTTATCTTCTATTTAAAGGAGATCTATAATATGTCTCATTAAACAAAATTTCTCCTTCAAGTAGCACACTTAGAAATACACCTATTTTTAAAAAAGTAACTTAATTGTCCTTTTACTGACAACCATAGAATGGACAAAAATAATCGCTATTTCTGGTTATATAATCAACCCAATTGTTAACACTTGTCAGGACTGTCTCTTAAATATTGCACTAATAAAAGCAAAGAAGGGGAATGTGCTTTACTTTCCCCATTTTTATATTTCTTACATTAAAAAATACATAGGAGTTAGATTCAAAATATTTTATGTTGGGAGAGTTGGAGTTATTTTTATCAACTTCTTTTCAGATTATTAGATCCTTTAAGACTCTGAAAGAGGCAAGGGATCATTTCTCCACACAAAAATAAGATATACATACAAACTTCTGCCCTAATTTCAGAGAGAGTCAGACTCTCAAATGTTCATTAATGGATCCCAGGGAAAGACTTTCTAAACTTAGTAGTAGAGTTACTTAACTCCTAATGTAATTTCACATAAGGTTTCTAAAAAGATAAAAACCTACATGATTACCACATGGTAACAAAGTGAAATTATACTTACAAATAATCTAAAAATCAAGATAATTGGCTAGGGATATAGTGCAGGGATAGAATGCATACTTAGCATGAACAAGGCCCTGGGTTCTATTCACAGCACCAATTCCCAAACCAAAATAAAACAAAGACAATAATCCGTGCTCTTATGTCTGGTGTGTTTCTCAGTGATTTGAAGCTTCTTACAATTTGATCAAATCTCAATAAAACTTTTCTTTCTCTTCACATAGCCTGCGATTTCTACACTCATCTAGTTAGTCTGTCACTCTTCCCAATATGCCATAATTTTTTTCTGTACCTGCTCTCTTGAGATATTACCCTTTGCCTCCAGGGCTCCTGACATACCTATTCAAATTGTACCTATCCATAAAGATATAAATTAAATTTTACCAGGTCTATAATTTCTTTTAAAATATCATAGCCCATAATTTATTTTCCTAGGATCCATTATTTTTCAACACCAAACACTTAATCATGTGAGAATTTGTATTATCACACCTTGTCTGTGAAGTCTCCCAGCATCTTAGATTATAGCACTATTATAAATTTGATACATATTTAATAGGTAATTGCTAAATAAATGATTTTACTTCAGTGGCTTCAAAAAATATTGATTTGATTGCTCAAGTAAATCTGAATTAGAGGCAAAAATATGAAAGAAAAAAACTCACTGAAATGAAATTGAGCGCTTAATTTTAAAAAGTGCACCAAATGACAAGTGATAAAGTCCAAAGCTAGGAAAAATTCTATAAACTGATCATGACCATGACTACTTTGTTGTTGTCTTCTTCCCATGGACATGATGGGATAAAAATAAACTGCCTTGATTTTAGTTCAAATTTTGTGGTCCAAATACAGTACCCAATCATAATTGATTGGCATAAACTGCTACATCTATTTAGTATCCCATGATTTATTTCTTAGGCATTTGTCTCATTTAGTGCTATACTTATTATTTATCGTCATAAAAATTTTTCTAATGATACAAGCAGTCCCAGGCAGCATTGTAAAGTAGGCAAGGTTCTTAGCCCATTCCTCTGTCATTCCACCCCTTTAAAATCAAGTGCTTTCAACCTGCTCTCTGAACACCCAGGGTTCTCCTTGTGCAGTCCATGTAGGCTTGCACTCAGGACATACCTCAACTCTTATCTTTCTTTCATTTCTGCTTTAAAAATTTCATGAATATTTATTTTAGTTCATTAAAGTCTTGCCATGTAACTAGTTAATTTTTTCCTATAAACAAAGTCATTCTAAGGTGTGGTTATTGTGCTTATTAAAGGAAAAATCATAAAGCTGTAAACAATATTTTAAATATGAAGGCATTTCAATAATACCTTTTATATCGTATATGCAGGAAGTGCTATTCTTCTTGCATATAAAGTTAGCATCACTTTAGCGCAAGTACGCTGTATTAACAAAAAAAACACGTGAAATAAGAGCATTCTACAAACATTCAGAAAAAATATCTGATATGATTTAATATAAGGAACAGTGAGATAACAAGGCTTTTCCAGATGGAGAACATTAGCATAGTATTAATGAATGTAAAAGTTATTCATTAATTTATTTAGTATAAGTTCTTTGTGTAAAGCAGAACTGTTCAATATTTCATACTTACCTCAAATATATCAGAAATTAAATTTATTACTGTATTACTAAAACTCAAGCAATAATCCACTTTCTTCTAGTGTTTGGACTTAACAGAGAGCAGTATTATCACATCCAGCCCACATCAGAATCTCTAGAGTTATCCCTAAGGTCTCTGAATTCCTTATTCACTCATCCAACTAATCCTCACATCCTATAAATTCTAATTCATAAAGCTTTCTAATATGTTCTCTTCTTTTCTTTCTCATTGTCACACTAGCTCAAGCTCATTATCTCTTTCCTAGATATATTAAAAACTTATTGAATTCACATCTTTTTATTCTTTGTGGGACATATGCAACTATCTTAGAAAAATGGCACATCTATGATAGAAAGTTATACTGCCATCAGAATTATTAGGAACCGGGCTGGGGAGATAGCTCAGCTGGTAGAATGCTTGCCTCGAAAGCACAAGGCCCTGAGTTCGATCCCCGGTACCGAAAAAAAAAAAAAAAAAAAAAAAAAAAAGAATTATTAGTAACCACACTCAACAACTGTGCCTGGCTTCTTTCACTCAAATAAGCGTATTCTACATGTTCCTCCTTACAGAAAGTACATCAAAGACAATATGTTCTGTATCATTAGAAGTTAGACAAAAGGCCTTCTTGATGAGTAAGGGACAGAACTAATTGGAAAGAAAGACAGGGAGACCTCTAGGATGCTGGCAATATTTTGTTACTTTATCTGGGTGCTACTCACCTAGCTATATTAAATTTTCTTGAAGTTCTATACTTAGAATATATTCACTGTTCTAGATACATATCAAGCTTTAAAAAGATTTTTAAAAAATACAAATTTGATGGTGATGTCTTCTCGTTGCTCTTAAGTTAAAACACAAAGGCCAAATACCTAACAATAACCTGGAAGACATTTTGCCAAGCATTCTCATCTCTCCTTTCTCTCTAAATCTTTTGTCTTGAGTATATCTTTGCTGTCTTTCCTTCCTTCAGGGCTTTTACATCTGTTGTGCTCTCAACCCAGAACACTACTCTGCCTTCCCATTTTGTTTTACCAACTTCTAACAGTGCCTCAGATTCAGTAAAATTTAATTTCTAAATCCAAAGTAGACTATAGTTTTGTTATTTGACCCTAGATTAGTTTAGTAATCTCTCTGCCTTCCCTTGGCACTGCTCCATCACACATCTGTAATAGACTGTAAATTCTATGAGCAGGAAATGTGATTTGTTTAGTAAGTCTATTCTCAAAATTCCGTATTTTATGGCCAATCAAATAAACTTATTTATTCCCTTTATGAGAACATGACGGGTAATGGTGGCAAAGTTTTGAAGCCCAAGTGCTGAAGTATTAATTGTGAAATTGCTAATGTTTTTTGATGCATAAAGAAAATAAAAGTTGAATGTTAAATTATTTATACACAGGAAAATACATGCCACACATGCAGGTACAGGGAGAAGTCACTTTTAATTGTTCTCAAGTTTATTTGAAAGTTCTATTTTAAACAATGACCTATGATAATAAAATTCTGAAATAAAATCGATCATAAATAAATTTCTACTAATTGTCTACATACAAATGTTGGATTATTTTTGGTATTATGAGAATCAAGGTTCTACCACTGATTTAATGTTAAGTAGGTCAATTAGGTAGTTACTGATTTCTTTGAATGAAAAGCCAAGATAATATTTGTCTAGCTGAATATTTATGAATTTTTGAAGAACTTAAATTTCTCTACATTGAACATTAAATAATTTTGAACAAAAATTTTAAAATCTTTGTTATTATTACTCATGGAAAAAAACACAGTGGTCTAATGGCATTCACAAGTTTTCTATGTGAATAAAAGACAAAATCTGGCTTACTTAAGGTCACCTTTTACGGGGCTTAGGATATAGCTCACCGTTAAAGCACATGCCTAGCATGTACAAAGCTCAAGGCTCACTCCCTAGCACTACCAAAAAGAAAAACATAACAAAACAACAACAAGAACAACCAACTGATCAAAAAATAAAAGACGAAATAGTTGCCTTTTATAAAAGGCAAAGGAACTGAATGATAATTATCTTGTCCAAGTGAGGGGATAACTATAATCTATTTCAGAAATCAATACTGTTTTATAAAGAGCTTTATATTAGGCATTTAGACTCTTAAGAAATAATTTAAATAAAAATATAGGTAGTGTTCTAAGTTGTCATACTTTTTTTCCTTTTGAGAAATAGTTGTTTTCTGTATACCATCCCTCAAATTTCTTTTTATTATAACATTCGATTAAAGTTAGATTCACTAAATCTTGAATTAGACTTTACTAACAACAGGGAAAAGAGAAGAAAAATTTATTTTCCTTATATTAAGAAGCAGGTATTAGTTTCCCTAATTAATATAGAACTTGCTTACTTACCATTTCTAAAGTACTGTTAAAACAGTAAATGTACCTTATAATCAAAAGATCTTAAAGTACCCTAATCACTGAAAAAAATACCCTGGAAATAACTAAAATAACATTATTTATCTATTTTCTTGAGTTTCAATTACCCCCTTTTGAGAAAGGTATTTAAAAGAGACATAATTGATTTAAGTTATTATAGGTTACTCATTTTCTCCTTAATCCATCTTCAAGAATTTATCCTACAGTCTTACACTTTTAGATTGTAGGGTCATGTTAATGTAAACAACTAGGAAAGGTTCTAGTTAAAGGGCAGAACAAAAGAAAATCATTAGCACACTAACTGCTCTCATTTAAAGTGGCACATACTGGTAAATTAAAAATAAGTTTCTTAATAGTCTAATTTTTAATAAATGAGCTTTAATTTTCACAAGTATGAAATTTCAAATGGATGAAGGCTAGTTACCTAAATTCTTTGCACTTCAGTTTCTTTATTGATAAAATGAGACACTAGACTAAATCAGTGCTGATTGAACAAATTTTCTGTTACAAAGCCCTTAGAGAATATGATGAAAATTAAGGACATTCTTCCCAGCAAAAAGCATATACAAAATATTATTATAATATCAGAAGGTTCACAGACCCTCTGAAGCTCATACAAGGATTTCTGGGTTTCAAAAGGAGACTAGAAAATATTTCAGATCTTTTGATCTTTAAATTGTGATTTTGAAAATAAGGTTACTCTTTAAACAAAAGGAAGTCAATATTGAGAATAAAAGTAAAAACCTAAACACAACTCATTAATTTACTCATTGCTATTAAAGATATAAGCTAGAAAGGCTGAACACCTTACTTATATATAGATGTAGGTGTTAAGTTGACAAAATAATTCGTACCTTCAACATTAGAAGCAAAGCAAAACAAGATTCTTACATAAAACCCAGGATATTTCTAGATGTGGAAATGTATGACATTCACAGCTTTCAAATGACAATAAGATGTCTCACCCAAATCCCACCACTATCACCAGTTTCAATTGCTTCTCAAAGTGAAAAAGAAAACTATTATATTATGAAGACTATGTATGAGACCCAAATTTTAGGTAATTGTTTTGGGGAAAGGCAATACCTTCAAATCCTGTAATTTTTTATTTAAAAATAATTACTAGATTAGTTTTAGAAAACTTACCTGTAAATCTTGTTCTCTGAAGGAAATGCAGTAACTACAAACATACCTACACTCTTGGGTACATTCTCCTAAGCATGAATGGATTTGGAATGCACCATGACTTAAACTCTGAACTGCTGAACTGCCACACTGCACTGACAAGTGGTAACTAACTGCCTGGCTGGTAATATGAAGAGTTGACTCCAAAAGTCCTTCACTTGGTGAAGAGTATTGTTCCCACTGAGAGGGGTGTGGACCTGCTATAATTACTGTCCCTAGACAACATCAGTGGTTTCTCTGTAGAGCTCAAGGGTAGAACTGTACTACTGAAGATACTATATACTTAAAAAGTGGTACTAAAATTAACATGTTAAAAATGCTAAAGCTTCCAGGCACTGTGTCGTACCTCCCAGCAGCTTGGGAGGCTGAGGCAGGAGGATCTTGAGTTCAAAGCCTACCTTAGCATCAGTGGGCAACTCAATGAGAACCCATCTCTTAAATATAATACAAAATAGGACTGGGGATGTGGCTTAGTGGTTCAGTGCCCCTGAGTTCAATCCCTGGTACAAAAAAAAAAAAAAAGGTTGCTAAAACTAAGAATTAAAATATGTTCCTCTGTAAAGTAAGCCTTTAAGAAAAAGGAAAGATTCTGGTAAAAGAAATGATCATTTCCTGGGTTGGAATCTAATGCTCAATAACAAAGCAAATTACTACAAGTACTTAGATACTTTTAATATAAAGAAAGTCTTATTCTGTGTCTAGCAACCTAGTATTTTGTGTTAATACTTGCCAACTTGAGAGTTAAGTAACAGCTGCAGTGGTAACCAATTGTGGGAAAATGTTTGCAAATGGTCAGGACCCTAAGACTGCTAAGATTACTGTCAAGGGCAAATTGTTTTTCATAAAGTGTAGTACTTGTGATGTCCTGTTAGACAATTTATATTTCATAAAGGTGAGTAGCTAATCATTCAAGTTATAAGATTTCATAAACATTACACCTTAATATAATAATTTTGATTTAAAATGTTTAAATATGCAAGGACTGAGAAGACCTTGTTATATAAAATCACTTTTGTCCTAAACATCCTAGATAATCAAGAAGAAATAGTCTACAAATAATTTTGATTATCAAGACCCTTAATCTTTTAAACTAACAAATGTCCTTTTGCGATAAAAGAAAATCCTCTGCAAAGATTATCTATCCTCTAGTTCCACAAGTTTCTATGTAGCATGATGATGTCTTCCACTCAAGTTAAACAAGGGCAGGGTTGCCAAATAAAATATATGACACCCAGTTAAATGGGAATTTGGACAAAATATAGCATAGGACATAATTACACTCAATAATTATTTGTTATTTACTTGAAATGCAAATTAAAATGGGAATTGTTTTGTTTTGATTTTTGCATTCTGTTAATTAGGAAATATTAAACCATGAGAGCTCAAGGGGCCACCCAATGGACGTGCACATGGACAAGGCAAAAAAGGGAGCTCCATTTTTCTAGATCTGTATTTTCAAATATGTTAACTACCAAGTACATGTGACTATTAAGCACTTGAACTGTGGCTAGTCCAATATGAAACACTCCAGATTTTGAATGCTAGTATTAAAAAAGTAAAATATTTCATACTGATCAGATTTTGAAATATTATTTTGTATATAATGAGTTAAATAAAATGTTATTAAATTTGTCTTAAAAAACTTTCCAATGTGCCTACTAGTAAACTTAAAAATTATAGATGTAGCTTGTATTGTGGCCTGAATTATTTTTTTTATTAGTGTTGGTCTAGGTGTATTCAAAGAGAGTGTTGGGATAGAATTTTGTAGATGTCTTACCTCTAAAAAATAAATATTGATAAACATACAAGGCTGTATCTCTTACATCTCTAGTTGTTACGAGTAGGTAGGAAGCATGATCTATCAAGGAAACAAAATTTCTAGTAGAGATTGTTTGCATGGACTGATTCTGATTGCTTTAAAAACAAACACAAATATTATCCAATAGTACTGAAAGTCAAATCAGAAGCATGATTTTTAACAAATCATTCTTATACAATTCAATATAAATACTAGTATGTAAGTACATGCATGCATGTATGTATGTATGTTAAAAAATAAAATCTCCCAGCTATTTTCAATGGAAGAATCCCTCAGAATCAAACTACATATCATCAAAATCACAGAACAATGATTTATTTTGTTCTGTAATATGAATGGAGGTAGTATAAACTATTATTAAGACTCATTGGGAAAAGACCTAATTTTTTGATTGTCCAGACACAGAAGGCAACATTGTTTTTAAAAAATGTGTGTACAAGGGGAATTTTTAGATTAAAAACCTTAGTTATATTAAACCTTTAGCTTGGGTCAAAAGCAATTGATCTGTTTAGTCATCCTTAGATTCTTCCTTGCAATTCCAGTAGGTTTAGGTTTTAATTATGTTTTTTTTTTTTTCTCAGCTGGCTGAAGATTTCATACATTCATTCATTCTCTTCCACGCTATTATAAAAGCAAAAAGTATTTAACATGCTCTCACAGACAAAAATTCAAAGAAAATTGTCAACGTATGTATATAAAATTTCTAATCTCTCAATTATCTGTATTTCTTCTCTAATATAATCTACCTTATACCTATTTTGAAGTTTTAAATCATTAAAATTACCTGTAGCAAATCTAGTTCTAATTCCTCAACTATTTTTAACTATTTACATAAGAAGGAGTAAATTGGTTATCAAGGTTTTTCGAAAAAGGTCTAGTTTATATTTTTTCTAAATCTAACCACAAAAATAAAGGATTATTTCCCTATTTGATATCCTTTAAAGGATAAAGAAAGAATAATGGTTTTTAAAAGACATTAAAATTTATTTTGTATCAAAAATAGGCTGCCAGACAAAAATCAGCAAATTTCTCCTCAAATTTAATGGTCTACTAGAAGTTCACATTTTGGAGAACTAGTTTCCAAAAATCGCTTTAAGAAAAGATGAATGAAATGAAATGGACAGTTTCAGTTTCTTCATCAGTACTTTAACTCTTCTTTGTCAACAGTACAGTAACTTCCTGGGGATCAATCTTAAATGTTTTGTTAAACATTTAGTTTCTTCTTGGCAGCCAAAGTTATTCTTATCTAACAATGATCTATTTCTAATATGGATATGTTCAAACTCAGCAAGTTTCTTTCTGTTCTTCTCTATAGTCAATGAAATATATCAAAATGACATTTTAATTTAGTATTAGTCATTTTGAGAGGTATCAAAAAATCCACAAGAGAACCATAAACAATTTTCTCATGTTAGCTTTGGAAGTAAAGTCCAGACATAAACTTATTTACCATTCATATGGTTTCCCTGCTGGAACCAATATATTTATTGATCTTTTCCTGATAAAAGGAAAAAGTTCTAAGACAGGAAAAAATTGGTGATTTTAAGTAATTTATTTCAATTAGGTCCTGACAGAGGGAATGTTATGAACATTTTAAAAATTAAGAGAGTCTTTATTTCCATATTTTCTAAAGCTTATATAGACTACAAAATTATCTGAGGATCTTTCCTGAAGTAAAGGCAAGACATAGCTCAAAAAGATCATAAAAAGCAGTTCTTCAAACTGGTCATGCCAATTTGTCATCATTTCAAAGTTCTTAAACACAAATCTCAAAATATGCAAGAAGAGTTCTTGAGGAATTAACCTCAGCAATTACTAACTGATTTAGATAGGGAATGAAATGGAATATAGTATATACTTATACTATAATTAGGATTTTTTTAAATGAAACAAAACAAAGGGGCTGAGGGGTGTAGCTAGCTCAGTGGTAGAGCACTTACCTAGCATGTGAGGCTCTGGGTTTGATTCCCAGGAAAATACACACACACAAACACACACACACACACACACACACAGACAGACAATCTTCATACATCCCTACAACATGTCTCACTTTTAAATAATGAAAATAGCCTCTTGAGGGATGTGTGACATGATGTCCTACCAACAAGTGGCTGCCTGGGCTACCATTCTATGAGAAAGACTCTCAAACCCTCAATGGAGCATTCCAAAACCAGTTCTCTGTTAGGAGCTTGGGCCCAGGAGTGTGCACTCACTACATGGTGCTTACCTTTAGAGAACAAGGTGGTAGACACAAACTGATCAAGTTCTCACCCCACACCTCCAAGAATACTGACAAAGATCTGCAGCTCTCTTGGTACAGGAGGGACCTCTTTATAATCTTCTTGTGGTAGAAGTTTAAGATTTTCCTGGAGGAGAGAAAAGTAAAAAATTATACTGAGATCATACCATTTGTATCTAGTTTATCTTTCTGTATTACAAAATGAGATTCTGAAAAAAGAAATTAGATAAAATAATTCTAAAAATGACATTCTCTTCTTTCAAAAAATAATCTCCCCTAAATAGTGCATGTTTCAAATATTCCTTAAACCCAAAATCTTGAGTACTTCTACCTCTACCCTTTCTCTGATAAACTGAGAAGTGACAAAAATATGGGAAAACTCTATGATGTCAAATGATCATAGTTATAAGTTACATTTAAAAGAAAATCAGTACAACTAAACTGATTGAAAAGCAACAATTCAAACAGAGCTGGCAGAAATTTTCTCCTGACTCTCTATTTCCAAATAACATATATTTCATGACAATTAACAGAGAAAGCAGCCTGTTGTGTTAAATGCCACAGAATCATATAAGAATCACTCTACTAGAATAGAATGTAAAAACTTCATGAGGGAAATTAATTTTGGCTTCTGTGTTTATTTTTTAAAACATTTTAATTATCTGTAGAATTCTGAATAAGTATTGGCATATTGTAAACAATAAAAAACATCTGAGGAACAAAAATAAAAATAACCAATTAGTAAATATTTTCAAGGTCAAAACAAGAAACAATTTAAAGAATAAAAATGTCCTGAGGAGTTTGAAAATGTGGTAATAATATAAACCTTTAATCACATATTAAATAAATGTTAAGAAAATGTTTAAAATGCTTTATCTTAAAATATTCATGAGAAAATGTTAAAAATACATTATTCCAATCCAAACTCTGGAAAAAGAATGGTATGCTTTAAGATCAGGAAATCACACAGTGTACCTTAAAATGTATTATCAGATGTCAAATATAAGAATAAGAATATTAATATAGATGGAAATTAATATGCCTTAATACTTTAGTACTAATTTTTTCATCTCGTGGAAAGTAGATTAATAGAAACCCAGTGATAAAATGTTTGTATCTATGATTTGGCCTAAGTAAATCATCACCATAATATTATATGGAAATCAGAAAATACCATTCTATCTATATGATTTCCTTATATATGTTAAGTAAATATGTACCTTTTGCTCAATTTTTAAAAACACAATTTAAATAATATTAAATCCTATTCGTTTCCCTAACCTTGAAAGACTGCTATTAAAAATAGACTGACTTCCTTTTTGTTTCCCAACTCTTACCAAATTTGATAAATTAAGGAGAAAATGAAAAAAACCTGAAATAATAGATCAGTGGTATTGATAAAAGACTGAATGTGTGTTCTTTCTAAAATCCAATATGCAAGACTACTAGAATCAAAAGAAACAACTATTTATAAACTACTGGATTCCATCTGAATCCAAATTCTGAAAATGTGAAATTAGTCACATTTGGTATAGACTACCAATTTGGTATAGACTACCAATTATTGTGTAGCCAAAATCACAATAAGAAAAAAAGTAATAAATTCAGGATTTATACTTACTCTGTATCACTGAAATAATGCTTTAACTGACAGTTTATACCTTGAGTATAGCAGTAAAAAGAGTTCCACATTTCACAAATACTTCAATTTAGTATCTTATATCAGGGAATCAGACTTAAAAGGAAATAAAAATTTTTTAAAAATCCTTTAGGTTAAAAAATATAAATAATATATATGTAAATATATATAAAAGCTCACTAAATGTAAAATAAGTTTTTATATTTTAGATATCTTATAAGCCTCTGAATTAACTTTGAGGAACAGGGGTAAAGTTAGTTGCAAATAACTGAATGCAATAAATAATATGCCAAAAAGAACTACAAAGAGGTGAAGAAGAATCCAAAGTTGAAAATTTTACATGAACTGAAAAAGACTGTAAAAGCTTAATGAAACTGTGAGGCTAACCAATGTGAAAAAAAGCAAACAATCTCCCAAGACAGGAACTGATTAGGAACTCCTTTAAAGTCTTCATTTATGTTGATGTTGGTGAATAACAGATTCTTTGATTTATTTCCACTAGAAGGAAAGACGTCTAAGTTTACTACACTCAGAGGTTTAGTGCCAAAATTTAAATTTCACTTCCAAGTACAGATAATAATCTGCCATACTAAAAACTCATTTTAAATTCCTTATGAAACTCTGTAGGAATCTACATTCTCTCTTTCAAAATGACCAGTGTTTCACTTACTATCTCCAGGGAAGAACTGTTTTGTTTCCCAGTATGGCCCCACATTCTAGAATACTGCTCATGACTAATATTCTGCTCACACCACCAAGTTTCCAAGCAGCTTCATTTACAAGACTTGTCTACCTTTCAACCAGATGAGATGGGTGATATGCCTGGATAACACAGAAATATTACATTGCTGTACAAATTTCTAAACAAGAAAAGAAACTGACAGTACTCATTTAATCATGAACTGGTCTGTAGCCCACACTTCAAGAAGTACTGATCTAGGTCAGGAAAGTGTGAGAAGGAGGAGGGAATGATGTGGACTGTGCTCTGCTCAATGACTAAGAAAATAATCTGCTGGTGTCTATTATCTACTCTGCATTTGTAAATTCACAAAGCATTTTTTTAAATTACTGGAGTGGTTGATTTCACATCTAGGAAGAAACTAAAGTGGCATACAAGCAGAAAGAGAGAAACATGAGCTCATAAGTTAATCATAGGAACTGGCATAAATTACAGAACGAAGGCCATGTCTCTTAACTTTTACTAAACATGAAGTCAGAAGGAAATTTTATAGTTAAACTTCAGGGGCAGAGAGGTATCTTCTAGCACCTAAATTACACATCTATACTTGCATCAATATCACTGTTTTAGATACTGTTGCTTTTTAACACCTAATATTCAGTAAGGCAAGACTTGCTCTCATCACAGAATCACTGGAAAATAAATTTTACAAATTTTGAAAATTAAACCTAAAAATCTATCTATTGCTTTTAGTCAAATAATTTGTCAATATTCTAAATTCAGAAACAGTTTCTATTTATTTGAATCCTAAAATTTTTTCTTATATAATTTTTTTTCTAAAAATCTCTATAATTAGTACTAAGTATTATGCTTTGTTTGCTACTATTCTGAGTAGGGTTTTTTTTTCAGTATTTTTTTGGCTGACATAATGACCCAGTATGTCTGGCATTTTGTTTTTCATTATTTAAATACAGAATCTTAAAACTGGTTGCCTTAGATTTTCCAGGAAATCGGTCATGACATCTAATAATGAAAGTTTTGTTTTTATTTCTTATACAGCCTTTTTTCCTTAATAGTATTAAATCAAAATGTGGTTACTGGTAATTGATAAATAAACTAATAATAAAAATGGTGATTGTTTCATTACTGAATTTATGTTAATCTACTGTACTGTCTCAGTGATACTGCTGTGTTTGCTGATTTAATTAAGTATCCTACTCTTTGAAGTTCAACTTATCCATAACTCATCACAATAGAGAATATTTGATAAACAGGGCTGGGAAAAGGTATCCAACTCCTATACAACCAATATTATATATGTTGAATACAGAATGCTGACAATATTTATGAAAAGCAAATAAGAAATATCTTTATTCTATAAAAGACCCCACAATTATATAAAAATCAGGTACTCAATGTGGTATGTGGTCCTTCTATCTTAAGTTACTTCTAGATATTACACTAGGTATTTAGAAGACAATATTTAAAACATCAGTCTTCTTTCTAGGATAATGAATTTATTTAGGAAATTTCTTCAACGAATATATACCACTACATGTAGAAGGGGTGGTAGATTTAAAACTTTATTATCTTTCAAACTCTAATAACAGAATTGATTCAGAGAACAATGAAAAATGGATGAAACAACGAGAAGAAAGTTTGTTGGAAAACTCTTGATAGAGACTGGGCTGTGACAAACAGACGCTACATGATGCTCCATGATGGGATGCAGTATGAAGCAATATAACCCATGTATGAAATAGTCCTATCTTCCTCCACCTTCAGTTCAGTTTCAAAACCAAAGCTGAATCAAATGAAGGTTACTTTTTTTCTTTCTTTTGTTTTGTTTTGTTTTTTTAGCTAACTGCTAATTTACAGAAAATGTAGGGGCTAGAAGAACAAGTTAACAGGGAGAAGCTAGAATAATCCAGAAGGGGGAGTACACTACAGGATAGTTAATTTTGCTTATTTAAAAGTCAGGAATAGGGAGGAAGAAAGGAAGAAGAGAAGAAAGGAAAGGGAGATGGAGGGAAGTAGTAGTGAGAAAAGACATTTGAATTATAGAGTAGTCCTAAAAACCAAAAGTTATATAGATTTTGTTTAGATTCTGAATGGACAACCCAAATATAAAATGACATTTTGCAGTCAAAAGGAAGGGAAAGTGAATGTAGAGATAATTTGAATAAGTAATTATTGTTAATCTTGTTGGATATAATAAAGAAAATATTGGTATATATGAAAAATATCCTTTTTTAAAGAGATGTATACTGAGGAATATAAAAGTGAACAGACTTGAGACCTGTGATCTGCTTCAAAAATGGTTGAGTAAAAGGAGAAAGTAGATAAAGCATGTGGCCAGATATTGGTAATTGTTAGATATGGGCCATTGATATCTGGGGTTTATTATACTAGTCTCTCATGTATGTTTGAAATTTTTCACAGTATTTTTTTAATTCAGGTTTCTGAAACATTACCTATTAAATCGAATGCATTCTAGTATAAATAAACACAGAACTATCTACTACTAACCTATTATATTAACAAATGCTCACAACCAATACAAAGCAAGGATGCAATAGATATGATAGAGTGCTCTGAATATGACTGGCATATATTTGCCTATGCTTCAAGATTCATTTTTAAACTAAATTTGACTTGCACATACTGTTACTGTGTATGTGTTTATTTCAAGAGGGAAAGTCCTTTGTAAGTTCTACTTCAACAATACTGTAGGAAATAAAAATTTTAAATAAAGTATTTTGTATCCCCTAAACAAAATGCATCAATAATCTAATTTTCTACAATGCATATATTCTTATTAGCCCCATTTTAGAGATTAGGAAACGAAAGCACAGTAGAGTCACACAACTTTCTTCAGATTGCAAACCTTATAAGTTTCAGAGTTAATAGCCAGGATGACTCTAGAGACCAACTGCTTAACTATAATTTGGAAATATTTAATGTAAAACTGCTTCAAATAATTTTATTAAATGGTTTCTATAATACATGTGGATAGGCATTTATGAGTTTATTCAGTTCATATTCACATTTCTCAATACCTCAGAAACTTGAAGATCTTTCCACAACAGTTTCTCATTTTAAATAAGCTATATAAGTAATAAGGCTATCACAGTCTTACTAATTTTGAGGATATATTTTCAAAGACTTCCTGTACAATTTTTATGTCATAATGAATAACTTCATTTCAATGAGGAAAGTGAATTAAGTTAGCCTACTACAGATCAATTCTCAAGATATCCTTAAGAAAGAACTGCTGTATTTATAATGTCAAAAAGCACTATACCTCTATTATAATTACTTATTTAACGTCTATGTTCACTCCCAAACTATAACCTGGGGATCACATTAGTCTCATTTATGTTTATGTCCCTAATGCCCAGTGTAAGGCACAACATATAGCACAATGTAAGAATTTATGGAATGAATAAATGGGATTTACTCTTCTATCACTTAGGTTTATTTAGTAAAGATCCCACCACAGGAAGTAGTTTAATACTGCTATAATAATGACTTCATATGAAATTTAATATTTTTATAATTATTATCAATACATACATTTTTAGAGAAGTGACAATTGTTTCAGATAAATTCTTGTGATATATATCAGCAATAATCCTTCTTTATAAATGTTATAACTTCTTAAAAGAATGAATGTTGGAAGGGACCCAATTTTATTTTACACATTTAAAAGCTTTTTCCTTATACTGAAATGAAAACATTTTTTTCTTTCCCAAACTATAAACAATAACTTCTATTAAAATTTGCCTTTTTCATTTAAATTTCTAATTGTTTCCACTAGAATTAACCAGTTAATTCCAAATTCATTTCTTCTGACAGTATTAGCTCCAAAAATTCAATATTAAATTCGTACATTATACCATATACAGACACTACGCTATTTGCTATGTTAAAAAGTTATATTGCAAAAAGTTGATGATTATTGGTAGACCTTTGCTTTAGAGACAAGTCATTTGTAATTCATTCCAATAAAAGAAATGCTGTATATCATTGTCTACCTGTGATAGATAAAATTTGTGTTTTAAATTCTCTGTGTAGCTAAATGCCTAATTCTCCACCTGACATTACAGACAAAGCAAAGCTAATTCACAGGACCAAAAGGAGATGTTAAGAACATACTGCAAGGCATAATATGCAGCAAGAAATGTTTTCCCCAGGCACTCCTTCTGAGAGACCCAGGAAAGACAACATTCTCCCAGCCTAACAAGTGGAATTGTTTCAATCTCTGAGCTAAGACATTCAAATTAGTACTAGAAAGTCAGTTTGGTGATCTCCTTTTTGAATATGTCCAAAAAATCCTAAACTGAGTAGTTATTACAAAGATTAAATTCAACATAATTTTAAGTGAAAAGTTAACACTGTACTTAATTTGGATTTTGCCATCTGAAAAAGATCTGTATTCATTTAATATTTAAATACCTTACATATTTCAAGAAAAAATTAAGGAAAGACCATTTCTATTTGAAAAGTAAGCTTTTCTGATTTAAGTTTCATGCTAAATTGTACACACAGATTCAATTTGTTAATACTGAAGAGCTGAATAAAGAATATCTAGCACAGTGGTACAACTATAGTTCACAATTACTTATTACGTATTTTAGGACTATATAGAAAAGAGGAGTTCAAAGGCTGCAAACACAAAGAAATGAGGAAAGGGAAATGCTAATTACCCTAATCTGATCAGAACAGGTTGTAATACATGTAAATAAAAATCAAATCAAATCTAGTCTTCTAAGAGAGAGTATTCAAAAAATGTTCACAGATTTCACATATAAAAATAACATGATTATTTTTCAAACATCACTAGTCTTTACATAAAAGTCTATGTTCACAGGAAAAGTATAAATAGTTAGGGATCCAAATGTCCTACCATTTTATTTTCCAAGGTTTAAGAAATATGTACACATTAAAATAAATGAGAAACTTAAGTCTTAAATTCTTTTCTTTAAAAAGGGATAAAGCTGATTAAGGAAATCAACTACTGTTAAACATATCTGCATGTAACAACTTTAAACCAGTTGAAGAAATCAGGGTCCTTCTTCTTGGTATTCATTCCTGAAATGTTAAAGATCCTATAAGAATTTCTCTTTCATAAATAAAATTCTCATATAAGATTTCTGCTTAGACAAGGTTTTATTGGAAATGGCTAAGAAATCTAAGGAAACAGAATAGAAGCATAAAAAATGTATTTCTCCATGGTTAGGATTTAGTCATTACAATACCTTGCTTGGAAGATTTTCAGTTAACAGAATTATGAACTTTAAAAAGTTCAAAAAAAAGTTATCACTTTACTTTAAGAACCAAATGTGTGGTCCCTGTGCTTTATTTATATACCAATCATCTTGCTTCTACTCTCATAACAACTTAGGACTTTTCATGTATTGGCTCCTTTTCATAGAACTGGTTACAATTTTACATTTGTTTGTAAAATTATATCTACAATGTAATTTCCATCCACACTGGAAGTCCAAGAGTAGTTAGGGAATATCTCTGTTTTTAATCTCAGCATTTTATTCTCTGTACCTAGCTAAATGGATAACACATAGTAGATATTTTATAAAATTTGAATTACCAGATAGATATACTGAGGATGGTTGTTACCATCTAGAGTACTTAGTTCACTGTCAATATTTGAATGATTATATGGCAGATACTGAGCTAGTTACTTGTCACAAGTGCTATTTCTGATATGCTATTAAGCTCTAGAAACACCTAAAAACATGACTGGATTCAATTAATATCATTTTGATATCTCTAATTAAGCAAGAAAAAATAAATTATGTCACTCTAAAAAGTTCTAAGCTTGAAAACAGAACTACAATTTTGTAATTCATCAGTCATTATATAGATATCATAAAACTAATATATCCATGTAGACAGTAAGAATAGACTTTGATAAACATCAATTTTAGATTTCACTTTCTACTCCTGTCCAAAGTCGACATAAGTAATCAGGGATCCAACAGGACAATAAAGTGATATGTAGGTACCAAATACATTTCAGAGAAAAATATAAGTTTAAGATCTTGTGAAGTATAAAAATGAGGCAAATTTCAAAGTTGTTCTAGTGGAAACATGAGAAAAGGAAGATATATCAATTTTATCATCAAAATTTGATACTATGCTGTACTATGAATAGCTACTTTTTATTTTGAGTATGTAAATAGCATATCATGCAAATTTAACATTTTCTCCAAAAGTGGAGTAGCAATTTTTAAGGTATAGCAGCATTTTAGAGACCTAATGTTAAACTAAAAGGATTTTATTATTTGATGCTATACCTTTTTCTTACATTATCTTATAATGGAGGTTTAAAATAAAACAGTATTGAACAGACTACTACAAAATTTATGACATATACTTTTTAATGTCCAGCACCTATGAATCTGAATAGATAAATGTGATTTGGTAGATATTTTTGAAAATTTTAAATTTCACTTGAGCAATATTTATAATATGCTAATTTAAAAGGTTATTAGCTATAGAACTACAAAAATGAATTTGTTAAAATGAACACAAACTATAATTTTTCACACATTGTTACTATGTTCTTAACATTAAGTACACAAAACTTTCTGCTCATCTACAAAACCATTCTTTGCATTTATTTTACTAAAAGTATAAGTAATGCATATATAAATTCAAACATTTGGCATTAATTATCTCATTTTAGAGTTAAATTACTCTGAAATTTTAATTTAAATACAGTAAATTGATATGCTTTACAAACATATATACATAATTTAAATAAAGATGCTTACCATTGATCTCCTTTTGATAGTCACTCCATTAGTCTTTGTTGACAGTGCCTTCCTATGTCAAGCAGACAGTAGCCAAATCACAAAATGACATTTGGATGCTCATGTCTTCAGATGGAGTTTTCGGCCAATTGCCAGTTGAGAATTTAAACTGAAAACTAAATTACCCAAACTTTATTAAATTGTTCCTGTACCCACCAAGCGATAATGAGCAATGACTCTGAACTGGAAAATAAAGTGATCATGATCTTTTTTTAAGCAGTTATAATATGGTGTCTGAAAAGGAATGCTATGGCCAAAAAATATTCCCTACATTTCTGGAATCTTTAGAGAACAATTTTAAGTAATTTCAAACCCTCCCCAAGAAGTTTTCTCAATTTTCCTGTAACCCAAACTAATTCATGATAAATATGGTATTTATTCAACAATGTAATAAATTATGAAGTCACAAATTTAAATCCTATCAAACATTGCCATCACCTAACTGTAATGTTGCCGTCAAAACTATTATTTATATTTATAAAATATTTACTAAATCATAGTTGTAGTATACATATCATAAAAGAACTTAAAAGTTACTGATGAAACATGCCCTGCCTGCAAACATTTCTGGTATTGAAAATTGAAAATTTAGGGTTATCAATTTCTAATTACAATACAAAAATGTCTCAGCTAATTTTCTGTATGAACTGAGGTTCGATTTCATTTGATCATAGCTACCACTCTTTGTAGATCTTGCCAATAATACATGATTTTTAATCATTAGGTTTTATGATTATTCAGTTGCATGGTATCAAGTATTAGGCATATTAAATTGTTTCCAAATGTTGCTAAGATATACCTCAGAGCCCTTATATCATTTATGCTCAGCTATAAATTGGCACCTTTCAACAGTTATTATTTATACTCAACAATTTAAGTTAAAGTCAAAACATGAAAGGAAAGGAAAGCATGTCCTTATATTCCTAAACCATAATGCTTACTTCTGATTAAAAATAGTTTCTAGAAGTCAACTACAGAAGGTTCAAAATTAAGTGCACATGACTATAAAGCTACAAGAATGAGACAATCCTAAACATGACACCTGCCCCAAATCTTATATTCTATGCATGATCCTCCTTTCTCCCTCTCATAAATGTATATGCACAACTACCCAAACTATACCCTGACAGATGTTATAACTGACACCAAGGGGATATATAAGAAAAATTTAAGATGAATAATCAGCGTATGATTAAATCAAGAGAAACTGGCTTCATAATCAAAAATCTAGAGTTTAATAAAACTACAATATCTTTGAGTTAGATATCCTAGAAACAGGCTTATTCCATTCTATTCAATAATTTTAATCCAAAATCCTCAATAGCCATAATTCATAAATATTCAGAGGTTTAACAGTATTCTGTCCTAGCTGCTCTGAGATACAAAAGAAAGATTGATTAGTTTCCTTTCTCAAGGAGTTTATAATGTAAAATTTGACAGGGTGTATATGTATGCAGGGATGGGGTGGTGCATAAAGACAAACAGCTAGATTTCCAAAACAGAAGCAAGAATGGTTTATCATATATGGGGCTAATCTGAGAAGACCTTTTTCAAGAAGTGTTTTTAATGTAGAACATATACAATTGCTTTTTTCTTATTTAGCCTAATAAAACCCACAAAACAAACTGTGATTAAATATAGAATGTAGCTGTGAAGTATTACATGTCCTCACTCTGGAATATCAAGGATAATTTTCTTGTTCAAATGAAATTAGAGAACATGGATATATCCCCTCCCCACAAAACATTTAAGCTTACAGTATGAGAAGCAATTCTGCTCATTTCACTCATTCTAATGATTGCAATCATCAAAGTAGTCATTTTTAATTTTTAGTAGAGGAGTCGATACTAAAAAGTCACAATCATATTAACAAAATCATTAATCAAAAATCACAAAATTATTTTCTTGGTATGAATAATAACATACCCTACACAAGAGTGCTAATTTCAGAACATTGATCCAGGAGATGAACAGCAAGTGACTTGGCAATGTGTGTACTTTCATATAATCTTGATAAAGTTAACTAACACACTTTTAGGGGTTTTAAAATTCAACACTACCCCTTCATTTTATAATTAAATATACAGGCCCAGTAGTATGATGTTATTTGCCCAAATCATATAACTAGTCAACAATAAAATCATAACCCCTTAAGAACAATACATGCTTCATTTACCATGATCAAGGAAATAGTTGAACCTCAGAAAAGGAAAAAAAAAAATTTCTTTTTTTGGTACCGGGTGCCACATCCCCAGTCTTTTTTGTATTTTACTTAGAGACAGGGTCTCGCTGAGTTGCTTAGGGCCTTGCTAAGGTGCTGAGGCTACCTTTGAACTAGCAATCCTTCTGACTCAGCCTCCTGAGCCGCTGGGATTACAGATATGCATCACCGTGCCAGGCAGAAAAGGAAAAATTTTGGTAGGAAAATTTCCACTTTTCAATTTCCATGTTAACCTCAAATATTCAGCTCATCAGCCCCAGAAAATACAAAGAATCCATTTAAAAAGCTAGAGAAAAAGGGTGTATGATCAACTTAAATCTAATACCTACCTCCTCTCTACACTATTGGTTTTAAGGTGAGCATTCATCCTTATACGTATTTCTCACAGACCAAGAACAAGAGTTTTACAGAATATACAAAATTTTATCAAAACCCTCTAAAAAAGACAATTCTCTAGAATTTTCCCTGGCATCACATCTATTTTTTTTTTTTTAATTTCTGGCATCCTATTATTCAGTTTTTCATAGACATGTCTAACAGTGGACAACAATAGAAATACAGAATCCTATATTGACTGTTTCAGGTGAAATACCTTGTACAAACCATACATGAATGGGCAGAAAGGAGAAGTTTTAAAAATTTATAAATGAGAAATATAAAAAGAAATAGTTGAAACACTGTTTAGATTTAGTTGTAAGAATAAGTGGTGTACACTACCTCAATTTAGATTCCATTGTCTACTTGAAGTCACAACTCACAAAATGTTTATGAGAATACAGCGTACTTTTAAAGATTCAACTAGTCTCAGACGTCAGAGCACTCATTAGGCAACATATAAAATCATTCGCCAAAACTTTTTTGGTCAGTGATGTCAAACAAATTTGATATACCCTCCCTTCACCTGATAGTCACCACTTTTAGCTGTACCCCACTGCCCAGAGCCTATGTACTAAAAGGGCATAAAATATTCTTACCTATTACTAAAAGACAAGATTTTAACATATAAAACCAAGATTATCTTATTCTATTAAAACAAAAAATATACTCTTAATGGGTTTTACTTATATTCCATTTGGTTACCAAGTAACATGTTAATATTTCATATACATGTGAGAGGATATTTTTTGAGTGTCTAGATAGGAATACATATTTTTTATTTCCATTTTTTCACTCTGGTTCTATCAAAGTACCACAGTATATACATAAATGAGTTATATTTTGTAATCTGATCGAAATGGGTTAAATAAAAGCTATGAAAAGTTACAAAAGTTACACAATAGTAGATACACAATTTATTAGAGCACTTACACAGTATTGTTTCAGGTAGCACTGTTGTGGCCCTAGTAAATGCAAAATGGCCTTGAGAATGCTGGGCTTTAAAAAAAATAAAAGTACATAATTTGGTCAATATCTATGGGTTCCAAATATTCAGGAGAAAAATTTCACTGTTGCTGACAGGTACAAAGTAGTTATACCTATGGTTACAACAGTACTGAACATACCCTTATCTTGTCATTATTCCATGAACACCACAACTACTTAAATAGCATTTACATTGCATTAGGTATTATAAGTAATCCAGAGATGGTTTGAAGTATATACGAGAGGACTGGGTAGGTTATATGCAAATACTACATAGTCCATTTTCTGTAAGGGGCTTTGAGAATATATAGATTTTGGTACCTGCAGCATCCTGGAATCAATCCCCTTCATATATCAAAGGACAACAATACTTGGTTCTACGTCACCATTTAACTTTGCACTGGTTTATAGGTTTGGTTATTACTAAAACAATTCAATATGATTAGACTTACTGACTGAAAAGTAGGTTTCCCAAATTTTAACAATATTTTTCTTTCATCTGAATTTATATTTTCATTCTTCAAAAATATTCCAGCACATTTTACTCATATGATCAACCAACTTAATATTAATATTTATTAATAAAGATATCTTAAGAGCTACCATATTTTAGAGATAATGAGTTAATCCTTATAACATCACATTAAAATAGTCAAATGCCATTTCTGAAGTTGATAAGCCATTATTCTTTTTCGTCTCCTTTTTTTTTTTCTCAGTACCAGGGATTGAACCCAGGGCCACTTAACCCCTGAGCCACATCCCTGTCCCTTTTTATGTTTTATTTTGAGCAAGGGTCTCACTAAGTTGCTCAGGGCCTCGCTAAATTGCTGAGGCTGGCTTTGAACTTGCAATCCTCCTGCCTCAGTCTCCTGAGTTGTTGAGATTATAGGCATGTGCTACTGTGTTCAGTTATGAACCATTTATCTTAAAAGCATAAGGAAAGAGAACCAACACTTGTTAAAACACCCCCTACACTACATATAAGTCACTTGATTTTTAATCCTCACAACTCAGAGAGATAGGTATAACATACCCATTTTACAGATATGAACTTATTTAAGGTCCTGGAACTATTAAATGATCCAGGGATAATTACTATCATTATCTGTCTAGCTATAAAGTCAAAGTTCTTCCTTCTTACAATAACTATCTGGAACACTGCCAGGTATCATGCAAATGAAGAGGCTATGGTATAAAGAGGTAGGTACATGAAGTAGAGTGGAGTGCTAAGTGAAGTGAAAGCAAACATCATAAAGTCCAAGCACTTATTCACTGAAGTGCTCTTTGAGTCTATTAAGAAGCCTCATTATATGACTTTATTCACTGAAATCTTCTCTGTACATTAATAGCTATGCAAATTAATAATAAGTTTTGAAAAACAAGGCACTATTTACAAAAACACGAAGCAGCAATAGCTACTGAGAATTGTTTTTTGAAAGGACAAATGACCCTGTAACATACTTTAGTAGTCCTTGAAGATAATGTATTAAATATTAATCAATAATACCAAGTTATCAAAATATATAAAGCTTTCTAAGATATTTTATAATAAGAACAGTTGATATGAAAAGTTTTAGTAACCAAAGAAGATAAGCATTTATTTTTGGAAATTTTATTCATCAAATGTTCAATAATGTTAGATGAACAAAGCATTAAATTTATCCAGAAACCTTGGGGAAGTGTCTATGCTAACATTGTATGCTTTCCCAATGGATATAATATGCAAAATCAATCATCATAAATTAAGTAGGAAAAAAATTAAAAATCCCAAAAGGTACAAAGTTCTTAATTTTAAGGAAAGAAAAACCATGGACACCCCTTTCAATGATAAGAAATATTTCAAAAATGGAATTTTAGCTCCTAAAGCACTTTGTAAATGAAGGTGAATTTTTTGTTGTGCTAATCTCTTCTTCTCTCCTTCTTCCCTGCCTCTTCTTTATATAGCACTTAAACTGTCTCATTTTACTTGAAGAAAAATGCTCCACCATCTAGTATTAAAGTATGAAACAACTTTACATTTTAAATTTACAAAGGGTAATTAATGCAGAGTTCTGAGGCTCTCAATACAAAATTCCATAAATGTTGGATCTTTAAAAAGTGATACAACAGAACAAAGATTCTCCCTAGAATTTTAAACAAGATTTCACAGAATATTTAGTATGGCAGTTGGTAATTTAACATATGTGACCCTTTGTACAGCAACAGTTCTGAAACTTAGCTGCCAAGAGCTCATTTATTTGCTTTGTGACCTTAATTTAGGGGAAAATACATAAGAAGACCAATTTGACACAAAGAATTAACACAGTTCTGTGCAAATATAAGTAAATATGGTTTAGTTGAAAGGGAATCAAATAATGAAAAGCCAGAGCATGGTAAAAGAACTAAACTGGAAAATGAGAAGCATAAACCATTTGGCCTAGATTTGTTTGTAATGACTCTGTGACCCAGATACTGAACAATATTTAGAAATCTAGAAACTTAAATAAATGAAACATATGGTGACCAGGTTAAATATTTTATTCAAAGTGATAGATACTTAGCTAATTAGCATTTTGTATATAGTTTTTTTTTTTTATTTTTAAAGTAAGTTATCTTTTTTGCTACATAAAGATCCCACACACCTCTCACCTTTATATAATCAGACTATAGGACACTACCTTCTACAGAGATTATGATACAAAAATCCTTAAGAGTGGAGGAGAAAGAGAGTACACCTCTTGGGTTTGTTTGTTGTTTGCCTGTTTGTCAAACTGGGGATCAAACCCAGGACCTCACACATGCTAAGCAGGCCATCTACCACTGAGTTACTTGTCCCTCCAAATACCCAAGAACTCACTCACACACACACACACACACACACACACACACACACAAATACACACACAAGTAACATTTAAGAAACTGTATTTCCCTGAACTACCTTTGCTTCATTTGTGGTCCACACCATTTATGCTATTAAAAAGGTATCTAGTAAATGATAAGAATTTTGGGAGAGGGTAATTATCTTCAATTCAGAATCTATAAAAGCTTTGCTAATGAAGATTCTGGAACACAGAGACAGAGTAGATTCATCAGAGACTAACCTCATATTTACACAGGCTCAAGAAAGGAAAGTGGTATTTAACATAAGTAAAAGTTTCGGATAGTACAGAATGCTTAATGGACCTCTAGTGCATCCGGTTGCGTGCCTATCCAATGGTTCCCTCCTTCTTCATGATTTCATTTCTATATCTACCATCTCTCCCAATAGTCAATGTACCTCAGGGGAAGCAGACTGACTCGGCTGCAAGGGTAGACCACAATTAGTCTAACCTATTATGGTAAGCATATTCCCCTTGTCAATAACTAGTTTTAGTATATTCAGAATTAAATTTAAGCCAATGAGAAGCAAGCATACAAGTGAAGGGTGGACAGAAACTGCTTACAGAAAAGAAGCTATGACCCATGATAAAGTCAAGAGAATTTAATTCTTCCAGTAGCCATTCTGTAACTACAATATTGGGAGAAAGGCAACACCAGGTAGAAGGAATAAAGCAATCTGACTCTTTAAAAAACACCATTGAGACACAACAAAACCAACCTAATGTATGTCTTACTTACATAAATTTTTATGTGGATCAACTAACATTCTTTTAAATACAAAATTAGACTAATTTGGTAACTAGTTAGCTATAAGAAAACTACAAATCACCGTGTTTATTTAATTACTTTTAGAAAATTATAAAATCTATATCACTTCATTTTTAGCTTTAAAAATGCTAATTCCTCCTATATTATTTTAATGGAGTCAAACAATAAGAGGAATTAGCTCAACTCATGCCTTATTTTTTAAGGAATAATGCTTTCTAAATTGTATTCTATACTATAACTACTTCCTCACATTAAACAAAAGTTATGAAAGGATTTTAGAGGTGATCTTACCATCATATTCTATAGACTGAACAACAGTAATACTAATTTTACGTTTCTGTCAATTAGCAGACTTTACATCTTGAATTTCAAATCCATTCCCTTCTTTCCAACTCTACAGCTGTACCCATGACCTTCAACCTGGCCTGCAGAAACAGCTTCTAGCAAAATTGCTTCTACTTTTATTGCAGATTCATGTTATTCAAATGGAAATTTAATCATGGCACACCCTTTCTTAAAACCTTTCCATGGCTTTCCAATATCCCTTAGGATAAAGGTCAAAATCCTAAAAAAGAATGCATCATCTTTTTCTTGTATTCTTGAAGATGGTTCTGTTGCCTGCAATGTTCTAGCTAACTCTTCTAATTCCAAGGCTTAAGCTAACTCATGCTGATTCTTCCTAGCTCAGCTGAAAAGTTATTTCTCTTGTCCTTCTCTGATTTTCCTATCCATACTCTCCTATTATATTTTCGCATATCCCCTTACAACATATCTTTTAACACTTCTCTTAGTTGTAACCAGATGTTTAGCTCCAGACTTTTCCCAGTTGTTGGCTTCATGTGAACACAGACCATATATCTATCTTATTTACTGGCTTATGCTGTCATTCAATACAAAGCCTACCGTACAATAACAGCATTCAGTAAAAATGTGTTAAATAAATGAATTTCATTAAATTGAAGTTAACTCATAATTAAATGGATCATTGTTGAAAAGAAAGAATAGTAAGTAGACAGTATATATGTCCAGAAGTCTGAAAGACCTGGTTTATAATCCCAGGTCTATCAAATATTGTAGAGCCTAAAATCTCAAACACTTGGGTTCTTTAACGATAACAAAAATATTATCCATTATCTGCTCTTTCTTTCTTACACAGTTGTTGGGAGGTACGGAAAACCGCTGCTTCTTAGCCTGGGCTGCTTCAAGCGGCTCGCCGCTGCTTCTTGCTCTTTCGGCCCGACCAGCGGGGCAAAAGACACATACTCTTCAGAAGTTCATGAAGCAGCTTCCGCTTTATTCAGATATCACCCTCAATATATAAGCAGTCTCATGCATAAGCAATTGTAACCAGATATGTCCATCCAATCCTGTTAAAGGTCAAGCGATCACTCGCTCAAGCATACATGTAAAGTATATCTGTCCACGTGCTAGGCGGCTGAACTGGTTATCATACAGCCAATTGTAAATGCTTCCTGCCTCTCTCCAGGCATAATCAGGACGTCATTTGCTCTCTGCCAGTTGCCATCTTTAGATGCACGTGGCATAACCCTGGGCCCCGGGTTTCGCTTGCTACAGGGAGGTAAAAAGAAATAATCTATTTGCTCAACTCTGAAAGGCATATTTTTCACTCTAATGTTTTTCAATTCAAGTCTTAATGGTAGACATCAAAAGAATCTTGTCAGATATTACTCATATGATTAAAACGGAGAGAGCATAAATAGTCATGTGTATCCTCATAACTTGGATATGACTAAGAATATACCCTCTTATCTGTTGTTTTAGTTATTTGCATTGATAAAATTACACGCAGTTGAATTTTAACTCAATTTTTAATACCTAACTACCTCTTAACATGTCTTTATAAAGGTAACTATAATGTGGCACTGAAACAAAAAGTTATATATGCAGAACTGCCTATGACGTGTGACTCATTTATGTTTAGTGGTATATCAAGTGAAAATCCTCAACAGGTAACAAACACCTCTCTGTTAAAGTCTTCTTGATGACTTTCAAGAAAAGTTATTTAACTTCTATGTAATACAATTAGAAAAAAATTAAATAGGAAAAGGTAATAGAGCTGAAGTAATTCCCAGTTGTGCCTCAGAATTATATTACCAATCCTGGAAGTACTAGAGGTCAAGAAGAGCAACACATGGCTACAATGCCTATGTACTGTCAAAAGACTTCAGAATAATCCTTAGATCAAATTTTCTCCCTCTCCCAAGCAAAGTATTTGGAGTTTACAAAAGAGAGTAAGGACTTGGTCTTGAATCAAAGGATATGTCTTATAACTGGCAATCTCTAAAATCAAGAAAATACAGTAATATAAAGGAACATATTCAGCAAACCAAGTACTACACAAATAGATCATTTTAAAGGGGCCCAGTGTGTGCTATAAAAAAAGAGGGTATAAAAAAGAGTGTTTTACATTATACTTAAAAGCTTCCAAAAATCACTTACAAAGTCAATGCTTGAAAATGAGAAAATGAGATGAGATTCCAATATTAATGATTTTTTAGAGGAAATGAAAAATTTTCCTAACTTTCAACAGATAGATTTGACAAAACCAAGTCTACTTTTGACCTGCTCCCACTTTTAGCAATGCCCACACAATAAGTCAAATTCTTTAAAATATTTTCCTGGGGTTCTAGGTGGGTAGTTCAGTTGGAGAGTGTACGCTTAGCACATCCAAGGCCCTGTGTTCAACCCCGAACATCGATCCCCCAGGAAATATATTCAAATATCTAATTATTATTACTGTTCGAAAGTTCCTTTTTATATCTATTTCTATTCTTTCAATTTTCTGTTACATAAATAAAACACTTTATTTAGTTTTGCAGATATTGTTTAAAACTAACATAATCCTCAATGTTTATCCAAGAGCAAATCAGGACATGTGTTTTCAGTAAGTACTCCCTTACATGGTAACCAAAACTCTATACTGACAATATTACTGCTGAGTGGCACTGGTGACCACTGAGACTAGAACAAACACCACCAAGTCATAAAGACTCAAACATCTGATTACTTAGTACCATGATTTTTAAAATAAACTATGCTATCTCTATGCCCTCCTTAAAAAATTACCATTAGAAAATCATATTATCTTTTCAGGAATTTTTCCTTCAGTATCTTAATACTTATGGCTAGGGACTTGTAAATCAGATCATAAACAAATTATGGAATTGACCTAAAATGACTGCTTAGGAAAGTCACAAGATTATTCTGCAAAATGGAAATTAGAAAGACTGCAGAACCATGGCAAATAGGTATAGTTAGTCAATTCAATTGAACACTTCATGAGTAGCCTACCATACTGTAAACAGCCTATACAGAATAGTTTATTTAGAATTCTAGCATTTGGTAGATGCTTAGATTAAAATTCCTATAAACTATGTGACTATCATAAAATATTCAGAATAGAACCATAAAAATGTTTTGATAACACTGATACTTTGAATGAATTATGATGAGTCATTAAAAACATACTTTTAACTACTACCATTGCAAATACAGTAGCTCCCCTTATCAAACAGCAATATATTCCAAGATCTCTAGCAGATGCCTGAAACCACAGCCAAACCATAGTACCATCAATTTGCTCTTTTACAATGTGATCTTGCATGAAGAAATAAAGCCCATTACCTTCCCCCTTGATCTAGGCTGGCCTTGGAATTGCTTTGACCAACAGATTGGGCAGACTCTGGGTAACCCCAGAATTGGGAACCGCAGCTTCTGCCTTTGCTGTGGAACAATCCTCCTCAGAATCTAGCTACCACGCTCTGAGGAGATGTAAGCAAGTTCACAGAGAAGTATGTATAAGAAAATGAAATAACAAAACTCCCAGGCCAGACTGCATCCACTGCCATTCATGTGAATGAGGAAATTTTGGATTGCCCTGCCATCCTAGCACCCCAGCCAACACCACACAAAGCAGAAGACTAACCCAGTCAACCCTAAATTCTTAGAATAAATTACTGTTGTTTAAAGCCATTAAACTTTGGGATGGCTCATTAAATAGCAATTGATGAGTTACACTCACCATCCTACTTAGAAATATGTTTCATTAATACCAGTAACAGCATTTGAAAACCCAATAAAAAGTTAAAATAATTTGTTTCTGTGACTAATGAAACAGAATCTTGAAAAACCACAGTAAAGTTTAAATTCTTAAGAATTACTATGGGTTGCACTTAGTTTAAATCAAAATTAACACAATTTATTAGCACTTAAAATCATAGTGTGTCAAAATCACAATGACTACGGATAAAGTCAATATTGATGATGAAATCACTGAGTCTTAAGAAAATAAGGGTATCATCATTTTGAAGTTCAAAAAAAGACAAAGGTTATAAAACACTTTGGTTATATCAAAATAAAGCATTTAGATATGATTTATATCCTATGTACTATGGATTATTAGATGTAGTACATGTGTTGTATGTTATACTGTCATATGAAGAATTAACATACAATAAAATAATACTGAATTATACAAAACATAATATTTTATCTTATTTAGAGCCTTAAGGGAAAATAGCATATTGGTAAAGTATAATTATACTGTACAGGCAGCAAAATACCAATTCATAAATATTTCCAATTGATAGGAGTCTGTATTATAGTTCATTCCCTTAAATTTCTATTATATAAACACAAAAGACTTTTTCTGAGGTGTGTTGAACACATGCAAATTTCATAAAATTTAATTTTATATGACCTCTTAAAGATATCAGATACTTATTACCAAAAGGGTATATAGTTTATTTATGAAAGATAAACATAATCACCAATAGTGTCATTGTCAAAGTTAGACAAACGCCCTGACCCCAAAGCAAACAAACAAACATGAAGTCTCTTGTGATCTGAATAGCAGAAAGAAAATAATTCCTACTTTGGTATCATAATAGAAGGTAGGAAAAAATTGAATTCCACATAAATACTATAATCTCAAAATTCTTAGAAAATAAAGATTATAAAATCTCAATTCAAGAATTTTATCAGACTAATGCTAACACTGTTACTTAATCAAGTAAAAACATTTCTGAAAAAGTAGAAGAAATTCAATGACGTAAAATCTCAACCTTAAAGCTTAATTTTGTTTTAAGGCAGATACTATGAAAGATTCTATATCCAAAAATAAAAATAATTTTGCTGAAAAGAAATTTTCAGGGAAACTGACATAAGGATAAGGTCTATCAATCTAAAACTATTATATTTCTTTCCAATTGCTAGTACAGAACACACATCCAAGACAGATTCTTCATTCTCTTACGTGACCCCAGATATTCAGCTAACACCAAGGTTGAAACCATGCCCAAGCCATTGCACATTCATACAAAGTTGTTCTTTGGCTGTAAAGGAGCCTTTTAAGAGAGAAAAAGTGAATGTAAATGGGAAAGAAAGGAACTGGGGAGAAAGAAAAAGCCTCTTTTGTGCCATATGAATTATTTATTCAGCCAAGCAATGAACTCACTATTTCTAACTCTAACAATCTATCAGGGAACTCTAAATACTGAACTCCAAGACTAAGAAAGTTTAAAAACTATCACTATTTAGCCAACCTGTACTTTTTTCCTACTTGAAAACATTTTTAATAATGTAATAAATTATATCTTTAATAATTTACACTTCTAATTTATAAATTTTATAAATCAGATCAAAAGTGTCAATTTCTAAAACTGACCCAAAAATCCAGCTAATAACTTTCATCATCAGCTATTAGGAACTAACCAACCTTTTTGCTATTCTTAGGAAGCTAATTATAGACATGTTCATTTGTGCACCTTATTATAATTTGTATCTGTCTGATAATCAAATATTTTAAACTATTTCTCCCCTGATGAATACTGTTGAAATTTATTTTACTAAAGTCTCTGGAAGGCAGTCCTGGTTCTTTATTAGCAGAGACAGGTAACGGTCAGATTTCTCTACAACCACTAATGATGTTTGGTTACCTAAATTATTAATAGAAATTAAGTCTCCCTTGTATAAGGGCATAGATAAGGTACCTGCTTCTTCAAAACTATCAGCTCTTATCTGTGCCCCAAAAAACTCAATCAAAAAAGAAGTAAAGGGCCTGGGGCTGCAGCTCAATGGTGGAGCACTTGCCTCACATGTGTGGGGCACTGGGTTCAATCCTCAGCACCACAATAAAGATATTGTGTCCATCTACAACCAAAAATATATTTTTTAAAAAAAAGAAGTAAAGGGGCTGAGGATGTCACTCAATGATAGAGCATTTCCCTAGCATGTGTGAGTCACTGGGTTCATTACATCCCCAGAACGATAGACAAAAACAAAGCAAAGGAGATGTATAGATAGTTCTCAAAAGATAACATTCACAGGTATATGAAAAAAAAACTCAATATCACTAATTATCAGAGAAATACAAATTTAAACCACCTCACACCTCTTATAATAGGTACAAGTTAATCATTTATTACAAAAGGAAAGTGTTGGTAAGGATGTAGAGAAAAGGGAAACATTGTACACTACTGGTAAGAATGCAAACTAGACAAAATTTATGTACAAATAGTCATGTCAGGTATTAATATGAAAACTTTAAAAAATATGTCTAATCACATAAGGGGATATGGTATATCAAGTCTACCATATCAATGGTATGGTATATTGGTCTACCTATAATAGACCAATTTGAAATGTTTATGAAAGTTTTATAGTAATTTTCCCATGTCAAGTGATGTCTGTGATGGGATACAAGTTATAAAAATTCAAGAATGCATATTTGCAATGAAATAAATTCTTACATCTTCATTGAGTGAGATTCTATTATATTAAGATTGACAGAGATAAGAGTGGAATCTTATTTTAAATAAGTAGCAGTTATATGGGAGCTGGAATGATATACATTCTCTAAGAACTATATTAGCTAATTTTTTTTTTCTTCTTTTTCCTCTGCTGGGAATGGTACTCAGGGCTTCATCCATGATAGGCAAGAGTTCAATCACTCTAAATATAATAGATGAGCACATTAGAATGCTGTATTTACTTCTAAAAGAAAAAAAAGACATGATACATTTATTTTTTGGTAAAAGAAACATGACTCCCAAAGCCATCCAATTTAATATAAATTGAGGGTAACTGCTACAACATCTCAAAAATATAGTTTGATTTAATTTCAAAGTACTAAACCCACATCATTTTACCTTTATTTTGCACCTAAAGTTTCTCATATTCTTTTATTAAGTCTCTGAAACTAGGATTCTGAAAAACAACTATCCAGTTACTAAAAATGAGCCCCAAAGTAGGAGTTGAAATGTCCCAAGTAGCAAAAATTTTCCCATAATTCTGTTTGCAATGATGTAAGAAATTTTCACACAAGACACTGAATAGAACTTTTCTTCTGAAATAAAGTGGGTGTGGTACAGTGAACAATCTGTACAGTTAACTGGTAGTTATTTTGCCATATAGTCCCCTGTAACTTCCTTATATTTTAGCAATGACTGTTCACAATTCTAACCAACCAAACCCAGTAAGGCACTCATAGCTTCTGCTTCAAACTAGCTCAATGATCTAAACCAAATCATAAAGCTTTTTGAGGTTATTAATTCTATCTATAAAAAATCAGACAAGATGAATTCTAAGGTTTCTTTCCCCTTTAATAATCTATATTACATTTTCTGACAGTCTCTTTTATATCTTTTTCAAGGGAAGCAAGGCAAAAATGTTGGTCTGTACAGAAAAGTTTTCTAGGCTTTCCTAACATTTTCAATAACCTCCTTGGAATCTAGAAAAGCTGATTCTCCCTTTATACCAAATGAACCCTAAAAATGAATGAGGCTGTTTCTGCTAAGAGTCTCCTTTTAATTAGTCTCCTTTTAGACTACTGGTTACCAATTCTAACTGGGCAAAGACCCTATGTCCTTCTTAGAGAGGAGCCTCATAAGCCATAATAGTTTCTCTCCCATTAAAGGTGTTAAGAGTTTGGTTTGGTTTGGTTTGATCTTTATGCCATTAGAAACATCAAGTTTTGCAAAGTGGTTTTATAAAGCTGGACAACTTAGCCCTTGGGATATGGATTCACCATATTAGCTAGAAAATGTGACAAATCTAAAGAGAAAAATTTTAGGTTATCAGCTTACCTTCCTGTCATAAGTTAATTCTGAAAGGTAAAATGAATGTTTCTATTTTAAATAGTTCTAATGTCATTTATTATAAAATAGAAAACCTCTTAAAATCTGTTTTCATCTCTTAACATAATCTTCAGCTAAAAAAGGTTAATAAACCAAAATGTTGAATATATAAATGGTTTAGGGAAATGCTTGTGAATTTGCATATTCTATATGCTAATTTATACACTGATCACCTCCTTTCTCCTTTTTCTCCTCCCCATAAATTACCAATAAAATATTATCATCTGGACAAATGCTCAAATATTTTGACTTTCTAGGTTTTCTACCACCGAAATAGTTGAACATTCCACCTATGTAACACATTACACTAATTCAATTTTGAAACTAATATTTGTTAAAATAAATCTATTAAAAGTAAATAAGCTTTAATCACTAAGCTGATTCACCAAAAAAAGGGGGTAGAAATATGAATTGGTTGAGTTCTCAACCATTCCATAACTCTAGCTCAATACACTCAAAACAACCCTGAACAATCTCTGAGTCAGCAAGAAATTTCCCACAATCCATGTCTGAAGGGAAGAGGAAAAGGTCTTCTCACCCAAGGCACTGAAGAGCTTTTCTTCTAAAACAAAGTGTATGAGGTACAGGGAAGAGGGAATAAAGGTAATCAGTTCCCTATCACTCAGTCCCCTATAATTTTCTTATAACTTCAAAAATAATAACTATTTGCAGCATCTAAACAATTACAGCCAATAAGGATATACTAGTTTCTGCTACAGAAAGCCAAGTGACCCTAAAAATATTCTTTATTTTTGAACAGATTATCAGGACATACATCAGAAAGTTTAAGAGACTAATACTCAGGAATTTTTAATTCTCATCATAATAAAATTAAGACACTAATTAAAAATTACTCACTTAAGTATATTTTATGTCTGAGCTGACAAACTGTGAAAATTACCAGATTTATAAAAATTTACTCAGAAAAATATACAAATAATATGTACCATGTATATGAACACATAAAAACTTTGTATATTGACTACTATGAGATAATCTAATCTAGTTCATTGATAAAAGAAAATTGGGGCAAGTCCACCTATAGTATCGATGGTGATTTATTAATTTACTTAATATAATTTGTCAGTTAATGTGCCTGTTACATAACAGAGGTTCTTATATCAAATGAGAACCACAAATAACGACCAGCAACCCATCTAGTTTGCTTTACATTAAGAGATGAAAATCACCAACACCAGTATGTCTGCTGAGGAAAGTAGCAGAAAAAGATAAGCATGGGAATTATGCCAAATTGACCCCAAGCATTCCAACCTTATCCATGGACAGGAGGAATAAATAATAATAAACAAATCCAGTTTATTCCTATCTTCCAACAAACCAAATCTAACTTGAATCTATCTTCAAAAAGCTGGAAATTGAAGAAGGGAAATGGCATTTATTTATTCCACTCTCCCAATGCTTCATTTATAGATCTTCAATTATATACTTCCTTATTTATGGAGGCAGTATCATAATCTTCCTCTCTACCCAAATTTATATTACAGCTTTAGAAGTTTTCAACATCTATATAGATGTTAGAGTTTCTATAATAATCATCCTTTACTCCATGCCTGACCCTGTTACTGCCCCAAATCATGCCACTTCAAAAAAATGAACTCCGACATTTTACTTTTCTCCTCTTCTACATCTCTCATGCCTTGCATTACATCTCACAATTTCAGAATTCCTCAGTTTTCTACCATCTCCCTGTTCTGGACTCAGTTTCATCCCTATTGGCTAAACAGTTGCGTGAATTACTTAACCTCTTTTTGCCCAGTTTACAAACATTCATAAAATGGGAATAATAGTATATAACTTGTATTCACTCACTTATTCAACAAGTATTTGAGCCCATTCTATATTATGAGCATTAGGAATATAAGAACTTAATTTGAATCTTCTATGAGAACTGTACATAAAACATAATACAGGGCACATAATATGCAACATTTGGCACAGCTGACCATCTAAGCCTCTCTAACACTTTAGTTTCCCCAAACTATACCACTCTGATAAAATCTCAACCTTAGATTAATGCTATATTCTGATCTCCCTCATCAAAGACATCTAAGGAAATCACAACTATACAGATATGTTTCCATGTAAAAATGTGTGGTTTCCTATCTCAGTAGGATCCTCATGTTGACCAACTAATGATTTCATTTTTGGTCAGCTCCTTCTCTGTCTTCTTTGTGAAGCTCCTTTTTTCTCTTCTTGACTCTGAAACATTAATGCTCCCCAAGAGTCTACCTTCTGCCCTCATTTTTTTTTTCTTTTCAAAACACACATGCTCCCTAAATGGCCCCATGTTTCAATCATAAGCCAATTAATTCTTAATTCAGAATTTTCAGCTCAGGACTCCCATTTAATCTCACAGCATCAGATACAAGACAACTGCCTCATTAGAACTCTCCTGCTGCAAATCTATCATGTCAAGACTCAAAATATATAAAACTGACTTCCTTATCTTCTCCTAAAGTATTTTTATTCATACAGCTCCCCTTCAGTGTCATCACCATCCATGTAGTCACCCCAGTTACATAATTAACCTGGCATACTTCCTTCCCCTCACTGATCATTTCCAAGCATCAAGTCATACTGTGCTTAATATTTCCCAATAAAAATATGTAGAATCTGAAATATTTCCTCTTCTCCATTTCTATTAACACAGTCCTAGTTTAAGCCCTCATCAATCCTTTTATAGTGCCAACTACTTCCCAAATGGTCTCACTGACTCCAAGCATTTTCCTTCAAATTTATCCTCTACAACAGATAGCATAGTGGTTTATTAAATCTAAATACAATCAGATTAGGCTCCTGTTTAAAACTTCTGAATGGCTTCCCAGAGCACAGACTAAGAAATCAAGTTCAAGCTCCTAAATATGGCATAAAAACACTCTTCACGATTTGGTTTCATTATCTCTCCAGACTCACTGCTCATCTCCCTCTGCCTCTTTATTTTATACTCCCACCAACACAAGTCTGCTTGTATTTTCAGGACATATTACATTACTCATGTGCCTTTCTTCCTATTATCCTCTATGCT
The DNA here is from genome assembly GCF_902686455.1 of Sciurus vulgaris. NCBI lineage: Eukaryota > Metazoa > Chordata > Mammalia > Rodentia > Sciuridae > Sciurus > Sciurus vulgaris. Next base: position 42,763,911 of record NC_136473.1, read on the forward strand.
GGTCCTCTGTTCCTGTTTCCCTGTCCTCCTCACTTCAGTTCTCAAGTACACACACAAAATCAATTTCATCAAAATCAACCTAACCCCTTTTCTCTCCTCCTTCCCCTGCATATTTCAGACACAATCTCTTTGACTAAACATTTTTCAGCCATCCTTTCCATTTATTAATAACATAGCAACTGCCCATATTAAACATGTTTTGATTCTATTCCTCACTTGACTGTGAGTTACTTAAGTGCAGAATCAGTTATATTCATCACTGCATTCCTGTCAATTAGCACATTACCTAGAACACCAGAGGCAATCAATAAATGTTTGTTACATTATATTATCTAATCTCATACTAAGAACAGCTAGGAAGTCATCAAGTGCCAAACTGTAAAGTTATATAAAACTGAAAATGAGAAGGTAGGGATTTATTTTTCCTTTCTGAATGTTAATTGCTATTATTAAAATGCTACCAATCAGTTCTAGAGATGAGCTGCCACTTCACTCTACAAAGACCAGACTTTTATATTTTCTTAGTTCATTCTCTAAATGGTTTCAGGTCTATACTAAAAATGTTAATAATTTATAAAATGTATCTTAAAATGTTCTGACATCAGGAAGACATCCTGTGCCTAGAACAGGATGTGCTTGGAAGAAAAGGGAGCACAAGAGAGATTTGAAGCCACAGAATAAATAACATAATTATACTTAATGATTCATTTAATCCAATTTCTAAAAGAAAATTAATACAAATACCTGTTGTCCTTTCCAGTAATGCACACGAACTATGGAGTATCACAGCAATTTAAAAATTAATTTTAACCAGGTGCAGTGGCACATGCCTGTAATCCCAGTAGCTTGGGAGGCTGAGGTAGGAAGATCATACGCTCACGTTCAAGCCAGCCTCAGCAAAAGCAAGGCACTAAGCAACTCAATGAGAACCTGTATCTAAATAAAAATACAAAATAGGGCTGGGGATGTGGCTCAGTGGCTGAGTACCCCTGAGTTCAATCCCCAGGACTAATAATAATAATAATAATAAAATTATAAAAATGAAATCAATGTGTTTCTCACTTTCAGAGAAACAGTCCATGAAGAATATATGTATATATATATGTGTGTGTATATATATATATATATATATATATATAAACCCCAAATGAGCCAGGGCTATAATTTGCTGTCCCATGTTATGCTGCGATGGATTAAATTTAAGTAATATTAAAACATCCTAAATTATGTGACCTACTCTCCCTAATACAGAAGTAGAACAAAACAAATTCCACATGTGGGGAGTACACTCATCACTACTCAGTTTTCTGAACAACCCAAATTATCTGACTTGATAGTTATAGCTATAAACTGCTATTCATTTATATGGATTCTTAAAAAAAATGTCTTTACTCAGCTCCAAGAGCTCCTTCTTATTTAAAAGTAAGTAACTGCTTACACTATGTTACATATGTGCATAATCTTACAGAAGAGAAACTGGCCATTCAAGCAAATTGAAAAGGAAATACTGGCACTCTGAAGAATCTCTAAAGTGAATTTAGGCTATATCCATCATTTCTGCTCTAAAGGAAAAATCATTAGCACTCATGTGTTTTGCCTGACAAAATCATGTGTCACTGAAAGTTAATCTATTTGAAGCAGCTAACAAAAAGTATCACAAAGAAAAGCAGAAATACTTAGACATGACATATATTTAAACATGTGACTACAGGATAAGATCTCTCAAGTAAGACCCTCTACCATAAAAGCTCTAAATAGAGTGTGACTCTGAATAGGTAACTAATTATTGCTCTAAAGGATCCATCACATTCTTCTCTCTTTAACTGTGCCTCATTTTAGGATATTAATACTAAAGTTTACACAAATCACTTTAAATTGCCCAATTTTTCTATTCACAATTTAACTCTACTCTACTACAGAAATTTCCCAAAAGTATCATGTCAATATCCTTAAATCAAGTATTGCTTCCCCAAATGTATGCATGCTACTATTAAACTTTCTTATTTTAAATTACAACTCCATCAACCCATTATCTGAAGGTCACTATCACCAGATAAGTGATATATGGTGATATTATGGCCAGATCTACAATTAAACAGATACTTTTCCCTACCTTCTACTCTCATCTCATGAACACATGGGCACACATTTCATTTAAAAGTTAAGCAATGCCATGCAGTATATAATTTACCAATATGTTTTACATTCTCAGTTATAAGAGGGAATTAGATAACCATTTCATTATAGTTTGACAATATGCAGGCAAACTTCAAAACTAGCACCTGTTTATTAAATAATATTGGAAAAGATGGCCTACTTCCTCTAGAGATCTACTTCATGTGGTCTTTTCTAGCCTTATGGTTAAGTGCATATACTATGGAGCCAGATTATCTAGGATTGAATAGTGGGTCCACTTACTGGCTGCATGATTTTAGGTGACAATTTTTTTGTGTCTCAGTTTTTTGACCCATCAAACAAGCATAATGATTTCTTGTAATGAAGATTAAATGAGTTGACATTTTAAACTAATTATAATAGTGCCCGAAAATAAGTGCTGCTTGATAAAAGTAAGATTGTGAAACAAAATATGTTCATAAATGTAAACACAATAGTAACAATAAAAGACGAAATACATGTCTTAAGTTACAAAAATATAATAGGGTAAGGGAATGCCTTTTTCAAACTTCCTAAAACATAGACAATAACCAGAAAATATGTAAAAGTAGTAAACATGTAAATTTTATTCTTTAAAAAAAATAGAAGAATTTAAAATTTCTATATTCCTTGAAATAAATGCATATTGGAGTATCTCACAACAAGGGTAGAAATTATGCTCAATTATATACAAAGCTAGTACTAACTAAAAATATCCAAAAAAAACTGATTACATTTGAGAACTGATAAAGAATAAATATACATGTGCAGGAAATACACAGCAAATACTGCACTATACTCAAAGTGATTCAGTTTAGTTATCATTTTTAATTAAATGTTGGTTATCTGAAGCAACCAACTATTATCAGTAACTAGTAATATCAAACATTAAAGAATTCTATAAAGTAAATACAAAGAATAAACATTTGAGAATTCACTATCCAGCTTTTTTTAAAAAAAGAAAAAACATTACCTGACCTCCAATATGTACTGTGTCCTCACTCATCCCTAAATGTTATCATTCTCTTTAGAGTTGTACCACATATATTTGTATCCATAAATTATATTATTAATGTTGCATACTCTTGAATTTTATATAAACAGAATCATGCTGTATATTCTGATTAGTATAATTCCAACACTATATTTCTGACATGACATAAGTTGTGGAGTCTAGGTGTAACCCATTTGTAGTCAGTACTGTACAGCATTCTATTACATAACTGTACCACAATTTATCCTACTGTTGATAGGTTATTTTATTTATTTTTTGTTACTGTGAGGAGTGCTATATGTAGCACTCCTGGTTTACCTGTATATAGGTTTTCCTAAGACATAGGAGAAAAAGATTACAGTGTACAAAGTGCATCTTCAACTTTCTTTAAGGACAAAGTATTTTCCACAGCAGAAGTTCCAATTTGTGTTAGCATTAATATGGCTATATGTTATGTTGCTTCAAATCTACATGAATATCATTTTGCTTTTGATTTTTGAGACCATGGGGGTATGAAATGTCTTCTCACTGTGGTTTTAATTTGCATATCTTATTATTTGTGAGGCTGAATATCCTATGTAGGCTGATTATATTGAAATGCTTGGGACCAGAAATGTTTCCGATTTGAGATTTTTTTTCCAGATTCTGGAATATGTGCATATACACAATAAGATATCTTGAGGATAGGACCCAAATCTAAACATGAAATTTCATTTATGTATGTAGAAGTCTTATACACATAGCCTGAAGGTAATTTTATACAATACTTTTAGTGTGCCTGTGTTCTGTAACTCATCTGTCACATTAGGTCAGATGTGGCACTTAAGTCAGTTTTGGGAGCATTTCAGATTTCAGACTTTCAGATGAGGAATAGTCAAGCATGTAATACGCTTATTGGTCAAATGAGTTTGTTCTTTTATGAGGGCCTATTACAAGTCTTTTTTCAGTTTCCTATTAGGTTGTCTTTATTTCATCAAGTAGATTTTTATATATGATAAATATTAACAATCACCACATCCTTTAGAGTATCTATTAGTGAAAAGAAATTCTTAATTTGTATATTACTGCCAATCTTTTGTTCTGCTTTATGCCTTTTTATCTTATTTACACAAAGTCATATAGATATCCTACTCTATTATCTTTACAAAAGGTTAGCTTTATTTTATATTTAACTTTACCTTTAGATTTACATCCATAATCCAGATGAACTGGTTTTTCTAAATAATGTGAGGAACTTCTTTTCCATTTAATTAACCAATGATGACAATTATCAAAAGCCTCGTCCAGTTTCCACTGATTAGCAATTCAGTGGCATCACAGATCAAGTTTCCTAAATGAGTTACCTTGTCTCTTAGCTCTTCCCTTTAAGTTTTAGAATCAAAGTGTCAACTTCCGCAAACCTGTTGATATTTTGATCATATGGCATAGAACCTATGGATAAAACTGTGAAGAAATGACATCATCACAACATTCAATTTTTATCCATGAACATGGTACATTATGCTCTTTCTTTAGTTCTTCCAAAAATGTTTGATAATTCTCATAAAGATACTGCATGGTGTTTATTAGATTTATTCATATCATTTTATACTACTGTAATGATATGAAGTTTTTCATTGCATATGTCAGCAAAGAGTTTTAAAATGTAATTGACATTGGTATAATGACTTCTGCATCCAAATTTAAACTTTGTGTAATCCTAACAATTCATCTGTGGATTTTTCTGGACCACATACATAGTCACATAATCTGCAGATACTGATAGTTTTATTTTTCCTTTTAATGCTCCTAGCTTTTTAAAAACTTACTGCATTCACTATACCTCTAGTACAAGGTTGACTAAAAAGTGACATTAAAGGGCACTCTTGTCTTTTGCCTTATACCAAAGGGAACAAATGCCTTCAATACTTTACCACTGATGTCATAGGTTGAGCTGGAGATTCTCTTTGAATGAAAAAAGTGCCTTCTTGAGGTTAAGAAAGGGCCTTTTTATTCACTGACTCACTGAAAGTTTTATCATAAATGGATCTATTGAGATATTCAAATGATTCTTTTCCTTTAAATCCCTAATGTGGCAAATTACATTAATTGGTCTTCTATTATACACCAACTTTGAAATTCTAATATGGCCCCAACTTGATTAAGATGTTTTACTTTCTTATACATGGCTGTATCAAGTAAGATGGTATTTATTAATTTAAGTATTTATGTTTGGGTTAAGAAATGTGCTGCAATTCTCATTTCTCATACTTTACTTTTAGCTTCATAAAATAAGGGTTTTTTCCAAGTTATGTAATACTTTCTATAAGTCTAGAATTTTTATTCCTTGGATGTTTTGTGGAACTTGCTAGTAAAATTGTCTGGAGTTGATACTTTTCTTTGTTGAGACTACTTTTCTTTTGTTTTAAGTCTATTCAATTTTCTACTCCTTCCTGAGCCAGCATGAGCTGTATTTTCCTAGGAATCTGTTCATTTAATTAAGCTTTTATATTACCTTAGATAATGACTAAAATGATCAATAAAGTTGATCATTCCTCAACTACAGATAGTAACACTCCTTTTTTTTTCCAGATACTACTTTGTGACTTTTCTTTTCCACTATCTTGCCAGTAGTATGACAGTTCTATTGGTTTTCTCAAAAATCTATTTTAACTGCATTTTCTTCTCTGATTTATTATTATCCAGTTCATCAAATTATATCTCTTCTTTATTTTTTTCCTTTTACTTCAATTAAGGGGCACACCATTATTCTTTTTCCAATTCTTAGGAATGCATGCTTATTAATCTTCAGGCTTTATTTTTGTAAGGTAAGTAAGTCTATAAATCTCCATAAAGTATCATCTTAGTTACATACAAGTTCTGATACATATTATATGCATAGAAATTTATACATAATTGTATTGCTAATTATACATATTTTCTAATTTTCCCTACAAATTTTTCTTTGACTTACAAGTTACTTGGAAATAAACATGTCAATTTCCAAACATACAAGGAAATTTTGTTACTTGCAGCTAAGTTAATGGAACTGTAAACAGAATGTAGTATGATACTAACCCATGGAAATTTGTTATAATTATTTATATTTGGAATATAGTAGCTGTTGGGCACAATATTCCATACATGTTGTTTAGAGCAAGCTTGTGTATCTATCATTAAAATCTTTTTTGTTGATTTTTCTCTGCTTGTGCCAACATTTATTAAGAGAGATACTTCAAATGAACCAAAATGAATTTGCCTGTATCCTTAATATATTTTGAAAATGTATTATAAGTTTTACACTAATTAAAAATTATATCTTCCTTTTATCACAACTTAGTGACCCTTATTCTCTAAGCTAGATTTTTTGCCTCCAAGTCAACAGTGTATGATACTAAGTTAGTCACAGCTTTTTCTGGTTAGTATTAAGGCATGTTGGGTTTTTTTTTTTTTTTTTCCACCTATTATAGTTTCAAGCTTTCTATATGCTTTTTATTTTTATTTTTTATTGGTTCTTTTTAGTTATACATGATAGTAGAATCCATTTAGATAAAATTATACAAGCACGAAGTATATCTTATTCTAATTAGTACCCCATTTTGTGGATGCACACAATGATGGGATTCACTTTGGTATTTTCATATATGTACACAGGAAAATTATGTCAGATTCATTCCACTGTCTTTCCTGTTCCTATTCCCTTTCCCTTCCCTTCATTCCCCTTTGTCTAATCTACTAAAATTTTCATCTTCCCCTCCTCCCCGTTAGTGTGGTTTAGCTTCGACATATCAGCAAAAACATTCAACCTTTGGTTTCTTGGGATTGGTTTATTTCACTTAGCATGATAGTCTCCAGATCCACCCATTTACTGGAAAATGTCATAAAATCATTCTTTTTGTGACTTGAATTTTTATTCAATACAAGAATTAGGCCCGAAATGCAGTATTTTGAATAAGAAACATTCAGGTAAATAAAATTTTATATTATCTAGAATTGGAGAGTTTTATAATGCGTAGATATTTCAATTCAGGCAATAAGATAGCCCACTTACTTATCAGCTTCATTTAGCATAATAATCAAGTACTGTACCATTCCAGTTTAAAGACTGGCAAAAATTGTCCAATTGAATTATATTAAATATCTATGGTAGAAAACAATAGTCAAAGTACAAAACTCCAAGTTCAATAATAGGCTCATAAATGAAGATCTACACAGAACTATTAATAAATGCCAGAGGGGCTGAGGTTGTGTATCAGTGGTATAGCACTTGCCTAGCATGTGTGAGGCACTGGGTTCAATGCTCAGCACCACATATAAATAAATTAATAAAATAAAGGTCTATCAATATCTAAAATTTTTTTAAATAAATAAATGCCAGGAATAATCTAGAAAGTATCTAGCAACAATAAATGTAGAATATTTTACATCTTTAGAGAGCCATAATTAATGGCAGTAAAACTACCTCATTCATTAGGATTGTAAATCCACACACATTCGTGACTTATTCATTTGGAAAGAAGGAAGAGTGAAAATATGCAATTCCCTGTAAAAGTGCAGAGCACAGAAGTGCACAACCAAGTTGGTGTATAGATTTCAGTCACCAACTCTAAACTATGGCCATTTATACTTAGTAAAGTATGCCTCTCACTGATAAAACAATGATGGTAGAAGTGGAGTGGTGATAGTGATGATGGTGGCAGCACCATTTCAAAGCAATTGCTATATGATCTATTATAATTATAAGGATAAGCAAAATCTCAGGGAAGCAAGATGAATCAATTTTTACTTTTACAGTTTTCACACTTTAAGTAGAGCAAGAATATATCTAGATTTTTAATCATACTAACACAATATAGCAAGAAATATAAAATGATGAATTATAATTCCTCATCACATTCAAGATAGAATCTGCTCATCTGCTTCCCACATAGCCTCTCTAGCTATTGCTTCCACTCACTCTACACAGTTAAGCCAAATGTGATTTGCAGGTGTCACAATGTGGGTCTCATGCCTTTATATATACTATTCTCTCTGTGTGGAATTATAATGTTCCACACCTTCACTATGATAATCCAGACACATCCTTTAAGACTCAGTTTAAGCTCAATCCCCTTTATGCATATGGGAAAGAGTATCACACCTGTAACCAACTATATTTTAAGAGTTTGTTTTCCAATTTTCTTCCCTACTACACTGTAATCTTCTTAGGGTAAGGTACTGGATCTGTCATCTTCAGTCATACTGTCTACTACACAGTAATCCATCATTTTCATTATACAGATGAACAAACTTAGGCCCAGATGAATTTATTTTCCCAATTTCATAAACCAGTTAATGGCAGATTCAATATTAGAATCTGACTCTGTCACCCAGTTCAATGCTCCCATGAATGTACCAGATCAAAAGGAATTATGCATTAATACACAGTGCAAAATAAACACAGAACTAAAAGAAATATGAGTAAGTAAATAAATTTCTGTAATCAACTTACCAAAATTCAATGTAACTAAATTTTTCTTTAGCACTAGCAAAGTGAGGGGCAAAACATATAACTAAAAATCATTAAGATCAAGCATTCATACCAAAGATAAAATTATGTCCCTCAATTACTTCAAAATAAATGTTAGGTTTAAATAAACAACCCATGTAGAGAGAGAAGCTATGGAATGTGAAAAGAAACTCGTATAGTGCTAAACTCATTAAAGCTTTGTAGGAAATAAGAGACCTCAGAGAAAACATTCACATTCTGCTTAACTATGGCCATCCTTTGGCATCTTTCTCTGAAACTGTAAGTTTTTAAATAAAGTATTGATGATTTAATTAAAAATGTGTGAGGGACACAAGAAATCTTGAAATCACGGATGAAATACAATGCAATTATCTTTTAAAAAAAATGTTTAAACCAGGGAAGTAGGATTCATGTTCCTCAATAATCCTTAGCTTTGGTTCTTAAGTAAACCCTGAAAACTACATTTTAAAAATTTGAACACAAATTCTCATATTGAATTTTAGGGAGTAAAGACTAAATTTTGGTTCTTGCAAATTACTGAAGGCTGACTCAGGCTGGTTTGTAGATGAAAAGTAAAACAGAGTATGGACAGTAATTAACCTCATATGGGTCACAGACCTAAATGTCAGAGCTATAAACTTCTCATAAAAATGGATCAAATCTTCAAATCTTCACCTTGAGTGAGCAACACTTAGAACACAAAAAGCATGAGTCTAAGAGAACAAAATTACCAACTGATCTTCATCAAAATTTAAAACTTGTGTAACAGTATATCTTGTATGTAATTATATCTCAATAAAGTTAGTTAATTAAAACACACACACACCTGTCAAAAATATCACTAAGGAAATTAAAATATAAGCCACAGAAAGGCATAAAATATTTAAATCCTATATCCAGCAAAGAACTTGAGTCCCAAATACACAAAGAATTCTTACAACTCAATAAAAAAAAGTTAAATAATTCAAAATGGACAAATGATTTGAATAGACATCTCACAAAAGAAAATAAACAATTGGTCTATAAGTATACCAAAAGATCTTCAAAAATAATTAGTCTCAGTAAATACAAATGAAAACCAAAGTGATACTACCACAAACCTATCAAACTGACTAAATTTAAAAGCCTGAACATGTGTCTACAAGAACTTGAACTCTCACACATTTGCTAGTGGAAAGTAAAACTGCTACAACCACTCTACAGTTAGAGAGTTTCTTACCAAGTTGACCATATAGTCACAGTATTATTCAGAAATTTATTCTGAGTGTTTACTCAAGAGAAAGGTCAGTTTATATTTACATAAAATTTGCATGTGAAAGCTTACAGGTTTATAGCAAAAAAAAAAACCAGAAACAATCAAAATTAATAGGTCCATTGTAGCTGAATGGCTACACAAATTGAAATACTACTCAGTAATATAAAATAAATGAACTACTGGTACATACGAACATTACGAAGAGCTAAAGAAAGAAGACAAAAAGGAATATACTGTGATTCCAATTCTAGGAACAATAAATCTAATCACTAGTGACCAAAAGCAAATATATCATTGACTGCTTAGGGTCACAGATGGAGAGAACTGGCTGAAATTGGGTACAAAGGAACTCTGGGGATGATAAAATAATCTAGACATTGATTGTGGTGATGGTTATACATGTATTATGTGTGTGTATGCATTCATCAAAAATGTGAAACAGTATATCTTGTAATTATTCCTCAATAAATTAAAACAAACAAACACACACACACACACACACACACACCATAGGTATGGTTTTAACTTTTGTCTTAGGACTGCCCTTATCTATAACAAAGGAACATGTAACATGTAAGACACCTATCTTCTCAAAATATTCCATGTCAAAAGGATGTATGAAAAGCACAAATTCAATACTGCTTAGGTTATTCAAATATAAAATACACAGTTTAGTGCCCTTGGGGTTGGATTCTTTGATTTGTTCAACAGAATAAGAATAGGGTTTTATCCTTGAAGTCCATGTCAATATCACAACTAAAACTAATATGGTAAGGTCTCTTTCAATATAATACTCCTTAAAGAGTCCAAGGCGACCCTCCTCTAGCTAAGAAAAATATCACAAGCAGCACTAAGATGAAACTTCAGTAGGCTGGTAACATAGCTCAGAGGTAGAGAACCTGTCTATTGTGCCTGATGTTCAATCCCCAATAATACAAAAATTAAAAAATGAATTTTAATAAGATGAAACTTTAGTGTGTTTTACCAGACTACTGCTGATTTAACAAACAGCCTTGTCTAAGACTAGAACAACTAAGTAATGCCTAGGTTAAAGCTACAGAAACAATGGACATAATTTCTAGAAAAATTCTTTAAGATGTAGTTACATTAGTTAGCATTAATATCAGACAAGAAATTGTGAATTGATGTAAGATATGTTTAAAACAAACTTAATAAAATTTTAAATGAACATTTATTAAATGCTTAAATATACACTAGACACAATGTTTCACATGCCTCACTAAACCTTCCCAACTCTTAGATTATCACATCCATTTTACAAAAAAGGAAATGTAAACACAGGGAGACTAATTTAGCCAAATAAGACAGCTAGTAAAATACAAGATCAACCAAAAGTCTTAACTACTATACATGCTCCCCTTAAAAAAAAAATAGTATTTCAAAAGGTGAATTCCAGAGGCATATGAAAGATCAAACTAACTATGAAATGAATAGAAGAAATTCTAGGAAAGCATTTTTGTAATAGATGGATTAGGAAGGACTTTTTACTACCCTCAAAGAAAAAAAACTGAGCTTTGAATACACTGAAATTAGGAATTCCTGTACCATAGTCAAAGTCAACAGATGATTGACACATTGGGAATTATTGAATACACCAGAAATTCTAAAACTCAACAAAAAGAGAAAACCAAAAGGATAGACAAAGTTGTCAATAGGCCAGGAATGGAAAGGGGAAACCAAATGGCTAAATAGACATGAAGAAATTATCAACCTTCTGATAAACAGTAACATAAAGCAACCAAGAAATTCTATTGAACAACTGTCAAATTAGCAAAATGCAGGATATTATACAGCACCAAAATGGCAAAAATGAAGTAACAGGAATTCTTATACATTGTTGGTAAGGGGGGAAATTGTTGCCATTTTGAAAAACAATCTTGTAGAATTTTGTGATATTAAATTAATGATTGACCTATAACTGGCAACATGATACCTGGATATGTCCCCGGAGAAACTTCCACAGCCATTAGTGACACAAAGGAAGTCACTTAGTACAGAATTATTTGTATCCAAGAGTTGGAGTCAACCTGGGCATCCATTATTCGATTAATTAATAAGCAATTTGTGCTTACTATACACATGAAATACTACAGTTAAAAACAATGAATTAGATGTACATTCAGTAACATGAACAGATCTCAAACAAGGCCATGTAAAAATAAAATAAAGAACAAAGGAACAGTCACATAAACACACATAAAGAACTACAAAATTTTACAAGAGCTATGTACCAAGGACATACCTAAAAACACACTGGATTTAGTAAAATCAGAGGTATGGAAAAGGAAATGGGTGTGGAGATTGGGAATGATGACAATGTAACTCAAATGAGAGTATTCCTCTAAATAAGACTAAACTAACTGTATGCACCTGGAATGTTCTAAGCAATATAGTTACATAGACTACTATAGATTGAGGCATATGTTTTAGAAATTCAATTTATACAAGATATTTTGGTTTTAATTATGATAAATTTGAAAGTGGCATCTAATTTTTATAACTATGACATAAATATGCACAAATGATCCAATAAAAGGAATACTAAACTAGTAATCTGAGAAGCTGTGATCTAGTCCAAGCTAACTGGTAATGTATCTCTTGGAATCTATTTAACTGTAAGAGGCTTTGGGTGATTCTCTCAAATCCATCCAGTTCCAAAATTATTTCACTTTACTTTCTTAATACTCAATCATATAAAATTATTTTCTCATACTCCAACTCCTCCCTCCCCTGCTGCTGCCCTGCCCCATCATAAAAGCAAAACACCCCTGCCAAAACACCAAGTGTATCACAAAAACATTTAAAAAATGTTATACTAATAGAAATAATCAGCAACTTAGTTTTAGGGTAGAAAAGAGAAAACATAAAAGAGATACAGTGATTTCACAGCCTTTTCAAGTACCAACAAAGAAAAAAGCAACTTGAGTCCTGGTTTAGGCAATAATCTCCATGATGGATTTTATTTAGTATATGCTATCCCACATGCCACTATATCTGTCTGGCATTACACCTTCTCAAAGCACATGTTCAAGTATCTTCTGAAGTTTCTACTTAAAGACTAAATTTCAGTTCAACTATAAAAATTTTTGGATAAAATATGATATTGGACATGACAATCTTTCACATCAAAAATTATGATTCAAAAAATTGATAATATTTTAAATCAGCAAACTAGTTACACCCTGAACATGATCTACTTAACAACAAACAAACAAATGCCAATCCTTCTGTTAGAACTATGGATTATAGACTTCCAGAATAAAGATATCAAGTCTAGGAATACAGCTCAGTTATGGAGGATGCCCAAAGCTCTCAGGGGGATCCACACACCATGCCAGGAAAAAAAAAAAAAAAGTGAAATCAAAATAGATTGTAAGTTGGTGACCATGAATACTAACTGAAATTTCTAAAGAAGAGCAGCATCCTATTTGATAACGTTACTATCAGAATATTTTAAATATCTAAAAATTTGAAATTAGGAGACTTTAAAAAAGGAAAACAGGATTTTTGGTATAGAATACAGCAATAAACATGAGAAATTACATAATTTGTAGACTTACAGTTCATTCATTTTTAAGTTTAAATATGGATGGGGACGGGAAATGAAAGGGAATTAAGAGATCACAAAATATCAGTTACCAATAATTTCTGCACAGACGTAGCTATTATTGCAAGAGATGATTTTTACAGGCTACTATAATATAAGGTCTTTTATGAACAGATATAGTTTATACCTCAAACTCCATGTGTCAATCTCAATAAATATAAAATTCTAATCATGATGAGAAATGTACATAATAGTCCTCATTTATTGTTTCACGATTTGAAAGTTTTAAACAACTTTTACTTAAGTATATAATTGCCCCATTTTATTATTAGTTGCCGTTACTCTCTTACTATGACTAAATTTTAAATTAAATTTTATCCTAGCTATGTATAGGAAAAAACAGCACTGTATATAAAGGTTTCAGTACTATTCAAGATTTAGGGGCACTGGTAGGACATCTTGGAACATGTCCCCCTTTAAGAGAGGATTGCTGTACAGTTGTGTGCTGCATAACGAATGTTTTGGCCAGTGGAAAAACTGCATATCCAGTGGTGATCCTCCATTGTATTGCTTGGTGATATAACAGTCATCTTAATTTGTATAATACACTGATATTTTCACACACTGATAAAATCTCCTAATCACACATTTCTGAGAGTATTCCCATATTAGTAACTGATATAAAACTGATACAGGACTATATACAGTCTATATACTATATATCTTCTCTACATAGCAAACACATATTAAATAGCAGAAGCAGTTTGAAGAAATAAATCAGAAAAATTAACTTCTTAGAGAATGAAAAAATAATCTAATAAAGTTCCATAGATTTAATAAAAATATACATGCAAACTTGGTTTTTGTTTTGTGTTTGCTCTTCCTTTGAAAATCTTTCCATGTATCTACATACATGATATACTTCCCAAGTATGTTTTAACAAAATTAATGAAGTATGTTCTAAGTGTCAATTTTTATTCCTGAAAACAATCCTAAAGAAAATTTTACTTACTAAAGAACACTGTTATTTAAATAATACATTGTCATATTTTCCAGCAACCCAGTGTCAAGTTAAAAATCAGCATAACCCACCTCGATAAAGTTTAAAATCCAGACTTGCTCACTCTATATTGGAAACTTTTATGTGGCAAAACTGATGTCCTAAAATGCTGCTTTTAGGAATATAATATTCAAAACACTGTCTAATCCAAAGAAAAGATTATTTCCTTTGGTAATACCTAAAGATAAGATTCACGTTTTTAAAGATGTATGTCTTTATTATCATTTCATAACAATTCAAGTGCATCTTTGAAAACTGCTGCAGTGGTCAAAATATATTTACCTTGCCTTATGTCAATTGGGTGACTCCTCTGTGTACAACAGTGAAGTTCAAATACAAAATTTTAATTAGTGTCACAACAAAACATTTTCTACTACATACGTATCAATCTATACAACTTTTAGCCTATGTCATAGTTATTCAGCTAGTAATGTGTGCATCATTATAATTTAAAAGGATATTTTTTTAAAAATATTTTTAGTTATAAACACAATACCTTTATTTATTTATTTTTATGTGGTGCTCAGGATCAAACCCAGTGCTTCACATGTGCTAGGCAAGCACTCCACCACTGAGCTACAACCCCAGACCTAAAAGGATCTTTTTAAAAATCACTTTTTCAGGGCACTTTTCTAATTTAAAATTTTCCAAATTTTCTCTCAATTTTGCACTTTTATTTTAGCTTATAGCTCTATTAGAAATACATTTCCCATAAATTAATAGTCACGCTGCAAAGATTAAGAAATCTTTTTCAACCTTAAATACTATTTCTACAATTTCATCAAGTCATCTAATCACTCATTGCACTCTTGCACCCTAATGCATGTCTTCTTTCAACATCTGTATGATTTTTCTCCTGTTCTGCAATTCAACATAGGTAGTTAAAAGTAGGAACAGCATAATTCCATATGATATTGCATCTGTGTCTACATGTGGCTCTAATCACACACTTAGAAGTGATTTATACAAAGAAAAGCAAAAGGAGGCATAAAAACACAACTATGAGAAATAATTATGCTATTATTTTTTAAATATTATTCCCCAATTTGATAGGAATTTCTCATCACATGCTTCAAAGCTACTAAAACTGCAAACAGGAGGTAGGGAATTTCAAAAATATTGGGAGACTAAAAAAGGAAACAAAACAAGACGTATTAAACAAATATTTATCATGCTTTTATATCAGGATTATCTTAACAAGTAATTGATGTTTACTATTTATAAAATGCTTTTAAGTTATGCTTTATGCTCAATTACATACATCATAATTCTGTAGTAAAGTTTTTCAATTCATCAAAAAGTGAATCATACCTATTTAACTATTGAACTCTTAGGAATTAGAATACAGAATTAAAGAAATACCTGACAGGAAATGAAAAACTATATTTGTGTGTGCATGCACGCACGCACGTGCACATGCACACACTATCCATGAAAAGTTCATACAGGCTAACCCGGCTAACCTGACAATTCAGGTAACACTTTAATTCAAGACTACTGCACTATGGTACTGGTATGAATACATTTATGGAAACACCATTAAAAATAATTAGGAAAATAAATATTCCTAACATTCAACTTAATGAAAGGCTTAAAGTTTATAGTTATATTAATATAATCTTAGGGACACACACACACAAAAGATCAAACACATTAAGTTCTATGCAATTATGTATATGTAAAAGTAATAATTTTAACTTACATACTTTGCTGAAAGTAGTAATTCTTTGAATACAAGCAAGCAACAATTAATAAACTATAGAGACTGCACTTAAATCCTCAAATCAAATATACCCTTAATTTATAATAAGTAAATTTACAATGTATACACTATCAATTCTTAACTAAGGAAATGTGATGGGGAAGGGCCACCAGTAGGAAATGAATTTGAAGGGGAAAGAAAAGGTAAAATTTAAAATCACTAACATCTGAGAGTACTGGTTAACAAAACTTTAGTAGTTATCTGGCATCCCTCTATATTCCAACCCTACATAAGTTACGGAAAAACTAGACATGGTATTATTATCAATCAATTGTTTTTCTTAGCATACTTAACCATTTACACCTTTTAATATCTAAAATAATAAAATTTTCAGGAAACCTATGAACAAAAGAGATTAAAAACTACAGATAATACATACTGCAAATAGAGGCAATCTTTAAATTTTCTTCTCCAAGCCTAATAAAACAAAACTGTTTAAAAAAAGGAATATAACTGCCTTAATGGAAGACTAAAATAATATCAATCTCAATTCAAGATTTAAAAAGCTAAAGTTTATAAGATTATTCAAATCAAAATATTATCTACTTCTTTCTAGTCTCCATAAACAAGGAAATGCTTCTGTCTAATTTTCCTGGGCTAGTTTTAAGTAAAAATAAGATTCAAAATTATACAGCAGATCCCAATCAGCACAGAAGACAGCAGACTTATGACACAACTATATCCATAATCATTTTTGTTAGCATCCTCTACTGGTGGTTTCCAAAGACAGCAAGAAGAAATGGTGCTAATGACAGAAAAATATGTACCTGTTATTCCATCTAAGGTGAATCAATCAGCATGTGGTCATTAGTAGCTAGAGTACATTTCTCAAGAAAAAAAAAAAATAAGAAAACCACATCACAAAGAAAGCAAAATGTGGAAAATCAGAAAAGACATTTTTAAAATACGACAGAGCATTAAATTATAAATGGCAATAATCAATTCAAGCAATTCTCATGTCACTCCTTTATAGATGACTAACAGCATTACCATAAAGTTACCACACAATGCTTGATGCTTTAGCCAAACCTTACTCAACTGACTTACCCCTGTCAAGTCATATTACTTGATATTCCCATTAACATTGCAGACTGCAGATATATTCCAGAAAGGAAATTAAAACGTTTTACTGAAGGCTTAGCAGTAAAATCTGCATACCTTATTTCAAAATTAATAAAAATATTATGTACACATAAACAACATAAAATATCTCTATGACTATCTCCCACTGTACATACCACCATTTCATTAAAAGGATTTAAGAATTATTTCCAGGCAATTCTGTCCAAAAACACATCTGCAACTCGAAGATGACTGCGTTGCTAAGAAATATTAACCAGCACCTATCCTGAGATTTCCCAACACAATGGCATGTAACTTCACTTTAATTTGCAAAAATATGAGGCTAAATCAAATAGAATGGCTGTAATGATCAGCAATGGATAAAATGCATGAGAACAAAAAGAAATGAATGGATAGAGCCAAAAGTGAAGAAAATGGAAGATACCTGTATAGTGCTATCTTATACACCTTTTGTTTTCTGAGAGTAATGCATACTGCAGACAAGGCTTTTTGTGCTAAAAAGCCCGAAATCTGTTTTTCTAATATTAAACACAAAGGAAAAACACTGACAGCAAGCGTGGTAAATAAATCCCTCCCTCGAGAATGAAAGCAGCAGACAAGAGGGGGCTGACATACATGCAGGAGAAAACTAAACACCATCTTTTTTCTACCTGCACAAGTTGCCATTTGCTGCAGCGATCAAGAATCTCTTTTTCCTGTTGATTTCAAGTACCTTTCAGGAGAGCTTTTTCCCCTTTAAGTCATCTGTTGATATGTCTTAGGAGTATAATATTCATATAACAGAATGTCTAGGAGAAAAATCCATTCTTTCCTGTTCAGGTAAACATGTTTACAGCAGCTGCACAGTCGCTGGGTGGTTCAGACTCACATGTCACACACATGTCGTCAGCAACAAGAAAAGCCCCTTTCTCTGGTGATCAACATTTTAAATAAGGTAAAAATCGAGCAGCCCTTTCCGAACCAACTTACCTTTCATAAAGCCACATCAGCAACAGCCGCAACAGCTCAATATAGAACACACACTATGTGACGCTAAAACAGGAAATTAAAATTGCAATAGCCTATGCTCTGCTCCTTGCCATAACAAGTCATCTCTCCACAATGAGGATACCACATATACCTTTCGGTCGTAACTAACAGACGTCTTTAAAATGCATATTTATTTGAAAATCTAAAATCATTCATGGAAGCAGTGATTTTAATGTCGGCTCAAATATGTTAAAAATATGTTTACGACTGGAAGAAAACATCTTGGAACAGCCTAAAACCTTCCTATCTGCTTCTAGACAGGAAATCCCACACAAAATCTAAAATTGCCAGGAAAGGTTACAAAACCTCGCGTTTCGCATCCCAGAGGGGAGGGAGAAAGAGCCCAGGCGCGGGGGGTGCACGGGGGGAGCGCGCGAGAGTTTTCACTTAAACACATATTTCCTCATTTTCTGGACTCTACACCGATCCCATCAGGGCGCATTTATTCCCCCACTCTTTAAAAACTCGTCGAAAAAATAACGCAGGAGCCAAAATGAGCTCCTGGGTCCGAAACGTACGCGTAATTCCTTATATAGACTCGGCCGCGGCCAGCGCAGGGCCGTTGCCGCCCATTATTATACAAACAGGTACCCGGCGCGGGCGGGGGCATCTCTCCGCCGCGCTCCCGCCGCCCCCGGCCGGCCAGTCTCGCCCCTTTCGCCACAGGAACTGTCCAGACAATAACAATCAGCAGACATTTCACCGCTGAGCAGGAGGAAGAGAAGGCACAGAATCGCCCCCAGATAAGCAGAAATACAATCAACTTACAACGTCTCTTCAAACTGGAAAAGGCGACCGTGCAACCACCACATGTTCGGGTCTCGATCTCTCTCCTTGTTTCTCTGTCTCTCTCTTTTTTAAAAAACTCTCACGCCAAGCAGAGGGGTGTGTATTTCCCTGGCACATCAGCACAAATCAATAAACACTGCAGCTGCGGCATGAGCAGCAGCCCCGCGCGTCCGTCGGTCCGTCCGCCCCCTCCCCCACCCTCCTTCCACCCGAGACCCAGAGCGCCATCCAAGCTCCATTATCCGGCTTCAGCACTCCGTGCGTCCGGCCCAGGTAATAACTTCCCCAAAAACCGAAAGAGAAAAGAGGCGTAAGCACATAGTCCCATCCCGGTGCCCAGAGCGAGTCCTGCTGGGGAGGGGGATCTGTCTTTGGTGCTTCCAGATCTCTTGAAACCAGGTAATAACTCCACAAACACACCCGCTGCCCGAGCTCGCCGCCATCCACAGAGCTGCCTGGCAGCAGCAAGTAGGTGCCCGTTCCTGCCTGTCCCCCTGTGCCGCCCCACCAGCTCCGCACAAAATGGGGACCTCCCTCGCACGGATCCGCGCCCCAAGATCGGGAGCTCGGGTGCAAAGTGGCCGGGGTGCAGAGGGAGGAGGGGCGTGTAGGGACCCGCGTCTCTCGAGCCCCGTTCCGCGAGCGCGCTGGTCACAACTTTACCGCCGCCGGCCGAGCCGGGTCCGCCCGCCGCGCGCACCGCCGGCGCCCGCGCACACGCGCGCACGGACAACACGCAGCCGGGCCGTCCGTCCCGCCGCCGTCGCCGCCGCCCGCCGCGCGCCCGCAGCCCTGCCCGAGCCGCGGGCCCCGGACTCCAGCGCCCGCCGTGGCCGTGGCGCGCGGAAGCCACTTTGCACGGTCAGCGCCGGGCACAAGTTTGTTCCTAGGCTCCCGGGGGCCTGGGCGCTGAGGGAGCAGAACGCAGAGAGGGCTGAAGAGGAGGGGGAGAGGGAGGCGCCGAGGGGCGAAAAGAGTGGGGAAAAGTGAGAAAAGAAGCAACAGTCGCTCCACCCGAGACCAGAAAAGTGGCCGGCCGCGTCCCTGCCGGCCGCCCTGCGCCGGGGATGCGGCGGCGGCGGCGGCTAACGGTCCAGGGAGGCGGCAGGGGCGGCAGGAGCCGCTAGGCGGAGAGAGACCAGGTAAGAGACATAACGGTTCAGGGAGAGCGAGCGGCCGCGGCGCGGCTCCGGCAGTGGCGGCAGCGGAGGGGGGCAGAGAGCACTACTTTCTACTTTCCCACTCCACTTTGCCCGTCCCTGCCCCGGCCGCCCCCAACCCGGCTCGCCCCCCTCATCCCCGGGGGCGCCCCGGCTGCCCGGCTCCCCCTGACTCCGCCGCTCCCCGGTCCCCTCCGCCACTCACCGTTATTGCGCCGCGGGTTCGCCTGCTTTCTGCGCTTACACCTGGGGCCATCCGCCATGATCCTCTCGCTTGTGTCTAAATGCTCGAGTCACCTCCTCCCCCTCCCTCCCTCCCCCTTCCCCCCCCACCCCTCCGCCTCCACCCCTCCCCCCTCCCCACCGCACCTGGTTTACGACACTCGCGGCTTTACGACATCACCTTCCTTACACCTAGAGGCGCTCGCTCTACGGCCGGAACCTTGTTGCTAAGGACAGGACGGTTTGCGGCAACCTAGGACGCTGCAGAGTTTGAATTGAGAGGAGAGGGAAAAGTTTTCCTCAGGTGTGGTTGGGTGAGAGACTGGGTCGTTGGGGATACTGTCGGGACGTGGTCAGAAGGGCTACAGGCTGTCCGAGTGAGAAAGGTGAAGTTGGAGGCTGCGGCGTTCCGCCTCTGAACTAGCCACACCCGCCGCGGCTGTCTGGGACGCAGACGGGTCTGGCTGCTGCTGCTCTGGACCCTGTGCCCTCAGAGTGGCCCCTCTGAGCGTCGCGAGCGACTGTCGGCCCTCCCTCTTCCTGAAGGTTGGGCTCGGCTCCCACGCCTCGTTCGTCCGCCCTGCGCACGCCGAGGCCAGGGAGAGGGTCGTGCTCTGGGCAACCCCAGGGAGTTCCCATGATTCGGGGAAGGGCAGGCTCGGGGAACAGTGAGCGAGCGATTGGGGAACTCGGCCTTTGACGGCGAGGACACGCGGCGGCACGAAAGCGGCTACCTGACCCGCTGGGTCCTGACTCCCTTCCCTCACAGGGACGCACGGTTTTCCCCCTAGAGAACCAGGATGGGAAGTGACTTCAGTTAGGTCGAACTTCAGCTGGACCGAAAGAGACGAGAAGTTCCGCTTGCAGTAAAGCGGAATGAGTAATACCCACCCAGTGCCTGTCTCACTTCCTCATCCGCGCCGGCTCTCACCTGCTGTCACCTTGGCCTCCCCCGCCCCCTGCCTTCCTCTCCGCCCTCCCCGCTTTCCTCTCGGGTAGACCGCCGGACTTGTAGGCGTCGCGACTCAAGAGTTTAGGTATTAAACAGGCCATGGTTCACTTCTTAAATGAGCCGTCGTCACTGTGTAAGGACCTTAAGGCAAGAGGCAGATGCTTTTTGATGCGGATTGCTGATTTTTATCTTGATTCTTTGACTTTGTACAAGTTCGGGGATTTCTGAAAGATCATCATTATGGCAACACAAATACTGAAAAAGTTGTCTTCACAATGTAGGATTTGGATTTAAGTCTCTCCTCCTGCACCCCGCCCGTTTTAAAATGAGGAATTTTCTGAGAACAACTATATGGAATATGAGCTATATTTCAACTAATGTAGTTAAAATTAACGTAAGACCAATAAATAGAGATATCGAGCAAACAAACCTGACATTTGGGACTATTTAGAAATAATGTAGTACATAGTGAAACGGTACTAGAGTAGTAGATGCTCAGTAAATTTATGCCTGCAATTTTTGTCATGCCTATGGCACCCCACCAGAAAATGTAGAGGATTCATTGATGAATCTCTTCAAACCTTTCAACCGAAATAACCTTACAGCTAAAGTCTGGTCATTTAAAATCAGATAGTTTAATCCTGAATATAAATGAAAAGATTCCCCATTTGCTTTGGCATTTTGAGAAATGCATTATTTATCAGTGCATGAATGGGACTATAAGTATTCTTTGCTCTACGTTTTGTATCTGTCCTTTCTCCCAATACCAAAACTAGAATCATTGTTCCTAATGATCATTTTAAGGGCAGGCATTCTTCATTATCCTCAATACCATGTTGACTGAAACTTATGCACATCAGAATGCTTGGTCCAATTGTAATTTTTCCTCCCCTTTTAAGGGCTGTATGATATTCTTCAGTTGCCTTCTGCATCAGGTCATAGACTTTATCTTTTGCCAGAAATTCCCTCCATTTTTTTTAATTGCAGCCCTAATTTCCAGCCAGAAAGGAATCATATAAATATTTCTAACTCTAGCACATTTTATCTATCCTAAAGCTTAGGAATTACTATACATGTCATTTTTTTCTTCTGACTTAAAAATTCTTACCAAGTTTCTTTCAGTGTTCATCCTCACCTTAAATAAGAAACAAATAAAATGAGTTAAAGTCATTTTCTTCCTTACTTTACTGATTGCTAACTTGATTAACTTGAACCAGATAACTTTAGGTAGTTTTTTTTTTTCCTTATTCATTTTTGTATCCTCAACACCTAACAGAGGGCCTAGTCATTAGTAGATACTTAATAAATATTTCTTAAATAAATAAATGTCCGCCTTCATCGCATACATCCCTGGGAACACTTGAAATTATGAATGTGAAAGCCACTTACTTTCATATCCAGTCTAATTGTGCTTGATTTTAGTTTCTCCATAATTGTTTTCCCTAAATGATTAATTCTGCTCAGTCCTAATTTTTATATTTGCACAGTAAGTACTAAGAGGCCAAATCTAATATAAATTTTGTGAAAGCAGTAGTTAACTGTACATTATAAATTAAATACTTGACTGATATACCTTATATAATGTTCTTGAAAACAGTGAAATCTAGATGAAAAGAAAGCAGACAAAAGTAAATCAAAAAATAGTGCTGCTTTAAACTTGATGCATATATGATAGTTGTTTATCTCTCAAATGTAACGAAGATTGGAAACTTTAGAATTGCTTTATAAAGAAAGCAGTTTATTAAGATTTTGAGTAAATTGAGCAGAGTACAGGTTACTGATAATATGTTCTGCATTATTGGTTTTCAGTGATTATAATGCCATCATACAACATTCATTCAGTATATGCTCCTGTTTTTAATGTGTCAATGAAATGTTAGCACTGCTTCTGCCAAGCACTGTGATTATATATGCTGAAGGACAGGTATTCTAAAAATGAATTCTCTTTTCCAGATTTACTGGGAAACTATAAATGGGTGGAATACTTTTAGTATTGATTTTTTTCTATATATTTTTTATAATTTGTAGTTATTTGCTTTTCATATAAGATTTGTATAAATTGACAGAGTTCAACAAAATTTTCAAGTTTAAATTGTACATATTTCATGATGTTCCACATCAAAGGTATGATTTTCATGTACCTTACTTCCCAAACACATTTGAGTACCACAATATATGATTTTCTAATCATCAGAATTTTAAAATTGGTTAATTTCATGGAAATCCAAATAGCATGTTGGTGTTCCTCCTCAATAAGATGCCTATTTTCAATCCTAGAGCTTTGATGGGGTAAGGAATACATTTGATACATGTTATCCCTCAAAGTATGGAATATGGAGGTCTGTTCAAATTTCTCCTTAATCCATGGCTCCACTAAGACTCTGAATCTGTGATTCACAATGGGACCAAAGAGTACAATGATCATTTCATTGCTGCAGTTTCACCAAATTCTGTAATCACAGAGTCAAACAAGGAAACATGACCATAGGATGATGTAGAACCAACAGTTGTCCTCAGGACCCATGCCAGCTTTTCAAATAAAGCCTCCCAGGAGGTGATAAAAAGGACAATTGTATATAAGTGAATAAACTGTTAACAGATGGGGCTTCTTATATGGGGAGCAAGTTTTCAGGAATATTTCCAGTATAATGAGATGTTAAGTATAAATATATTTAGGGAGAGATGTTTGTAGGATGTCAGTGAAAATCCAAAAAAGTAAAACTAGTACTAATCTTTTCCATAAAATCACAGTAGTTGAAGAAGATTGCTTTCAAAATCTGCCTCCATAAAAGACAGTTTTTATTATTGATATTACATGAACATGAAAACCCTTTTAAATAGTTGGAATTATAGATGAGTAAGAGAGCAGCATGAATATTTTGAAATTGAGTAAACTTTAAGTATTTGCCTTGATATCAGGAGTCCGATATTTGATTTCTACTGTTTTTTTCTTTGCTACCATGTATTTATTTTCTCTGACATCTTTTAGCCACTGATTGGTTGTGTATAGGGTATGGCTATTTCTTTGACCTACAGTCTGTGTAATCCATAGATTCTCAGTTACAATCATGACTACTGTTAAGCCCTTGAAATGAAAATTATACATATAATAAACATATTAGCTATATAATATTTAAATACATAATATTTTCATATAGATATAGATATATCTCCTATGGGCAGTGACAGGCTTTAAATGTCCCACTATTGTGCTAAGCTCTTATAACAAAATTGGTGATAAGAAATACCTAGTGTTCAGTTATATCTACAACTTCAAGAT
Organism: Sciurus vulgaris; assembly: GCF_902686455.1. Taxonomy (NCBI): domain Eukaryota; kingdom Metazoa; phylum Chordata; class Mammalia; order Rodentia; family Sciuridae; genus Sciurus; species Sciurus vulgaris. The sequence goes on from NC_136473.1 coordinate 42,788,707, forward strand.
CTTGGTCAGACCTTTCTCATTCTTTCATCTCATGCCTTTTTTTTTTTTTTTTCTCACTCTCTTTATCCTACTTATATAACTAGACCAGCCATTGTGCCCCTCCCACTGGTTTACTTTTTGATCATTCTCTTAATCTTCCTTTATGCCAGGTATGACAGCTCTGTTCAGATCATTTTCCTTTCTCTTTTAGGTTAAGATTTTTAAAATTGTTCCCAGCTCTAAAATGCTTTGCTTTTTCATATGATGCTTGTTACTCTCTCACACAAAATTCATTCTCTGCCTTTCTGTGCTTTGAGTAGCTGACTTCTGTGGACAACATCAACCAGGCTCTTTTGCCCTCTGATTTCTGGGAGGCATTGGCAAGTGGAAGGAGAGGAAGAGAGAGTTTGGGGTATTTATTTCACTCTTTCACCTGCCCAATTGTGGTTACAGCTTCATTCTACTAAGACCCATGGCCTTTGTCAGACACCTCTGCCTGAAGACCTTGCAGAATTCCAGAAACTACTACTTCCCTTTGTACCTTCAGGCCTATGGATGATAATGGTTGAATGCTTTATCATTCCTTCCCTTGAACCTGCTCAGACCTTTGTAGATAGTCTCTTCATTATACTTTCTTCAGTTACCCTAAGAGTGTGTCATCTGCCTCCTGCCAGGGCCCTATGTAACTCACAAATAAACATTAAAAATTAGTTTTAACACTATTATCTCCAAGAATTCTGCTCCCGTGAATTATAACCTTAATGTTTGGATATGATGTAAATGTCTTCTGTCATACATTGAACATATATATTTGCATGTTCTAATGTATATGTACATGCAAAATCTAGTGAATACAATCGCACAGCAGTTGTTCAGTAACTTGGTAGAATGAAGACCTTTGGATCTAATTGATCCAAATCTAATTGGGTTCACTTTATGTTTTTTGTTTTTAAAACAATAAGAGGAAAAATATTACAATACCACAGTATTAAGGTAGAGATCCTAGCTATAGTTGTCCCCAATGTTTTCTACTCTTTAATGATAAAACTTTTTACTCTTATCACATAGCTCCTTGAAATAATGTCTCTATTTCCCTTTCTGCATGTACCTAGGTGCTACTAGATATGACCAATGAGATATAAAAGTAGAATGGTGTGTGCAACATTGAGGAAGTTCTTCAAAAGAAGATGATTTGCCATTCTTTTCTTCCTGGTGGTTGAAATTAGACCTGCTGGTTCAAGCTCCTTAAGAAAGGCAAAGCAACAAGACAGAAAGAGCGGAGTCCTTGACACTGAAAAACCATAATCAGCCCTCGACTTGCTACCTCCACCCACTTTTACATGGAGAGAAATAAACTATCTTATTTAAGTTACAGTTATCTTAGGTTTTCTGACATATTGTCAAAATTATCTTGTTCAATGTGGGTATGTGTATTAGTTTCCTATTGCTGATGTAAAAAAATTACCACAAATTAATGAATTAAAACATTTATTGTAATTCTGCAAGTAAAAGTATAAAATGGGACTCATAAGACTAAAATCAAGATTTTGGCAAGATGGGTCTACTTCACAAGACTCTAGGGGAGAGTCTGGTTCTTTGCCTTTTCCAGCTCCTAGGCTGCTCCCATTCCTTGGCTCTTTAGAGTCTTCTTCCATTTTCAAAGCCAGCAACATCTGGCACTCATTCTTATATTGCCAGCTTACTGGTTCTTTTTATTCTGCCTCCCTCTTCCACATAAAAAGGACTTTGCTCTTCAGTTGAACCCACCCAGATAATCAGAACATCTTCCTATTTCAAAATCAACTGATTAGCAAGCTTAATTCCATCTGTAATTTTAATTCCCCTTTGTGGATATAACCTAACATTCACAGGTTTGGGTGATTAGGACATAAACACTTTGGGGGGCCACTGTTCTGCCTACACAGTGTCCAAATTTTTAAGTTTTGTGATTGAGGAGTATGTTTTTACTTGATTTATCTTTAATACATATGCAACTTTATAGCATTATGCTAATTGTTTATTATTCTTTATAGAACATTTAGCATTGTGCCCCATGGTTTTTAATAATTATTCATTGGTTAATTTATTCAACTAATATTCTTGAGAATATTCTATGTGACAGATATTGCATACAGTGTCTAATCTCAAGGAGCTTACAGGTTTGTGGGAGAAACATTTCCAAAAAGGCAGTTATACAAATGTAAGGCAGGTATGGTATATGTAAGAGAGACAACTAAACTGAGGAAGTCTTTCTGAAAGTGCTTCTACTAAGCACTGTGACTATATATGTGAAGAACAGTTATTCTAAAAATGAATTATAATCTTCCAAATTTACTGGAAAAGTATAAATGGGTAGAATATTTTCAGTATTGAGTTTTTTTCTTTATATTTTTCATAATTTATTTGCAGTTATTTTTCACACAAGATTCATGTATAAGTTAAGATAAAGTTCAACAAATTATTTTCAAGTTTAAATCATACATATTTCCTGGTGTTCTTCACTTTCCAAACACATTCGAGTTCAGCAATTTATGATTCTCTAAACATCAGAAATTTTTAATCGGTTAATTTCATGGAACTCTGAATAACATGTTGGTGTTACTCCTTCATTCAATGCTTATTTTCAATCCTAGAGCTTTGATGGGGAGAGGTGAAAAAATTCAAAGATAGAAGTCACAGTATATGCAAATCCTAAGGATGAAAGTATAGTGCTTTGGGGATGCATATCTGGTAGAATCAAGCCCCACGTAGCTTATAATTCCCATATACTTTAGAGTAGTTTGTCCATGTTCATGGTACAGCATTTATTACTTAAATGTATGAGGTTTTTGTTTCATTTTGTTTATGTCTGACCCTTCTCCTAGTCATCTTTGTGTTTCTGATACTGAAAGCAGTACCTGTCTGAAGTATTCTTAATAATTATGGAAAGTTTTTGTCATTGGTGAGTCACTGCAGCACAAGGGGTTTTGTGAAGAGCAAATAGAATAGTATTTGTGGACTGTTCCATATGATATCTGGCATTTGATAAACAATAGATGAAAGGTAACCAAAAAATGGCAGATTCTCAGGCAAAGATTAAAGTCAGATGTCAAGGGCATAATCCACTAGAATTCGTACATAGTGCCTTTATCTTCAAGGTTAAAAGATAATTTTTATCCCTGAAATTATCTTTTCAAGCATACGTGTAACTAAAGAGCAAAAGGAAGAGAGAATGTTAACATGTTTTGCTTAGCATTAATTGGAATATTATATTGTCTATAAATGTTGGCTTACCTTAGCTATATTGTTTAAGGAACTGCCTCTACAATAAGTACACTTCCTATCCTAGGATAAATAACACTATTTGCAGTGCAATTAGCTAGCCTGTGGTACCTGCTACTCTTACACAGGTCCATTTTAAAAATGCAAGTTAAAGATTACGAAAGAAATATGAAAATTGCCTTAGTTTTGTTTCTTGGTTTGTATGTTACAGACACCTATTTGAGCTGTAGAAGCAAAAGTAGGAATTTATCATAAAGATATTAGTGATTTTTTTTCATAGAATCCAAAAGTAGGAGTGAAGTCAGGTCTCATAAATGAAGAATCAGAAACACCTCTAAATGTACAGGTGGGTGCCTTTCCATTACTTGCCTCTGCATCTCTGTGTTTCTGTTTCATTTTGTTGCAGAGCCTACTCCTGTGCATGAAGGTGGTCTGAACTCGGAAGAGGTATGAGGAGACAGATAAGCACCTGCTATAAACGTTCCATTCCATAGTGCTTAGGGAAAAAAATCCTACCCCCAAAGTGTTATTCAATAAAGATTGTATTGTTCTGTGTTTTTTCACATGTATAGTTAATATAGTTTCAACTGTCAATTTCTCAGTATACATATAATAACATATAATTTAGTATTATGCTGTTTTCACTTAATGTATATCCATTTTCCTACATAGTTAAATAACCATGATATTTGTCCTTTTTTAATGATTTTAACATTCAAGTTGATAAGTATAATTTACTAAGTTTCATATTGTTGAGTGTTACTTAATCATTTTTGTTTTATAAAGAATAAACACTTATAATACAGTATTGTTTTTGATTTTTGATAATTTACTCAAAGAATACTCTCAAAACTGGAAATACTTAGTACATGGAAATGATCGTATTTGTCTTTTTAAACAGATTGTCAGCTTGCTTTTGAAAAGGATTGAACAAACATCATGTCACTAGAGATTTATGAGTTTGACCTTGATTTAAAATTTTCCAAAGTTGGTAGTTTTTTCACACAGACAGAAAACATTTGAATTTCTTGATATTTTAAAATAGATATATAGGAAAACACTTAAATGCAACAAGAGCATATGTAAACATATAATAGGTTCCATACTGGATTTAATCAATGATCACTCCAGCTCTGGATCTTAAGACCCAATCAGGCTCTTTCATGTTAAATTCACCTTGATCTGGTTTTGAAAAGTATTACTTTTTTTTTTTTCCTGAAAATTTTTGCAAAAGACTGGCTTTGGGTTTATAACCAGTTTTGTCTCTGAAATTATCTTACCTAGACTTTGTCCAAGGTGCTCCATTAATGCAAATGCAATTTAATCACATTTTTCTTTCAAGATTAATTTATAAGGTGTTCCTATAGCTCATAAAAATGCCCACAAAGAGCCAAATTGTTTTATTTCCAGCTTTGATCTTTTTATATTTTTGTTATAAAGGTTTAGGTACTTACATTTTTTTTACTTCAGTAGCTATATTTTAATTAAAGGTAAAGTCATTCCTACTTAAAATAGCTTGTAAAATGTACACATTTGGAATCAGTGTTATTCGACATATTTTGGTATTCAAGAAACTGATGTAAATGTGGGATTTTGTTATTTTCTTCACACAGAATTAATTATTGTCATTAAATACATACCTTCTCTCTTTAGTAGCTCAATTTATTTCCTGAATCTACCCATTGATACCGTGCTTTTGATTTATAAAAGCACCAATATATATGCTACTTTTTAAAAAGTATCCATTTTCCATATAAAATATATGAAGTCTTCCCACAGATATTTTCATTAGCTAACTGGTGATATTTTCAGTAAATGCCAAAAAATAATTTATGAATGTATAAAACATCAAATGTTTAGCACAAACTATAGCAGAAATGATTCATAGAATAAATGATTCATATATTGTCTGCTAACAGAAAAGATTTAAAACATTGACATTATAAGAAATTAGTATTTTGAGCTGATCAAGTAAATTTATTTCAGTTCTGTTTTATTTTCTAAATCCATGGAAGACCTATTAAATTAAGAAAATGTATAGTTTTGAATTCTGTTTGTATTTCTCTTTTTTTCCTTACTACCTAGTTTACTTATATTTTTGTCTTTTCTTGAACTCACTTTCTCCAGACTTTAGGTATATTATGGGCATAAATCAAACCACTAAGATCCACTTTTGAATGTTGATATTTGTTTCAAAGCATGTCCTTGTTCCATCTGCTCCCCTCTGATTTCTACAAAGCTGACCAAAAGGCTATCAACCGGACAAAGGCATTTGATGCAAAGAATTTGACAACCCATTAGCTAGAAACCTATTCCCTGAATAATTTAAAATTGTTTGAAGCCTTTCTACTATATATAAAACTGTTCTATAGTTCTATTCATTTTTGCATTCCTCCTTTGTATAGCTTTGGAAAACACAGATCAGTGTTACGGCAGCAAAGGACATGAGGACTTGGAAGACGCTTTGGACCTCTTAATTCCAGGCCACTTGATAGCAGACACAGTTCATTACACAGGAAAATTGCTTGATCTTGGGAAAAGAGGGTGCTGTAGGTGAGGGAAAATGAGTTAGTCACCAATACAGTTCACCTTGCAATTCAGTCAGTCGTTTAGATCTAACAAGAGAACGATTGCTGCCATGTTCCAGACAAAGAATGAGAGCTTCTTTCCACTCTAAGATGGGGAGTCATATCTCATCTCTGTTTAGATTCTAGGGAAAAGAGTAAAGGGAAAAAAGGAGGATCCTTTTCCCACTCCTTTCACCCCTCCCAGTCTGCCCTTTATTCTTCATCACAACAAATTCTGTGTTTAAATTCTTTTGAACTTGATAAACAAAATCATACCTAGGCATCTTCTAGGACAAGATTGTAAAGCATAAAAAAATATGTAAATATTCAGAAAAATAGAAGCAGAAGTAATTCAGTGAATATTTTGTTAGATGTTCAATATTTCTGTAAATATTCTCATAATATGCAAAATTTTACATAACCTATGATTCTTTCTATACGCACTCTTCTGTAGTTGAGCAATTTCATGAACACGAAATATTCCCCCTGCTCTAATGATTCACTTTCTGAGAAGATCCCCCACCACCACCACCCACATCCTTCCCCATCTGCCATTTATTTATTCTTCATTGATTGCCCTGGTCTCTCACCACCCACCCCAAGTTTTTAACATATTTATTTCATAGTCAAGTGTTTCATGCCATATGTCTCATGCTACATTATAAACACTTTTATTCCCAGAAGCTTGTATAACTCCTGTTACAGTTATGAGCATATTTGAATATACATTTTTAAATAGATATGTCATAACTATCCTATTTATGTCAGGTATAGGAAGGAGATCAGAGTTTGCCTCAGAGCAATTGATTAATAACCTGAACCTAACTTGATAGGAGGCACAAAAACTGAAAAACGGTAACCTTTTTAAATGGACTACCCATCATACGTGATTAACCATTACATTTTAGTACCATTACGTATATTAGTATATTGTGAGTTCTGTGAACAAAGGAAGAAAAGTTTGATTTTTGGAGCAAGAATCTTTAAAATGACTAGGCAAAATCAAAAGTAAAAAAGAAAGAAATGAAAAATGACAGAAGTTGATAGTCTGATTTTCCAAAACAGCTTAAACTCTGAATTAGAATTTAGAAGCCCTTCTAATTGGGGTGAGATGGAATCTTAGGGTAGTTTTGATTTGCATTTCTCTTATTACTAGAGATGTTGAACATTTTTTCATATATATGTTGATTGTAGATCTTTGTGAAGTGTCTGTTCCTTTCCTTAGCCCATTTGTTGATTGGGTTATTTGTATTCTTGGTGTAGAGTTTTTTGAGTTCTTTATAGATTCTGGAAGTTAGTGCTTTATTTGAAGTATGAGTGGCAAAGATTTTTCTCCTACTCTGTAGGCTCTCTCTTCACATTGCTGATAGTTTCCTTTGCTGAGAGAAAGCTTTTTAGTTTGAATCTATCCCAGTTATTAATTCTTGCCTTTATTTTTTGTGCTTTGGGAGTCATGTTAAGGACGTCTGATCCTAAACTGACATGTTGAAGATTTGGACCTACTTTTTCTTCTACAAGATGCAGGGTCTCTGGTCTGATTCCAAGGTTCTTGATCCATTATGAGTTGAGTGGAATAGAAAGAGATCTAGATTATCATTGAACATGAAGACATATGACAATATATCTTTGGAAATTTTACAAAGAAAACATCAAAAATATGTCTTCTAAAGTAAATGCCTCTATTGAGTAAATGCCTCTAATATTACATTGCTGTGTATTGCATTACATAGCATAACCCACAAACATAATAAAAAGATTGTTTTGAAACAAAAAGGTCTTTCTTATGTTAACATAGTATATGAAGCCAAGAACTAATAACTATTGTCATACCTTTTCGACCAAAGCAAAGTGTCATCCAGCTACATAATTAATTAGTAGAACTCTGAAAGTATTATATCCCCAATATACACAAATTAGTTAGATAGAAGAGTTAAGTCATGATAGAAATAGAGATGAAGGAAGAAGTTATTTAAGATATCACAAGATGATGTTGTGGAAGGAAATCTAAAAAACACAGCAACCTTTCTCAGGAAGTTGTATCACAGGAGTGTCTCTAGTCAAAAATTACTTCCAAGTTGGAAGAAATCTTAGAAGTCTATCAAAACGATAATGTAGAGTAAAAAAGAATTCCCTTTTACCACCTCAAAAAAAGTTTAAAGAGACTTTAGAGAATTAAAACAAAGATTTAGAACTAAGGTTGATGTCTGCAAGAATATGATTTTATACACATACACACAAGATAACAGTGATTGAGAATTCTATAAGGTACAATGGAATAAGTGTGTGTTAACTGGGTAAATGAGAAAATGATTATTATAACAAAACAGTAGGGGCCTAGTCATAGTATTAAAGGGGGAGGATTACTGCAAAGAATGTAGTTATAGATACAAGTAGTATTTTTTCCAGAAAGAAATGTCAACAGAGAATATCTTTTAAAAGTCACTCAAGTGCTGGGAAAACTGGAGGTACACATGGAGAAGTATAAATTTAGATATTCATCTCACACTACACAAAAATCAACTCAAAATGGACTTAAACATGAAAAGTAGCAGAACTAAACATAAGGGAAAATCTCCAAGACATTGGTCTGGGCAATGATTATTTTAGATATGATTCAAAAAGCATAAGCAACAAAAGCAAAAATAGATGAACAGGATTATAACAAACTAAAAAGCAAACGAAACAACAGAGTGAAGAAATAACCTACAAAATGGAAGAAAATGTTTGCCAACTAGACATCTGACAAAGGGTGAATATCCAGGATATATAAGACTCTGGAAGAACTTAACAACAATAAAATAATCCAATATAAAAATGTGCAAATTGTCTGAACAGACTGTTCTCAAAAGAGGAAATACAAATAACCAACAGGTATATTTAAAAATTGTTTAATGTCACTAATAAGGTAAATGCAAATTAAAACTACAATTATTACCTCATACCTGTTACCAAAAAGGCAAAAGGGAAGTGTTGGCAAGGATATGGATAAAAGGAAACCCTTATAAACTGTTGATAGGATTGTAGACATTTTAGAAGACAACACGGAGCTTCCTCAAAAATTTCTAAAAAGAACTACCTTATGATCCAGTAATTCCACTAGTAGGGATACATACAAAGGAAATGGAATTCGTTTATTGAGGAGATTTCTTCATTTCTATGTTCATTATAGCACTATTCACAATAGCCAAGATAATCAGCTTAATTTCTACCAACAGATTAATACATAAAGAAAATGTAGTACATATATACAGTGGAGGGCTCTTGAGTCTTAAAAACAAAGGGATCAGGTCATTTGCAACAACTACATGAACCTGGAGCACATTAAGGAATGTAAGCGAGGAACAGAAGGAAGAAATACGATGTGATCTCACTTACATGTGGAATCCAAACAAGTCAAACTTGGAAGCAGAGACCAGAGACTGGGTGTGGGGAAGGTTTGGGAGATTTTGGCCAAATCATTCAAATTTTTAGATAAGAGGAATAAGTTAAATCTATTATGTACCATAGTAGCTATATAACAATACATTATATACTTGAATATTGCCAAGAGTAGATTTTAAGTACTCTTGCCACCAAAAAAAGTCTGTAAGGTAATGCAAATGTTAACTAGCTTGATTTAGCCAATCCACAATGTATACATATATCAAAACATCAAAACATATACCATAAACATACACAAATTTTACTTATCAATTTAATCGAACACATCATTAACAAAAATCTTTGGAACAAAAGAAATTACAGTGAAATTGAGTATTTAAAAGCTTTTGGGTTGAGCTTACTATTGGTTTTAAGACTTACTGTTCTTTCAGTAGCAGGGAAGGTCAACTTGGTTGGTCCTTCCAGAAAATCCTATAGGATTGCTTTTAGAAGACTGCAGTGCATGTACCTAAGTAAGATAAAACAGAAACCAGGTATTAAGCCAAAGATATCAAAAGATGCCCTTGAAATTTATAAACCTAATTTGGATCCAAGGAAGAATACCTGAGTCTTTTTAAAAGAGGGAGAGAAGAATTCATTCATTCATTCATTCATTCAGCAAAAATATTTATCTGCTTTTATGTGCCTAGGCACTGTTCTAAGTTCTTGGCAGACTTAAAGAAACCAGAAATAAAAATCCCTGCCAAGCAGCACATACATTCTTCTGGAATGAAACATAAAATAAGCAATAAAAAGATAAATTATATAACATTAGAAAAAGATTTAATGCTACAGAATAATAAAGCAGAGTGATGGTGATTGGAGGTGTGGAGGCATCATGGTTTCCTTTTAAGTTACAGAATCTAAAAACTCAGTTTTCTGTGATCTGTAACATTCTCAGAAAGGTGCACATTAGTATATTAAGAAAGAAGTCAGTGGAGCCAGCATGTGGGGCCTGCCCAGTATGATTTTTAACTATCAATAATTCACATTCAGTTCAAAGCAGGTGTCATAGCAAAAAGTTGTAGAATTCCTGTAAGAGAAATGCTATAATTAAGAAAATCTGTGATGTTTCCCATTAATTGAATCCTTAACACCTGTTCTTTTTATTTACCTTACTTTTGTTTTTCATTTTGGTAAATACTATTTCTCCACTATTTTAAAAACAAAATAATTGAACATATGTGCAGTTTTAGTTATAAAACATTTACATTTTTTCATCAGTGGTAATGAAGATATAATTGTCTATGTCTGTGTGCCTGAGAAAATAGGGATAATTTATTTAACAACCACAGATGAATATGTATAGCTCATCTGTTTAAGCAGAGGCTAAAGAATTATAAAGGGATTTACTAGCTTAGGGATAGGATAGGGACCTTGCATCTTTTGCTTAGCTCTTTTAATTTTATTCAATGATGTTACTGCTGTAATAGTTCTACTAGAGGTCATTGTTAATGACACTTAGTTTTAAGACCATACAGACACAATAAATTCAAGACCATATAGATACTTCTGCCTCCTTTTCTCTGCCCCTGAAAGATCATTACAATTAGGAAAATAATATATTATTATTAAACTGCAATAGTAATGGTTTAAGGAAATTTGTTCTCTTTACTAGTTAAAATCTCACTTCACCCTCAATAATGTTATGATGTCAGAAAGATTCACTGGAAACAGGCTTACAGAGGTTATTACCAAAGGCACTGACCTACTGGGTCTCAGGGTAGAAAGCACCATGTGTTGGGCTGAGGTGAATTCTACAAACAAACATCTAAGCTATTTCTGTTTAAGTGGCATGTTTTTGTTGTCAAAACTGAGACAGAATTGAATAGGACTGACCAAATCTAGATATTGTTATTGTCTAGGTGAGCACGTCATTTAATGACTAAGCATCTCTCCTCTTGCTCGACTCTTCCTGGTTCTCTTCCCCAGCCAGGGGCTCAGCTCACCTCCTGTCACCTTTCCTTTCATCTTTGGGATAGGGACTGAACTATTATAATCTCAAATAAGGGAAACAACCAGGTATGTACAAGAATTTCAGTTGACTTGTTTAATGTTACATTCACTTAGTCTATGAACTTTAAATTTTTTAAAAAGCAAAATAATATCATAATAATTCTTAACAATTCATGATTTTTAATATTGAAAAAACTCAAACTGGATATTATAAATGAATATTTCAAAACCAGTTTTTTTTTCCTATTTTGTATATAAGTTATGAATCAAGCCAAAATTTTAGAAATCAAACTTGTGAAATGTTCCAGTCTCAATACTCATTATTACAGAAGTAGAATTGCTAAACACTGGGTCATTTTAGTCTTTTACTATAAATTAATAAATGTCTGGAACATTAACTGCCATAGGCTTTGCCTCAGGTTTCTCTTTCCAACTTGTCCATTAACTAGATTTAAAAGAATAACCTATTGCATTTTGTTTTATGAAACAGTGACAATAAAAAATGGCTAGAAATCCCAAGTGTATGTTTTATTGGTGTTCAAAATTTTATTTTTGGAATTTGTTTTGCACTATACCAAGAGATGGTAAAAAAGCTACTTGTATATTAAATAATGAGATGAAATTTAGCATTACCACAGGAGTGCCGCACCTGGTGATCAAGTGAAAAGCATCATATTATTTACAGAGTATCTTTAAAGATCAAAATAATTCCCCAGTTAAGGAGATTTACAGCCTCATTTCCAGATTTTTATAGGTTCATTAGGATATTCTTCCTTATTGCTCAAATGGCTTACTACTTTTGGATTTGGGGACTTTCTCCCTGATTTGCTTTTTAACTGGAAATAAAACAAAGTGAGCCTTATGCTGAATCCCACAGCATCTTATCCACTCAAGGACATTGATCCTGAAATGACCTTGTTTCTCCTGCACCAGTGTTCCCTACAGTAACACAATGTGCTGTATGTTGTTAAATCTCAGCCTTCATATACCTCAAGAGAGTAAATGCCCTCTCTTCTTTTAGCTTCTAGGACACCATACTTGCTTGGTTTCCCCAAAGCTACTCCTTTTTCAGTTACTCTTACCTGTTTTGTCCTCTCCCTTTACTAAATATCAAAATGCCAGCGCTCAGTCCTTGGATATATCTCCTTCTTCTTTCACATGCCTCCCCTTAGTGATTATAGCAACTTTGTTGATTTTAATTTTCATCCATCTACCAGTGGCTTCTCCATAGTCTCTCCAGCTGGAACTCTGGGCTTATTTGGCCTTCCCGTTTGGATGGCTAAAATAGACATTGCAAACTTAAACTGTTCCCAGCTGAGCCTCTTGTATCAAACTGTCTCCTTCAAACCTACTTACTCTTTGTGAAATCTCTGTTTTTTCATACAGTAGTAAGTCCGTCCTTCTAAAGGCTCAGGCTGAAACCTTGGAGTTCCCCTTGCCTCCTCTTTTTCTTAATCCCCCATTCAATTTTTCAGAACATTCATATGTTCAATTTTCAAAATACAGCCAAAATTTGACTATTTTTGGCTAGTTTCCCTGCCACAACCTGGGTTCTATGAACATCATCCCTTCTTGTACTATCACAATCTCTCCCTCTGGATTTCCCTGTTTCTACCTTTATCAACTTTCAATGTTTCTACAGAACAGTCAGATAAAATACAAATCAGATCGCAGTCTTTGCAAAACTCATTTAAACAATAATCAAAATTCATATAATGGTTTTCAACATCTGTATGATCTGTATACACCTAACTCTCCAAACTTAGCTTCTCCGTCCTTCACTGTGCTAAGCCACACCAGCTTCCTCGATATTTCTTGAATATTCCAGGCATGTTCCTGCCTTAACAGAGGTTAGAACACAGAGTCTCTCAGATTCCAAAGCCAGTTCCTAAATCCAAATAACTTATCCAGAGACTCTGGAAATCTTAATCAGAATATTCTCATAAAAACATAGTACCTTAACCATATAGTAGTTTTTAAGTGCTCTAAATTATACTAGTTTTTAAATGCTCTATTAATAGCAATTGTAAACATGGTACTTAATTTTTTAGATGAAAGGGGAGGGGCTTTACTGGGATTTAACACCAGACAGTCAAAGATTGGAGACTAAGGAGGTTGGATATAATAAAATAAGGAAGATATCCCCACTGCCACTGTTGCCCTGGAGGCACCAGCCAGAGCAGTCCCTTTGTGAGCAAAGGGGAGGAATAAAGGAATTAAATGAACCCACATTTGTAGGAGACCTGAGTCATGTCTTGGTATGGAGAGATCAGAGATCAAAGACACTGCCTAACTAAACTGAAAAGCATGATTCACAATATTCTTGTGTAGGAAAGCCACATCTCTCCTGGATACCCACAGAAGACAGAGGAAGGAAGCATTTTGCATCCCAGGCATGGGGACCAGCAACTGGGGAGCTGATTCCTGTAAACCCAAGTTTGACCCAAAATATAGGCCTGGCAAACTCACACTGCACAGCATAAAGTGTGCCTAAGTGACCAGGAGAAAATCAAATGTGGAGAGAGCTTTACACAGGGAACAACTGGTTATGGAAATGAACCTGGCTTTCCCCCATCCCTGCAATCTGCCAGCTTGCAGGACTGGCTAGGAGAGATGCACCTGAACAGGAATTTAATAGGGTAGAGTTTGGAGAAATTGAGTTTGTAGATTGAAGCCAGGACCAGGAAATGTGGGGTCTACAGGGGATGGACTGGACTAAGAATTAACTCCTCCATCACACAAGTAGAACCCAGGGAGATCCCTGGGGTGCAGTCTTCCAGCATGGAATGGCAATTGCTGGGCCCTGGAGGTGCACTGATTTAAAATCTTCAGACAATTAGCATTCAGCAAAGGGTCTGGAGCCCACCTATGCCTAAACCCTGCTTCCAGAAATTCTGACTATGGGATTTACCTCTCCCACTCTAGCAATCCTGAGTGGGGAGCATCATGCTCCAGATGACCCCATCTAACACTGCTGAGAAGAGAACCTGAGAATCTTTCCAACTCCAATGGGAACAATTATTTAACTGTCCATTGAGATCTCTCCCCTTTTCTTTTCTCTGTTTAATTGTGAATCTTAATGGTTCAAGGACATTTGTACATACACATATTTGGTTTTTTTCTCAGCACTTTTGAAACCAGTTATCTTTCATAGATCAGCATTTTGAGGACTAGGATGTTTGATTAGTACATTTCAGTTTTGTTTTGTATTCTTCTTTTTTAAATTTTACTTTGTAGATTGTTTTTCTCTCACTTATCTGATTTCCCTTGATTCTCTTTCTCTCATTTTTTTCTGCTAACAGCTAATATGTATTGTTCTCTCTTTCACTCTTCCTTTAATTTTTTACTTCCATTTTCTCTCCTCCTCCTTAATAATCATCACATCCTCCATTACTTCTGTTCTCTCCATGTACATCATTTGAAATTGTAAACCCCCTTGCACACTTACTGTTTTTACTGTGGGCAATAACTGATCTGCTTATTATGACAATTAATATTGTCGATATCATCGCAGGAACTACTTGGATTAATACTGTATGTTGTTTGCAATGATTATTGCTATTTGACTTTCCCTAAATGGTGAGGTACTGGAAACTTTCAGGGACACTAAAGTTCACAGGATAGAAACTCTACAGACCCAGATACATACGGTTAGATGGGTAGACACACAAACAACAAGAAAAATCAAGGGAACAAATTGACCCAAGCAAACCAAGATACTTCAAAAACAGAATCCATGAACACCATACAGTGGAAGAAATGTCAGAGAATGAGTTTAGAATGTTCATAGTTAAACCGATCTGTGAGGTAAAGGACTACGTAAGGAGTGAAATCAGAGATAAAATACAGGAAGCAAAAGATCAATAAAGAGATATTCTGAAGGGAAAAAAGAGCAGAAATCTTCAAAATGATGGAATCAATGAAACAAATTAAAAATGAAATGGAAAGCATCACCAACAGATTAAACCACGGAAGATGGAGTTTCAGGCAATGAAGAAAAAATGTATAATCTTGAAAGTAAAGTTGACCTTGGGGAAAATATATTAAGAGACCATGAACAGAACTTCCAAGAAATATGGGATAACCCAAAAAGACCAAAGATAAGATTTATCAGGATAGGTAAAGGCTCAGAGATATAAACTAAAGGAAAGCAAAATCCTTTCAATGAAATAAGATGAGAAAATTTCCCAAACCATAAGAATAAAATGGAAAATAAAACACAGGAGGCTTATAGGACCTGAAATATACGAAATTACAACAGACCCACACCAAGGCACATTATTAAGAAAATGCCTAACATACATAATAAAGATGAAATTTTAAAAGGCTTCCAGATAAAGATAACAGGTAACATTTAGAGGGAAACCAATCTGGATCTCAGCTGATTTCTCAACCCAGAACCTCAAAGATATGAGGTCGTAGAATACCATATACCAAACTCTGAAAGAAAATGGATGCCAGCCAAGAATACTCAGCAAAATTAAGCTTCAGAACTCAGGTGATGAAATAAAAATCTTCCATTATAAACAAAAGTAAAAAGAATTCACAACTAGAAACTCTGGAATGCAAAACATATTCAATAAGATATTTCGTCAAGAAATGAAAAATAAAGTGGAAAACCAGCAAAGGGAGGAAATACACTAGAAGAGTCAATCAAAGGTAAACATTCAAATTAAAAACCAGAAATAAACATGAAAGGAATCAAAATCATTTCTTAATAACATTGTGTATAAATGGCCTAAACTCAGCAATCAAATGACACACACTGGCAGATAGGATTAAAAAACAAGATCTAACAATATGCTGTATCCAGGAGACTCACCTCATAGACAAAGACATCCACATACTGAAGGTAAAAGGATGGGAAAACATCATTCACATCTTAAACAAGCACGGGCTTCTACCCACTTATCAAATAAAGTAGACTTCAATCAAAGTTAATCAGAAGGGACAAAGAAGGCCATTTAATACTTCTTAAGGGAATTGTACATCAACAAGACATGACTTTGTAAAATATTTATGCCCCAGACAATGGAGCAGCCATGTACATCAACCAAACCCTTCTCAATTTCAGGAATCAAAAAGACCACAACACAATAATACTGGATGACTTTAACATGCCTCTTTCATTGCTGGATAGATCCTCCAAATAAAAACTAGATAAAGAAGCTATAGAACTAAAAAATATAATTAATAGTTTAGACTTAACAGACATATAGAATATTTCATCTATCAATGACTGAATACACTTTCTTCTCAGCAGCACATGGCTCCTCTCTAAAATAGACCATATCTTAGGCCATAAAGCAACTCTTAGCAAATACTAGAAAAAAATACAGAATACCTTGTATTCTATCAGATCATAATGGAATGAATTTATAAATTAATGATAAAATAAAAAATAGAAGCTACTCTAATACCTGAAGACTAAATAATACGCAGTTGAATGACCAATGGATAGCATAAGAAATCAGCGATGAAATTTTAGAAAATACTTAGAAGTAAATGAGATTAGTGACAAAACATCAAAATCTCTGGGATAATCTCAAAAAAAAAAGACACTGAGGTTGGATGCCATGCAGAGCTAGCCGGCCCGCCTGACCCCCAGGCTGAGGTTGGATGCCATCGCTGAGCCTGCCTGCCTGTCCCCCTTCTGCTGAGGGACACTGCACTTGCCTTTGTGCTGACTCAGCGCACACTTGCTGGGGCTCCCCAGCTTCTTTGGAGGCTGGTGCAGGCATTTCGAATTATTCCTGAGGTCGTGGCCATCATAATCAGAAGGGCAGCTCCCTTCCTGAGACACCTACAAGAGATTAGAGGCCCTTTGACAGGACTCAGGATTCAAGAAGAAGAGGTATTGAGAGACTCTGGACCAACTCAGAGAAGCTGGGTGAGTCTCTCCCACTGGGTGAGGCTCCCTGGATGGGTCAGTAGTCCCAGAATGCAGGGATCTTTGTGGAGTAGAGTTGTACAGTGAGACTCCCCCCGCTGGAGTTGTGAACCCAATAACCAAGAGCATTGTAGAAGAGGACCGCCCAGCAAGAGGCTTCAGCGCAGAGTGAGGGTTCCAGGCATGGGCAGTAGTAGGTCCAGTCTCCAGGGAACGTCATAGAGGAGGGCTGCTCAGAGAGAGAGTCCCTCGCGGGGCCAGGCCCCCCAGACCAGGTGGTAGTCCCGGGCCCCAGAGAACGTCACAGAGGAGGGCTTTCCAGCCCAGGTGGTAGTTGTGGACCACGGGAACTTCTCAGAGGAGAGCTGCCCAGCGAGATGTCCCTACTGGATAAGTATTCCCCACCAGGTGAGGCTTTCCTACCAGGGTGGTAGAACCAGACACACAGGCCCAGACCAGCCATGCCCCAGGCCACAGTCTAGTCCCCCTTTTGACTGACCATCAGGTCAACAAGTGGAGGCACCTCTTCCCACCAGCAAGAAATATACCCCACCTGAAGGCCACCATCCCTAGAGGGGCAGCTTCCTTGTGTATCACTGCATTATCAAGTTCCTCCAAGACTTCGAGCTACTAAGGGCTAGGAGGCTAGTTATTGGAAATCTACAGGGACACTATAAGTCAACAGTGTTTCACTACAGGGGGGTACATGCCTGACCAATATGAGAAAACAAGGGAAGAAAATGTCCCAAACAAACTTAGATGCTACATCAATAAAATCCAATGACAGCATGGCAGAAGAAAAGTTAGAAAGGGAGTTCAGAATGTACATAATTAAAATGATCAGAGAAGCAAACGATGAGATGAAAGAACAAATGCAGGCTTTGAATGATCACACCACTCAATAGTTAAAAGAGCAAATGCAGGAAGCAAAAGATCATTTCAATAAGGAGTTAGAGATACTGAAAAAAACAAACAAACAAACAAACAGAAATCCTTGAAATGAAGGAAACAATAAACCAAATTAAAAACTCCATAGAAAGCATAATCAATAGGATAGAACACCTGGAAGACAGAACCTCATACATTGAAGAAAAAATATTTAATCTTGAAAACAAAGTTGACCAAACAGAGAAGATGGTAAGAAATCATGAACAGAATCTACAAGAATTATGGGATATCATGAAAAGGCCAAATTTAAGAATTATTGGGATTGAGGAAGGCTTAGAGAAACAAACCAAAGGAATGAACAACCTATTCAATGAAATAATATCTGAAAATTTCCCAAATCTGAAGAATAAAATGGAAAATCAAGTACAAGAGGCTTATAGGACTCCAAATACACAAAATTACAACAGACTCACAACAAGGCACATTATAATGAAAATACCTACCTAACATACAACATAAAAAGAGAATTTTAAAGGCTGTGAGAGAAAAGAATCAAATTACATTCAGTGGGAAACCAATAAGAATATCAGCAGATTTTTCAACCCAGACCCTAAGAGCTAGAAAGGCCTGGAACAACATTTTTCAAGCTCTGAAAGAAAACGGATGCCAACCAAGAATCTTACCTTCAGATTAGGTGACGAAATAAAATCCTTCCATGATAAACAAAGGCTTAAAGAATTTACAAAAAAAAAAGTCAGCACTACAGAACATTCTTAGCAAAATATTCCATGAGGAAGAGATGAAATACAATGATGTAAATCAGCAAAGGGAGGAACTACCCTGAAGGAATAGCCAAATAAAGGAGAAACCAAGTCGTGTCAAAAAACAAAAATGAGTCAAATGACCAGGAATACAAATCATATCTCAATAATAACCCTGAATGTTAATGACCTTAACTCATCAATCAAAAGACATAGACTGACAGATTGGATTAAAAAGATAGACCCAACAATATGCTGCCTGCAAGAGACTCATCTCATAGAAAGAGATACCCACAGACTAAAGGTGAAAGGATGGGAAAAAACATACCATGCACATGGACTCAGCAGAAAGCCGGAGTATCCATCCTCATATCAGATAATGTGGACTTCAAGCCAAAGTTAGTCAGAAGGGATAAAGAAGGACATTTCACACTGCTTAAGGGAAGCATAAATCAGCAAGACATAACAATCATAAATATCTATGCCCCAAACATTGGCTTATCCATGTACATCAAACAAATCCTTCTCAATTCTAGAAATCAAATAGAACACAACACAATAATACTAGGCAATTTTAACATGACTCTTTCACCACTGGACAGATCTTCCAAACAAAAATTGAACAAAGAAACCATAGATCTCAATAACACAATCATAATTTAGACTTAATGGACATTTATAGAATATACCATCCAACAAAGAGCAAGTACACTTTCTTCTCAGCAGCACATGGATCCTTCTCTAAAATAGACCATATTCTATGCCACAATGCTAATTTTAACAAATACAAGAAGATAGAGATACTACCATGTATTCTATCAGAACATAATGGATTGAAATTAGAAATAAATGACAGAATAAAAAACAGAAACTACTCCAACACCTGGAGATTAAATAATATGCTGTTGTATGATGAATGGATAGCAGAAGGCATCAGGGGGGATATAAAAAAATCCTTAGAGGTAAACGAGAACAAAGATACATCATATCAAAATCTCTGGGACACTATGAAAGCAGTTCTTAGAGGAAAATTTATTTCATGGAGCGCATTCAATAAAAGAAGAAAAAAAATCAACAAATAAATGACCTAACACTACAGCTCAAAGCCCTAGAAAAAGAAGAACAGAGCAACACCAAAAGTAGTAGAAGACAGGAAATAGTTAAAATCAGAACTGAAATCAATAAAATTGAAACAAAAGAAACAATAGAAAAAATCAACAAAATAAATAGTTGGTTTTTTGAAAAAATAAACAACTGATAAACCATTAGCCACACTAATAAAGAGAAGGAGAGAGAAAACTCAAATTACTAATATTCGGAATGAACAAGGAAATATCACAACAGACATGAGTGAAATACAAAACATAATTAGAAGCTATTTTGAAAATCTTTACTCCAACAAAATAGAAAATCTTGAAGATATCAACAGGTTTCTAGAGACATATGAATTGCCTAAACTGAACCAGGAGACATACACAATTTAAATAGATAAATTTCAAGTAATGAAATAGAAGAAGTCATCAAAGCCTACCAACAAAGAAAAGTCCGGGACCAAATGGGTTCTCAGCCGAGTTCTACAAAACCTTTAAAGAAGAGCTCATTCCAATACTTCTCAAAGTATTCCATGAAATAGAATAGGAGGAAACCCTCTCAAACTCATTCTATGAAGCCATATCACCCTGATACCTAAACCAGACAGAGTCATATCAAGAAAAGAAAATTTCAGACCAATATCCTTAATGAACATCGACACAAAAATTCTCAACAAATTTTAGCTAACAAATTTTAGCAAATCACATACAAAAATATATTTAAAAGATAGTGCACCACAATCAAGTGGGTTTTATCCCAGGGATGCAGGGTTGGCTCAACAACCGGAAATTGATAAATGTAATTCACCATATCAATAGACTTAAAGTCAAGAATCATATGATTATTTTGATAGATGCAGACAAAGCATTTGATAAAGTACAGCATCCCTTCATACTCAAAACAAGAGAAAAAATAGGGATAGTGGGAACATTCCTTAACATTGTAAAAGCCATCTATGCTGAGCCCATGGCCAATATCATTCTAAATGGTGAAAAACTGAACGCATTCCCCCTAAAAACTGGAACAAGGCAGGGATGCCCTCTTTCACCACTTCTATTCAACATTGTCCTTGAAACTCTAGCCAGAGCAATTAGACAGACCAAAGAAATTAAAGGGATATGAATAGGAAAAGAAGAACTCAAACTATCCCTTTTTGCTGATGACATGATTATATATTTAGAGGAACCAGGAAATTCCACCAGAAAACTTTTAGAACTCATAAATGAATTCAGTAAAGTAGCAGGATATCAGATCAATGCTCATAAATCTAATGCATTTTTATACATAAGTGATGAATCTTCAGAAAAAGAAGTTAGGAAAACTACCCCATTCACAATAGCCTCAAAAAAAAAAAAAAAAAAACTTGGGAATCAATCTAACCAAAGAGGTAAAAGATCTCTACAATGAAAACTACAAAACATTGAAGAAAGAAATTGAGGAAGACCTTAGAAGATGGAAAGATCTCCCATGTTCTTGGATAGGCAGAATTAATATTGTCAAAATGGCCATACTACCTAAAGTGCTATATAGATTCAATGCAATTCCAATTAAAATCCCAATGATGTACCTTACAGAAATAGAGCAAGCAATCATGAAATTCATCTGGAAGAATAAGAAACCCAGAATAGCTAAAACAATCCTAAGCAGGATGATTGAAACGGGGTATCGCAATACCAGAACTTCAACTATACTACAAAGCAATAGTAACAAAAATGGCATGGTATTGGTACCAAAATAGAAGGTAGATCAGTGGTACAGAATAGAAGACATGGACACAAACCGAAATAAATACAATTTTCTCATACTAGACAAAGGTGCCAAAAATATGCAATGGAGAAACGATAGCTTCTTCAGCAAATGGTGTTGTGAAAACTGAAAATCCAAATGCAACAGAATGAAAATAAACCCCTATCTCTCACCCTGCACAAAACTCAACTCAAAATGGATCAAGGACCTTGGAATCAGACCAGAGACCCTGCATCTTAAGAAGAAAAAGTAGGTCCAAATCTTCAACACGTCAGTTTAGGATCAGACTTCCTTAACAGGACTCCCATAGCACAAGAAATAAAAGGTAGAATCAATAACTGGGATACATTCAGTAAAGGAAACTATCAGCAATGTGAAGAGAGAGCCTACAGAGTGGGAGAAAATCTTTGCCACTCATACTTCAAATAGAGCACTAATTTCTAGAATATATAAAGAACTCAAAAAACTCTACACCAAAAATACAAATAACCCAGTCAACAAATGCGCTAAGGAAATGAACAGACACTTCACCAAAGAAGATATACAAGCAATCAACAGATATATGAAAAAATGTTCAACATCTTTAGTAATAAGAGAAATGCAAATCAAAACTACACTAAGATTCCGTCTCACCCCAATTAGAATGATTATCAAGAATACAAGCAACAACAGGTGTTGGCGAGGATGTGGGGAAAAAAGTACATTCATACATTGCTGGTGGGGTTGCAAATTAGTGCAGCCACTCTGGAAAGCAGTGTGGAGATTCCTTAGAAAACTTGGAGTGGAACCACCATTTGACCCAGCTATCCCACTCCTTGGCCTATACCCAAAGGACTTAAAATCAGCATACTACAGAGATATAGCCACAACAATGTTGATAGCTGCTCAATTCATAATAGCCAAATTGTGGAACCAAACTAGATGCCCTTCAATTGATGAATGGATAAAGAAACTGTGGTATTTTATATACAATGGAATATTACTCAGCCATAAAGAATAATAAAATTATGGCATTTGCAGGCAAATGGATGAAATTGGAGAGTATCATGCTAAGTGAGATAAGCCAATCTCAAAAAACCAAAGGGCAAATGATCTCACTGATAAGTGGATGATGACACATAATGGCGGGTGGGAGGGGGGCAAGAATCAGGAAGGAGGGACTGTATAGAGGGAAAAGAGGGATGGGAGGGGTCGGGGGGAAGGAAAAAATAACCGAATGAATCAAAAACTATTACCCTATGTAAATGTATGATTACACAAATGGTATGCCTCTACTTCATGTACAGAGAAACAAGATGTATCCCATTTGTTTACAATAAAAATAAATTTTAAAAAAGACCTATAAAAAGAAGAACAGAAGAACAACTCAAGACCAAATGCAGTAGAAGACAAGGAATAATTAAAATAAAAGCCAAAATCAGTGAAATTGAAACAAACAGAAAAAAATTCAAAAAAATCAACAAAAGATTGGTTCTTTAATAAATAAAATAGATAAACCCTTAGCCACACCAACAGAGAAAGAGAAAGAAAACTCAAATTACTAAAATTTGTGACGAAAAAGGAAATATCATGATGGACACTACCGAAATACAGAAGATAATCTGAAACTATTTTGAAAATTTATACTCCAATAAAATAGACAATCTTGAGAACATTGACAAATATCTGGAGACAAATGATGTACTCAAATTGAATCAGGAGGACATACACAATTTAAACAGATCAAGTTCAAGCAATGAAATTAAGATACCATCAAAAGTCTTCCAACAAAGAAAAGCCCCATACCATATGGATTCTTAGCTCTATTCTACCAGACTTTCAAAGAAAACCTAACAGCAATCCTCCTTAAATTATTCCATGAAATAGAAAAGGAGAGAGCCCTTCCAAACTCATTCTATGAAACTAGATACCAAACTAAACAAAGTAATATCAAGGAAAGAAAACTTCAGACCAATATTCTACATGAACATAGATGCAAAGGTTCTTAATAAAATCCTGGCAAATAACTTACAAAAACATTAAAAATTTTGTGCACCATGATCAAATGGGGTTCATCCCAGGGATTCAAGGTTTGTTCAACATATGGAAATCAATAAATGTAATACATCACATCAACAGTCTCAAAGACAAGAATCACATGATTATGTTAATAGGTGCAGGAAAAGCATTTGACAAAATTCAGCAGTCATTAATTTTCAAAACACTAGAAAAACTAGGAATACTGGGAACATACCTCAACATGTAAAAGCTATACATGTTAAACCAAAGACCAACATCATTCTAAGTGGAGAAAAGTTGAGAAAATTCCCTAAAAATTGGAACAAAACAAGCATGCCTTTTTCCCCATTTCTATTTAACATAGTCCTTCTAACTCTAGCCAGAGCAATTAGGCAAAAGAAAGAAACTAAAGGAATATAAATATGAAAAGAAGAGCTCGAACTATCCCTATTTGCTGATGATATGATTCTATATGTAGAAAGAAAAAATTCCACCAGAGAACTTCTAGAACTCATAAATGAATTCAGCAAGGTAGCAGGAAATAAAATTAACACCCACAAATCAATTGTGTTCCTATAAACCAGTGGTAAGTCAGCTGAAAGAGAAATCAGGGAAACTATCCCAGTTGCAATAGGATAAAAAAATAAAATAAAACCCTTGAGAATCAATCTAACAAAAAAGTTGAAAGACCTCTACAATGAAAACTTCAGAACACTAAAGAAAGAAATTGAAGAAGACTTTAGAAGATGGAAAGATCTTTCATGTTCTAGAATAGGCAGAATTAATATTGTCAAAATGGCTATACTACCAAAAGTACTATACAGATTTAATGCAATTCCTATTAAAATTCTAAAGACATTCTTCATAGAAGTAGGAAAAGCTGTCAAGAAATTTATTTGGAAATACAGGATGCTCAGAATAGTCAAAGCAATCAGTAGCGAGAAAAGTGAAGCAAGATCAAAATACCAGACCATATATTATACTATGAGCTACAAAAACAGCATGGTATTGGGACCAAAACAGACATGAAGACCAATGGAACAAAATAGAAAACATAGAGACAAACCCACATAAATACAATTATCTCATACTAGACAAAGGTGCCATAAACACACAATGGAAAAAAGATAGCTTTTCAACAAATGGTGCTGGAAAAACTGGAAATCCATACATAGCAGAACTAAATTGAACCCCTATCTCTCACCCTGCACAAAACTCAACTCAAAGTGCATCAAGGATCTAGGCATTAGACCAGAGACCCTGCACCTACTAGAATAAAATATAGACCCAATTCTCCATCATGTCACGAACTTCCTCAACAAGACTCCGAAAAAGCAAGAAGTAAAATCAGGTATCAATAAATATAGGATGGTACTAAACTAAAAAGCTTCTTCACAGCAAAGGAAACAATCTAGAGTGTGGAGAGCCTACAGTATTGAAGAAAATCTTTGCCGCCTACATCTCAGATAGAGCATAATTCTCCAGGATTTACAAAGAACTTAAAAAATTTAACACTCAAAACACAAATATCCAAATCAATAAATGGGCAAATAAACTGAACAAACACTTCATAGAAGAAGAAATATGAATTGTCAACAAATATGTGAAAAAATGTTCCGCTTCATCTGCAATTAGAGCAATGCAAATTAAAACTACGCTGAGATTCCATCTCACTCCAGTTAGAATGGCAATTATCAAGAATACAAGTAAATGTAGGTGAGGATGTGGGGGAAAAGGTACACTCATATATTGCTGGTGGGAGTCCAAATGGTGCAACCACTCTGGAAAGCAGTGTGGAGATTCCTCAGAAAACTTGGAATGGAACCACCATTTGACCCAGTTATCTCACTCCTTGGCATATACCCAAAAGACTTAAAATGAGCATACTACAGTGATGCAGCCACGTCAATATTCATAGCAGCTCAATCACAATACCTAAGCTATGGAGTCAACCTGGGTGCTCTTTGACAGATGAATGGATAAAGAAAATGTGGTATATATACACAATAGAATATTGCTGAGCCTTAAAGAAGAATGAAATTATGGCATTTGCAGGTAAATGAATAGAACTGGAGAATATCATGCTAAGCAAAATAAGGCAATCCCAAAAAAAACGAAGGCCAAAAATGAGGAAAAGATTTTGAACTGAATGAAAATGAAAACACATCAAGATTTGTGAAATGTAACTAAAGCAGTACTTGGAAATTTATAACACAAATTTTATGAGTAATCTTACTGTAGTACTTGAAGTCACTAATTAGTGGATAAGTTATCCTCCTTGGTTTCCTCTAATAGTTCTTCCTATGGGGGAAATTATAGCTACTGAATAAGCATAATATTTAATTTGCAAGATGGTGCTATAAAGAAATTGATGCATAGAAATCATATTCTATATTTTGAAATTCTTAATTTTTACATTTAGACTTTTATTAGTAATTATTTTCTAATTATGCTGAATAGTCAGAATATTGGTTGGTGACTTTTTAAAGCTATTTCATAGAAGCTGAATATGGATTTCAGAAGAACTGTCTTCTGTTACTAAGTTCATGCTATCATTATAAACACAATAAATGGCACATCAATAAATGTTTGACCTGACATTAATCAAACAACAACAAAAAAGAATTAAATTATGGCATTTGCCTGTAAATGAATGGAACTGGAAACTATCATGCTAAGTGAAATAAGCCAATCCCCAAAAAACAAAGGCCAAATGTTCTCTGATATGCAGATGCTACCACATAAGTGTGGTAGGGGGAGAGTAGATGTTCATTGGATTAGACAAAAGGGAAAGAGGGGAAGTGAGGGGGTGGGAATAGGAAAGATAGTAAAATGAATAACTTTCCCATGTTCATATATGAACACAGGACCAGTGAAACTCCAGATCATGTCCAACCACAACAATTGGATCCTAATTAGAATAAGTTATACCCCATGTATGTATAATATGTCAAAATGCACTCTACTGTCATGTGTATCTAAAAAGATTTTTTAAAAACCACACCCCAAATTACAGAGGCTTACAATGGTGTAGGAATTTGGGGGCTTTTGTTGTTGCTTAGCATATAATAAAATAATCCAGGTTATAAAATAAAAATCAAAATATTGGTTCCTTTTTATGAGAATATCACAGAAAGACCAAGAGAGGGATTTGGGGACGCTAGTAATATTATATTTCAAGGTGGGCGGTGATTATAAAAGTATTTCCTTTGTGATAACTCATTGAGCTAGATACTTCAAATTTATATTTTAACATAAGTCAGTTAATGAAATTTTTAAAAAGACTTTTTAAAATATCCAGCGCCATATAGCAGCCCATACTTTGTAGGTGCCATTTTTACCTATTTTATTGATTGATTTATTTCTCATGCAGTATGCTAAATTTTTGGAAAAGGCAATGTGTGTATTAATAAAAGTAGTAGAACTCTTGGTGCCAAAAATTACTGGATATTGTCCTAGATATTTTCAGTTACCAAGAATGGGAATAAATAAAATTTTAAGAGATATTTTATCAAGCATATACTTGTTTAAAATATTAGTTTAGTTCTAAATGAATACATTCTTCTATGGTCTAGACATTAGTCTATTTCTTCCTTTTTGTAAGACATGTAAAATATATATACAATTTTTAAAAGTGAACTGTGATCATACCTAACATATTATTTTGTAACTTATTTTTATACCTAGAATGTATGTTTGAAAACTATTAATTTAAAAAACCCAACATCTATCTTTATTGTTATAAAAAGTACTTAGAAGTATTAGGGTTTTTTTGGCACCAAGAATTGAACCCAGGGTCACTTATCCACTGAGCCACATCCCCAGCCCCCTCCCCTTTTGGGGGGTGGGTTTAGTTATACATGACAATAGAATTCATTTTGATATAATTATACAAGGATGAAATACATCATTCTAATTAAGACCCCATTCTCTTTTTTTTTTTTTTAAATTTTGCAGTTGTAGATGGGCAGACTGCCTTTATTTTATTTGTTTTATTTTTATGTGATACTAAGGATTGAACCCAGTGCCTCCCACATGCTGGGCAAGCGCTCTGCCACTGAGCTATAGCCCTAGCTCAGGACCTCATTCTTTATGGATTTACATGATGGTGGGATTCACTATGGTGTATTTGTATATGTACATAGGAAAATTATTTCAGATTAATCCCACTGTGTTTCCTTTTCCTATGCTCCATCCCTTCCCTTCATTCCTTTTTGTCTAATCTAATAAATATCTATTCTTCCCATTTCCCTCCTCATTGTGGGCTAGCTTCCACAGATCAGCGAAAACATTCGACCTTTGCCTAGCCCTTTATTTATGTTTTGTTTTGAGATAGTCCTTAGGACCTTGCTAAGTTTCTGAGGCTGGCCTCAAGCTTAGAATCCTCCTTCCTCAGCCTCCCAAGTTGCTGAGATTACAGATGTGCACCACCACATGTGGCTGAAAGTATTTACTTTTTATCAAGTAAATACTAACATATTCAAACCAAAATTTTATAGGGTAGAAATTAAATTCCCTTTATCCTTACATGTTAACAGTCTTTTTACATCCTTCCATACACTATGTATGCCAGTGTGAGATTTTGTGTCTTATGGAATTTGAAGTCATACACTTTTCCCACAAACTTTTTTTCATCAACATAATTTTAACATATTTACATATTACAGCACATAAATATTTATATCTTTTTAAAAAATGTGAATACTATCTACAGTGTTCTTTTTAATGGTTGCCTAATCTCCCAAGATAGGGAAATTTTATAATTCATTTAGTCTTTCTCCTACTAATAGGTATTTAAATTTTTTCCAGGTTTTTTTAAATTACAAAAATGTTATAAAATACATTCATGTGTGTATGTATGTATGTATGTATGTGTTTCTTTATATATTTGAAATTATATGTTTTAGGTTCTGCTGTGCCAAGGGTATAAATATTTTTAATATTTGAAACAATTCAAACCATACTTTATTTCTGGGAATGGTTCTTTAGAATTGTATATATCATCAGAGAAAGAAAAATAAATTCATTAGGAATTAAAGTAAGGCACCAAAATGGGAACCAAAGAGTCTCTTAAAGCAGGAAGAATATATTAAATGATGATAATGTGAGACTTTAGTGGAATGAAATACATATGAGAAATAATTTACCACTGCCCCAAGCCTCTAGCCATAGAACTCATTTCCTCTTTAAGTAGCTATTTAAAATATTACCATTCTAAGTGAAGTAAGCCAGTCCTCAAAACCAAAGATCAGATGTTTTCTCTGATAGATGGAAGCTAAATCACAATAAGGCCAGCGGAGTGAGAGGAAGAATAGGAGCCCAATAGATTAGACAATGGGGAATGGAGGGAAGGGGGCATAGGAATAGGAAAGACAGTGGAATGAATCTGACATGGTTTTCTCATGTACATATATAAAAACAACACAGAGAATGCCACCACCATGTACATCCATTAGAATGGGACTCTAAGTAGAACAAGATATACTCCACACTAGTATAATTTTATTAAAATGGATTCTGATGTCATGTGAAAGAACCAATAAATTTTAAAAATATTATGTCAAATACTGAATGACAACTTAAAATTATAGACAATATTTACTAATAAAAAATATAATACTATATAATTTAATCATCAATTTATAATGCTAATAGTCAAGTAAAATATTTCTTCTTGATTCCTTAAAACTAGAAAATTTCACCTCAGGATTAGACCACATTTACTCTGAAAAGCCATCATCCTTGAGTCATGCTGTTCTGAGAATTGAGTACTTCTTCTAATGGAGGGTTGTTGATCATTTAAGTCTATACCTACTGCTGATAGTGGTTTTTAGTTTAACACCAGGACATGAAGGCATCTAAACCTCTCAGAAATGAAGCAGTGGACATTATATGTATCAATATGTTCTAAAGATAGTTGAATGTAGACAGGAACAAATAAAATTTATTTATAGTCAACAAATTAGTATTCTGACTCTTATTTATGAATTTCATACATCAGAATAAAACTTTTCCTTGCATATACAAAATGGTTAATAGTAAGAGAACAGGATAGTGGAAATCTAGGTAGTCCAATGACTTTTAGCCTTTGTGGATAATAATAGCTAATGTTTGATTGCTTATTATGGGCTCGATGCCCTTATGCGTGCCTAATTTATATTATTTCATTTGTATTCTTTCATTTTCCATAAGAACACTATGGATGGAAAATAAGTACCATTCTACAGGTTAGGACTAAAAAGTATAGAAAGGCCCAACCTGGTGATCCACTGGCAAATAGCACGGCTAGTAGTCACACCTAGGTAATCTCTCTAACCAGTTAGTCCTTCTCTACCATTTCACTAGAATGAAGCTTTGTTAGCTGCTAGACAGAAAATTTTAGTGTCAGATGTTTGTGCTCGTGGGGGCAGAAGCTGCTTCCCGCCATGATGGCTGCTTCTATCTCTTCAAGTTGTTTTTTCTTTCAGATCAGGCCCTCCAAAGACCACAAAGAATCATTTTAAAACAGAGAACGTCACCCAGCCCATCTTCTAGGTAACCCAGTATAAACTTTGTTCATTATATTCTCATGGCACTAAATTCTCTCCCCTGCGGTCTTTCCTGTCTTCTGTTTTTCAACATTTTATGTATGAATCAGCAAAAACCATGAACTGCACACGTGCCAGAACGTGCACACTTGTGCATGTGATGATACGTCCACTCTGAATATGCTTAGGTCTCCATAATAAAATACACAGCTTCTTTTCTCCTGGGAGGGACACTGCTTTGAGAATGTCCCAGTGTTCTCCCTACTTGCTACAATATAAAACTTTCTTCAGTCTTTTATCTCCTGTTGTGCTTATTGACTTTGCACTCACCAAGAAATGAACCCATTGGATTTGGTTAAGGTTTTGTTGGGTTGTAAATTTGTGGAACTTCAGGTTCCACATATTTTCCTCCATTGCTCACTTTTTAGAAAACAGTCTCAGTTGGTCATAAGTTCCCCCACCTCTTTGAGAAGAGGACTTGAGCAAAGGTAGTGATTCTATGTATGTGTCAGTGAAAGTTGTGTCTAAATCTTGCCTTTTATCATGCATTTTCATTTTTTGCTGAAAGCCAGATATACTATATTTGGTAACAGAAACTAAGGTAATCAGGCTTTTTCTGTGAAGTACTATGTTAATCTGGAGGAACTGGACTATGTTTGATGTTGCTGTTGCTATACCAGCACACACAGTAGTTTCTTCTAGGTTTTGATTTTTGGCTTTTGGTGTTTTTTTCCCCCTCCCCTTTTGTCATTGGGCTTCCTTAAGATCTCCTCCTTAAATAAAATCTGTCCTGCAGCTCTCTAAATTGTAATCCCCTGTTGTTTTACTGAAGCTCTGTTGATGTGGTGGTGAGATACTGGGGAGTCTCAGGTTTCTGTGGTGGTCCTGAGTCTCTGGGCTGTGACCTTCAGAATTTCTTAGCCTTCTGTCCCTTTCCCTTGATGTGAGAAAGCTAGAGGGGGCTCAAGCAGTCCGATTGCCTTCCCTAGGTGAGTAAGGCTCTAGTAAAGTAGTGTTTCCTTGAGAGTAGGCCTCCATTGAGGAGTAATAGAACACTTGAAATGTATTTTAAAATGGTTATGGGGATATTCCAAAATACTTGCTTGCACCATTCCTCCTGCCGGAAGGAACAGGGAATTTTTATCTAATCTTCACAGTGAGATCCTGGTGAGATTGCAGGAGTTAAAACTCAGGAAAGTTTGAGGAAGCCCATACCTAAGACTGGGTCCCCAGGAGTATTAGACTCTAAAGCTGGACCATTCTCAGCTTCTAGTAATTTGTCAATTACCATTTTAATGTTCCTAGTACAGATGTTCCTGGACTTACGACAAGGATACATTATGATAAACCCATCATAAACTGAAAATGTAGTATGTAAAATGAGGATTTAATGTATTTAACATCATAGTAGCCTAACCTACGTGCCCACAACACTTATACTAGCTTGTAACTGGGCATTATGAGAGAGTTCATGTGCATAGTACTAACCTTGATAAAGATCAAGATTCAAAATGGATTGAAGACCTTGATGTAAGACTTGAAACTCTGAATCCACTAGAAAAAAAAACATAATGGAAACACTTCAAGGTATTAGTACAGGCAATGATTTCCTACACAGGATCCAGAAGCACAGGAAATAAAACCAAAATTAACAAATGGGATTACACCAAACAAAAAGCTTTGCACAGCAAAGGAAACTACTCAACATAGTGAAGAAATAACCTACAGAATAGGAGAAAATCTTTGCCAGCTATCTCTCTGGCAGAGAATTAATCTCCAGAATATATAAAGACTCAAACTAAAATTAACTCAGTTAATAATGGGCAAATGATCTGAGTAGACACTTTTCAAAATAAGAAACATAAATAGCCAATAAATATATTTAAAATGTTTAATATATTTAACCACAGGGAAATGCAAACTAAAACTATATTGAGGTACTATCTTACCCCAGTTAGAGTAGCTCTCCTCAAACAAATGAACAAAAATGACATGCTGATAAGGCTGTAGAGATAAGGGAACTCTTACACTCTGTTGATGGAAATTTAAGGTAGTAGAACCACTGTGGTGAACAGTATGGAGATTCCTCAAAAAACCAAAAAAAAATAGAACTACCCTATGATCTAGCTGTCCCACTCCTGGGACTATATATCCAAAGGACATGAAATCATCACGCAGAAGGAATACCTGCGTGCCCATGTTCACTGTGACACTATTCACAATAGCTGAGATATGGAATCAGCCTAAGTGCCCATCCACAGATGAACCAGTAAAGAACATATGGTATGTATACACAGTGGAGCATTATTCATCCCCACCCTGTTATTTTCAGCAAAATGGATGAATCTGAAGGACATCATGCAAAAAGACAAGTGCTATATGTTCTCTTTCATATATAGAAACTAAAAAAAAGTCAACCTGAAAGTAGAATAGTGATTAGTAGGTTACGATCAATGTATACTGTATACATGTATGGAAATATTACACTGAATCCACATATAATTAATATGTGGCACAAAAAATAATAAGAAATTAAAAGTATGGTTTCTGCTGAATGCATACTGCTTTTACATCATGATAAAGTCAAACATTCCTAAGATGAAATCCTAAGTCAGGAACTGTCTGTAACTAGTTATTACAGTGACTTCTAATTCTTTTTTTTTTTTTTAAATCAGGGTACTTAACCACTGAGCCACATCCTCAGCCCTTTTTAGTTTTTATTTTGAGACAGGGTCTCCCTAAGTTGCTTAGGGACTCACTAAATTGCTGAGGCTGGCTTGGAACTTGTGATCCTCCTGCCTCAGTCTTCCCATTTGCTGGGATTACAGGCATGTGCTACAGCACCAGCTCAGTGACTTCTATTTCTAATAAAATGTAATCCTCTATGCAATATAACTGTCTCTCCAGTTTTATGGCAGTGGATTGCCCTGCACCTTCAGTTTTTTGAAGGGTCTTAGAAGGGTTGTTGATTTTCAGTTTGTTCAGCTTTTTTTCTGGTAAGAATGATAGTGACAACTTTCAAGCTCTTTTCTTTAAGAGAATGTTGAGGAGGCACACATAATTTCACCAAATTTAGGAAGTGTATTGGTCCTCTGTATTCTCTAAAACAAAATACTGGGTCATTTATAAGTAATAGAAATTTATTTCTTACAGTTCTAATGTCTGAGAAATCCATGATCATGCCACCAATAGATTCTGGGTCTGATAAAGGCCCACTCTTGCTTCACAGATGGCTCCTCTTTCTGTACCCTCACGTGGAAAAAGATCACGGAGATCCCTTCAACCTTGCATAAGGGCACTAATCCCATTCATGAAGGTTCCACCCTCATGATTCAGTCACTACCTAAAAAAACCTCATATCTTAATACCACCACAATGGGATTAGGTTGCAATAAGAAACTTGGATAAATTAAGATCATACCAGGTAGTATCTTTTTTTTTAAAGATGTTGATAGACCTTTATTTTATTCATTTATTTATACATGGTGCTGAGAATCAAACCCAGCTCCTCACACATGCTAGGCAAGCACTCTACCACTGAGCCACAACCCCAGCCCCCAAACCAGGTAGTAGCTTTAAACTTGTTTTTATTTTTCACAAATGTGAAGTCCTGTCATTTTGCTAATAATACACAGTGAGGAAATCTTGCCATCAAAATGAAGGTTCTTAATTTTGGCTGCATGTTTGGAAAATTTTTAAATTTTTGACTATTTACTTATTTAAATGTTGATGCCAGCATTGTTTCCCCTGTCCCAACTCCATACACACACACACAAACACACACACACACACACACACGCACACGAACACACACACTCAGCTTCCACGTGTAACCAGAGTTGAGAACCATGCCACAGAACAAGGGTTCTCAAACTTCAGCATGCATCTCAGAATCACCCAGAAGACTTGTTAAAATTCAGATTGCTGAGCCCCAACCCCAGACTTTCTGACTCAGTGGAGCTGAGGCAAACCCCAAAAATTTGCATTTCTGACAAGTTACCAGATGAGGCTGATGTTGCCAGCGTTTGACCTCTTATTTTGAACCACTGCCATAGCAGATCAAGGATCACATTTTCTCAGAAAGTGAGATGACATAGCTTTCCATTTTTCCTGCTAACTCCCTGGTTGACTAGTTCAGAATACTTAGTCTTGGTCCTTCTTTTACTTTCAGTATATTAAGTTTTTTCTACCTTTTAGGGTTCCATCTGTGGGCAGCTTCTCTTTGCATAGTACCTAACTTTTCTTTTGGGTGATCATGTGTATTCACATAGTGTTGATTCCATCTAAATGCTGATCACTCACAAATCTATTTCTCCAGTTGTATTTCTCTCCTAAGCTATATATATATATATATATATATATATATATATATATATATATATATATTCAGTTCCATGATCATGTTCTTCAAGAACTTGCATTCGACTTGTCTAAAACTGGAATGTTTCTGCTCCAATGTTCCCTTTCTATGTGAATGGCACCAAGATGTACCCTATTTCTCAACCCAGAAAACTGCATGTTGACCTTGATTTCTCTTCCTTACCCCTCACTCCAGTTGAACCCCAAGGCCTACCAATGCTATCCTAAATATCTCTCAACTCCATTTCATTCCACTTATGCCCATGCCACTGTCTACTTCTTACCACTTCTGAAGGAATGCTCCAGAAGGATGATCTAATTCTGTAAATATAAAGCTGGAACCATGTCATTGGTGAGTAGCAAACAAACTCATTCAATTCCTCTCAGATGATCCATGAACCAGCCCTTCCAGGATGCTAATGTGAGAGAGGTTCCTAACTTGACCTAGTTGTGTCCTCCCCTGGAGGGCTGAGGATTCTAGGGCAAGGGTGGGGTAGGCCCAGCAGAGGTTCCTTTATGTAAATAACTGAGGAAGTTCCTGGAAAAGAATTCACTTGAAGAGAAGAGACTCAGAAAAGGATAGCGTCAGGTAGGGAAGCTGCCTCAGTAACCAAAACTTAATTATTGACAGAAGGGAAATATTAAATATAGCAGATGATTTGTTACTCTCAACCTTAGAGCTCTGTGAACTTAGGTTCTACATAGATATTGGATCTACAGGTAAATTAACTAAATGAACTGTGTGCCAGTTCTTAAACACCAGACCTACCCTCCTAGTGTGCTTTGTGACAGGATGTGCTGTTGCCGGACTGGAATGATGGAGAAGTCGGAAGATTGGAAGACTGGATAGCAAAACACCACACACTGGGTGGCTCACAAACAACAGAAATTTATGTATTTCTTACAGTTCTGGCAGTTGGGACGTCCATAATCAAGGTGCCAGCCAATCAGTGTCTGGTGAGGGCCCACCTTCTGGTTCATAGATGGCACTTTCTCACTGTGTCCTTACATAGTGGGAGGGAAAAGGCAACTCTCTGTGGTCTCTTTGATAGCAGCACTAATCCCATTCATGAGGGCTCTGTCCTCGTGATCTAATCACCTCCCTGTGGCCCCCGCCTCCTAGTACCATCACATCAGGGATTAGGTTTCAACACATGAATTGGTTGTGGGGGGACACAAATATTCAGACCATGGCAGAAATCCTTTATGTTAGAGTCTCTTTGTTCAAACAACTGGAACAGTTAGTTTCCTAAGCACACTCCAACTGATACAAACCATTTCACTAAAATCACAATGAAAAAAAAAATCACAATGAAACATTATGACACAGAAAGTACTCCTTTGGTTCCCTGCTGATATTCAAGCACAGGATAGGCCAAGAGGCATTCTGTATCTCTTCTCATGGATAACATACATCTACATACTGCAGAGGAGAGGACACAGTGGCAGGCCGGGCTAAACCCAGCAGATGAAGCAGTGCCCACTGGGTGTACTGCTACCCAGTGGAGGGAGTACACAGAGCAAAAGGGGTTGAAATCATACATGATGAATTCCCTTAGTGATCTGGGTAACAATTAACCAGATTTGTTAGTAAGCTTATGTGAGACAGCCTTTAGGAACTCCCAGAAATGCTAAGGACAAGATAACTTGGATGCTCTATTAGCAAGTGACAGATCTATTGAAATTGGATTACTATAGTTAGCCATAAATAAATTCTAAATTTTAATACTAAAAGCCAGGCATGGTGACATGAACCTGTAATCCCAGCAGCTCAGGAGGCTGAGACAGGAGGATCATGAGTTCAAAGTCAGCATCAGCAACATAGCAAGGCTCTAAGCAACTCAGCAAGACCCTATCTCTAAATAATATATTAAAAAGGGTTGGAGATGTGGTTTAGTGGTTAAGTGCCTCTGGGTTCAATCCCCAGAACCAAGAAATATTTTTTTTAGAAAGCTATAGCCTTTAAAATAGGAGCTATTAAACATCATCTCTTATTTTTGTCTTTATATTTTTGCATTTGAATATCCTTATTAACCACTTATCCAGTTGTTTCATTTAATCACGAGTTAACAAAGTGGTTCAATTATCTTAGTTTACAGATCTGACCTGAATAAGAGGATCCACTGTAGAAGAGAACCAAGGACTTGGGAGTTTCAAATCCAAGCATGGGAATTCTCACCATCATTTCAGTGCTTTTGGCTCAGTGAAGAGAAAGCAGAGTTCAAACTCTACCATTTTTTTCCTCTCCCATCCAAGAGATTCTTTCTTCCTCAATATGTTAGGGTCTTGTTAGGGGTCATGCATGTTCAAAATGTGATGTTGACAAATGATATTTGCAACTACGCTGCCTTAGTTTCTCCTTTATGGAAGATTAAATCCTTTGTTCTGAAAAGGATTTTGGTTTGGCTTTTTCATGAGTGTTGACTTAGGAAGCCAGTGGGTATGTAAGATTGTCATCCCGTCAACCATTAACCACCTCCCCCAATTCCCAAACTGTGCACTGAGGTGCCCTGGGGGCAACATAGAGAGCTCACAGAAGCTCTGTGCCATATTTTAGATTTCAAGAGAAGCGTGCTACATTTGTGGGACACTGCCCATCAGCTACAATACAGAGTGGCTTGGACTTGACTACTTAACTTAAGGAACAAAAGACCCATTTAATGTTTCTTTCTATCGAGGGGCACCGTGAGAATATTACTGAGGCAGTAAGGGCACTGTGAACCGATGAAGTTTGGGAACCTCTGCATTACCCGCTCCCAACAACTCTCATGATTCTGTGGGGATTCGTGGAAGTGTGGGATACTGAATTTACCTCCAGATTTGGGAGATGATGCATAGGATCAAGATAAATTAATCAGTGCAGTCTGTCCTCTGGCCTTGTTAATAAGTGAACTTATTAGAAATGATCGTGTGACTTGTTAAAATATGAAAATGTGATCCATTTCAGCCAAACTAGAGTAAATGCTGGCACGATCTCAATTAACCAATCTCTCTCTTTCTCTTCCCCTCCATCATTCTCTTTCTGCCTGAAAAAGCATGTAGTTATTGGAGACGTTAACAAACATCTTTTGACCAAAATGAGAGCCAGTCTTTGGATGAAGTTGACATTGCATAAGATAGAGTGACAAAAACTGAAAGAAACTTGATCATGCCCTGCCTGAAGCTGATATTTCTTTTCACTCACGTTGTTTATTACACTTAATATTATTGCCTAAGTAAGTTTCCATCAGTTGTCTTTTTAGGTTTTGTACTCACAGGAGTTCTTTTATGTTATGGCTTTTAGCAAGATATAGTGTTGCAAATATCTTTACATTTTTCTTAGCCTATCACATCAACTAAGATTTCCACTGCAGCCTCTAATATAAATAGTGGAAAACGGCATTCTTATCCCTTTTCTAATCCCAGAGAGCTTTCAGTAATTCACCATTAAGTATGGTGCTTGTTATATGTTTTTTTTAATACTCACTTATTAGATTGATGAAATTCCCTTTTATTCCTAGTTGTTGTCATGAATGAGTTTTGAATTTCATCAGATGCCTATTCTGTTATCTATTGAAATAACTATATCATTTTTCTCCTTTTTTTCTGTTAATGGGGTAAATTACATGAACTGATTTTCAAATGCTATGTGAGCCCTGCTGTCCTCTAATAAACTCTACATAGTAATACTTTATTTTTATTTTATACTAACTGGATTTGACTAGCTATTATGTGACTTAGAAATTTTGCATTTCATTTCTAGAAATGATTTGCAATTTCAAGAGATGGCTTGTAATTTTCCTACAATGTCCTTGTTGGATTTTGAATTTTAGTGTCAAGATTAGTCTAGTCTCACAAAAGAGTCATGATATGTTTTTGGAAGACTTCACCAGTGAAGCCATCTGGGTTTGGAGTTTTCTTCTAGGAAGATTTGTGATAATAGACTTAATTCTTAAAAAACACATACACACATAAAGATTGAATCCTTATATCTCTTAAATAATTTTATACACACATATTCTCAGATTTGAATTTATTTTTCTAATTTTTTGTTGGCCCTGGTAAGTTCTATTTATTTTTTGGGGGGAGGGGGTGCTGGGGATCGAACCCAGGACAAGTTCTATTTTTTGAAGAATTTGGTCATTTCATCAGAACTGCCAGATTTTATGGCATGAAGTTGTTTAGATTATGGATGTCCATTTTTTTATTCCTAATGTTTTAACTTATTATTATTATTATTGAGGATTGAACCCAGGGCTTCACACAGGTTAGGCAAGTACTTTCACACTGAGCTACATCCCCAGCCTGTGTATGCTTTTTTTATGATTAGTTTTCATAGGTTTTCATCATTTTATTTAATTGATTTTATGCTTGGATTTATTATTTTCATATTTTTACTTTGCCAAATCTTGATGTGCTTTTCTTTTTCTAGTTTTTGAGGTTTTTAGCTTAAAACATTGTTTTGCAGCATTTTTCTTTTCATATAAATGCATTATAGATGTAGTTCCCCACTAAAGTTTTAGCATGAACCTATGAGTTTGATAAGTTATTTCTTCATTATATTTAAGTTCAAAATGTTTTATATTTTTTACACTTTTTCTATACATTATTTAGTAGTGTAATATTTTGTTATTGTTTATTGACATACAGTTGGGATCAGTATCAATTTCTAGCTGAATTCCACTGTAGTAAAAAGTATTATAAATGATTTTTGTATTTTCATATTTGTTGAGACATTCTTTATGACCCAATATATGGTTGGATTTGGTAAATGTTCTGTGCACATTTGGAAATAATGTGAATTTTATCTTTTTTGCTATGTTCATTAGGCAAAACTTGTTAATTGCATTTAGATTTTCAACAGTCTAAGCAAGTCTAAGGTTGGATTTGCTTGCTCTGTCAGCTATTTAGATGAATATGTTAAAATTCCTGCATAATTATTTGACCAAATTATGTTATGTGAATATGTAACAATAAATTCCACCCTTATATATAATTATAACTCACCAAAAAGAAAAAGTATCTGACAAAACAAAAAATCCCCACATGATAATATGTTGGTCAATTTCTTTCTTTAGTGCTATTAATTTCTTTTTTTTTAATGTATTTTTTTTTATTGTAAACAAATGGGATACATGTTGTTTCTCTGTACATGGCGTACAGGCATACCATTTGTGTAATCATAAATTTGCATAGAGTAATGTTGTTTGATTCATTCTGTTATTTTTTCCCTTCCCCCGACCCCTCCCATACAATGGAATATTACTCAGTGCTATTAATTTCTGATGTGTATATTTTTAGCCTCTTCGAGTGCACATAGATTTAGAGTTTTAATATTTCCTTGTGGATTGACCTCTTCATAAGATGTCTCTCTTTACCTCTTGCTTCTTGTCATAAAGTCTATTCATCTGATATTAGTATAACTAAAGCAGCTGTTTTCAGTACTTTTACTTTCAACCTATACATACTCTTATATTTAAATATATCTCTCACAATTGAAAAGTAATTAGATTTCTTTGTTTTGTTTCTTTCCTGATCTAATTGTTTTGACCTTCTACTTGAAATATTTAGTTCACTTAACATTAACATAATTACTGACATTGTCGGATTTAAATATCTTTCTGTTTCTTCTATTTGACCCACCTATGTTATGTTCTTCTTTCTTGTTCACTTTTATATTAATCAGTTTTATTATTTTGCTTTATCTTTAATTTGTTATTCACTTTTTTACTCTTCTTTGACTATCCTACAGATTGGAATTCATGTTCTTGATTTATTATAACTCAAACTAAATTATTACCTTTAATGCTTTCCAGGTAATGCTAAGACCTAATGTTTTTTAATTTCCATTTATCCCTTTCTGCTTTCTATTTTTATATGCATTTAATTCTTCATACAGTTTAAACTCTGGAAGACATATCACCACCACCACCACCATCATCTCATTCTGTAAGTCAATATTCAATTGTATTCATACCAAAATATTTCTCTGTTCTCTTGACTGTCAAGACTTTTTTGATGTCTGATGTTTTCATCTTGTGGTTATTACCTTTTTCTTTGAAGAAGTCCTGTATTTCTTGAACTGCAGGACTACTGACAACAATTTATCTCAGGATTAATTTTTGTTTTCCTGAAAAGTCTTCATTTAACTTTATTTTTCAGGACTTTGGGGATCACAGGTCTAGAACAGCAGTTATTATCTTTCAGCACTCTTAGTTATGTCATACTATTATTTCTTGTTTTGTTATTTCTGTTGAGAAATTGTCAACCAATCTCTCATTTGAAGCTAAAGGTTTTCTCTGGTTGCTCTCAAGACATTTTTTTCTTGGAACTGGAAGTTGAGCCCAGGAGCCCTTTCCCACTGAGCCACATTCCCAGCTCTTCTCAGTTTTGATTTTGAGGCAGGGTCTCTCTAACCTGCCCAGGCTGACCTCAGACTTGCAGTTCTGCCTCAGCCTCCCCAGTTGCTGGTTTATAGGTGGGCACCACCCTGCCCGGCTGTTTTTATTTTTTTCAAGAAATTTTCTTCTGATGTTCCAGGAATATTGATACCTCTTCATGTTTCCTTCTTGAAGTTTGCAGAGCTTAATGGTCTGTGTCTTTTGCCTTTCATCATTTGGAATGGTCATTTCTCTCTTCAAATATTGCTTCTGTTTTGTTCTCCCTCCCTGCTCCTTCTGAGATTCCAATTTCACGTTTCCTAGAAATTTTCACTATGCTACACGTATATTTCATGCTTCTCTGTGTCTTCCATTCCTTTTTTTCTTACTCTGTTCTTCAGTATTGATGTCTGACAATGACCTGAGTTTTTTCACACCTTGAATCTCATATGTATAATTCATTGTTAAATCCACATGTTGAGTTCTTAATTTCAGCTCTTGCCTTTTCGAGTATTATATTTTTCTTTCCTTTTTTTCCATTTCATTGAACATATTAAGAATAATTATTTCAAAATCCTCGTCAGCTAAGTCCAATCACTAATAATAAAGGTGTTTTTACCGTCTTGATTTCTGGTTATGCGATCATTCTCTTGTTATCTTAAGTAGCTTTTTAACCAAATTCTGAACATAATACATGAAAAAATCATAGTGGCTTCAGGTCATATCTTTCTCTAGAGAAGTTTCACCTTTCCTCTCTGAGCAGGCAGAACGAAGGCTGATCACATAAATAAAAGCAGGTGCTAGATTGCTCACCCAGGGTCAGGCTCTACTGCTTCTCCAGAGTGAACTCTCCAAAGTCCCTAATTTTTTTTATTATTTTTTTTCCTGCTCAGTCAGAAACAGAAATTTTCTTTTCTGAGACTTTGTTCTCAGTTTCTTAGTTTCTCACTCCCTGCAGCTTCACTACTTAGCAAATATCCTGGGCAGAACCTACTATATGCCAACTCTAGTGCTTCACTCACTCCTTCCCCATCAAATACGAGCCCTTCAAATCTCTAATTTTCTATCTCCAATACTGCAAAATCACCCCCCACCCGCTTATGTCATTCTTCCCCCTCAGCCCTTTGGCCAGGGATTTCTCAGATTCTCAGACCCAGAACTGTCAAATCTACCCAGGATAAATGTAGCTGCATATTCTCAGCTATTCCCTCAATGGTTGGCTTTTTCTCCAGAATCTTGAATACCCTTTGTGATTGCTTCAGTAGATCACTGATATGTTTAAATAGATGTTTTATGTTATCTCTACAGCTTTTTCCAGGCCCCTGCCAAGGGTTGCAGTGGTCTACTCTAAGCTCCTCTATCATATCCAGAAACGGAAGTTGGTTTTTCACATTACACATTTTCACTTAAGAGAACTCAGTGTGCTGTTGAGATGGGTCAGCTAACACTATTAAGTACTAAGTACTTTATGGCAGACACATTATAAGTAATTTGAAAGGGGTCTGGAAGTAAATCTTAAAGGAAAGATTGAAATGTTTTTAAGGTTTGTAATTCAAACAAGGCCCTTTAAAATGTTTTGGAAATTATAAATAATATAAGAAAATCTCCATATGTTACAGGAAGCAGATGCTACTCAACATACAGAAAACACATTATCTCATTTCCTCCATGTAGTACCTCTTAGGCTTGGGGTCAGGGAATATCTGACCAGTTGCAGAAAGATAAAGAAGTCAGCTGACTCATAGGAGTAGCTGTATTTCTAATGACCAGTGTAAAAGATGCGGCATGAGATTTTGCTGTCCTTATTAAGGGAGAGCCAAGAGAATAAAAATCCCTCTTCACTGGGAGACCAACTTTGCAATAAAGATGTTACTGAATGTAGATATCAAGTTAGACTAAAGTGTAAGTATTAAAGGTTAGAATAAACTGTTTTTAGTACATGTAAACAGCTAGGGAAATACACTGGAAATTTCAGATTTATCAAAAAGTTTATCTAAGTATAATGGAGTACCATGACTCAAACACATGGTAATATCATTTTACTTTTTTTTTTTTCGGCGCCAGAGATCAAACCAAGGACCTTGCACATGGTAAGAACACACTTGCTGCAGCCCTCACACATTTATTTTTAAAGTCAAGGTAACGTAAGGCTCTGGAACAATCCTGGGCCTGTTAGCAGAAGGAATTTGAGGTTGGGAAGTCACCAACTTAATATCCAGT
Organism: Sciurus vulgaris; assembly: GCF_902686455.1. Lineage (NCBI taxonomy): Eukaryota > Metazoa > Chordata > Mammalia > Rodentia > Sciuridae > Sciurus > Sciurus vulgaris. Next base: position 42,831,730 of record NC_136473.1, read on the forward strand.
CAGGGAACTGCAGTCCCACACTCAGCTCCTGTCACTGATTCCCCCTCGCTTCTTCCAGTCACGGGTCCTTCTTTTACATTCGGAAGGCTTTATGACTTCCGTTCCTGGCTTTATCCTTCCCCAGCTCCTCTGCTGCTACCCAAACTCCAGCCCATATTAGTCTGCTGTTGGCTTTCTGTATCCACAGGTTCTTATCCACAGATTCACCAGCCACAGATTAAAAATACTCAAAAAAAGTTGCATCTGTACTGAACATATGCAGATGTTTTTCTTATCATTATTCTCTAAATAATGCAGTATGACAACTATTTAAAGAGCATTTACATTGTATTAGTTATCATGGGTAATCAAATATGATTTAAAGTTACAGGAGGATGTGCTTAGGTTATAGGCAAATATGACACATAGAGACTTGAGTATATGTGGATTTTATCTGCAGGGTTTCTTGGAACCAATTCCCAGAAGATACTAAGGAACAACTTCACTTGCAAGTCTAAAAATGTGCCTTTTCCTTTTCCTTTCTTTTCTTTCTTTCTTCTTTTTTTTACATCTCCATGACTTTGTATATTTGGTGTCTCTCTCCCTGGAACATTTATCCTATTTTATTCAGCCCCTTTTCTCTTCTTTTCCCTATCTCTCTGTTTATGATAATCTTACTGATTTTTAGCACTCTCTCACATGCCTCTTCCTCTATTAAATATTTCCGATCCCAGCCAGATTTGACCTGTTCTTCCTTTAAACTGTTACAATACTTTATGTCTCTCCTAGGACTTTTAGTATAATCTGCTTTGAAGAAAAATTGTTTGTGTTCTTGTGTTATCCCTGTTATTAGACAGTCAGCTCTCTAAAGAATATAACTGTGACTTTCTAAATCCACAGATGAGCTCACCAGAGTCTTGCAAATGTTAGTCAGTTAATAAATACTTATTCAGTTAAATATGAATGACATGTGGCTCCCATAGGCAGTTTTACAATATGGACATCTGTTTTCTCCCAGGCCAGGTGGACCATATCTCCTCTGACTCTTCACCTTTCTTTAAACACTCACCTGTAAAAAATATTTGAAAACTATACATCTGAAAAGGGGTAATATTCAGAATAAATAGAATCAGATAAATCAATAGTGAAAAATTCAAAACTCCAAAATATACAGTAAACCTAAATAGATATTTCTCAAAAGAAGACATTCAAATGACTAACACATACATGAAAAAATTCTCAACATCACTAATAACAAGGAAATGCAAATTAAAATCACAATGAGATATCACCTCTTTCCAGCTCTTGCTGTTATCAAAAAGACAAAAGATAGTAAGTGCCAAAGAGAATATAAAGAAAAGGGAACACTTACACACTGTTAGTAGTAATGTAAATCAGTACAGTCATTATGGAAAACAGTATGGAGGTGCTGAAAAAATTCAATATAGGTATGCCATATGATTCAGTCATTCCACCATTAGATATAAATACTAAGGAAACACCTTCCCTCCCATGTTTATTGCAGCACCATTCACAATAGCCAATAAATGGAAACAACCTAAGTGTTTGCGAACTGATGCAAACAGAAAACGTACATTCACACCATGGAATACTATTCAGTCATAAAAAAATGTGAAATCCTATTATTTGCAACAACATGGACAGAACTGAAGATCTTGATGTGAAGTGAAATAAGCCAAGATAGAAAGACAAGTTCCATATGATCTCACTCTTATCTAGAATCTAAAAAAGTTGATCTCATAAAAGTTGAGAATGAAATGGTGATTACCTTTGGCTGAGGGAGAGTAGGGAGGAAGGCAAGATGGGGAAATGTTGATCAATGGGTACTGTTATAGTTAAATGGCAACAAGAAGCTCTGCATAGTAAGATGACTACAGATCATGATAATATACTATATATTCCCCCAAAATTAGAAGAAAGTATTTTTAATGTTTTGTCACAAAAGGAATGATAAATTTTTAAGGATGTAGATATTCTGATTTAAATATTATACAATGTATACAGTATTGAAGCATCACAAGGAGATACATATATATGTATATTTTAAACATCACCCAAGATAATCTCTGTTTTGATTATGCAAAGTCAACATCTAAATTGTGGTAGTGATATCCTACCATATTAGAGGTTTTGCCTATACTTAAGGGAAGAACCCAAAAATAGTGGGAACCATTTTAGGATTCTGCCTATTATATCCTTCTCCCTTTTTTGTGTCTTTTTTGTATATCCTACTGAAATGATTTGCCAAAATGTGATGCCTGAGCTACCAGCATCAGCATCATCTGAAATACAAATCCTCAGGCTCCACTCCAGGTCTCTTATGTTGGAAACTTTGGAAGCCCAGCAAACTGTTTTAACAACCCCTCTGGGTGATTTAAACCACATCAAAGTTTAAGAACCACTGCCTTACTCATTGATCTTTTATTTTAGTGCTATACCATAAGTAATTCCTCTATTTGCTGGCTTGATTAAAGACAAAACAAAGCAAAAAAGAAGCATTACCATATTCTACTAGCTGTCTTAATCCTCAGTTAATGAGGAACTCAGAAGGAACATAGATTTCCAAATTTGCCATGCTGGGGCTCTCCCATATGGACTCTCACCCCCTGACAGCCCCTCTTTCACCCTCTTATCCTTGTTTTCATTTGTATGGCAAAAGAAAGTACAGTAGTAATCCTGTGGATAATAAGCTAACTGGATTAATTGGGTGATTCTCTGCCCATCCCTTCCTCACTCTTTACCCTCTTTTAGTATCTGAATGATTGTCCTGACTCTGGGTTTACTGTCCTTTTTGTTGTTATTGTTGTTAATGTTGCCGTGTGGAAATAAGCGAATAATTTTCATGTAGTAAATATGACATCTCCTAAAACTGATATTAATTGATTAATCTCAAACATTAGCACTGAAATTATATAACACCCATGTCAAAAAAGAGAGATTTGGCTACAGCTACATAGAACCTATTCCTGTGATAACATAGGATTGGAATATAAGATAACCCTTTATTTCCATGGTATAGGAAGTTAGATATAACTACATATGTCGATCCACAATGAAATATATAATATGCTTTCATGAAATTTTAACCACATAAATTAACCTGTCTCCAACCTGAAGTTTTCCAAATCAAGAAACGTTTTAAAAATCAAATGTAAATTTCCTGCATTTTATTTTTTTGAAAAATCTTGCAAAATTGGCTGACCAAAATATTTCTTTTTCTTTTTTTCTTTTTCTTGTGTGAGGTGGGCAGTACCAGGAATTGAACTTAGGGGCACTTAACTACTGAGCCACATCTCCAGCCCTTTTTTGTATTTTATTTAGAGACAGGTCTCACTGAGTTGCTTAGCACCTCCCTGTAGCTGAGGCTGGCTTTTAACTCACAGTCCTCCTGAGTCAGCCTCTTGAGCCGCTGGGATTACAGGCGTGTGCCACTACACTCAGCCTGACCAGCACATTTCTATAAAAAGAAATCTACTTTGATATCAACTTTCCTTTTCTCAGTATCTTACAACCAAAGGATTCGTGAGGGTACAGCTTTCTGGATATTCTAGTCTACAAGATGGTGCTTAACAAATACTTGTTGAACACATGTACTTTTTCTATCATTTTATTAGCAAGGTCTTCCCGTGGTGGGAGAGGGGAATAAAATTGGTTGAATTGCCTAAGCAATCTCTATGACAAACAAGGAACATTGTCTGTTTAAGTAAGAACCAATTCTCAGCAAGAACATGGGCTGGATCTTAGAAATAACTCAATCATCTACATCACATGCTAAACTAAATATACAAAAATTGACCTAGGCTTCTCCACTTGTAACCAGGGGGTTCCTAAGGCAGTGTGTATTGCACAGAACATGTGTGTTTATCTAGAGGAAAGACATTTTATGCACTTTCTATGTTCATGTTTGTTTTCAATCAACTAAACAAAAGCAGTTAATTCGTGTGGTAATTTTTGCAATAATTAGCCCCCACCAGGTTGTCAGTAGAGAGGAGTTATCTGAGCCAGCTGGCCAGCTGGTGAAAAGCAATGGCAAGACAAAAGCTGAGTGAGGAAAGCAGCGAGGAACTCTAGGAACGACTCTTGACTTGCCCTTCCTCTTCAGAGGACAGAAGCTCTAAGTTAGGCCCAGAACTTAAGGAAAAACAACACTCCAGACCTGGGCTGTGTTAGTCCTAGAATTCTTGTGAATATAATTAGAAATGTTTAAAAAATAAATCCCACATGAATTGTGGAATAAGAGTCAATGTCTATACTTGCCTTATAGATAAGTTAGTGCATTTTTTTTTCTTCTTTTCATTTAAGGAACTGCAAACTTCTGGTACCATAAACAATGGTGGCATCCAAATGGCGTGTTTAGCTTCAGCATGATCTACCTGCAACCTGTAGTTTCCACAGGGATGCACAAGCTTTCAAATTTCACAATGCATTAGACAAATGGAAATGAGACTATATATATTTTACCAGAAACATAGAATAGTTGGAAATATATGTGACACAAGTAACATTAAAGTATAGAATAAGGAAAGGATATTAATTTAGAGTGAAAATCTGTTTCCAATTAGGAAAAAATAGAACCCTCCAATTCTTAGTCACCTTTTCCCAGTTCTTTAATTGCCCTGATCCTGATCTACCCACAAAGACAGTGTCCAGCTTGTGAATCCCGTTACACATGAGGAAAGAGCTCTCAGACTCTGAAAACGTTCTTTGCCCCACCAAGGTGTTTTATTTGTTCTGGTTTTTTAAGATATGGATTTTCATAGATTTTCTTTATAAGACTCAAAAGGGAAAAATTAAATCTTTTTAAGTAGCCAGTTTTTTATCACTCACCAGTAATTTTTTTTCATTTTTTTTGAATGTATTTTTCCCACCTTTTCTTATCAGTGCATTGCGGTTGTACATACTGATGGGATGTGTTGTTATGTGTTCATACACGCACACAACACACAATGTGACCATATAATGTGGCCAACATCACTCCCCAGCACTTTCCCTTCCCCTACCCACTTTCCACTCCTTGGTCCCTTTCCTCTTCCAGTAATTTTTTTAAATGATTGGTTGGTCACCTGCCTTAGGCCCTTCTCTTCCCATTGCCTGGTTTTGTGCATGTGGATGGCCAGCAGAGTCTCTGAGTTCCTTTTCCTCCCATTTCCTACTGAATCAATGAACTTCTCCATGATTCCTTGGTTTTCACCGTCTTCAAGGTTAACTTTTTTGGTTCTTCTTCCATTTTGCTTTCTTTCCTTTTCACCCTCTTTGTGAATCCTTAATCTTTCTGCTTAGCTCTTTTGCTTTTGGGGATGAGAATTAACTTCCTAACATTAGGTGTTTTGTTTTTGAAGAACAAATTGTACTCTTTAAACCATCAGATTAGAATCACTTTATGTGGTTCTAAAACCAGTTTCTTAAACTTGGAAGCACCTCTGATGAAGTTACCTTCACAAAATAAGCCTTTTAAAAATGTGGTTTATAAATTTTTATTATGTAAAGTATTACATAAATATATTTATACAATTGGAAATTAGAAAACCTAAAAGTCTTATTGAAAATGGACCCTGCCTATTCCTTTTCACCCTTGATACTGACTACCCAGAGGCAGCCAAGTTCAACTATTTTATCTGTCTTGCCATATTTTAAATAATACATACAATACTGTTTCTTGCTTTATGAATTTTAGCAATGTCAACTTGGTATTGTGGGGGTTAGGCTGTTGGTGTCTTCTATTCCTCATTCCCATCTTCCCAATGGTTAGTTCTCAATATTTGGCTAAATCTGAAGATATTGTAATTTGAATTCTATACAGATTTCATTACTCATTCAGATAATACACTTTATTTCCTTTTTTTGGCAAAACTTTTCATTCTTCCTAGAATTAATAATTGTCTTCTTTTTAGTTTTATTTGTTTAGTTTCTGTGTATCTATCACTGTGTTTTCTTCTGAATGGTGGGACATATCTGTCATACAACTAAAAGTAATAAAAGCTAAACACAGCAAATCAACCGATTCCATTTCCCTTGTCTTTAGAGAGTTCTCTCCCACAGCTTTCAATTCTCTTGCTCAAGTGTAGACTTGCTATCCAGGGATACTGCACAGCTGTCATTCTGGAACATTCTTTCACTGCATCCTGAGAATTTCCTTTGTCTCCTATGTCTTCAGTTTCCTGTAGCTTGAGACTTCCTTTTTCTTCAAAAACTTCCTCTTTTTTGTGAAGCACCTTCTCTGGTAGTTTCCTGAGAAACAGCATTCAGAGGAGGTGACATTTTTAGCCTCTGACTATGATAAAATATTAAGACCAGTTGATAACATGTCTGGGTGTGATATTTTACATTTGAAATAACTTAGCTTTAACATTTCAAAGATGCTTGTTATTGCCTTCTAGTTTCCTGTATTGCTTTTGATGCTTTTTGTTGTCTTTTTTTTCACATTTTTATTTTGATTCATTGTACACAAATGGGGTACAACTATCATTTCTCTGGCTGTACATGAAGTAGAGTCATACCATTTGCATAATCATACATATACATAAGGTAATGATGTTTGTCTCATTCTATTATCTTTCCTTCTCCCCTCCCCACCCCTCATTTCCCTCTACAAAGTCCATCCTTCTTCCATTCTTCCTTTACCTCCTCCTGCCACCCGCCCCCATTATGTATCATCATCCACTTATCAGAGAAATGTTGTCATCTCTTTTTATGTTAGCAGTTTTTCTTCACAAGTTTGTTCCCTTTGGGAAGTTTTCAGGATCTTACCATCTTTTTGGTGTTCCTAAACTTCATTGATGTGTCCTGGCATGAGTCTTTCCTTGTTCATTATAGTAGCCTCTTTCAATCTAGAAACATATCCTTGAATTTTGGGGCATTTGAAAAAAAATTGTTTGCTCTTTCCTCTGTTCATTTTCTCTCTTCTCTATGGGTCTTGCAAATAATTTTAGCTTCTAATAATATCTTTATAGAGCTGTTTAGATCAGAAGGCTCATTTAAGGTAAGTAGTTTTCTTGACTACCTGTCCTTATGGAGAGAACAGTCTAGAGGAAGAAAACAACCTGAACAATGGTTCATCTTACCCCTACTCAGTGTTTTCCTATATAAATCTTGCTTTTTTATAATATTTTAAGTGAGAAAATTCCTGTTGGTTTTACTTTCTTTTATAGACTTTATTGCTTTTAAATCACAAAAATATTTATAATTATTAATAGTAATAGCTCCTAGTATGGCTATCATTGTGTCAGGATCTTCATTTTAAAATCAGAATCATAATAGATCTCTTAGTATTATTTTGAATATTAAATAAGTGGTAGCAGAAAGCATTGGGAGCAAATACCATTATATATGCTATATAGTATTTATGTGCTATAAATACTGTATATAGTCAGTACAGAATAAATCATAGTTATTTTTATCACTTATGAACTCATTTGAGTCCCATTTTGTGGGACTAGTATTGTCCTCGTTTTAGAGAGGAGGAAATAGAGGCCCAAAGAGACTAAATTACTTGTACAAGGTGATATGGCTAGCAAGTAGGTGGCAGAGCTGGAACCAGATTTTCTGACCCCAAAGAACATGCTCTTTCTACCACTAGTGAGTGTGGTCCTGTCTTTCTCTCTTGGCCATTTTTTTTTTCCCAAAGGACAATAGTGTGTACAGTTAACATGGAGTTACCTCAATAAAGGAGATCATGGACTTCCTTGAAGACAAAAAACACGTACAAAATACTCTGCCCTGAGTTAGCTAAATTCTTGCTGTGTGGAGACAGACTGGAACAGTGCATTTTCAACCTGTGTTAATTCATGGCATCATAGAAAGATCAGAGTTTGGATAAATGAAGGCCATGGCGGCTTTCTGTCAGTGGTACACGGAAAGCATTGCTAATTGATGTGTGTGGCATGGGTTGAAACAAGCCATCTGAAGCAAACAGGTTGGCTATCTGTGTGCTTTAGGACATTTTCCCAAATGAAACAGTTGTGTTTGTGATTATACAGGCAGTAAATACATTTTCCCCTTCAGCCACACCAATGTCAGTCTCTTGCAGCTTTTCTGAAATGTCCCCACATGGTGACCAAGAGCTGTGAGTGAAGAATATCTTCCAGATCCTCAGACCTCAACCTGGTAGAATCAGCTCCTTCCTCTGCTGAGGAGTGTGGAATACTGGGCAGAGTACAATAAGTTTTAATTCTAATTTTGGAACTGCAATATGCTTTTTTGACAATCTTGGACACAATTTGGCTAGGTCCATTACAGACAGCATTTGAACTAGAAATAATAACACAAATTAGCTTGAGTAAAAGCTAATTGGTCAGGTTTTCAAGATGGCGGCCTAGAGGGTGGCTGCATTTCATGTTGCTCCAGGACTCAGGATTCAAAAGAGGAGATATTGAGACGCTTGGGACCAACTCAAAGCAGCCGGGTGACTCTCACCCCCTGGGGGGGCATCCCGGATGGGACGGGGGTCCCGGAACGCAGGAAACTTTGTGAAGTAGAACTGCCGGCGAGACGCCCCTCCCCCCGCTGGAGCAGTGGACTCGGACAGCTGGGAGCGCCGTAAAGGAGGCCGCTCGGCACAGCGCTGGGACTCGGAGCAGCCACTGGGGCTCCGGCGGCTGCCCAGGGGAAGAGTGGCGAGGAGAACTGTGTGGACTCAGGACACCGGGGCCTGCCCTGAGGAGGAGGAGAGGAGCGTGGCCACTTGGATTCAGAGAGACTGCACCAGAGCTACAGGCGGTTGCCAGAGGAGAAGCCGCGCGGCGAGCTGTTTGGAATCAGAACGACGCTTCTGAACACCGGGGCCTGCCCTGAGGACTAGGAGCAGGAAGAGGAGCGCGGCCGCTTGGATTCGGGTGACTACACCAGAGCTACAGGCGGTTGCCAGAGAAGGGGCTGCGTGGCGAGCTGTTTGGACTCTGACCACTTCTGAACCCCGGGGCCTGCCCGGAGGAGTAGGAGAAGGAGGAGGAGGAGCGCGGCGGGTCCTTTGGACTCGCAGTGACTGCATTAGCGCTCCAGGCGGCTGCTCAGAGGAGAAGGCGAGTGGTGAGTTGTTTGGTCTTAAAGTGACAGCTCCTGAACACAGGGGGGCTGCCTGGAGGAGAAGCGTGGTGGGACGCTTGGTCTTGAGTGGCCGCACCTGAGCTCTGGGCGGTGCCCAGAGGACCCGTGCAGCGGGTCACGTGGATTCAGAGCCACTCAGAGGGACTGCTCCTGAACACCCGGGGGGTTATCTGGAGAAGGAGGAGGAACGGGGAGGGTCACTTAGACTCGGAGTGATTGATTGCCCCAGGCTACGGGTGGTTGGTGGGAGGAGGAGGCACGAAGTGAGTTTCTTGGACTCCTAGTGACCCCACCGGAATACTGGGCGGCTGTCTGGAGGAAGAGGCGTGTGGCGGGTCTCTGGGACTCAGAGAGATTGTACGGGGCCCCAGGTGGCTGCTCAGAGGAGGGGCCGCATAGCCAGGCAATTAGGGGCAGAGCAGGGTCCCAGGATCTAGGAGGCTTCTGGGTGGAAGAGCCGCACAGAGACAGGCTTAGGGCGGAGCAAAGGTTCCAGGCCTGTGGGCAAATTCTCTGAGGAGGGGCAGCCTAAGGAGATTCATCTGCGAAGGGTGAGGCTCCCAGGCCCAGGAGGTAGGGCCGGGCCCCTGGAAACTTTGCAGAGGAAGGCAGCCCAGCCCAGGCGGTAGCTGTAAATTGAGGGGACCCTCTAGGAGGAAACTGACCAGCGAGACCTCCCCACTGGGTGAGTCTTCCCTGCCTGGTGAAGTTTCCCCACAAGGACGGTAAAACCAGAGACACAGGCCCAAACAGGCCTTGCCTCAGCCCACAGCCTAGGTCCCCTTTGGATGACCATTGGTCAACAAGTGGAGGCACCTCTGCCCACTAGCAGGGAATATACCCCACCTGAAGGCCACCACTCCGAGAGAGGCAGCTTCCTTGTGGAGCACCGCATTATCAACTTCCTCCAAGACTTCAGCCTACTGAAGGCTAAGGGGGGATATATATAGAAATCTTCAGGGACATGGTAAGTCAATAGAGGAAATCTGCAATATCTCAGCGGTCCTCTGATACCTGAACAATATGAGAAAACAAGGAAAGAAAATGCTGCAAACAAATCTAGATGTTACATCAGTAAAACCCAGTGACAGCATGGCAGAAGAAATGACAGAAAAGGAGTTCAGAATGTACATAATTAAAATGATCAGAGAAGCAAACGATGAGATGAAAGAGCAAATGCAAGCATTGAATGATCGCACCAATCGACAGTTAAAAGAGCAAATACAGGAAGCAAAAGATCATTTCAATAAAGAGTTAGAGATATTGAAAAAAAAACCGAACAGAAATCCTTGACATGAAGGAAACAATAAACCAAATTAAGAACTCCATAGAAAGCATATCCAATAGGATAGAACACCTGGAAGACAGAACCTCAGACATGGAAGACAAAATATTTAACCTTGAAAACAAAGTTGAACAAACAGAGAAGATGGTAAGAAATCATGAACAGAATCTACAAGAACTATGGGATATCATGAAAAGGCCAAATTTAAGAATTATTTTGATTGAGGAAGGTCTAGAGAAACAAGCCAAAGGAATGAACAACCTATTCAATGAAATAATATCAGAAAATTTCCCAAATCTGAAGAATGAAATGGAAAATCAAGTTCAAGAGGCTTATAGGACTCCAAATACACAAAATTACAACAGACCCACACCAAGGCACATTATAATGAAAATACCTAACATACAAAATAAAGACAGAATTTTAAAGGCTGTGAGAGAAAAGAACCAAATTACATTCAGGGGGAAACCAATACGCATATCAGCAGATTTTTCAATCCAGACCCTAAAAGCTAGAAGGTCCTGGAACAACATTTTTCAAGCCCTGAAAGAAAATGGATGCCAACCAAGAATCTTATACCCAGCAAAACTTACCTTTAATTTGACGATGAAATAAAATCCTTCCATGATAAACAAAAGCTAAAAGAATTTACAAAAAGAAAGCCAGCATTACAGAACATTCTCAACAAAATATTCCATGAGGAAGAGATGAAAAACAAAGAAGCAAATCAGCAAAGGGAGGAATTATCCTAAAGGAATTGTCAAATAAAGGAGGAAACAAGTTGTGTCAAACAAATAAATAAACAAAATTTTAAAAATGAACCAAATGACCGGGAAACCAAATCATTTCTCTATAATAACCCTGAATGTTAATGGCCTGAATTCATCAATCAAAAGACATAGACTGGCAGATTGGATTAAAAAGAAAGATCCAACAATATGTTGCCTGCAAGAGACTCACCTCATAGAAAAAGATACCCATAGATTAAAGGTGAAAGGATGGGGAAAAACATACCATGCACATGGACTCAGCAAAAAAGCTGGAGTATCCATCCTCATTTCCGATAATGTGGACTTCAAGCCAAAGTTAGTCAGAAGGGATAAAGAAGGTCATTTCATACTGCTTAAGGGAAGCATAAATCAGCAAGATATAACAATCATAAACATCTATGCCCCAAACAGTGGCTCATCTATGTATGTCAAACAAATTCTTCTCAATTTCAGAAACCAAATAGACCACAACACAATAATACTAGGTGATTTTAACACGCCGCTCTCACCACTGGACAGATCTTCCAGACAAAAATTGAACAAAGAAACCATAGATCTCAATAACACAATCAATAATTTAGACTTAACGGACATTTATAGAATATACCATCCAACCAAAAGTGAATACACTTTCTTCTCAGCAGCACATGGATCCTTCTCTAAAATAGACCATATATTATGCCACAAAGCTAATGTTAGCAAATACAAGAAGATAGAGACACTAGCATGTATTCTATCAGATCATAATGGATTGAAGTTAGAAATCAATGAAAGAGTAAAACACAGAAACTATTCCAACATCTGGAGATTAAACAATATGCTATTATATGATGAATGGATAACAGAAGATATTAGGAAGGAAATTTAAAAATTCTTAGAGGTAAATGAGAACAAAGAAACATCATATCAAAATCTCTGGGACACTATGAAAGCAGTACTTAGAGGGAAATTTATTTCATGGAGCGCATTTAATAAAAGAAGTAAAACTCAACAAATAAACGACCTAACACTACAGCTCAAAGCCCTAGAAAAAGAAGAACAGAACAGCACCAAAAGTAGTAGAAGACAGGAAATAGTTAAACTCAGAGCTGAAATCAATGAAATTGAAACAAAAGAAACAATACAAAAAATTGACAAAATAAATAGTCGGTTCTTCGAAAAAATAAATAAAATTGATAAACCTTTAGCCACACTAACAAAGAGAAGACGAGAGAAAACCCAAATCACTAAAATTCGGAATGAACAAGGAAATATCACAACAGACAGGATGGAAATATAAAACATAATTAGAAGCTATTTTGAAAATCTATACTCCAACAAAATAGAAAATTTGGAAGACATCAACAGGTTTCTAGAGACATATGAATTGCCTAAACTGAATGAGGAGGACATAAACAATTTAAATAGACCAATTTCAAGTACTGAAATAGAAGAAGTCATCAAAAGCCTACCAACAAAGAAAAGTCCGGGACCAGATGGGTTCTCAGCCGAGTTCTACAAAACCTTTAAGGAAGAGCTCATTCCAATACTTCTCAAAGTATTCCATAAAATAGAAGAGAAGGGAACCCTCCCAAACTCATTCTATGAAGCCAATATCACACTGATACCTAAACCAGACAGAGACTCATCAAGGAAAGAAAATTTCAGACCAATATCCTTAATGAACATCGACGCAAAAATTCTCAACAAAATTTTAGCAAATCGCATACAAAAACATATTAAAAAGATAGTGCACCATGATCAAGTGGGTTTCATCCCAGGGATGCAAGGTTGGTTCAACATTCGGAAATCAATAAACGTAATTCACCATATTAATAGACTTAAAGTCAAGAATCACATGATTATTTCAATAGATGCAGAAAAAGCATTTGATAAAATACAGCACCCCTTCATGCTCAAAACACTAGAAAAAAATAGGGATAGTGGGAACATTCCTTAACATTGTAAAGGCCATTTATGCTAAGCCCATGGCTAATATCATTCTAAATGGTGAAAAACTGAAAGCATTCCCCCTAAAAACTGGAACAAGGCAGGGATGCCCTCTTTCACCACTTCTATTCAACATCGTTCTTGAGACTCTGGCCAGAGCAATTAGACAAACCAAAGAAATTAAAGGGATACGAATTGGAAAAGAAGAACTCAAACTATCCCTGTTCGCTGATGACATGATTATATATTTAGAGGAACCTGGAAATTCCACCAGAAAAACTCTTAGAACTCATAAGTGATTTCAGTAAAGTAGCAGGTTACAAGATCAATGCCCATAAATCCAACGCATTTTTATACATAAGTGATGAATCTTCAGAAAGAGAAATTAGGAAAACTACCCCATTCACAATAGCCTCGAAAAAAATAAAATACTTGGGAATCAATCTCACAAAAGAGGTGAAAGACCTCTACAATGAGAACTATACAACACTAAAGAAAGAAATTAAAGAACACCTTAGAAGATGGAAAGATCTTCCATGTTCTTGGATAGGAAGAATTAATATTGTCAAAATGGCCATACTACCTAAAGTGCTATACAAATTCAATGCAATTCCAATTAAAATCCCAATTGTGTACCTTACAGAAATAGAGCAAGCAATTATGAAATTCATCTGGAAGAATAAGAAACCCAGAATAGCTAAAGCAATCCTTAGCAGGAAGAGTGAAACAGGGGGTATTGCAATACCAGATCTTCAACTCTACTACAAAGCAATAGTAACAAAAACGGCATGGTATTGGTACCAAAATAGAAAGGTAGATCAATGGTACAGAATAGAGGACACGGACACAAACCCAAATAAATACAATTTTCTCATACTAGACAAAGGTGCCAAAAATATGCAATGGAGGAAAGATAGCCTCTTCAACAAATGGTGCTGGGAGAATTGGAAATCCATATGCAACAGAATGAAACTAAACCCATATCTCTCACCATGCATGAAACTAAACTCAAAATGGATTAAGGACCTCGGAATCAGACCAGAGACCCTGCAGATTATAGAAGAAAAAGTAGGTCCAAATCTTCACCTTGTTGGTCTAGGATCAGACTTCCTTAACAGGACTCCCATAGCACAAGAAATAAAAGCTAGAATCAACCACTGGGATAGATTCAAACTAAAAAGCTTTCTCTCAGCAAAGGAAACTATCAGCAATGCGAAGAAAGAGCCTACAGAGTGGGAGAATATCTTTGCCAATCATACCTCAGATAGAGCACTAATCTCCAGAATCTATAAAGAACTCAAAAAACTCTACTCTAAGAATTCAAATAGTTCAGTCAACAAATCGGCTAAGGAAATGAATAGACACTTCACAGAAGAAGATCTACAAGCAATCAACAAACATATGGAAAAATGTTCAACATCTCTAGTAATAAGAGAAATGCAAATCAAAACCACCCTAAGATTCCATCTCACCCCAATTAGAATGGCGATTATCAAGAATACGAGCAACAACAGGTGTTGGCGAGGATGTGGGGAGAAAGGTACACTCATACACTGCTGGTGGGGCTGCAAATTAGTGCAGCCACTCTGGAAAGCAGTGTGGAGATTCCTTAGAAAACTTGGAATGGAACCACCATTTGACCCAGCTATCCCACTCCTTGGCCTATACCCAAAGGACTTAAAATCTGCATACTACAGAGATACAGCCACATCAATGTTCATAGCTGCTCAATTCACAATAGCCAGACTGTGGAACCAACCTAGATGCCCTTCAATTGATGAGTGGATAAAGAAACTGTGGTATATATATACAATGGAATATTACTCAGCCATAAAGAATGATAAAATTATGACATTTGCAGGCAAATGGATGAAATTGGAGAATATCATGCTAAGTGAGATAGGCCGATCTCAAAAAGCCAAAGGACGAATGATATCACTGATAAGTGGAGGATGACACATAATGGGGGGGAGGGAAGGGTTAGAGTTAGGGTTAGGGAGGGGGGCAAGTATGGAGGAAGGAACTACTGTATAGAGGGTAAAGAGGGGTGGGAGGGGTGGGGGGAAGGGAAAAAATAACAGAATGAATCAAACAACATTGCTCTATGTAAATTTATGATTACACAAATGGTATGCCTTTACGCCATGTACAAACAGAGAAACAACATGTATCCCATTTGTTTACAATAAAAAAAAAAAAAAAAAAGCTAATTGGTCTTTTTCACCATTACAAATATTTTAAAAATTTTCAAAAAATGGAAAAAAAGAAGAAGCAGTGAAGAAGTTGGTGGACTGTGTTATTCTTATGGCCCTGGGAATATGTCAAAAAAAGGAAGCCACCCAGGACAAACATTTTAAGATTTTGAGAGTATGGAAATAGAAAGAAGAAAAATACACAACAAAAACTTAAAATGCTGGTCATCTCTTTCTGCATCCTACCTCATCCCTTTCTTTGAAAATAGTTCCTCAGGACTGCTTTTATTTTTGAAACCGTGAAACAGCTGTCTGGAAACCACAGAATCAGACTTAAAGAAAGTCTGATGGTGTATTCCCATGGTGTATTCTAACTCTTCTTGTCTCTTAGGATGTACATTAATGTGAATGGACTGACCAGATCAGTCAGATTAAGTGATCAGGTAAGACCTAGCAGGAAGAGAAGGTGCTAATTCAGATTGGGTGCCTCCTATGAATCTCACACACCTAGGCACTTTCCAGATGTTTTCTTTTAATTCTTCAAACTCAGTGACAGAGTCGTTTTTGTTCTCATTTTATTGGTGAGGAAATCAAGTCATTTAGGACTTGCCCAAGGCTACATAGCATATAGGGGACAAGCCAGAATAAACATTCTTACTATACTATATTATACACACAAGGACACACACACATGTATGCAGCTGATGCAGACTAACTGGCTTCAGAGAGGTAGTACAAAGTAATAAGTAAGAAACAGATGCAGACCCAAGCTGCCCCTATTCAGATTCTGGCTCTTTTCATTAGTAGGTGTGGGACATTGGACAAATAATTGAACTTAACCTCTGTTTCTCAGTTACTTCCACTATAAAACGTGAGAAAATCATAGCTTACCACAGAACCTTATTGCAAGTTATAAGTGAGTTTTACATGAAAAATATTTTAAATAATGTCTGCGCAGAGGAAGCAGTCAATAGAAATTTTTAGTAATTTCTAAAAATTCCACACAGGGAGAGAGGTATTGTAAGATAACTCAGGGAGAATAGATATTGGAACACTGGTATGAGATAGTCTCAATTTTTTAGCCAATTTCATTTTTAATATGATTGGTTGCCATGTATATTTATTAATGAGAAAAGACATAAATTTCAAATAACTTGAAGACTTCTAACTTGGGCAGAATTATTATGGTAAGTCCAGTGCAGGTCTCAACAAGACACCACTACTGTAGTGCAAGTGGGGGGTTGCGGAGGGAAGACTCCATAAATGCCACATTTATGAGGACTGATTGTAGTGGCAGTGTAGGCATTCAACCTTGTAACTGGAAGAAAAGTGTGAACGACTGAACTAACTTTCTTTCTTTCTTTCTTTCTTTCTTTCTTTCTTTCTTTCTTTCTTTCTTTCTTTCTTTCTTTCTTTCTTTCTTTCTTTCACAACACACCTAGATGAATAATTCTAAAGCCATTTAGTGGCTGTCATCTCTACACACCATCTTTTCATAGATTTCTCTCTGTCCACTCCCTTGCTTGCCTGTGTGAGGGACAGTGAAAAGGAAAGGGACAGAAGAGCTTTCAAGTTCAGAACACGCTTTCTCAGAAAGCTTGAACCAGGGAGCAAAGAATACAGTGACAATGCATGGAGGAAAGAGTTCACCTCCCCACTGGCCCTGTTGCCCTTGCATGAATACAGAGCAAGACAACTCTGAGGTTGGGACCTGGTTAGGAACACTGTGTCTCATGCACAGGGTCATGGGGCTTGGATTCCCAGTTCAGCTCCTTGCTGAACTATCTGAGCTTGTGAACTATCTGAGCTTCCAAATATCAGGGCAGTAACATCCCTAGTTGCTTTCACTCTTCACATCCTATGACTCTGTTCTAGGATTCTTTTGCTCCTTGGGCCTGGAATTAATCTGATGTATCCAAGAAAGCATCTGGTTGTACAAAGATATACAGGCGACATTCTGAGAGCCAGCAGCCACCCATCATCGCTCTTAATCCCTTTTGTCAGTTCCAGGTGGCGTGTTCTCCCCCCAGGACAATCTGTCCCTCACAGCCAGTTCAAGAGCAGCACTGCCTTGGAAGACGAGGGATGACTGTTTTCACCTTGACCTTATTGCTCTCTTTCTGGCATGTCTCCACTCCCATCCTTTCCAACTATTATTTCTCTTCCTCTTCCTCATCCAAGCGGCAAGTAGAAAGAAACAAAGGCAAATAGAGGAAGATCCTCCAGCAAATCCTTTTCACTGTGATTTATTACATTACGCAATAGTTTTCCAAGTCCCTGTGACCCCAAGTCAGGAAAACTGGCTGAATCCCGCACAGAAAAATAAAATATGAAGAAAAATGCAATCCCTAAAGTAGGCGGGGGGGGGGGGGGGGGGGGATAAAAGGAAATTTCCACTTTCAATTCTAAATGTCAAACAGTCATTCTAGTTTTTATTGTAGAGCAAATAATTGTTATTTGTTGAAATTCTGCTTCAAGTAACAGTTAAGTCTTTTTAGAAGAAATTATTTGGAGAATGTATTTAACTTACTTAAAATTCACACTAGGACAACTATTTTAAGTACATTGAAATGCCATTTTAATAATTCCATGTAATATTGTAGTGATGGATAGCTACTTTAAATTTACATGCCAGTTATGTAAATGGTCATAAGTGATTTTTCATTATCCTAAATGGTGAGTAGTTTAAGATATTAATGTAAGTGCAATGCAGGCATAACATATACAGTTTATTAAACTAAAAGGATACTAATCAATTAATATATTTAAACAACACCCATGGCGGAAATAAATTGATTTTCTAACATAAAAAATTACTTTTTAGAGTTAAAAATAAGTAAATTAGGGGTGAGAATATACAAGTATAGCTTCTGACGATAAGTTTGATCTTAAGAAATAACTCTTTTTAGGAGTTCTCAGTAGGTAGACTGGCAATTGCTTATCTCCTCTGGCATAAACAAGACAATGATGCTTTATCATAGTGCAAGTCTTTCTGTTAGTCAGATTTCTGTAACTGAGATAAAATACCTAAAGAAAAAAAATTTATTTTGACACATTGCTTTGGTTCTGTGACAAAGCAGCACATCCTGGCAGGAACACACATCAGAGCAAACCACTCACCTTATGAACTGGGGACCGAAAGAGAGGAAGAAGAAACCCATAATCCCCTTCCAGGGCATGCCTGCAGTGACCTAAGGATCTCCTACTAGACTCCACATCTCAAAAGTTCCACAACCTCCCAGTAGTATCACTTGGGGACACATGGACCTTTGGAGGACATTTAAGATAAAAATTATAGCAGCAGTAAAACTCAAAGTTCACATACTAACATCTAGACTCTACACTATATTTCTTTGTATTTTTCATAAAGACTTTTCTCCAAAGCTTTGGTATCAGAAAGAATGACATTAAAGTAGTAATTTAGCCATGAACAGCAGCACAACCTTTCAAAATCATATTATGAAACAATATGAAATTGTATTGATCTCTCTGCTGTAAAAAGTTTGAAGTAGTTCTTTATGTAAATTACAGATACTAATGATAAGTTGCATTTAAAAAAATAATTCTATTTTTACTCACTGCTAATTTTTCAAAGGAATGCAGAATGGATTTATAAATTATCTTGACCAGATATAGTCAACAAGGAATCAATTTTTTTCACTGTGGGGAATCAATCTGAACTTTTAAATATGATTTCTATTGATTAACTTACATGAAAATATATATCCAGTTAATTTCTGTAGCTATGTTTTAGCTTATTTGGAAGTGGATAACTTTTCCTGGAAAGAAAGAAGTATACATTAGTATACCAAGTGTTTAAATGGGTGACCCATAATTCACCTTTAATTGCATTATTTTATGATTCTATAAAAAGAAAACTAAAAACAAATAAAACATTATTTATTTGTTTTTATAAACCACTTTTATAAATCATTCCCTTTTTTGCACTTTTTATATTATCAACTTTAATTTTAAGCACATTATAATGTGTCAACACCAAACTAGTAGGACATATTTAATTTGGTGTCATTTAAAAAATAAGAGTTATATGGGATTTTAAGTCTTAAAATATTTATCTCAAAGCTGGATGCGCTGGTGCATAATTTTAGTCCTAAATGATTGGGAGGCTGAGGCAGGAGAATTGTTTGAGCCCTGGAGTTCAAGGCCAGCCTGGACAATATGTCTTTAAAACAAAATAAAAATTAATAAAAATATTCCTCTCAAGAATAATATTATAATATATGAAATTAATTTATTCAATATTGATTTAATAAACAGCCACTGAAAGCTTATTCAATATAAACCACTGGGCTGAGTCATAGAGGGGTTACAAAAATAAATAAAATACTGTGCCTGCTTTATGTATAATATATTTATTAAGTTAATTACTTTGCGGCTATATCAGAGATGCAAAATGTAGTGACTTAAATAAGGTAGATGTGTCTCTATTTCCTCTATAGCAATTCCTAGGTGAGTGTGTCCAAGTTGGTGGGCGTCTTCTTCCACCCCAAACTACAGAAAGTGGTTTCAAGTGGAGACCACTGTACTCATATTTCAATGGGCAGAATGGGTCATATGATCACACCTCAAGGGACACCTGTAATCATAGTCTTCTTGTGTGTCCAGAGTAAGAGAGAAATGGTTAGTGAATATATAGCCTTGTAAATGATTAGTGAATACATGGTGAATATATAACATTGTATCAAAATTCAGAAATTATTAAAAACTAAAAACAGAAAAGTTGTCTTCAGTTTTTTCTGGAATCTTTTAAGAATCAAATTGATTTTCTTCTAATTTCTTTATGTATTTTAACATTTTATCATGTATGGATTATATTATAATTTATAACCTTATTTTTTACTAAATATTACTATACATTTTTCTGTCATTAAAAAGTTCAACTCCTATCTCTGCAGCATAAAGTTTGAGCAAGTTTGGGAGAGTTTCTAGACCTCAGATTTGTTTATTTGTTTTTATTATAAAACAATCATGCAAATGATATCTATCAAACAGGGCCATTTTGAAGATCGGAGATTATTCACCACATAGATTGCATAGTGTAAGCCTAACACAGTAGGCACATGCAGATCTAATTACTGTAGTTTTATAATATGCTTGTTGTGGTTTGGAATGTCCCCCGAAAGCCCATGTGTTAAAGGTTTGGTCCCCAGTGCAGCAGTGTTCTGAGGTGGGACTTCTGTGAAGTAATTGGAGTATGAAGGCTTTGACTGCATCAGTGGGTTAATCTGTTGTGGAATGGAATGGAACACTGGGAGGTGATGGAGACTAGGCAAGTAGAGATGGCTATAGGAAGCAGACCACTGGAGCTGTGGCCCTGGGGACTATACCTTGCCTATGGCCCCTATCTGCTGCTGCTTCCTGGCTGCCATAAGCTGAACAGCTTTCCTTCACCATTCCCCCACACCTTCTGCCGTGATATTCCACGTCACCTCGGGCCCAAAGCAATGGAGCCAGCCAACCTTGGACTGAAACCTCAGGCCATGAGCCAAAATAAACCTTTCCTTCTCCAAGTTGTTTGTGTCAGGTATTTTGGTCACAGTGACAAAAAGCTGACTAACACAATGTTTTAATATTTCACCTAGTCATTTATCAGTCTTCCTTTTTGTTTTAAAATACTTTATTTTTAGAGCAGTTTCAGTTTCACAGAAAAACGAAGAGGTGCAGAGATTTTCCACATAGTTCCTGCCCTCACCTATGCACTGCCTCTCCCATTATCAACGTCTCCCACCAGAGTGAGACATTTGTTACCACTGATGAAACCACAAGGACCCAACATTATCCGGTCGTCTTTTAATAACAGAATTAAACACTATTTGTGAAGGCTTATTCTTCCAGGTGAACGAGAGTGTAAATTATTTCTGTGAAAATGTGTCTTAGCCTCAGTTCTCCAGAAAGCAGAGGCAAGACAAAGGATTTAAGCTCATTAGGGTATACATCCCCAAGGGGCACTGTCAGGCAAGGTCACACAGAGCAGGGAAGCAGAGAAAGGTATTATCTAGTAGGCTACTGACTTATGCCCCTGATACATCTGTTCTACGAGACTGTTCCCTGGGAATGTGTATGGTGGAAGCAAAGAGATTTTACCCACTGGTTCTCACATTCCACTAGGTAAAGTTTCACCCCACGGGGGTCCACTTCACATGACTCATTGCCTAGTGTGTCTGTCCCATGGTGTGTCATTCCTGGGTATGAGGCAGAGCCCTAGACGGATTCCAGGCAGAGCCGGTGCAGGACAGTCTGCAGAGCTGGAACTGGAGCCAGCCAGGTGAAACTAAGAGCATCTTACCAGATCTCAAGAGAATGTGAATTTGGAATAAGTTCACATCTTTACATTATGCAGTTTTACATTCTGGAACATAGTGATAACATTTGCAGAGGAGTTATCCCATTTATTACTAAAACCATGTTGTTTACATTCTCTTTGATTTGCTTCCCTTAGGAATAAATTAACAACAAAAAATTGTGTATTATGAACAAAAAATTGTATTATGAAGAGGGAAGGGCAAGAGCCATCAACTTAATGAAGAAATGCTATCTCCCAGTGTAACCAGAGTCTTTGCAAGGTAGCCTAACTCAATTAAACAGAAAATGCAGATGATTTGATACCATTTTTTTTTAAGACAAAATGATTGCTACTGCCTTTAAATGAGAGAGTTCACTCATTCCTTGGCAAAGGCACTTGGGGATTAGAGAGTTAGTCAGCCTCCTTTGGCCTGTTTCCCAAGTCCCTTCTGATCAGTCTCAAGGTAGCTTCTATTCTTCTTGGATGCTTATTAAGATCCCTTAGAGTTCCCTCCTTAGTATTCTTATTTAAAAAGTAGATTGAGAATGGATATGTGAAAGATCTCTTCCAAACTACACCATTTTCCTCCCCACTCCCCTGTACTCATGGGTACTGCTATAAGCATCTCCAATGACATATATAAAGCTAATTTGCCCTATATTTGGCATGCTCTGAGTCTGAAAGTCAGTTATAAGTGGTCATTTTGCACTCAAGAGATTGGTCTCTATAGGACTAGTTTTTCTCTCCTGCTTAAAGGACTTTTGATGGGAACCAAATTTCTGGCCTGCGATGCTGAGCTGTACAAAGGAGATCTCATATGTGTAACCAAAGATCCCAGTTATTTGTCATGATGATTATTCTGGGACACTCTGAGATTCAGGTTTGTCCTTGTCTAACCACAGAGTTGCTATGTGCCCTTTGGAGGTATCTTACTCTAACCTTCCCATTTAGATATACTCATGTTATTCTATCAAATTTCTCCATGAAATGCCATTGCAATTGGCTATTCATTTGTGTGCACCGACATTATTATTTGCTGTACTTAGTCTGTTTTGTAGTATTTACTGACCTTCACCAGGAGTTCAGCATTCTTGGCAGGCATTTCTCCACTTGGCCACAGAGGAACCCTGATTTTTCTGGATCCTTCCAAGAGATGAGAATGCAACAGGAGCAGCTGGGGATATGAAAATAACTAGGAACAAAATAGACAAAAATTCAGAAAAATACTGAAAAAAGACTTTCTGCAAAAGCAGTTTTCTTTTGACCCTGAACTTACTGTAGAATTCAGTGATAAGTTGGCTACCACATGGCTAGTTTGAACAGGCAGAAAATCAGAGGTAGGTGTACATGTGATTCCAGATTTTAAACACAGATGATGATAGAATTCTCTCAGTTTTACTCTAAGATCCATGCAGGTGATTGATATTACACTTTGAAATATGTAGATATATCAAGAAAAGTATAGGCACCTAACATAGCTTCCTTCATAATGAACTACGAATAAAATTTTAGGACTTCTTGCTCAAAAAAATGAATCTAGTGGGTGGGTGATGTCAGCACCTAAATTTCTGTTAATAATTTCACAGTGTACTTTTTTCATCTTAAAAAAAAAAAAATAAGTTTCACTGATTGGAAGACCAAAGCTCATTGGGATACACAATGTCTTTGAGTAAGCATTCCAAAAAAATGAGCATCTCCTTCTGGCATGAATTGTTCTCTCTTCAGCATTCCTAGTTGACACAGCCACAATTCTTCAGTTATATGTTCTATTACCCATGAGACTCCTGGGAAGTCCCATCCAAAACATTCATGTTGCTACATTACCATAAAAGTCTGCCCTGTGAGTACAGTTTCAAAAGCAAAACAAATGGGCTTCATTTAAACAAATAGCAGTTCTCCCCTTCTGAGTTGAAGAAAACACACGTACACTGTGCTTGCTGGCATGTGGGTCTCACGGAAAGGAGGTTGACTTCTGAAGCGAAGAGAGCCTTGCCGCAGCATGCAGAGACTCCCACGATCCTTCCTGCTTTTTTTGTTTTTACTTTTTACCTTGGTATTTTAGTGAATTAAAAAAAAATCTCAGTTCTGAAGCTGTCTTTGAGATCAGGGAGAAATATTTAAACATTTATGCATTCAGTTCATGATTCAGAGATTTATTTATAAGACCGTTGATTTTGGGACACCCAACTCTTGCATTTAAGCTGCTGAAGTGAGTCATGTTTGTGGGAGGTAATTACTACCAGAAAGTACAACTAACTTGTAAGCTTCTCTTCAAAATGTCCACTCACAATCTACAATTACTTCAAATAACAGACTACCAGGATCTTTGCTGTGTTTTACGGCTGTATATATTTATTATGAGTGCATTAGGCAATACCCAAACATACTTTTGTCACAGAAGGGTTCTTGTAGGAGAATTGAGTCTCTTTATTAGTATCAGTATAGATTTCTGTGAATGTAGGATTGACAAGGTATAATCTCAAGGTATCCCTTCTATTATAGGGAACAAAGCCCTGAGAATAGCCGGCTCAAAAGAATAATAAAGGATTCCAGTTGGTGGAAAAATATATATAATTTGTGTCTCATTAAGGATCAGATTCAATTGCCGGAATTATAGCAAACAGTTACCTCTTTAACACCTCAGTGCGTCTCTTGGCTGATCCTGTGTCCTCCTGGGAGGCTCCATGATTCTCCATTTTGCAATTGATGAAGCCCACATCCATCAGACCAGTGGCAGAGCAGGTAGCCTTTTATGGGCCAAAACACCAGAGTCTCTGAAAACATCCTGAAGTTCAAATAATCCATTACTACTTCTATACCAATCAGTACCTTAAATTCCACAAATAATATGTCTAGGGAGATAGTGTGGTAGAAAGCAGAAAGACGAGGAGGGAACTTGATACTTGGAGTCATTGAAAGTAAGGCATTGCCACTGCAGGTCCTGGGTAAAGCACCAGAAAGGAAAAGCTGGAATTTCCAAAGATAAACTCTGATCCCTTGACAGTTTTAACCTGCCATTGATTCACCATTGCTCAACAACCCTACGGTGATACTAAGTTCTTCTACTCTTCCCTAAGGTTCTCTTACCTGCTGAGCCAAACACATCTCCTTCTTCAACCATTGATTGAGACTTTAACCAACTGGTAATCATGCCTCTTACACTACTGTGATCCAGCTGCCTTCTTGAACCTGTTCACACTCATTCGTTCGTCACTCATTTACTCATCGCTTATTCAGTGTTTACTGAGTGCCCTTGATGTGCCAGTTGTTGTACTAGGTGCTGGAACACATCTGTGAACAAACCCCAGTCCCTGTCTTTGAGGATCATATTGCCTGGCTGGGGCGACGGCCATAAAATGTGGCAACTTCAAGAATGTATGATTAAATGCACTTATGTAGTAAGTATGTGCTGTGGAAACACATCAGCAAGGCACTTCCCAGGAGTGCCTGTGTTTAAGCAAAGACCTGAAGGAAAAGCAGATTTGGTCAAGAGACTTAAGCAGGGAGAGAAGGTAAGGAAACAGGGTAAAACACTCTATGCAGAGGAAAAGAAATGACCCAAAGTCTGTGAGAAACATGAAGATTTAGTTAAGAGAAATATGATTAGTTCACAGATGGAAAACAACACAACAATCATACAATGATGATAGAGGAGGATGAACAGAGAATGAAAGACTTCTTCTGCCGTGCCTCGTAGTCTGAACAGAATTGAATTGAAGGATGTACCATACATATCATGTTTCTATTAGAGCACCCACCTACAGATGCTCTATAACAGCATCCAAGCTTAATCCTGAACTAGTTGGTATGTCAGCTTTTCTCTCTGATCTTTCCACAGTTAACCCCGACTGTATTTAGAACAAGAGCAGTTTGCATCCTCTGTTTGTACCATTGCCCAGTTTGTTTTGCCTTCTTTAGAGATACACACTGCTCCTCAATATCTATGGTCCATCTGGGCCCACCATATGACTCTCCTATCATATATATGTTCATGGAAATATCTCTTTTGCTCAATTTTGAGTCAAATTAAGGTTTGGAACATAAAAATATATGAACACATCACTTACTCAATGAAAATTTACTATGAAATATTACAAGCAATATAGTAATGACCAAAAAGTCTTTACCCTTATGGAGTGACATTTTAGAGGAAGAATACAGAAAAATAAACAATGTATCAGATGAGGATGATTATGTAGAAAATTGCTTTAATGATTGTTATTTAGAAAACTTAAGTAAGGACTTTCTGGAGGTACTATTGTATGTAGGATATACATATACATGCACACATGTATACACATATGCATATATGCTTGTATATACATCCATAAAAATTAACAGATACAGGTTATTTTACTATAAGTATGTATCAATAAGTTCTTTAATGACTTCAGAATTCAACAATTAGAATTCATGTAATTAGTTTGAAATCATAAGTAATGTCACAAGTTTCAGGACTCAGGAATTCTTCTGATTTTTAGTTTATCAAATTTAATGTGTAATTTTATTTTTAGCCTTATATTGTAATAAACATGATTTTGTAATAATCTAACTTACAGTCTGATGGCTCCTGGTTTAAAATAATATGATTCAGTACATACCTGAATTAACATTTTGCTTTAAGAAAAGAATAAACACTTCCCTATTTATATTTTATCTTAATTTCCTATTTGGAATTGGAAAGACATTATTGTCATAATCTCATGTACAATAGTAAGAATTTTTACAGGAATTAACAGAAGTTCTATATTATATGCTTAATAAGAGATTCTAAAAGAGAATGGGGGAGCAATATTTAAAAACACTGGAGCTGAGATTTTCCAGAATTGTAAGATGGCACGAGTTCTCAGATTAAAAGTACAGTAGTAATATGCAGAATGACTAAGTTTATAGCATAATGAAACTGAAGAATATCAGGAATGAAGAGAGAAATCTTAAAATCTATCAGAGACAAAAGTCAGATTCTATTGAGTAAAGGGGCCTTCAACAGACTGGGACAGGGTACGAGTTGTCATTTTACAGTAGATGGAAGAGGACAGTAATGTGCTCAAGAACTTGGAGAAATTAACTTCACTTTAGAATTCTATACTCAGCAAACAAAAAACACAAGACAAACACATTTTTATAATTACACAGATTTAGACGATTAACCAACCACAGACTCTCATTAGAGAATTACTTTTTAAAAAAGGAGGAAACTTGAGAGAAGGTATGGAATGTAAGATTGAACACAGACATTGATAGAAATAAAAGTATATTAATACTGGCTGTTAGTTTTTGGTGTAATACTACCTTTCATATGAATGATCAAATTGATAAAAATTGAAGATCTAAATAACAACTTGAAATGTTTAACAGAAAGAGGTTAAAAATATGAACAGTTTTAAACTTTATTTAAAAATTTATAGGTAGGAATTTATCTCAAAATTTAATGGTAATTACCAATGAATAGCATCTAGGTGACTGTGGTGACCCAGTGAGAGGAAGGTGGGGACTGCAGCAGGTATGGGAGGTTAGAGGTGGGGCGGGGAGTCAGCTGGAATTTTAAAATTTTTTGAGTCAACATTGATTCCAACCATGGGTTTGTCGGCCTCCACTCTGACTGCTCCTGTTCAGACCTCAAACACTGAACATCATCAGTCAGCATCACCGCCTTCAGGATGCCCCACACTTGAAAGGGAAACTGAAAGGCTGTTGGGAAGGGAAGGGAAGATGCAAGACTGAGCAGAGGGCAGTTGCCTGCTCAGCAAAGTCAAGGTCATATGACCCTTCAAAATTGCCCTGCTTTCAGATGAAGTGGCTGGAACGTTATGCCCTATGGTGTCCACTCCTTGGATGCAATCTGTTCCTGGAAGGAGGGGAGGCTATCCCCAAATTTGAGTCTGTCTCCCACCCACACTACAATTGGAGAACAATCCGGAAGGCACCTCACACGTTCCACTCCGCAGATCTCAGTGTATATGAAAAACTCCTTGTGCATTGTAAATCGTGACCATGAATAAGGGAAACGAATTCTTACTTGATAAGTCATGCTGGAACCACTCATTATAACTATGGAGAACACATGGATTAGAATGTTATCTCATCTTACTCAACATGAATTTCAGATAGATTAAAGAATTAAAAGAAAAAGGAAACATTATGCCTAATACTTATCAGCTTGAAGGAGAGGGAAACACAAACTTAGATGATGCTAAAAAAATGATTGTTAGATTTGATTACATAAAACAAGCATTTTCACATTCAAAATTTCACACAAAATTAAAAGGCAAAACTGAGAATGTTTGCAATAAACACACTTTATGTCTATTAATTTATATTTGATTGGTTCTTTATGTTATCCTATCCTTCTCTTCCTCTTTCCTTTATTTTACTCTAGCTTCTGTATTTGAGAGAAAACATTTACCTTTGAATTTCTGAGTTTGGCTTTTTTCACTTAGCATGATATTCTCCATTGCCAACTATTTGTTGGCAAATGCCATAATTTCATTCTTTTTTTTATTCATTTTTATTATAAACAAATGGGATACATCTTGTTTCTCCGTTTGTACGTGAAGTAGAGGCATACCATTTTTGTAATCATACATTTACCTAGGGTAATAGTTTTTGATTCATTCTTTTATTTCCCCCCCACCCCTCTTATCCCTCTATACAGTCCCTCCTTCCTCCATTCTTGTCCCCCCACCCCCCATTATGTGTCATCATCCACTTATCAGCGAGACCATTCATCCTTTAGTTTTTTGAGATTGGCTCATCTCACTTAGCATGATATTCTCCAATTTCATCCATTTGCCTGCCACTTTTGACTGTGTGTGAGCCGGCAGTTCGCATAGTCCTTCCCTGCTTCCCTTCTCACAAATGTGTTCCTGCTGGGAGGTGAGGTGTCAACTTCCGATTAAAATAGATGGCCCACAAAACAAAACAAAACAAAACAAAAAGAAAAAATAGAAAGACTGTTGGATGAGTGCAGAACCCTCTGGTGCAGCCTGTGAGAGCAAAACATACTCTGCCTGCCCACCAAGATCGTGCATATGAGTATGTGGAGTGTCCCATTATGGGCACCACCACTAAGAATAAGGAGAACCTGGATCCTTCAAATCTGATGCCACCACCTAACCAACACCAGCTCCAGGTCAGCCCATTGTATTGTCATGCACTCCACCAGCAGATTCAGAGAAAAAGTGGATTTATCCTTCCAAACTGGTGTTCTGGAATGCCAAGTTAAGGAAAGGGTGGAAGTGAAAGGATGAAGATATTAATCAGAAAGATATGTATAATTCTATTAGAATTCACAGTCAGAACAATGCAGGCTTGAAGGGATATTTTGAAGTGGGAAGCTCTTCATGCTGCAGAGTGTCCTGGTGGTCCATTGTTGATCTGATTTGAAGGGAAAGCAAAAGAGTACTCACCAAGGGCAAGAACTGATTCCTGGATGGGGTATGAGTTGCCTTTCAACAGGCACGATTGGATCATCAACCATTGTGGCACAGAAGTTAGACATGTGATAGATTATTACCACGGGGGTAAAGTCAATAAGGACTACCAGTTCCCCATCCTGGACATTCGTCCCACCTTGGATTCACTTTTAACAGTATGGGACAGATGTGGCACAGGACATGGTAACCACTGTTTTGTTTGTGATGAAAAGTATAAACTATTTTTTTTCTTAGAGACATGTTAAACCATTTTCCCCAAACTGAATCGCAGTCATGATGTAATGGGAACTTTAAGTGGGTAATCACACACGCCATCCTTCACTTAACCGTTCAGTTTTGACCTGCCTTTTGTCTTACAGTTTATAGCAGATCGTTTTGAGTTTTCTTCCCATTTGGTTTTAAGTGGGAAGCAGTCCCTCAGTTTGTCTTTTAACTACAATATTGCCTGTGTATTCATCTAGAAAACTCTGAACAACCTCTGAAAAAAAATTTCTAGAAAGTGAGGAAAATTGTGTTTCTTTTACTGATTTCTCAGGAAATTTGAGAGGTAACGCCTGAAAGTCAGTGTGATGCTCATGATATTTAAAGTTGTTGATGGACCTTTATTTTCTCTCTCTCTCCCTCTCTCTCTCCATATATATATATATATGTTTATATGTGGTGCTGAGAATCAAACCCAGTGCCTCACACTCACACATGCTAGGCAAGCCCTCTACCACTGAGCCACAACTCCAGTCCCGCTTATGAGCTTTTTACCTGGTCAAATCTTTTAACTAAAATATTTTCTTATAAATAAGCAACATCTTTTTAAAAATAGATCATTATTTCTGAAGTCCCTACAGTTTAGTAGTGACCCTGAGAAAATGCAAAGCCATTCCCTTGCACTCAGTAAGACTAAGGTGTGTCTTGGCTCTCTAAATTCTCATTTATATGCATTTTTCAGACTGGAACTTGTTAAAGAAGTTTCAGCTCACCATGAGATTCTAATGTATATGCTTGAAACATATATTTTCATTTAAAAGATATTTTCCTATTGTTTTGATCTATAACTCCGCTCTGCCAAAACAGGTCTTCTCATTGTCCCTGGCATTTCAAGTTATCGCAACTTTGAGTCCCATTACTTTTTCCATTGGGAGCTCCCCCGACCCCATTGGCTTAATCCAAATTTAAAAGCCTGGCTCAAATCATAGTGCCAGTGATTATATTTAACTGAGTATTAATAGTCACACGAAGAGTATTTTTCTGAGATGTAGAGTGTTTGCATCAATTCACTGTCTCAATTTTATGTTTGAAGGAAGCTCTAAGTTTGCTGTTGAAATTCCTGTATCAGTAACCCAAAAACTGGTTGTTGTAATTATGCCAGCATGTTACAAATGACCATTTTTTAAAGTGTTGATAATATTAAATCTTTTAATTTATCCTGAAAAAAGAAATACAACAACAAAAATAATAGCATCTATTGCTTCCTAATTGGGAGGGATGTTGAAGAGAAAGGAAGATGAAAAACTTTTTCCAATCCAACAGAAAAAGCAAAGGAGAAAACTGCAAGGGAAATAATATTAAAATTGTAACTGTTAGCAATACATACAGTATGTCAGCAATCATAATAAATAAGAATGGATTAAACTAGGAGCTGGCAAAGGACCAATTTTTCTGTAAAAGTTGATTATAAATATTTTAGGTATTTTAAATCACATACAGTTTTTGCAACCCTTTAAAATTGTAAAAACCATTCTTTGCTTGCAAGTCATGTAAAAACTGGTTTCAGGCCAGATTTGGCCTATGGGAGTAATTGGTCAACCACTGGATTAAAGTTTTAAGAGACAAAAATTTCCAGGTTGATTTTTTTTTTTTTAAAGCAAACTATGTACATCTCACAAAAGAAGAGAAAAACATACAAATTAAAATAAAAGGTGAGAATTGATGCCTTGTGAACTTATTAACCAAAGGAAAGCTAGTCATCTTGATTTGGGTTTCCCAAAAGCAGACGTTGGGAAAACAATGCAAGACCAGGTAGTTTATTTGAAAGGCAATCCCAGGAAACACCAGTAGGGAAGTGGAGACATGATCAAGGGAAGGGAAGGAAGCCTGTTAAAAATGTCGTATCAAGCCAGTTAGCACTGTGGGGGCGACAGGTACTCAGCCCCACTGAGGAACACTTGGAGACTGAGTAGAACATGCCTCAGGGTTATCCACAGCAGGAGCAAGGAAGCTTGAGTGTTTATCCATCAGTTACCTATTGATCTCTTCTGCCATACTGTAGAATGAACTCTTGCCTCTAAGTAATGGGTTCCAGTCCTTTTTCGATTACAAAACACAAAATTAATAAACTTGATTTAATAGTTTTATATAGAAGATTATGTCTGCACCCAGAGAATATGTATATTCTTTTCAAGAACCATAAAATATTTTAAAATATTGATCATGTACTAATTAACAAGGGAAACCAATAAGTTGTAAAGAATTGTTAACGTATACAAAATTTCAATGACAAAAATAATTTTAGTTTCAGATCAACCATGAAGGTTCTAGAAAAATATGTCCAGAAACTTAAAGAACATAGGTTAAAGAAGATATCATACGAGAAACACATTTACTACTAAATAACAATGAATGCACTACATAAGAAACAACTAAAGTTATAGTACTTAGAGGTTCATTTACAACACAAAATGTCTTTTTAAGAAATAAAATATTTTAAAAATAAGTGAGTGTATTATCCTATTTTGTCCATTATCCTAGATGTGGAATATCTGTAAACACTTAAAAGTGGTATATAATATATAATATAATTATATTACAATATAATAAATATAATACATTAACTAACACAATTATATATAAGCTCTAGATTGTGATTTCTAACATTTTAATAAACATGTCAATTTCACTGAAATAGTACTAGACTTGAAAACTTGGGACTTAATGGATTAAAAATCTAGAAAATAGAACAGCAAGTAAGTCCAAGAAATGTAGAAGAAAAATAGTAAAGAATAGAAATTAATTAAATAGCCAGGCTCCTTGGCCCATGCCCATAATCCCAGTGACTTGGGAGGCTGAGGCAGGAGAATCCAAGTTCGAAGCCAGCCTCGGCAAAGGCAAGGTGCTAAGCAACTCAGTGGGAAACTGTTTCTAAATAAAATACAAAATAGGGCTGGTGATGTGACTCAGGGGTCGAGTGTCCCTGAGTTCAATCCCCAGGATCCGCACCCCCAAAAAAGAGAAAAAAAAATCAATTAAATAAAAACGAAGGAATAGAAGAGGATGTACAAAAAATCAAAACCCCATTATCTGAAAAAAATGAGTAAAAAAGATCATGAAATCAAGAAGGAAAGAGGAAGGGTGGGAAAGGGGAGGAAATGCAGAATTAATTTTTAAAAATCATGCTATGGGCATATGTAAATACACCACAGAGAACTTCACCTTTATGTTTAAGTAGAAAGGACCAATCCAAAATAGATCAGTAGTAGAGTAGAGGGGAGGAAGAATAAAGGGAGGGAAGAGGGCAAGGAAAAGGGGGGAATTGTGAACTGAAATCCCATCCATGCATGTATGATTTTCTCGAGATGAACCCAAACACTATAATGCTCTAATAAAAAAATTAATAAAGCAGTAACTTTAAAAAATCACCAAAAAAAGACAAAAGGCACATATTTATAGTATTAGTGGCCAAATAGGGGAATTTAATGGAGCAAATTAAGTTGTATGCATTTATAAATGTCAAAATAAATCCCACTATTAGAAGAACTATAATGCATTAATAAAGGGGAATTTACTACAGTTTTATGTTAATCTAATGAAAAATTGGGCAATGCAAATAGTCTAATAGTTTCTAAAGAAATTAAATCAGTTATCAAAACTGTCTTTCTCACCCAAAAGGTACCAGGCACTAATGACTTTACAGCCATGTTTTACTTTCAAGGTACAGATAATCTATAACTTACACACATTATTTCAGGGAATGGGAAAATAGGGAAAGCCATACAGCTTCAAACTGAGTATAATCTTGAAGATCAGAAAAAAATACAACTGTAGACTCATTTCATTTATAAACCCAAATATGATGCATTCTACAATCCACATTTACATTTAGAATACATTACATATGGGCTTTAAAAAGTGTGTTTGTTCAAGTTGGGTTCCTCTCAGGAAAGGAAGGATGGTTTCAGGCAGGGATTCCAAAATCTTTTGATGTAATATACTATATTATATAGTTAAAACTGTTATCATTACCCCAGTAACTCCAGAAAAAGTGTTTGATTGAAAAAACATCATTCATTATGATTTTTAAAAAATCTTAACAAACTAGGAATAGAAGGGAAATTTCTTTAGCTAATATTCACAACTGAAAGTAATTATGCTTATTGGTGAGAATTCATCATCGAAGTCAAGGACAAGATAGATATATAAAATATACCTAGATATATAGATATAAAATATATCTATATAGATAGATATAAAATATATCACCACCATATTCAACAATGCACTAGGTTCCATTCTTAATGTGTAATCAAATAAGAGGTATAAAAACTGGAAAGAAAAGTAAGGAATATTTATATATACACAAAACCTAAGAAGTAATATTACTTCTGATAATGAATCAACATAAAATTTAAAGATCAATTTGTAAGGTGGTCCATATTTTTGGATAAAAAGCTGGCCATAATCAATAACTCTCCAATCAATCAAGAAAGTAATACAAAAACCATACTTTTTATAATACCACAAAAACAATAAATCCCCTAGAGATAAATCCAATTAAAACATACAAAATGATTGAAAAGAATATAAAGTATAATTAAGGTAAAGGAAATCCCAAATGAAGAAGTTCTGAATAAAAAACATGTTTTTGGATAAGAAGGCTCAGTACAGCAAAAATGGACATTATCTCCAAATTAATTTGTAAATTCAATGCAATTCCATTTTAAAGTCCATAAGAATTTTGTATAGAACTTGAAAAATATCCTTAATATTCATGTCAGAGAAAAGGACAAGAATAGTCAATTTATTTTTAAGAATTGAACCAAGTGGGGAAGAATCAATAATTTTTGTAAAATTATAGTGATCAATACAGTGTAATTTTGGCATTGATGCAGGCAATATGACAAGCAGAATAGAATACAAATCTCAGTCCCTTGGATAGAGGGAAAATTAATGTTTATTTGTATTATAGATTGACAGAGTAATCAAATTATGGAAGAATGATTAATTATCCATGTGAGAAAAGATAAAATTTCATTTTTACCTCATTCCCCAGGCTGGATTAAAAACTAAATGTGTACAGCATCATTCCCAAAATTTAGAAAATAGCATAGGAGAAATCTTTAAGACATAAGGGTAGACAGAGAGAATTCTTAATATAGGAAAGAAATTAAGGCAAGAATTGATAAAATTTACTTCATTAAAATGTGAACCTGTAAGAAAGACAGTATAAATAACATTGAGGTAAAGCATAGAGCTATTTACAATGTACATATCTGACAAAGACTTCCTACAAATTAGAAAAAGAAATAGCTCAATAAAAAACAAACAAAGTTATATTAGATGACAGTTTATAGAAGGGAATTGCCTAAGGACCAGTAAACATACAAAAAAATGTTCAATTTTTGAACAATTCAAAATAATAGTAAGAGAAATTCAAAATAATAGTAAGCTGTAATTTCACATTATGAGATGGGAAAAGTAGTTAAAGCCTGACAATAACAAATGGTGTCTTGACTATGGAGCAAGGAGAGTTCTCAAATATTTCTATTGGGAATGTTCATTTATACAAAATATTTGGAGAACAGTTTGACAATATCTAATAAAGACAAAACTCTGGAGGCTGGGTTTGTATCTCAGTGGTAGAGCACTTGCCTAACACCCGTGAAGCCCTGGGTTTGATCCTCAGCACCACATAAAAATAAATAAATAAAGGTATCATGTCCATCTACAACTAAAAAAAAATTTTTTTAAAAACAAAACTATGTATTGATGCATTGGTATTGCACAGGAATCCTTCCTAGAGAGGAATGCACAAACTGTGATACATAGAAGCAAAAATGATATTTTACAACTTAAGATGAACTGGAGCCATGGTTATCAACATAGATTGACATCAAAAAGCATAATATAGAAGGAAAAAATTTCTGGTATGATATGTAGAATATGATGCCATTTATATAAAGTTTATAATTCTTCAAAATGATGCTACATATTATTATGGAGATCCCCAAATATGTAGTATATTAGCTTATTTTGTGTTACTATAACAAAATACTTGACGTTGAGAAACTTATGAAATAAAGAGGTTCATTTGGCTTGTAATTCTGGCAGCTAAACATCTAAACAGCACAATGCAGGCATTCTGGCAAGGGCCCCTTTGGCTGTGTCATACATGGAAGAAAAGCAGAAAAGGAAATGGATGTGTACAGAAGAGACCAAGAACCTGGAGCAGCATCACTTAATAATCATCTGCCTTCAAGATAAGCATTAATTCACTCATGCTTGTAGGGTGGAACTTCCATGACCTAACTACCTTCCACGAGGTCCACCAGCTCAACACTGCCCTCCCGGGGATCAAGGTTCTAACACATGAGCCTTTGGGAAACAAATCACACTTAAACTATAGGATGCAGGAAAGTATAAAAAAGTACGTGAAAAATGCCAAATGATTGACAGCACTGGGAAGAGAGAGGAGTGCATAGGATCCAGGGAGGATGCTAGGGGCTTTGACTTATCTGTAATATTCTAAGTTTTTCTCATCAATGACACTATCAATGGGTGGAAAGGAAACACAGAGAATGGAAGGAAAGAATTGCAAATCATGTATTTGATAAGTAATTAATATCCAGAGTATATAAAGAACTATTGAACCCCCCCCCCCACAAAATAAAAACCCTGATTCAAAAAGGATGAAGGACTTAGATATTTTTCTTTTTTAAATAAAATTATTTATTTTGATTCATTGTACACAAATGGGGTACAGCTGTTATTTCTGTGGTTGTACATGAAGTAGAATCACTCCATTTGTGTACTCATACATGTACATAGGGTAATGATGTTTGTCTCATTCTGTTATTTCCCCCCACCCCCTCTCCACCCCTCTTTTTCCTCTGTACAATCCATCCTTCCTCCATTCTTGCCTCCCTCTCTTCCCCCATTATGTATCATCATCCACTTATCAGAGAGATCATTTGGCCTTTGGTTTTTTGGGATTGACTTATCTCACTTAGCATGATATTCTCCAACTGCATCCATCTACCTGCAAATGCCATAATTTTATTCTTCTTTATGGCTGAGTAATATTCCACTGTGTATATATACCACAGTTTCTTTATCCATTCATCAATTGAAGGGCATCTAGGTTGATTCCACAATCTGGCTATTGTGAATTGAGTAGATGTAAACATTGATATGGCTGCTGAAACTTTATACCCATTAAACAATAGCTGCCCATTCCCTTGCTCCCATCAGTCCCTGATAACCACTATTCTTCTTTCTGTGTTTATGATTTTGACTACTCTAGATATCCCAGTATTTGTCTTTTGGCAACTGGCTATTTTCATGAATCATAATGTCCTCGAGTCTCGCCCATGTTGTAGTATACATTTCAACTCCTTTCCTCTCCGATTCTGTGTGGTATTCTGGTATTCCATTGTATGTACACACCACATTTTGCTTATCCATTCATCTATCAATGGATATCTGATTTGCCTCCATGTTCTAGCCATTGTAAATAACGCTGTGACAAACTGGAGTGTACAAATGCCTCTTCTTGAATCTGTTTTCAATTCTTTGGGAACATACACCTAGTGGCAGAATTCCTGAATTGTATGGTAATCCCATTTTTCAATTTTTTTAGGACCCACCATACTTTTTTCCCATGGTGACTGTACTATTTTCTATTTCATCAATAGTGCATTAAGGGCTCCAATGTCTGCAAATCCTTGATAACAATTTACATTTTCTATTTTTTAATAGCAGTTATCCAAATGGATATGAGATGGTATCTTTTTGAGGTTTTGATTTACGTTCCCCTAATGACTAGTGATGAGCATCTTTTCTCGAGTTTATTGTCATTTGTAAATCTTCATTAGAAATAGAGCACTAATCTCCAGAATCTATAAAAAACTCAAAAAACTTTACACCAAGAATACAAATAACCCAGACAACAAATGCGCTAAGGAAATGAACAGATACTTCACAGAAGAAGATCTACAAGCAATCAACAGATATATGAAAAAATGTTCAACATCTTTAGTAATAAGAGAAATGCAAATCAAAACTACTCTAAGATTCCATCTCGCCCCAATTAGAATGGCAACTATCAAGAATACAAGCAACAATAGGTGTTGGCGAGGATGTGGGGAAAAAGGTACACTCATACATTGCTGGTGGGGTTGCAAATTAGTGCAGCCACTCTGGAAAGCAGTGTAGAGATTCCTCAGAAAGCTTGGAATGGAACCACCATTTGACCCACCTATTCCACTCCTAGGTCTATACCCAAAGGACTTAAAATCAGCATACTACAGAGATACAGCCACATCAATGTTCATAGCTGCTCAATTCACAATAGCCAGATTGTGGAACCAACCTAGATGCCCTTCAATTGATGAATGGATAAAGAAACTGTGGTATATATATACAATGGAATATTACTCAGCCATAAAGAATAATAAAATTATGGCATTTGCAGGCAAACAGATGAAATTGGAGAATATCATGCTAAGTGAGATAAGCCAATCTCAAAAAAACAAAGGGTGAATGATCTCGCTGATAAGCGGATGATAATACATAATGGGGGGTAGGAAGGAGGCAAGAATGGAGGAAGGAGGGACTCTGTAGAGGGAAAAGAGGGTTGGGAGGTGTGGGCAGAAGGAAATAAATAACAGAATAAATTAAAAAAATAAATAAATAAAAACCAATCAGCATACCACAGTGATGGTGTATAATTCACTTAATACCAATGAATTAATTCTATTAAAAAGGTTAAGATGGTAAATTTTATGTGTATTTTACCACAATAAAGAAAACTAGTGAAATAAACTAAAGGTATGAGGGTCAAGGGAGTTTTGAATGCCTGCAAGAGATTAGCTGAAGCAATGGGCCATGGATTCCAAGATAGATAGGTAAATATCCCAAAATGGGGGTGGGGGTGGAGAGGTTAGCAGATAGGAAGCAAGTGAATGGCAGCAGGCAAACTGGAAGGACAAATAGGAGAGTTTTTAACTGGTGATAGTTTTGGAGTGAGCATTATTAACCACTTAGTGAGAAGCCATGATATTTTTCCATTTCAAGATAGTTCTATTTCATGCATTTTAGCAGAGTATCCCATTTTATAGATGTATCATAATTAAGTCAATCTCTTACATATTGGTAATTGTGTGTGTGTGTGTGTGTGTGTGTGTGTGTGTGTGTGTGTGTGTGTGTAGGTAGGGAGGTAGATTAGTATTATTTTTAATCATATTAAGAAATACTCTGTCTTATTTAATAGTAAATTATGATCCTTACAGAAATCCTCACCAAGAAGTTTTTAACCTTCTTGGGAACAGTGGAAGAATCTCAAGACCAAAGCTACCAACTGCTGCCCTCTCTAAGGAGAATCACAAGTGTATCTACCCTGGAGGTGGACACCTGCACACACAATCACGTAGGGAGAGAACTCAGGTTATTCTAACTTGTCCATTAATGTATGTGGTTTACTTAGTTAATGCAACAAAAATTACTGAGCAGCCTTCCTATGAAAAGAACTCTCTCAGGAACTGGAAACGTAAAAATGCTCTTGAATATAGTATGCATAATTAGATGCATGCATAAATCTTATAATAAAGAGTAAAAAGCAGAAGCATATTTTCCATGAAGTGAATGAAGATCAAGTAACAGCGCCCCTCACTTAATATGGGCTCCTTCCAATGCTCCAGGAGAACTCTATAAATATATTTATGTAGTCATACATTTTGATAAAATTTGCATAAGAGAATTTTTTTTTAAAGATTCCAATTAGTTAAATTGCTGTCTCTCCCCAATGACTTTCCCCAGTGTTGGAGTGCCCAAGGACATTTTTGAGTTCCAGCAAAGGAGAAGTTTGTATTGAAAGTCACTTTGGTTGAGCTTATTGAAATACATGTATGGGGTTCACAGATATTTCATTGTCAAATGAAGTTATTAACCAAGGCAGTAAGTAAGGAGGACACACAAGGTTTGAAGTGTTTAGACCAAAAGTTAGTCTGTTGAAAATCCTTCAAATCAGACACATAAAGTTAAACAGAGGGTTTGGTTCCTCTGAGCATCTGATCAAAACAGGATTCTCTGAAGTCAGGAACAACACTGTCTAAACAGTTATACACGTACAGTACATATTTTTTCATTTTGTTGGTAATTCCAAAAAATAATGGACTCTCTATGTTTTCTGGGTAAAACCCTGTGGCAGTACTACAAAGAGTAAGGACCTCTGCATAAATTGTGTACTTTATTCATCCCAATTACAAGCAATAAGAAAATTGTGGTCAACCCTTATAGAATATGATTTATCTTTCCATTTTCTCAACAAAAAACATTACCATTAAAAGCTGGGGGTGTGGTGGTGCATGCCTGTAATCCCAGTGGCTCAGGAGGCTGAGACAAAGCCAGCCTGAGCAACTTAGCAAAGTCCTAAGCAACTTAGCGAGATCATGTCTCTAAATAAAATATTTAAAAAGGGTGGAGGATGAGACTCAGTGGTTAAGTGCCCCTGAGTTCAATCCCTGGTACAAAAAAAAAAAATTATCATTAAGAAACTGTGATGGGTAATTAATCTTATTTTTTTTTAGATTGTGTATTTTTTATATTCTCACTTTTTAAAACTTAATTTTTGTTGTAATTTTTATTCTAAATAAATATCCATCTTCATATCTATTTCAGTATCAGTCACTTCAATTATTTCTCCTAAGAAGGTTTTCCTCGATTGTTTCAGCTACAGGCCCCACAGAGTCTTGTATGTACCCCATACAAAGTAATGGTTGGAACATGAGAGAAACATTCTGGGCAGCAACAGTTGGAGTTCTGAGAAGGAAGAAATTATTAACAACAATGATGATCAAGGACGGGTTTCAGCCGAGCCATGATCCAGGGGGGAAACTTGAACTCAGAGATATGGCAAATGATTTTCTAAATGAAAAAAAGTAATTCTTCATAACTTTAAATTTCTGTACCTGGATCTGCCCAAATACTCTGTTTGTTACTGACACATACTCTTCTCTGTAGTCACATCCTTTCCAATCCAATAATCTAACATCCTTTTCTGCTGATGTTTTGCAGACATGGGTTTGCATAACAAAGAAATGTGGGTATTCTCCTGTCAAACCAGGAGAAATAAGACAAGTGTATAATGCAATCCAGGCCCTATTACATGAGTTATGTGGAGACAAAACGAACTTCCTTTCCCGCTCTTCAATTATGGTGTAATTGGTGACTTGGAGTCAGAGAACATCCTATTTTTAAGTTTAATGCTGGACTCACCTTCATGCATTCATGAGAATTCATGAGAAGGAATGAATCATAATATTTAGGGGTCAAGAAGAGTTTCTCCTGTGGAATAGTATTGCCTGGGTCCCATTATGCCATAGCAATAACATGTTAAGATTTTGTGTGTCTGTGTGTACATGTGTGTGCATGTGGGGGTGGGGAGTGGGAGAGACAGAGAGAGAAACAGAGATGGAGACAAAGAGAGAAAAACAGACAAAACTGAGAGAGATTAAAACCAACCGTGCCCTGAGAAGGGTGTGGGGGGTGGGTCTGAAGGAAATGCCAGTGCTCTGTGTCTACAGTTACTTCCTCCCCATCTGGGACTACTATTCTGCTAGCAGGCTCAATCTCCACAGGTCTGATGACTCATTAGGCAGGTCAGGGGCCCTGGACTTTGGATGACTTAGCCTTGAGTAAGCTTATTATGAACCAAGCTGACATCAGCTGGGACAAAAGCATCAGGAACACAAGGGTCAGTGCTGGGGATCTGAAAAACAAGACTGGAGACAGGTGGGAACCGCTGAGTAGTTGCCGAATCATGAAAGGAAGAACTGAGAGCCATCGTCCCAGAGATAGGAATCCAGGAGCTATCAATTCTGAGAATGACATCCTTCTTGCCAGGATGGATGCTATAGGGCCTGCTGGAAATCAGCAATACCCTCTGGTCTGCCCAGTCTTGACTAACCTTAGATAGGTTAGATAGAGTGACTGGGCTTCTGCTTTGTGCTTGTGACTCACCTCCTGCTTTCCACTCACTCCTGACTTGGTTTTCCAAGGGTCTCAAGATTGCTGGCAGAACTCTGGATTTCTGTAGCTAGGATGTCCCATGTCACCTCTTTCCAGCCAGGGGCCGTCGTCCCTTATCCTGTCCAGACTCTTCTCCCTGTGTTTCACCAGCCTCTCCAGCCATCCTCTACTTGTATAACTTCAGAAGGAACATAGAACAAACCTTTCCAGGTGTCAAACTCTGTGTACAGATTTTCATATTCACTATTAATGCAATTTCCTCTTTTACAATTGTCCTCAAAGACAGGTATAATGATCTGTTTTATAGGTTAAGGAAACAGACTGAGAGGCTGTACCTTATGTAGGTCACATGAATGCCCATCTTTGCTCTGGTTTTATTCCTCTGTATCTTACATTCATGAAATGTGCTTTTTTTTTTGGCCATACTTCAGAACTGAGGATAATAATATTTAAAGAATCATTTCAAGGATTAAATTAAATCCTTAATATGGAAATGCCTAGCATGTGATAGATACTTAACAAATAGCAATTTTTTAAAAAATATTTCATCCTATTCTGCCTTGTGCTTAGAGAATATGGCTCCCCTCTCAGAATTTGGGCCTGGTGTATGTCTAATATAGCACCGGAGTACATAGTATGTTATAGTAAATGTTGGATGGAATAATTAATAGAGCATCAATGGCAGCATTAAATTTCACTTAAAGGGTCTGCAAGTGTATCTCAGTGAAGTGCCCACCTAGCATGCATAGGCCCTGAGTTCATTCTCCAGCAAAATACACACGTACACACACACACACCATTCAGGATTTGTGAAAAATCTAATTTTTACTACTTGTGAGTGTTTACTTTTTGGGTCTAGAACTCCAGATCTCCTCTTTTGCTGAATTTACCTGTAGTTGAATCTTGTTAATGATTCGGATGTGAGATGTCCCCAAAAAACTCACATGTGAGACCATGCAAGAAGGTTCAGAGGAGAAATGATCTCACGTGTGAGAGTCTTAACCTAATCATTAATTAGTCCCTGATGGGATTAGCTGAGTGGTAACTGGAGGCAGGTGAGGCATGGCTCGAGGAGGCGGGAATTGGAGTGTGACTTTGGGGCATATATTTGTATCTGGCAAGTGGAGTCTCTCTCTCTGTGCTTCTGATCATCATGTGAGCTGCTTCACTCCACCACGCTCTCCTGCCATAATGTTCAGCTTCGCCTCCAGCCCAGAGGAATGGAGCCGGCCTTTTATGGACAAAGGCCTCTGAAACCGTAAACCCTCAAATAAACTTTTCCTTCTCTACAATTGTACTGATTGGGTCCTTTAGTCACAGCAGCAATAAAGCTGACTAAAACAAATATCTTCAGCTTACAGCCCCACCCCCACCTCCTGTCCACTCTGTCCACAAGAATGTGTTGCATGTGCTTGACTGGGGCATCTTAGGCTTTCCCAGCTTGGCAGTACCTTTACCTTCACAGCCACAATCCTGAGATTCTGGACTAAGAAGGCCAGGGTGAGCCCAAGCTTACATGGCGGTAACACTCGACTGCAGTGTGGTTAATTCCGGGCCGAGTAAGGCTACCTGCTAGGTCAGCTCCTTTCCAAATACTTAAGCAGTCTACTGAGAGCCTGGAGTTGGGAATTATAGCAAAAGCTTTCTTTGGAGAGAGGTCCAAGTTAGAAGTCTATAGATGCTTTTCCTCTAGCCAGCAGTTCCATTAAGGAAATTCATTTTAGTGTTTTGGATGTGTGAAGATTTTAGTTCAATCATGGCACATCCAGCCATTATTCACTTCAGTCAGCAGATCAAAGGTAATTCAAAAAGAAAACCCTAGAATAAAGGATACACGGGCCCCTGCTCCAACTATTTTGAACATCTATTAGAAGTCACAAGAATGATACCTGATACTCAGGGCAAAAATTGCCTCTAGATCTTGGTCAGTCTCCAAAATTAAGATGCTTAAAAGAAGATATAGAAGTCCAAAGGATAAAAGTTCCTAAAGTATAGAGGATGTAGTGACCTAGAAATTCCATGCCTCTAAAGGCCTGTCTCACAGCTAGAACCACCTAGTGACTACCTGGAGACTTAGCTCTGTCCCAGGCTTTATGATCCATTCCATTTCTGTCCAGGGAGAATGTAGGAAGACTTTAGGTGTCCATGTGGAGCTTCAGCATGGAGTCAGCTCTGCTCTAGTGCCCACTTGGATCATGACTCCTTCTTACCTTACTCTTTTCAGTCAGGTCTCACCTTGTGACTCAGAAGTTCTAGACCTGCATCCTTACCTTACTCCTGCACATTGTTTTCAGAACTGGGAGCTAGCTTTGCTATCATAAGAACTTGCAAACATCAGCCACCTCTATTGCTTTTCAAGTGTGAAGTAGATTTAGCTCATCCGCTGCTGAAATTCTCTAGGGCCCCCCTCTCTAATTCATCGCATCAGCGGTGTTTCACGACTCAGTTTCCTCAGATCTAATGTTTGACTACACCCTGATCCTGAGAGAATAGAGTTGGTTGGATTAACTCACCCATGTCTAACATCTCCATCTCCAGGTAGAATCAGGGGGCATGGGTGAAAGCTGCTAGGACAGTAGTATATCCAGAAGTCCTAGGACTATCACTGAGCATGAAAGAGATTCCTACTTCTACCTCTGAACTGAAACCTACCAAGCATCCCCCTAAGTCTAGTTTCAGGTACCATGTGTGTTCATTCACATCAACCTCCCAAAAGCTTGGTGCTCTCCCATATGCCTGCATTTCAAAGAAGTCCCAATTAAGGATCTCAAACTGCTATGAAGCAGTAAAAAATTTCCCTAAACAATGACTATATAGAGGATCACTTCCAAGAGTGAGATTTTTGTTATTACATTTCAGGCATTCTAAATTAAGCCCTAGAGAAACATTTTACTCCTAATAAATAATAGGCTTGTTGTAATATGCATTATTGCCGAGATAATAGGCTACATCAATATCTATTCATGTTATTGTAACTGGGAAATAAGACCTGAGAATACTATTCTGTTTCCCAGCACTGAGAAAAAAACAAATGTTAATTTTAATACTGTCGTGTTTGGTTTAAATTATCTATTCTA
Source organism: Sciurus vulgaris (assembly GCF_902686455.1). Classification (NCBI taxonomy): domain Eukaryota; kingdom Metazoa; phylum Chordata; class Mammalia; order Rodentia; family Sciuridae; genus Sciurus; species Sciurus vulgaris. The sequence goes on from NC_136473.1 coordinate 42,875,999, forward strand.
AAATATAGACATGTATTTGCTTTCAATATAATGAATTCATTTGTTACTCAGGCACATTTGATTTTTATCAAATTTCTTTCTAAAATAATTTTATATGGTAGGAAACAGAGGAATAAAATGGCCCAAGACTTAGCAGTTGATAAATAATACATTGAAACTCACTAAAAGAGAATGTTGGTGAAACCTTACATTAAAAAAAAAATGCTATATAATAAACTCTAAATTGTATATCTTCAAGACTTCAAATCTTAGCTCAGAGTCTTATGTGTGTTTATTCCCTGGTAGAGTAACATTTCAGAATGTGTTTATTTTTAAAAATTTGAATTTTCCAGATGCACACCAATTTTTAACAAACATTATCAACTCTTCAGGTAAACTGTCTCTGACTTCAAAGTTTGATTTGAGTTTTTTAATCTATAAGGATTGCTGAAAATTAGCCATTTTTCTCCTGTAGCTATTTTAAAGCTTAATTTTAAAAAGGCATTTATTCTAAAATAAATTTGGGTAGGATGGGGTTATGAAATAATTGCTTTGGGAGAATCTAAAGCTTCTACAAACCTTTTGTTCCCAATTTCACAACCAAACACATCTAAACCTATGCAACTAAGTGAATTCTAATAGGAAGTGAATTGGCCATAAACAGTCAATAAAAAGAAAACAGTTTAGTAAAATGATTTTAAATCCAAGCTAACACTTGACTGACCATAGGTAATCCAGTGAAATTCACCATAGCTAAGATATATTTATATATCTTATACATGTATCTCTAATAACTTTAAAAAATCAAGTATGTCCTAGAATTAAAAAGGACCTTGAGTTTGAAGAATGTCGTAAGGATGAAACTAGAAACACATTAATAAGTAGAAAAATTATTCTACACGTTTTGGAGTTTCTTTTCAAAGCATAGAGTAAATCTTGGCTTCCAAAGCTGACTAATTCTTCCACTGAAGCAGCTGGGAATTGAGGGACCAGTATCCCAAACAAAAAGAATATTGAAGAAAACTCAAAATTTGTTAAGTTTCTCTGTAAGTGAATCTTAGCCATGAAGGACAAAAGTTAGGAAACTAAGCAGAAACAACTGGAACACAGTGAAATTTTTGACAGTTGCATGGTACTTGAGAGAAAAAGAAAAGTTGGATTTCAAAAACTACCAGAGAAGGGTGGAATAAAAATACCCATTCTTTTATTTAGGATTCTTGGAGCCTACATCACCTACCTTGGTTTTCCTTCTTAGATAAAAAATGAAACAAATGTCTAATTAATTGCCACTGTTACTGAACATTGTAATAGAAGTCCTAGCCAGTACAATAAGGCAAGAAAAAAGGTGGAAGATTATAAAGGAAGAAATAAACTGTCATTATGCTTATTATGTATAAACTATTCTCATTTTATGCTGAAGATCACATTTAGGTCAGGTTCCTGCTACAATGGAGTATGTTATAATTCCTCTATGCCAAAAATCTTACTAGAATGTTTTTAAACTGTATCTTTGTGGCAATCAGGAATGTTGGTATTGCAAGAAATAACTAGTACTGGCTTAATAAAAGGCATTATTGATTCAAAAATAAATGAATTTAATAAGGGCATTAGATAAGAGTTCAATACAAATATCTCTGGAGGTTAGAGGTATTGCTCAGTGGTAGAGTACTTGTCTAGCACATGTGAGGCCCTGGGTTCAACCTCCAGTATTGCAAACAAGAAAGAGAGAGAGAAAGTAAAAGAGAGGAGATCTTTTGTAATGTATTAGCAAAAAGAATTTTAAAGTAAAAAATAAAATATACCATATATTATATTAGCATCATAAATTATCAATATGTAGTATTGTATCTCATGAAAAATGTGCAATACTTCTAGGCAGAAAATTACAAAACATGGAAATAAATTTAAAAATACCTAAATAAATTTATGCTATAGTTGGAGATTACAAGACTAATATTATTAAGATTTCAAGTCTTTACAAATTGATCTATAGTCTAAATGTAATCTCAATCAAAATATCAGCAGATTCTTTTCTGAGGAGGAAAGTAAAAATAAAAAAGCTGACTCAAAAGTATACAAAAATACAAAAGTCCAGATATGTCCAAGATAATCTTGAATAACTTATACTACTGTGTTAATACTAATTACGAGATAGCAGTAATTAATTTGTTATTTGCACAATAAGAGATGAACTGAGAAATAAAAATATACTATGTAAGCAGCAAGCAAACAAATCATAATTGATAAATAGGTCCAATAAAAATTAAGAAACTGTGGATATAATAAGATTAAGAGAGTGTAAAGGCAAGCCAAGAAGAAGATGACTTTTGCAACACACGTAACCTAAAAAGGGCACATAAATACGAATAACTCTTATCATAAACAGGAACTTCACATAAGAAGATGGAAAATAAACATGTACACAGATTCTCAAAGTTAATTATCATTTAATGAATAAGTGACCACTACATATCTGCCAGAACAGCTGAAGTAAAAATAAACTATCAGGTGTTGGCAAGGTTGCAAACTCATATACTGCTAATGGGTATGTAAATCAGTAAAAGTCATTTTCTTTGATAGGACTATATCAAATGGTATGACAATGAAAGCAGAACAGACCATGATCCAGTAATTTCACCTCTTTAAAAGATTAAGTTGATAATACCTAGCAAGATTAATAAATGAACTTGAGCCATTATCATAATGAAAAAGAAGACATCACTTAAGCTATTTCAGAAGTTATTTCATTTGAAAAACTTACAACAAAATTTTTGAAAACAGATCAAATAGGCAGAATTCTAGAAAACCAGGACTTTTCAAAACTCACATCAAAAGAAGTAGAACATCAGAATAGTCCTGTATTTAGTAAAGGTGTTGAATCTTTAATTTAAATCTTCCCCACAAACAAAACTCTGAGTCCATATGGCATCACCTGTAAATTATATCAAACATTTTTTTATTTTGAGCAATTGACAGAATTAAGAAAGAATATATTTGACTTATTTGGTGCTAGCATATTCCATTTTAAGGCAGACAGCACTGTGATGTTGGAATAGGAGGAAGAAATTTGACCCTAGAATGAAGAATAATTATGTAGTCATGATAACATGAACACTGTTCACTGATCTCTAATGTTAGAATTGCTCCATAGGCAAACTTTGAAATATTTAACTATGGTTAGAGATAAAATGTGCATTTCATTAACCTTGACAGTGTAAGATAAGATCTATCAAAGGTATGAGTTAAAAATCACGGGAGAGGGTAGAGACAATATTTTCATGTTACACAGTAAGAAACCAAGACACTGTTGAAAGTTGATGGAACCAGAAATGGAAGTTTTAGATATAGTGTTTTAATTCACAAAGATAATCATAAATGAGGAACAAAAACAACTTTAAATCTATCAAATACTTAGAACGAAAAGGAGATCAAGTAGTATAAATGTGCTAATTCATCATTTGTCATAGTAGAAGTTCAATGAGTAAGACCTTACTTTATTATTTGGTGAGGTAGAGCTAATCCAGAAAAAAATTTTAAAAATGGTTAAAATTGTCTCTGATGAATAGAACTATAGGTAGGAAAGGGAATATTGGAGGACAATTTTTATTGGTTCTTTTTAGTTATACATGACAGTGGAATCTTCTTTGACATAATAATAAAAACAGAATATATACGTTCTGGTTTGGACCCCAGTACCTTTCCTTCCCCTTCCCTTTCTCCAAATGAAAGAAAGATCAATAGAAGGAAGGGAGCAGGGGTGGGGGAACTATTAATTTTTAATATTAACACTTTCTCTATTAGGATTTTAAGTAATATGATTATATTACAATAAAATGTTTTTAATAAAAAACAATTGGACTGACATGAGAATAAATGGAGAGAGAAATAAAAGAACCTAGCTTATGTCAAAATCTCACATATGAAGATAAAAGTCATCAAAGAACAATTTAGAAGAGAAGAAATTTTTAAATAAATGATGCTAGAACAACTTTTGTCTACTGGGATATACTTACTTTGATATCAAATCCTGGTGATTAATGAAACAAAGGTAATAATAAAACCATGAAAAACCAGAAGTAAACAAATGTGTTTTCTTATTTCTTCTTGAAGAAGGAGCTTCCAAGCATAGAAGATATAAAAAAAAGTTTTAAAGGGAAATATTTGACAATATAAAAATGGAAATTCTTGCTACTGGCAAAAAACAATCTAAATTGGGTTAAAGGTAAATAACTGGGTGAAAATAGTTACAATAATAAGGAAAAAGGCTACTATTTGATAACATTAATGTGGATTAATAATAAAACAAATTACAGATTGTTTTGTGTGTAAAATTCAAGAGAATGTTTAAAATAGAAAGCATGAGGTTTGAATCTTGTAGACCTTCACATAATGATGGTTGGCATCAACTTGAAACTTCTTAGCAAGTAATTGTCAATATGCATTATGACATTAGAAAGGTCTATAGCTTTTAACCTAGCAATTTCATGTCTGAAAATTGGTCTTACGGGCAAAAATCAGAAATTCTAACAAAGATTTACATATTTAAGACAATTGAAATGTCTAAAAATAGAGATGGTTAGTATAATAGTCACACTCATACATTCAACAAGTATTTATTGAACATTTATTGAGCCTGACACTATTCCAGGCAATGGTGATGAAACAATGAACAAATAGACAAAACTTCATTCTCTTATTGAAGTTAATATTAACAATATTTGACAATGGAGGAAATCATTCAAAACAAACAGAAACGTCATGATCTTAATTATGTTAAACAGTATGTGAAGAGAAATATACCAAGTTTTTAACAGTGAATTTCTATGCATGGTGAGATGGATGCTAGTACTTAGTATTTTCCAACTTTTCTATCATAAGCATTGTGTTAGCTTTTCATTACTGTGACAAAATACCGAAGGAGAAGAGGGAAAGTTAATTTTGGTCTAGTTCATGGTAGGCAGAGGCCATAGCTCTGGGACTGCAGGCAGGTTTCATAACATCATGGAAGAATGAAGTGGCTGGTGGCTAGGAAGCAGAGAGGGAAGGGGGTGGAAGACTCAGAGAAGGTGAACCCTTCTAGAACGCCCCCCCCACCCAGTGACCCACCTCCTGCAGCCGTGCCCATTTGCCTACAGTTACCACCTAATCAGTCCATTCAAACTAGGATGAACTGATTAGTTTACAGCTCTCAAAATCCAACCATTTTAACTTTGAATATTCCCACATTAACATAGGAACTTCAGGGGGACACCTCACATCCAACCCATAACAAATGCATATACTTTAGCAGTTAGAAAAAGATGCAAATAAATATGTATGTATGTATACTTACAGGATAGCCATGACAGTTAAATGAAATAAAGTTTAAGTTCTTGGCAAAGAGTAAATTTTCAATAAATGTCAGTTTCCAATTTTAAGATTGATTTTGCCCCTTGCTGTTCTCCCTTTTTACTATGGATGGCTTGGTCTCTTGCCATTACACTTTTGCATTTCTTTGTAGTAAGGATATTTAAACTTTTAATCAAAATTACCATGCTTTTTATTGAATAGGTTACTTATTATTTTTAGAGAATTCCAATTTCTTTAAATAGTTTAGACTTGTAGGAGAGAGATCTTTAGGTAAAAGTACTTGATACAACACCTCAAATCATTCCATGGAAGGAGTCACTTTCTTTACCTTGGAAATTGATCAATGTTGTGTTTCTATGGTTACTATTCTTCCTTTATTAATGCTAAAAAGTTTCCAGTTTTAGCCTCCTAAATAAAAATGAGGAGATATGCTGATCTCTAATGGCATGAGTGTGTCATTGACGTTTTCCAGGCTCTGGTTACTTAGTGTGCTATTCTTCCAACAGTGTAGTTAATACTGTGTCAGACTTGACACATAAACTTCAATTTTCAAGACATTACCAAGAAATGATAAAATTACATGGCTGGCAGGAACTTGCCACTATGGAACACACCATACATGGGGGTCTTTAAGCTGATTATTTAGACTCTTGCCTGTGGATCACTTGTATATTCAACGCATTTGAAGTAGAATCACTCTATTTTGGACCTGAACCAATTTCCTCAGACATTTGCTTATTGCAAGCTCCTAAGGAGATGCATTATGTTGCAGCCTGGAAATTCTTGATTCACATCAATTTTACCTCTCACCTGATCACCTACTAGTTATCTAGAAATTTTAATGGCAAACTGATAGGTACATTGGGAGGGACTAACAAGAGTCTAAAGTGCTAACCACTATATTTACATGCTGGTTAGGGAGTTGGTTCTCAGGCAGAGAACAACTGAGGAATGGTGTTGGAACAGCATGTAATGCTGCACCTGGAAACTGTCCTGGCCCAGAACAGAAGGCTAGGAAAGAGCTGGCAAGACAGATAAAGTTGGTTTTGAAGGGAATCTCAAAACATTCACTAAAATGGGTATAAAAAGTTGCTAAACTTGATTGAGCACAATGTACCTGTAGTGTGTGCTCTCTTCATCCAGAAAAATCCATATGATTTGAATGCTGTAGTATCTCAAATGTATCCCAGATGTACTGTCATTAATTTCCTCCAACTCCTGTTTTCTCTTCACAGGTTACAGCACAGTAGCCTTTTCAAGTCTGGGGCTGTTCAGCAGCACACTCAAGGACACCCATCAAAGGTCTCCCCATTGGCAAGTAGACTACACTTGCAGAGACCATGATGGGGAAAAACACCAAAGAACCAGAAATAGTTTGCAGATATAGCAAAACATACACTAGTGAGTTTACAAAACTGTGGATATTTAGAAAATACCTTATCTTCGAAGTATGACACATCTTTATTCTTCTGTCATCTCTTAACCAGCAAACACTAACCACTTGCCTCTTGTGCATTTTGTATACTTTTTAAATTTTCTCTAAGAAGGATCTAAAGTTGATCACTGGTTTTTAAAAATGTGGTACAATGTTGTCATTCCAGTAAATTGGGTGTGATTTTTCACACACATCCAGTTAAATGGAGCTGGAATCACATGGGGGTAAAACCTTATATTAACTTTTGCCAAATAATTTCAAGGGAATAACAGTTTTTAAAAAATTGATCATAAAATTCATAGCAAAAGTGCAGTGAACTATTTCATTAAGTGTTGGAACTTTGTGGATGTGAAATAAAGTCAATGTTACAAGCTTTGTGTTTTGTTTATATTTTAATCTTTATTAGTTTTCCATAGAGAGAAAATTCACAACGTTGCTGGAGACATAAGACATAGTTTTTTTTAAAAAAAGAAAAAGACCAGAGTCACAGCAGTACATTATTCATAAAAGCAAAAACTTGGAAATAACTCAAATGCCCATCAGCAGAGCACTAAATAGAATTACAGTATATTCACGAAATGGAGTAATCCACAGAAATAAAACAAACAACTATTGCTATATGTAATGTAATAACATGTATGCATTTCACAGGCCCAATGTCGAGAGAAAGAAATATAAGGTGGCATACTGTTTGAATTCGTTTATATGAAGTTCAAGTACCGGCAGAACCAGTCTATACTGATGAAAATTGGGTTATCATTGTTCAGAAATCAGTAGCCAGTTTAAGGGCACTTCTCCTGTAACTGGTCTGTCTTTTTCCTCTGGTTGCTTTTAAGATCCTCAGTTTTTCTTTGGTTTTATTGTGATTTTTCAAAAATTTATCCTAATTGGAATTCATTTGGTTTCCAGTATCTAGAGCTGATGTCTCTCAACAGCTCTTTGAGTAGTGCCTCTTCCACATTCTCTGTACTATCTCTCCCTGGAACTCAGATTGGCACATGTTAAACCTTCTTTCTTCATTCCCCTTGCCTGTGAGCCTCGTCACATTTCCCATCCTTCTTTTCTTCATTTCCCTTTTTTTCATTTCTTCTTTTCTTCTTTCTTTATTTGCTTCTTTGAATTTGCCTTCCATCTAGTTTTTTTTCATCATCAGACATGTCTAATCTGCTACAAAACATAGTCAATAAAGTTTTCAATTTCAATTATTTTATATATATATATATAACTTCAAATATATGAGTTATTCCATGTCTGATATTTTTCACATCTGAATTATTTGTGAACTTGTGTCTGTTTATGTTTCCAGTGAATTATACCCATGTTGTCTTTTCTTGAGTGTTTAGGGAATTTTGCCTCATTGTTTTGAAAAGTTATCTGTGTGGGAATTCTTTGAGGACTGAGTAGAAGTTGAGTTCCCCCAGAGATGTATCCTTGCTTCTCAATGTCATCAAACTGCAACAACTTTAAAGTTTCAGCCTGAGTTTTTCTGTGACCCTGTACCAGGTAAGGATGAATTTAGACTTATACTTATAAATTCTCCAGGGATGACAGGGATTTATGTTCTCCACCTCAGTTCAAAGTAGGGACAGGAAAGTTTCTTTTCTGACTCCTGAATATCAAGGTTTGCTTCTCTTTCCTCCTTACCTTAGGACTATAGTCTTTAGGGATCCAGATAACTAGGGATTCTCTTACTAGACTGCCCCCCTTGGGGGCAGACCTCAGTTTTATCTTCTGTCCTCTGAACCCTGTGCAGTTATCAGAGCGGAAACAGTATCTCCAGGTTCCACTGCATCTTCAGGACATAAGTGGGATTTAGTATTCTCCTACCTCCCAAGATTCCTGTTTTCACTCCCCATGGGGTTCTGCACATTCCTTAATGTAGAGCCAGCTCAGTAATGCATTTAAATCAGTGGGAGTGTTTTCAATGTTAATCTAGTGTTTTAATTTTTAGTCTAGAGGATCAGTCATAGTATCTTGTCAGCCATACCTCTCTGGAAGTGGAATAAAGCCTTCTGTTAGGTGCTAAGCCCAGAGTTTCAATAGTGCCCTAACTTGATTATTGCATAGTTTTATAAAGAAAAGTGATTCTTTTCTTTTTTACCTAACATAAAGCATAAAGAGCTTAATTAGGCAGATGACGAAGACTCATTGGGGAATGTTTGAGTGGTAGAAGGCTTCAATGATACTGGAATTCCATCTTTCACATTTTAAACCAGTCTAAACATTCTTCACTATTTCTATTGTTGGAACAGTGGGCAGCTTGGAATGGGCTTTATAATGCAATCATTCTTCCAATACATAACATGGCATCAATTCAAACAATTGTCACCATCTCCAAAATGAGCAAAATGAGGCTGGGTTCCACTGTAGCAGTCTGACCTGTGGGAACATGATCTGCTGATTTATGTGAATGGATGAAGACCATTAAGGTTATTGTTTAAATTTGTTCTGTAAATGATCTTTTCTTCCCCCTCCCTCCTGTTCCTTATTTCTTCCTTTTTTCCACAATATCTCCTATATTTATGAAAGTCACTGATCTGGCCAGAAACCTTCCAACTGCTAGAAGAAAACAGAGGGTCAACACTCCATCATATAGGTACTGTCACAGACTTCCTTAACAAGACCCCTAAAGCACAAGAAATAAAACCAACAATCAATAAGTGGAATGCCATTAAACTAAAAAGCTTTGGCACAGCTAAGGAAATTATTAAAAGCATGAAGAGAAAGCCTACAGAATAGAAGAAAATCTTGGCCAGCTAGTCCTCTGATAGGGAATTAATATCCAGAATACAAAGAACTAAAAAAAAAAAAAAAAAAAAAAATCCCACAATTAATCCAATCAATAAATGGGCAAAGGAATTTTTTCCCTTCCCCCCCACCCCTCCCACCCTTCTTTTCCCTCTAAACAGTCCTTTCTTCCTCCATTCTTGCCCCCCTCCCTAACCCTAACCCTAACCCTAACACTAACACTAACTCCTCCCACCCTCCCCCTTATGTGTCATCATCCACTTATCAGCGAGATCATTCGTCCTTTAGTTTTTTGAGATTGGCTTATCTCACTTAGCATGATATTCTCCAATTTCATCTGTTTGCCTGCAAATGCCATAATTTTATCGTTCTTTATGGCAGAGTAATATTCCATTATATATATATACCACAGTTGCTTTATCCACTCATAAATTGAAGGACATCTAGGTTGGTTCCACAATCTGGCTATTGTACATTGAGCAGCTATGAACATTGATGTGGCTGTATTTCTGTAGTATGCTGATTTTAAGTCCTTTGGGTATAGACCAAGGAGTGGGATAGCTGGGTCAAATGGTGGTTCCATTCCAAGTTTTCTAAGGAATTTCCACACTGCTTTCCAGAGTGGCTGCACTAATTTGCAACCCCACCAGCTATGTATGAGTGTACCTTTCTCCCCACATCCTCGCCAACACCTGTTGCTTGTATTTTTGATAATCACCATTCTAATTGGGGTGAGATGGAATCTTAGGGTGGTTTTGATTTGCATTTCTCTTATTCCTAGAGATGTTGAACATTTTTTCATATGTTTGTTGATTGCTTGTACATCTTCTGTGAAGTGTCTGTTCAAAGGAATTAAATAGAAACTTCTCAATAGAAGAAACACAAAAGGCCAATAAATACATAAAAAATGTTCAACATCTGTAGCATTCAGGGAAATGCAAATTAAAACTATACTAAGATTCCATCTTACTCCAATCAGAATGGCAAAGATCAAGAATACAAATGACAATAAATGCTGGTAAGGTTGTGGGGGAAAAGGTACACTTGTACATTGTAGTTGGGACTGCAGACTAGTACAACCTTCTGGAAATCAGTTTGATGATTTCTCAAAAGTCTAGGGATGGAACCACCATATGACCCAGCTATCCTACTCCTGGATATTTTCCCAAAAGTTCTAAAATCAGCATACTACATTGACACAGTCACATCAGTGTTTTTAGCAGCACAATTCACAATAGCTAAATGATGGAATCAACTTGGATGCCTATCAATAGATGAATGGATTAAGACATTGTGGTATATACATACATTGGAGTTCTACTCAACCATTAAAAAGAATGAAATTAGGGCATTTGCCAGCAAATGGATAGAAATGGAGAATATCATGCTAAGTGAAATTAGCCAAACTCAGAAACTCAAGGGTGGAATGTTTTCTCTCATATGTGGGAGCTAGAGTAAAATAAAGGAAAGGGGAGGGAAGGACAATACATAAAGAACCAATCAAAACCAAATGGATAGATGAGAGAAAGGGAGTTTAGTAGAGGAAGGAGAAAAAGAGGGGATGGGAGGAAAAGAGGATCATACACTGAAAACTGATTTTCATATATGTATGACTGTCAGGATGAACCCAACTACTATGTACAACCACTGATCTCTAATTTAAAAAAAGAAAGAAGGGAGAAAAGAAAGTCACTGGTTTGGAACCATTTAGAGATCAATAACAGCATTCATAAGTGAAGCAAGCTAAAGCAAAACATCCAAGATAATTATTTTCCAGAATTAGAATTTTCTCTTTTGTAAGGAATCAGTTTATAAACAGTTATTTTGTAGCTATAAGTCTGATAGGCAATTGGATTAGGAAAAATGAAAAAAAAAAGTATTTTATAATACTTCTCTTTAAATACAAGATGAAATGCAGGACAAAATGTTAATAGCATTTTGGATTTTTATAAAAATTCTTCTAATACCTGTGAACTCACTATCAACCCACTACTTGCTTCTTGTGTTCTAGCTTAATGAGCTGTGTTACAATGAGATTCTATTATCATCAATGCTCTGTGGGCAGTGGTAAAACAAATGCTCTTAAATAAATGCAGCCTAATGCGCTGAGTATTATTTCAAGGGTTCCTGAAAATTCTTCATTTGAAAAAGACAGGTCTCATATATTCCTCTCTATTGTGACACACCCAGCAGATGAAGTAACTATGTGCTGTCTCTGGGATCAGACTTCCTTGTTGTACCTGATGTGCACCTGAAGTAAGTTTGTGGCTTAAATTCTGGGTCTGGCAGGCTGGGAGTCTTAGTTGTTCTCTTTTCTCTGGACATGATCATAAAGTTATTGTGTAGGACAAATGCCTTAGCTTTTGGCATTTGAATAACTACTCTTGAGAATAAAAGGCAATGTCTCTTTAGAGTCAGTGAATTTTCTGTTTTTATTTAATTCACTGGCATTGAATAAATTGTAATGCCTGACGTTCTCATGAATAAGAATCCTACTGAGAACAAGCATTTATGGAGCATTTATTTACCTCTATTCATAAGTATTTACTTTTTAAAAAAATCTTCACAACAACCTTAAGAGGCAGCTGTTATTATCCTCAACTTACAAAGGAGGAATTGAAGCAAGAGAAGTTAAGGATGTGTAGTTTGTAATCTTAAGATGGGAGGGATCTGCATTCCCATCTCCTGTCCATTGAAGTAAGCTAGTTTGTAATTGCCCTGACAGTAAATTCTTGGACTCAGACTGAGAACTTTTAGAGCCAAGATGGGTAGGAATCTCACAGTGGGGCAAGTGATCTCTGGCAGGAGGCTGCTAGACCCCATCAGAGGACTCTGAGCACAGGAAGGAGACAGACTCCTGACCCCTCCCCATTTCCCCACCCAAGTGGACCAAGTTGTGTTTTGGTTGTTCTTTTGCATTAACCTTCTTTCAACCAAGTTCGGAAAGAATTCTGGGCCTAGTAACTCACCCCAGGAAGACAGGTAGTAATCAAGCAAAGAGAAGTTTCCAAGAACACTAATCAGAGTCTGGAATTGACTCTGATTGGCTGGGACCTTCTGAAGCGCTGATTGCCTGAGCCCTTGATCTGTCCACTCCCAACATGCCTCACCCAGTGAAGGGCTACCTGACCCAGAGGGCTCATCCCTCACTGCCTCGTTGTTTGCCATCCCCCCTCTGCAGTGCCCACGGGGACTGAAACAGTCACCTAAGTGTGGGGGGCCTGCATAGATGCTGAATACTGGCCCTGTAAGCCTCCTGACCAGGAGCTTCAGGGTGTCATCCCCCTGTTAGATTTTTTTTTTTTTTCAGGCACTGTTTCCCAGCATCTCTCAGATATCTGTGTCATTTCCAGGGATTAGGCACTAAGCAGATTCACTGCAAGGTAATAATCACCAAAAAGAAAGTGAGAATATCCTTGATTAAAAGCACTAAGAAACTCTCCACATCCGTTCTTCTTTTTATGAGTCTTTCAAGTTTGTCATCTTCCACTGTGGATAAGATTTCCTGCAGCAACCAGCAGCCAGGGGGTCAGGGTTCCCCCCTTAGAACAGGTTTACCTTAAAGGATATAACATTTTGAATATGTCAACTTTACTGCTTTGGGTACAGAGCACTAGTTCTCTCTGAAATGTAAACTGGAGGTTGTGACTTCCCCCCCAAATTTTTTATTTATTTTTTAAAATTTTAACCTCTGAGCAAAGCTCTGCAGTTGATATGTCCTAAGGTAAAGGCTTCTACAGGACTTTCTCTGTCAGGTTGTTAGTGTTGGTCTTCAAGGTTTATTGAGTTCTGTTTGCCCATGATGCTATCTCAGTTGACAGTTTTTTCTTCCATCTGGAGAAAGATGCCAGGATTTTTCTTTGGGGATAAACTAGTTGGTAAACTACTTGCCTAAGACAGTCACACAAGGATTTGTCAATAAGTCATAAGAAATGGTTGATAGAAGTGCTATAATTAACTGAATGTTCTGGAAAATAAGTTTGGCATCACCTTTTGTACCAATTTTCAAAGCATGGGAGCTCCAGACAGAGCAAAATCGTGCCCAAAATCATGCAATCGTGCATTAATAGAATCAGGAAACATTGAAGGAACTTGCTGTGGAAAGCAGTTCTTTTTGTCCATGCATATAATTGTAGAAGTGGGTCAATGCCACGAGGTAAATGACAGCTCAGAATCTAATGGTGACTATCAAGAAATAATTATTTGATGAGGGAGGAATTTTGGGAAGCTTGGAGAGAGGTGATCAGTCATCTTAGATTTTATAATAGCCAAGAACAGGATGTAGTGTGCAAAGGAATAAGCTGCTATAGATTGGATCTTGAAAGTCCCCAAAGACCTATGTGTTAAAGATTTCGTCCCTGGCCTGGCACTCTTAGAAGAGGTGGAAACTTCAAGAGGTGAAGCCTAGTAGGAGGTCTTTAGATCACAGTGGGGGGGTTGCCCTCAAAGGGAATTATGGGCCCTGGTCTCTTCCTCTTCTCTCTCCTGCTCCCTGACCATGAAATGGCAGGTTTGCTCTGCCAAGTGCTCTCTCCTTGATGTTCTGCCTTGCCAAAGGCGTGAGAACATCAGGGCCAACCAATCACAAAACAAAAACCTCCCAAACCGAGGAAAACTAAAATTTTTCTCTTTATAAGTTGACCATTTGGGAGATTTGTTATAACGGTAGAAAGTCGACTAATTATGCAGGCTACCCTGCTGGGAATAGGGTGGGGAGTCAGAGTCTGGGAACCGAATGATGGGAAGAGTGCAGGAATATCTCAGGTCCCAAGAGAAGGCTGGAGAAGTTGTGGAACCATCGGAGTCCCAGGGTGTCCTGTAAGGGAAAACATGGAAACCTGAATAGCTGGTGGGACCTGTAGATGAGCCAGGCTCCAGGTGCCGAGGGCTGGAGAGTGGAGGATAGGGCCAGCTCCATCCCAGGTAAGCATAGACCCTTGATGGATTCCAAGAAAGAAATGCAGGCCTGAGGCCAAATTGGGCAAAGAGTGAAATAAGTAAAAGGGTAAACTGACTTGAGATAGAGGTGTAGGGCATAAGCACATTCTGAAGGAGAGTGCAGTAGGGGCAGATGCATAAGTGACTGTGGACCCAGTTGATTTCTGGGACACAGGGAAGTCAGGTTGACTCAGGGTGGAGGTTTGGTCTGTGGTTGCCTTTGCTCCCCACCAGTGTGGCAAGGGCTTCAAGTGGGAGCTGTGCAGCTTCCACTGCTGAAATAGGCCAGCAGAAGGGGCAGAGAACCAGGCAGATCATTACAGAGGAAAGCACACTGTCACGGCAAAGGGAGGGATCACAAAAACTCAAGGGATCAGAGGCCAGGCAGGTGAAGAAAATGTCTGAAGTAGGCAGATATAAAGAAAATAGGAAGAAATGGGATCAAATGGAGAGCTCAGATTCAAAATTCTTTAACACAGCAGCCACATCAAATCTTGTGCCAGTTGGGATCAGACTCAGGCCATGGACTAAAGTACACAGCTCCTAGTAGTCTTCTGTGAGCCCAAAATATAGGAAAAGAGAGTCCAAAGATTCAAAACAAAGATGCCAGACCAGAAGCCCTGAAAGGGGAAATACAGAAGACCTTAAGCAAGTATTTATAATATAACCACAAATGAACCAAAAAGAGGAAAAACAAAAGGGAAGATACCTAAGGAAACCATAGGACTGCAGAAAGAGATCATCTATAAGTTCATTTGCCAATAGGCATGCAAAAATCATGGAAGTAAGGCAAACTGACCAAGAGTGAATATAACAAAAGAGTGGCATAAACCTACAAAAGGCAGAGTAGAATGGCAAAGGTTCAGACTGAAGTGAGACCTGCAAAGATGTTGAAGGCAAACACAAAAGTCAAAAAGCCAAAAAACAAACTCAAAAAATGCAGCCTTTTGTAAGAATAAGAAAAAGAAAGGGATGGAAACTTTGTAGACCCAGGAGTAATGATGACAGAAGATCTAGAAAGCAGATAGAAATAGAAGCAACCATCTCTATATCACTTTCTTCTTTAGATTTAGCAGAATATTCTTCATATTTAGCATGGAGATATAGAATCCCACATTGTCAAGCAGGACTTAAGTAGGTAAGGATCTGGCAAGACCCAACAAGCCAACTCACCTTTACCAGCAGCACCAGAGCTGCTGTGTAGTGCCCCACCACCCACCCACAAGCTTCACTCTAAGCAGACATCTGGACTTTGCATGAGATGAATGCAGCAGGTGAGACGGTTCCCTGAACATGGACCCAGGCAGTGGCCAAGTCCCAGACCAGTTCTGCACCTCTCCAACCTTGGAGTCTCTCCTTTTCACGCCCTGCCCAGCTGTGACCCTTTTGTGGCTGCTCCATTTGTGGTGGAGCTTGCGAAGCTACCAAGGCTGACTTGCCACCCCACACATTGAAGCACAATCTCTGGGATGAGATGTGGGCCCAAGTCTTCTTATTCTAATATGTATTTGGGGTTGGAAACTCAGAGGAAAGTACAGGGTACTAGAAAAGGCACTTCGCTATATTTGCCATTCATGTGATTTTAGGAGAGTTGTTTAATCTTTCTCATCCACTTTCCCCATCTGCAAAGTGGATGAAAACAATGACTTTGACTATAGTAAAAGGTTTTGTTGTGAGATTACCTGAGATAGCATCTGGGAAAATCATTTGTGAATTTCTTAATGTTATTATTATAATTGTTACAAGTGCCTTAGTACTTGGAAAGAAAGAGAGAAAAGGCTCCAGAGAAGGACATCGCTGAGCATAAGCAGCCTTGTCCAGGCCTCTTTCTTCCTCTCATGATACATTTTGAACACCCAATTAAAATATTAAAGGTCTGTGAAGGTAATTTTTAAAAAATTTAATTGTACAAAAGTATGGGAGACAGAGTCATAATTTGATGCATGTATACAATGAGTCATCCAAGAACATGCACATCTCCTTTATGGAAAAGATGTTAAACTTATTCTATTGTTTCTAGATGGTGAATCTTTCTAGAATGAGCATAGAATATTAACCATGCCATTTCCTGTGATGGCTAAGTACAACAAAATGCACTCCAATGTGGCAAGACACTTAAGATTTTATGACCTGTGTAACTTTGGGTCTAAATATGAGGAACATTTTGGTTAAAAGCTTCTAATATTTCATGTTTCTTTCTGTTTAATTTGGACTCAGCTGAAATTTCACTGTTAAAGTGAAGATATAAAAATCTGAATAACAAAGGACTTAAAAAATCCATAATTTAAATATATGTAGTGTCCTTGGATCTTGATTTCTAAATGCTATTCTCCACTAAAAGGAACCAGAACTCCCTGGAAAAAATAGTTGAGTTCGAGTGTAGGACAAGGGAAGTAGACCTCAGGCCTGGAACAACCATGTCCAAAAGTCAGGGAGTACTCAAAGAATGATGGGGATTTGGCAAAGGGACCCAAGAGCTAGCCTGATATGGTCCCCACTGGCCAATATGGGACATTTTGAGCATCAAAATATAGGACATTTATTAGATTGTAACACAGTAAGTAAAATAACACTTGGATAGATAATCGAGGGTGAAGGCAAAGCTATTCTTTATAATAAAGTACCAAATAATAAAGAATGAAAGATGGGTTCCGTAAAATTGCCATTTGATTACACAGCAATAATGGACTCAAGCAAGAATTATCAAAGACTGCTTAAACTAGAAGGTTTTCACTAGTGGGTTTGATGAGGAAGAGGATATCTATATAATCTAATAATTTCCCCACAAATTACTTACTAATTGCAAATGGAAAAGTAATCACTTACTGATGGAAAAATATGGTGGATGCCACCTTAATCAAGACGTTGAAGTTAGCATGCTTCACCGTCAGTCCAGCAGAAAATCCAGTAGGGTCTATCTCAAAACACATCCAACCAATCCACTGTCATCTCTTAAAGAGAGGCAGTAGTTCACCTCCCCAGGGTGTCCCTGCTTCCCTGTTGTACCCAGAGTCTATGGTCAGCCCAGCAGCCAGTGGATCCTGTTTCAATGTGAGTCAGATGGTGTCACTTCTGAGCAACACCTTCTCCTGCCTCCCTCTCACTCAGAACCAAAGTCCAATCCTTCCGATGGCCACAGACCTTTGAGGTTGACCACTGTTTCTCCACCTTCCTTGATTATGACCTTGCTTCCTCTACATTGACCTCCTTTCTGCTCCTTGAATGCATCTGACCTTTTCCCATCTACCAGCTCTTCTTCCTGCCTAGAACAGTCTCCTTCTAGATATCTGTAGAATGTGCTCCTGCTTCTCCTTCAAGTCTGTTCAGAGGTAATCTTTTCAATGCAGATTTCTTCAGAAAGTACTTAAAATTGAAACTTCAGTTGTTTCCATGTCTTAGCTATTGTGAATAATGAATAATGTTTTAAGGAACATGGAAATGCAGATGTCTCTTCAACATGGATTCATTTCCTTTGGCTATGTACCCAGAAAAGAGGTTGCTGGATCATATGATAAGTCTATTTTTAAGTTTTTGAGGAACCTCCATAGTATTTTCCATATTGACTGTATTAATTTACATTCCCACGAACAGTATATAAAGGTTCATTTTCTCCAATACTTGTTTTCCTTTATCTTATGAAGAAATTGTGAGATATATATAAATATGTATATATATATGTATATATATACACACACATATAAATAATGGAATATTATCCAGCCTTAAAAAAGGAGATCCTGCCATTTTTGACAACCTGAAGGATATTATGCTGACAAGAAATAAGTTAGATATACCAAAAAATACTGTATGATCTCACTTGTATGTGGGAATCCTGAAAAGTTGAAAATGTAGAAATATGTAGGATAAAAGAATGGTTGGGTTAGGGAGGTGGGGGAAATGGGAGATGTTGGTCAACATGTACAAAGTTGCTGTTACCTAGGGTGAATCAATCAAGAGACTTAATGTTCCATCTGATGACTATAGGTAATAATACTAAGTTATATACTGGAAATTTGCTAAGAGGCTAGATTTCAGGTGCTTTGGTTACAAAAAAAAAGAATTCTGTAATGAGATGGAAATGTTAATTTTCTGGGTTGTAGTAATCATTTCACTATGTACAGGTATAGCAAAACATCATGTTATACACCTTAAGTATACAGTCAGACTTCCTTTTCTACTGGTTCTACGTCTGTGAGTTCAACCAACCATAGAGCAAAAAAAATTTTTTTTTTAATTACACCTATACTGAACATGAGCAGACATGTTTTCTTGTCATTGTTCTTTGAATAATATAATCTAATAACTATTTACAAGCATTTGAATTGGATTAGGTGTTATAAGTAATCTAGAGATGATTTAAAGTATATGGGAGAATGTACATGGCTTATATGCAAATAGTACACATTTTCATATAAGGGACTTGAGCAGTCACGGGTCTTGATATCCACAGGGGTTATTGTAACCAAACTCACATGGATACCAAGGGGCAACTGTACATAATTTTTATTCAAAATAATAAATAAATAATATAAAATTGAGGTTCCTTATGTCCCCAGCCTTGCCATCCTTATCATCTTTCCTGCTTTATTTTCTCTGTATCTGCTAATGCTTTCTAACTTAATGCATGATTAAGCATTTACTTCTGGTAATTGTCTGTATCTCACACTAGCAATTAATCTGAGAGAAGTATGTTCCCAACCCCTAAAATAGAGCAGACAACACATTTTTGTTGAATGTTGAGTGAATCTGTGTACTGATTAAGTACCTTATCTGTCTCCATCATGCGATAGCCACACAATGGGATACAACAATGACAATTTGTCCCCATCATGTGATAGCCACTCAATGGGATACAACAACAACAACAACAACAACAACTAAAGTGAACTAAACAAAAAATATTTTGCATGGTTCCCAGTTCTCCAGAACCCCACAATTGAGTTGGGGACAACAAAGTAGATAGAGTGGAATTACTGTAGCATGGAATGCTAAACTCTTAGTACCTTCTGGAATACAGTGTCGTTCCAGGAGGGAATCTGCTGAAGTTGGAGAGGGAATTTTAGGAGGTGGAGGGGCTGGCTTGGGTAGGTGGTGGAATGGAGGAGCCACTGCTGAATGCTTTCCCCAGAAGCCTGCGAGGGAGACCCTGGGAGCCCAGGAGGAGGGTTTCAGAGCATTTGGAGGGATTTGCTGACTCTCAGTGTCTTCATGTTACCTACCTTTTTAAGGTGGGGCTACCTGTTTTAGGTGAGGATGTCTAAGTTTGCATCTGCTAGGACCATACTTGGGGCAAGGAATTGAGGCTGGTGACATGTTAGGGAGTAATCCCAGGTTGCAGTAGGTGGCAGGAAATGAGACAGGGAAGGGAAGGAAGGTGATCTTTGTGCACAAGTTATCAAGAGACCATAGCAGGCGCCAGACTAATCCTGCCAGGGGCCTGCTGGAAGCATGTGGAGCAAGTTGCAGAGTGAGCTCCCCAGAGAAGCCAGGAAGCTGGGTGATTCTTTGGAGAATGCTCTTGGGTTACGTGGGCATTGGCTTGCCAGTACCAGCAATCTTCCCCACTCAAGGTCCCAGGGACAGTTGTGGGGCTGAGATCTGCAGGTGACCAGGAGGAAGCTCAGGCTTTAGTAGAAGCAGAGGGGACCTAAATGCTGAAGGCAGACTCAAATGCACACTTGGTAGTTTTTGCATTGCAGGGTAAGTAGAAATGTAAGTTGTAGAAATCATAAGCATGCTTTTTTTTTTAATAGAGAGGAATAAGAATTTTATTTGCACCACAGCAATGCTGAGTTCAATTTAGAATTCCTACAAAACCCAATCTCTAAAACTTTGTATTGACCCAAGAAGAGTTGGCACGTCTAACGAAGAGGACAGATCATTGCCATTTGTAGCATTTTCACTAATCATTTCTGCTGAGGACTCTAAGTCAGTATCATTTAAACTTTATGAAACATTCTCCCACATGAAGACAGAATGTGGGGCAAAAACAAAACAAATAAAATAAATAAAAAACCACACCCCGATTCATTCACAAAGGCAAATGGCACTTGTAATTTAGTCTTTAATTCGATTCCATCATTTCTGGGCAAAAACATGGAGCAACCCCTGAGTGTCTCCTGGATGACTGTGTATTTTTGAGACAATGCAAACAAATTCACGAGTTCTTGGGCAGGGTTACAGAGGGAGGGAAATACCCTTGAACGTAGGCTTCTCTGTGGAAATCATTCCAGTGCAGACGAAAGGAGAGGGAGACACACAATGCCCTCTATTGTCACATCAGGCCAACGGTGTGGGCACAGTCCTCTGAAAGCAAAAAGAGCAACAACTGTATGAGAAAGGGGAACCTGGATCCACAAGGACAAAACCCTGGGTTTCTGGGGACCAGCCATAGGCATACAACTCTGCCTACCAGTGGGAAACACCCGTGAGGTCTGCGGGCCTGTCAAAACCGTTTCTGTCAGAAGCAGCCCCACCTTCCACCTGCTGGTAACTGGAGAACACTGAGCCACTTCTGGTTCTGGTGGATTTTTCTCGTCTCCCGGACCTGCCAGGAATGCAAGTTTAGGGGGCAGCCGGCCAGCGTGGGAGACCAAGGCATTTCGACAGCTGCCTGGGGGTGGGGGTGGCAGCACATTTTAATTGTCTGGAGGCCATTACCATGGGGTTTAGTTTAACCCGCTCTGGCCTTTCAAGAAAGTGGTGTAAATGGGGACTTTATGGTTCTGTTTGGAAACTCAGAGAATTAGTTGGTAATTAGGACCACTCTGCTTAATTTAGGAGGAGGAAAGGTGTAAGAGAAGAGCAACATTTTTCTCTCTCTCTTCATGCTCTGCGAGGTCCCGCCCGGGAATTCCCCTCCTGTCTGCAGAGTTCTGAATCTACAAGTCACTCTACTGCTTCCCCAGATGCTCCTGGAACAAATTGAGGTTACCCGCGGAAAATGGCTCAGGATGACATGGCAGTGTCATCAGGATAGGCCCTGGGCGTCCCTCTCAGGGATCAGAGCTTCAGGAGGTTCTTTATTCCAGGCAGCCACACGCTGCCACATCAGCCCGGGCTGGGTTCTCCCTACCTCTACTGAATCCCAGCCTTATTTTTGCTCCATAAAAGAGCCTTGCCTCTCCTCCTCCTTTGACTCTCACATCTCACTGGTCCTTAGGGAAGCCCTGGGGCTCAAACAGTGGGGAGGCCAGGGAGGCCCAGAGATGTTGTGGGACATTCAGGGGCACACAGCTGATAGATGTAAGGATTCAAAGTTGGGGCTTTTGTCTTCGAACCCAGGGCTCTTCCCTCTTTACTCCAGTGTTCTCCTCCCAGGCAGCCCTGGAAACAACTATTTAAAGGTACAAATTTGTTTTTGCATATTAATCAGAAAAGAGTGTACATTTGCCCCCATTCATCCCTGTGTAGATTGTCTTACCCAAGGCGATTCTAATGAGAAGTGATTTCCAGATGGGAAAGAAGGTGATGATAATGACAAATGGCCACCATTCGTTGTGCAGCAAGTTACCGTGCTAAGTAATATTTCCATCCCCATTCACAGACAGACAATAAACGAGAGGTGAGGCTGGGTTAAATGCCACACTCCTATGCTCCTGACATCACACCTTCCCTTTACTGGCACGAAGAGCCTCAGGCATCTAAGTCACTCCACACATTATGACTAGCAAACTCATGCACCAGTGAACTAGAGGTCCTGCTGCTAATGTCGGTTAAGGCTTAGGAATGACTATGAGATGCCCAGGACTATCCTAACCTCTTTCACATATTAACTCATTTAGCTCGTATTAACTCAATGAGTCATGAAGTGTTATCACTTCTCCCTTATTGCACAGGCTAACAGCCTCGGGCCAGCCCTAGTTACCTGAAGAGTCTCAGTTACCTGCCGCCTCAGTGTACAAATCAGGAGAGCTTGGGGGGGGGTGGGGGCGCTGGAGTTGATGAGCTAACCACTTCCCCACTGTCTCTACTCAAGGCTTGGCAGATGACAGCTCTCTCTTCTTCCCCTGGCTTGAAGGCTAAAGGTTCAGTAGATACCTGTTCATTCTGGCAGGACCTTAACAGCGAATCTGCTTGATCCAGTCTGAAGCCACTGCTGCTTATGGAACTGGGCAAGAAGGCAGTGTAGACAGACATTTTGCCAAAAGTGCTGCTGGCAGCCCTGCTGTGGCTGGCAGTGGGCCCCCCATGGGGTGTCTCTTATTAGCACATCTTGTGCTATGCCATGGGAATATATAAGCCTCCGGTTTGGTAATGATTTCCTGCTAGGACAGGGAGTCACCTAAAATCCACTGAAAACCCTGCCTGAACCTGCGGATGACAGAAATGACCAAATTGTGTCTTTGTTCAGCACCTCACTTTACATGTGACCTGGATTTAAAGGTTTTGTATATTTTACGGTGGGTATTTCCTTAGACACAATTCAAACATTTTCCTCCTCGGCCAGGCAGTCTGGTGTTGTTGCTGACCTGCAACATCCGAGGACCTAAACTTGAACAGTGACTCATGCATTTCATGGGAAACATCAAGTGTTTATCACTACAGACACACAGAGTCCAGGAATGCCATGTCCTCAAAGACAAACCTGCTTCCCCAGTTACCTCCCTGCCTTCCTCAGGAACCACTGGGAGCCATTCCCTTTCCTGGGAGAAGGGAAGAGGACCTGACCTGTCAGTGTCTCTCATGGGCCATGTACTATGTGAGATGCTTTCTACAACATCCCTCCTCACAGAATTGCTTCAGTTAATCCACACAGAAGTCTGTTGACCTGGCAATTATTATTCCTACTGGACAGAGTCAGAAAAAGTGAAGCCACTTATCCCAAGTCATGCAGCTAAAAAGTGGAACCAGGATTCAAACCCAGGTTATTTTGACCACATCCCCATCATACTTGTGGGTCTTCTTAACTCTTTAGCTCAGAAAATTACCTTCACACACACACACACACACACACACACACACACACACACACACACCCTGCTGCCAGATACCAAGCCCAATGTAGGTGCTTAATTAAAGATTGTTGAACAGAGCATAGTAGCACACGCCTGTAATTCCAGCTGAGGCAGGAGGATGGCAAGTTCCAGGCCAGACAGGGCAACTTAACAAGAACCTGTCTCCAAATAGGAAAGTGAAAAATGGGCTGGGGTCGTAGCTCAGTGGGTTCAATCCCTAGGGCAGAAACAACAACAAAACTTGAATGCATGAATGAATGAATGATATCGTTTTCAGTTAACACTCACTTTGCCATAAATCCCTCTGAGAATCTTCAAGTCAGACCATAATCCGTTCATGATTGCTTAGTTCCTCTCCCAAATAGTTACCTGTACTGCACACTCACTGTCACAATAGACTGAAACTTCATTGTATTCTTTTCCACCCCCTTGTCCCTCAGTTGAATCTTTCAGGTTAACCTGCTTGGCTCCCACTATCCAAGTCAATGCTGACAAGATTGCAGACCTGGCAAGCCTCCAAATCTGCTGGTCTGAAAATAGATTATGAAATCAGAAAGGGTGTAAGACACCCTTATAATCCTGATGCTATTAATACCCGATGAATGGAATTCCTAGCACACACTGTTGCTGGTCAATTGTCATACAGCATCATTCATGCACTTCTGAGTAACAGAAATGATCTGACTTATCCACCAGATAAGAACCCTTAAATTTGTCACTAACACATTGTCTGAAGCCCTCGCAAACGTCAGTATCCATCCCGCACATCACATGTGCTGTATTTACTTCACTCCTCCATGCAAAGGGATTGATAAAAGTAATGCAGTGGATGGTTTGCTCAAAATTCCAGTTTTCCACTCTCCAAAGTGTTCTCCCAATCCAATATTTCTACAACTCAAGTTTCTGCTGAATCTTGTCCTTTCCTTAAAAAAAGAAAAAAAAAAAAAAAAACAACAACGGGAAAAACTCTTTTCTGCTCATGGCTCTGATTAACTATGAATGGTAAATATTTCCTTGTGAGAGGATGGAAATGTGGACTAGTTAAAGCTGAAGAGAGCCAAAATGGCCTAGTCACAAATGCCTTAGAAACCCATAAGTTGTTGAAGCTTAAAGAAAAATTGAAAATGAAGAGAAAAATTTGCCCATCTTAAGCTTCTTCTGCAATAAAGGCAATGATTTTCACAGATATCAAAAAACATTCATTCACTGTCAACATCAATAATTAACTTTGCTGTCATCCCCTAGGAAGGGTGCATTAAGGGAAGACTATCAAAAGACAACAAAGAAATCCAGGTAGTGGTGACATCACAGGATTCCAGGACACCCCTAGAGAAGATGCCTCTTGAGGTTGCAAATTCGCTGTATAACCTCTCAGGACCAAACTTACCCACATCCGATAAGTGCTAATGCTGAGACAGGAGAAAGTAGGGGGAGCTCATCTTGCCTGCCCTGCTGCCAAACAGCCACAAGAAGAGCGACAGTCCAGTCCATGTAGGTGAGTGTGCAATTTTACTTAAAATCATTCAATCTATTCTTTCTTCCTTCCTTCCTTCCTTCCTCCCTCCCTCCCTCCCTCCCTCCCTCTCTCTCTCTCTCTCTCTCTCTCTCTCTTTCTTCTTTCTTTCTTTCTTTCTTTCTTTCTTTCTTTCTTTCTTTCTTTCTTCATTCAAAACACTTGTTCAGTTACACATTAGGCATTTTTCTAGGTGCTGGAGGTAAGGAACAAAACAAACTCCCTGCCCTAATGGCATTTATAGTCATTCCTCAGTATCTACAGGGGATTAGTTCCAAGGTCCCCTGGAGATACCAAAAGTCTCAGAGTCTCAGGTCCTTACATAAAATGGTGTAGGACTGGGGATGTAGCTCAGTGGTAGAGTGTGTGTTTTGCTTGCACAAGACCCTGACTTCAATGTCCAGCACCAAATAAATGAATAAATAAAATGGCATAGAGTTTGCATATAACCTGTGTGCACCCTTCTGTTTAGTTTAATTTAGTTTAATCTAATTTTCTGTGGTGTTAGGGTCAGACCCAGGGCCTAGCACATACTAACCACATACTCTACCACTGAGTCACATCCCCAACTCCTCCCATGTACTTTAAATTATCTCTAGATTACTTACAATGCCTAATATGATGTAAATTATATGCAAATATTTTTGTTCTCTATGGTTTAGGGAATAATGATCAAAACAAAAGTCTATACATACCTGGGCTCCGTGGTGCATGCCTGTAATCCCATTGGCTCAGAAGAATGAGACCAGAGAATCACAAGTTCAAGCCAGCCTCAGCAAAGGCGAGGTGCTAAGCAACTCAGCAAGATCCTGTCTCTAAATAAAATACAACATATGGCTGGGGATATGGCTCAGTGGTCAAGTGCCCCTGAGTTCAATCCCCAGTCTGGTACCCCCTGCAAAAAAATGTCTATACATGTTCAGTGCAGATACAACTTTTTTTTTTTTTTTTTTTAACTGTGTATGGTGGAGTCTTTGGATGAGGAACCTATGGATACAGAAGAATGACTATATAGTTTGCTGGACAAGGAAAAATGTGTACATATATAACATAAAATTATATATTATACCACTATACTATATACCAGTATATAATCTATTATATGTATTATTTGTGTATAATATTATACATATGAATATATATGTGTATGTGTGTGTGTGTGTGTGTGTGTGTGTGATGTCAGTGATAAGTGTCATGGGGGAAAAATGTAAAGTAGGGTAAAAAAGATGGAGGCAGAGACCAGTCATCATATTCTGCACATTGGATGGTGTCAGGAAAAGCCATTTTGCCAAGCTGATTGTTGAGCAGAGACCTGAAGGAAAGAGGGAGGAAGCCAGGTTGACCCCTGCAGGAAGACTGCTCTAGACAGCGGGGGAACAGACAGTGGACAGGATATCTGAGGGAGGAACATGCTTCTGATATTGTGCTAAGACTGGAGTGGAGTGAGCTCAGGGGAGTGAGTTAGCAGGGGAGAACTTTAAGGAACTTTGTGGGAAGTCTGGCTTTTACCAAAGTGAGCTAAGAAGCAATTGGAAGATTGATTGAGTAGTGACATCACCTGAGTCCCTGAAACCAAAATGCATCAGAAATGTTCCAAATGTCCAGTAGAAAACTGATGTCAGGGCAGTAAAGGCAGGAGTTGGGGTCCATTTGGTAACATTCTGCAATAATTCAGGAAAGAGATGGTATTAGCTGCTCCTGATGGATCAATTAAGACGAGGACCAAAAATGGACCACTGGATTTAGGTTTGGGAGAGCCTGGGTGACTTGGACAAGAGCTGTTTCTAGGGAAAGGTGAGGATGAGAGCCCAGCTGGAGCTGAATTCAGGAGATGGTCCGGGAGAGGAGTACAGACACTCTTTCAAGAGGCTGAGGAGTGAGGCAGTTTCAGAGGGGGGTTGGGCCCCCCTCTAAAATTAGAGTGGGAAAGCAATTTCATAGGAAGAAGACAGGAGCTGGAAAATATGAATGGCTAGGTCATCTGTACAACAGAGAGGCAGAACTTCCATAGGTGCCATTAAGGATGATTCACAGTTAGTGAAGGAAGTAAAGTGGGGAGCACAGGAAGATGAGGGGGGTGAGGAATTTAGGAAGTCCTCTTCTGACCATCTATTTTCTCTGTGAAATGAGGAATAAAGTCTCATACACAAAATCAGCAGAGTTTGAAGAAGGTGAAAGAGAATTTGGACAGTTCTAGAGAGAAGAGAAATGAAGAAATTTCCTAGGTCAGGAGGTTGATGGAAGGACTGTGGAATCCTAGCTGAAATTTCCAGACACCTTAAGGTCCCCCTTGACATTAATGTCATGAACTTGAAGTGAGACTGTCAGATTGACTGTACATTTTTCTCCAACCCTGTTCAGGTAGCAGGTTCAAGTACAAAATAGGTGGAGGGTTAGATTTAATTGGAGTTAGGATTTTTTTTTTTTTTTTCAAGGGAATGGGATAAAGGGAGAAGGGGATGCAGAGTTGGGAGTGTATAGTTGAAAATTGCAAGCAAGTGATTATAAGGCTAGGTTATGGAATCTGAGCTGAATAAGTAGGAAAGAGCAGGCATGAGTAAGGTAAGGGACAGTGAAAAAAGTTATAGGATCAATGGACTGTGCATTTTAATGAGATTGAAAAAATATTGGAGCTGGGTACTAGAGGAAGTGCATGGTAAAGCACAGAGAGTGGGTTTAGTGAAGGCAACTTTGACTTCACCTACTCATGGAAGGAAGTGTATTAGTGTTCTACGGTTGCTGCAAGAGCTTATCACAAATTATTGGCTTAGAACAATACAAATTTATTATGTTATGGTTCTATATGCCAGAATTTTAGAATAGGTCTTAGGGGGCTAAAATCAAAGCACTGGCAGAGCTGTGTTCCGTTTTGGAGGCTCTGGGGAAGAATCCATTTCCTGGCCCTTTCCAGCACATAGAGGCCACCCACATTCCTTGGTCAATGGCCCCCTTCCTTTATCTTCAAAGCCAGCAATAGCAGGTAGAGTTTTTCTCACAGAGTATCATTCTCATCTCTTCTTCTGTTTCTGTCTTTCACATTTAAAGACCTTTGTGATTACATTGGGTCCACCTGCATAATCAAGGATAACCTCCTTTTCTAAAATCAAATGATTCAAAACCTTAATTCCACTTGCAACTTCAATTCCCCTTTGCCATGTAATATAACATATTCACATTTTCTTGGGACTAGAACATCAATATCTTTGGAGGGCCACTATTCCGTCTATAAAAGGAGTGTTGAGGGCAAAGACAAGGTCTGTGACCCTGGAAGTCAATGACCAAAGTAGGATAGAGGACAAAATCATTTGAGCAGTGAAGTTCCAGGAAATGAGAGGCTGGAATATTGAAAGGAGCATCTGTAAGAACAGTAAAGCCACTGAGAATTATAGTAGTAATACTGTTGGAGAGAGTGACAATCAGGAAATAAAAACCCTCAAGGAATGGAGACTAATGATGGGGTGATAAAGCAATTTTTATTAATTAGCTAGCTGTTGGGTGAGGGATGATGTTGGGAATAAATGCAGCTGAAGTTGGAGTCAAGGAAGAAGACATTTTCTATGCTTTCTTCTATAAAATATTCAGAATAAAATCTCAATGTTTTCAATAAGATGATAAGGCATTCTGAAATGCAGAATTCCCTATTGTATGCCTCAAGATGAGCTATCATATCCATAAGGTATTGTTTTAAACTTTTCAAAATTTTAAACATCTATTCACTTTCTATATGCCCATAACAACTATGAGATGGAAATACTATTTTCCTTCTACAGTTTGGAAATTCATAGATTAATTAATAGGAAATGAGTGAAACATTATATCTATCCTATGCTCATTTAGTTACTTAGCTGGGTACTGTAGTGAAGACATTGTAGGAAATACAATAAACTATATCTCATAGTTACTTTCTTTCAGGAGACTAAGCTCTGTAAGTCAAAAATCCTTTTGAGATTCTGATGAGCAGTAAAGATGTTTGCCCTTAAAAAAGCACATAGGCACCTACAAAAATTTTTACAATGATTTTATAATGTCCCCAATTTCCCAAAAGTCCTAAGGGGTCTACATATCACAGAATAAGAACTCAGAGATAAAACTATAGACAGTATAAATTGGCTAACAATGTAAGTGGCAAGAGAAAGTATAATTAGGCACCAAATGAGCAATATAGAAAATTATAGTTATAAGTCCAGAAGATCCGTTCATAACTAAACTTGGGAATAATTAAGGGAAGGCTATATAGAATCTTGAATAGTTGAGATGATTACACAGAGAAGAAGAGAGACAGTTTTTTTGTGTAGGAAGAAGAGGAGGAGTTGGAAATTAGCTGGGAAAGTTCAGAAAACAATCTATTTGTGAAATGGGGACAAAAATTACATCCAGGGCATATTGTAAAACAAATAATAATTAAGACTTTGGGTGAAATGTGCCCCCCAAACATTATTATTATGATATATTAGTTCATTTCAGGATGAACAGTACATGAAATTATTGTGATTATTGATTCAATAGGGATCTTCTCTTCTCTGTCTTAAAAGAAAACACTAAAGCAGAAAAAAAGTTACTTTCATCTTCTGAGTGAGGTTAAAGATCATATAATAGTTACTTGAATCTTACATGTTTTTCTGTGATTTTTATGTATCTTTTAAATTGTTCTTAACTCATCAGAAAGAAAACTTATTTGTGAAGACAAAACAAAAGACCTTCTTAAAATAGTTCCCATTATTTCAAGAGTTAGTGTGAGATTCCCAAACCTGTCTCCTCACCCTCTTTTCCCAACCTTCTTCGGCTGTCTACAGCTTCCAGGTGGAAGGGAGTAAGAAAAAAGATCAATACACTATGGCTAGTTTGATAGCATTTATACAGAGTTGAATGTTTTAAGAGCACTTAATATTAAATGAAAAACATATGAATGATGATAAATAATTCTATCTATAGCCCTGAGATGCCACGTTGGAATCTAAATCTGAGACATTGCAGGAAAAAATCCTGTGCACAACTCATCAAAGGGCTGAATTCCACCAAAATGAGATCCAGGTTAGGAATGTGTATACTGTGGAGAAATCTCCTGAAGCAGATTTTTCTGAGTTAAATTCCCCTTTGGCAATATAACCATACAGAATAATATTGAGTTTCACAGAATCATTGAATCTTAGGACTGGCAGGGATCTTAATGTTCTCAAATCTGACTCCCTAATGGATGTTTGAATTTCCTCTCCAACATGCCAATCTCTTCTCTGACTGAATGTATTTGGAGATGAGCAAAGTCAGTGGTGTGCAGGTAAATGCTCAACAACAGAATCTCCACAGGGGGAATAAAAAAATACTCCTACTTAGAACATGTGCCAATTTCCATGGTGTAAATATTCCCTTCATGGCCTCCTTGAGCTACAATGTGGATCGCCATCCACCTTACAGATATTGTGGAATTAAATTACCTTAGAATCATAGGTAATAATAAATGTATTAAAATAACTTTAAAGTGGTAAATTTTAAATATTTTAGCTTTCTAAAATATTATTTATTTAATTGTATTGTTAGAGGAACTAACATAATAATGACCGTACAAAATAATTGGCTCTTGTAAACCAACACATGCTAGCTCTGATTAATAACAGACTTGAAAATGATTTCAGACCACTATCCCATGAAGGCAAACCCTTCCACAGGTCCCAATTAATGGGAAATCCCCCAAATCACCATCTAAGCATTCAGACTTGTAAACCAGCCCTGTCTTGTCTGTTTTACTCCCATTTCCCTGTAGTTTCCTTCAAAAGCAAATATCCTTCACAAAATTAGATGTCCAAGGGAATAGTGATGTAAAGTAAAAATAAAAGAACTAGTAACAAACTAGGAGAAATACATGGCTGAACATTTTTATAAAATTGGGTCAGAATAGACATTTAAAAATGAAACCCCAAAACCAAGGTGTTATGGTTTGGATGTGAGGTGTCCCCCAAAATTCACATGTGAGACAGGAAGGTTCAGAGGGAAAATTATTGGGTTCTAAGAGTCTTAACCCAATCAGTGACTCAATCCCCTGGTAGGGATTGACTCAGTAGAAACTGAAGTGGTAGGGTGTGACCAGATGATGTGGGAATTGGGGCGTGGCTTTGGGGTATATATTTGTATCTTGAGAGTGGAGTCTCTTTGTGCTTCCTAATCACCATGATGTGAGTTGCTTCCCTCCGCCACCCTCTCCTGCCATGATGTTCACCCTCACCTCGAACCCTGAGGAATGGAGCCAGCCTTCTATGGACTAAGACCTCTGAAACCCGAGCCCTCAAATAAACTTTTCCTCCTCTACAATTGTTCTGGTCATATATTTTAGTCACAGCTGTGAAATAGCTGACTAAAACACAGGGGGAAATAATGTACAGACTTGGTGTGATAATTTAAAACCTTTGAGAAAATATTTTATTATAAACAAAGTTAAAGAAAAATCACAGAATGGGAAAACTTTAAGTACCCTATCTAACAGGTTAGTAGCTATACTCTACATAAAAGCTCTTAGAAATAAAAAGGAACAAAATTTAAAAATCCGAAAGAAAATTTGGTGGAGGATATGAACAGATAAGTCATAGAATCGTGAATGTTAATAGCTATATGAAGAGATGCTCAAAGAAGTGCACAATAAGATGATGAAATGCTTATTTTACCTCCTAGATTAGTAAGTGTTAAAATATTCAATAATTCCAGTGTTGGGGAATGTGTAGGGCAACAGGCATTCAGACGCTGTTGGCAGAAGTGCAAATCAGTACAATTAATAGGGAAAGGGAAAAATAGCAATATAGAAATAGCATAAGTATTCTTTAAAAGGGGACCTGTGGTGTGGCCATACAGTGCAAGGCCACTAAACAGGTGAAGGTCTATATTTGCAAATGTAAAAGCTCTTGAAGATATATCTTTAAGTGAGAAAAAAAAGCAGAAAACATAGTTTTTAGAATTATTCCACTTATGTAAAGTTGATAGTATATACTTGTATGTATATATATACTTGTTTGTATAATGTATAAATACATACATGCATCTATACATGTTTGTATGATCATATCCTTTTTCTGAGGAAAAAAAGGAAATTGTTAACAGTCACTATTTGAGGGTTGAGAGAGACTGAATATTAGAAGATAAAAACAGCTTACTTTGTATTTTCTTTTTACACTTTAAAATATCACAGATCTATGTATCAATTTTGTTTAAAGAATAAACTTTTTTTTTCATAAATAAAGAAGAGTGTCTTGGTTGGAGTTTACCAAAATAGAACTCAGAGGAAGGGTTTATTTGGGAGGTGATCCTAGAAAACATCAGTAGGGGGTCAAAGAAGAGAGACCAGGAAGAGAAGGAAGTAAATGAAAGTGTGCTGTCAATCAAGTTACCACTGTGGGTACCTGGAAATTCTGTGGTTCAGTGTAAAGCACACACCTCAGAGTTAATCCACCAAAGTTAAGGAATTTGCAGGTCACTGGAAGCTGCTCCAGG
This sequence comes from Sciurus vulgaris, assembly GCF_902686455.1. Classification (NCBI taxonomy): domain Eukaryota; kingdom Metazoa; phylum Chordata; class Mammalia; order Rodentia; family Sciuridae; genus Sciurus; species Sciurus vulgaris. Next base: position 42,908,391 of record NC_136473.1, read on the forward strand.
ACATTTAACCCATGGCTCATGCACAGACAGAGAAACCTCTGCTGACCAGCAAAAAAACTCTGGCAAAAGCCTGTACAGATTCAGGGGATGAGAGCGGGAAGGAGATATGAGTGGGGACACTAAGCACATCTGCTCCAGAGACTATAGTCATGCCAGATTATATCAAATAAACAAAAAGTGCACATTTGCTGACCTAGCAATGTCACACTTAGGAATCTCTCTCTTGATTTACCAATATACCTGAACCCTGATCAACAATAGAGAAGGACAGATTTTTCTTGCAAAATATTTTATAGCAAAGTAGAACCAAAATCAAAATCCAGTGTGAATATTGATCAGTGGGGAATAGATTAAATACAAGAAGTTGCCTCCTTTATTTGCAGACAAGAAAAACAATGAGATACATCTTTATTAATTTTCATGAAAAGAATCTCAGAGACACATCATACTGTGTAACAATATATTATGGTGGAATCTCATTTTTGTGAAAACCTAAAAAAGGCCAAAAAGAACAAAAATCAAGTAAGTTAAAAATGTACACAGTCCCTTATGAAATATGTGTACACTTATGTGAGTGAATGTGATAAAAGTGTGTACTATTATAAGTTTTAAGGTGTTACCATGTGTTTTAATTTACTGTAAGAACCCACATTATATTAAAAGGGGAACTAGAAATAGTGCCAACTTCATCCATTCTGAGATAATACATATAGTAAACAGCACAGCACCACGCACATAGTAAAACTTCAAAAAATATTAAATGATTGCTGTTTAAGGGGACAACTTTTCACAACATGAAGAAACTTTGTTATATTTGTTATAGTAATGGAAAGCTGACTAATACAATGCCCTTGCTCTATTTGGTTGCCAGATAACTCCTCTCCATCCTTCAAAATCCAGCTCAGGATCATCTACCTGATGATACAGCTCAGATGAATCACTTACTTTCCTGTACCACTTCCAGACTCACCCATAGTCTAATGCACAGTTTCCCAAGCAATGTCAAGTAGCACCTAGCATGTTGCAAACTTGATGGTTGTACCTTTAGACCTTAGGTTTCCCTAGTTGGGTCTGGAACAGGCAGAGCTCCTGCTGGGTCACCTCTAGTCTTTAAGATCACACACATTTATTCTATAGCACCACACAAATATCATTTTGCATACATACTATGCCCTGAATTTAAAAAAGGAGGGGGCTCCACTACGTTAGTTGTACAGGATGTTATATTGGAACTACTTTAAGTCCCATTTTTGATGGTGGTCCCAAGGCAATAGATGGAACATTCCAAAGAAAGATGCAAGATTTGCAAAAAGTGCTTATGAAAATAAGTTTTGTACTCTCAGTCAACCACCCACCTCCAGACTATAAAAGATGAAAGAGAAGCTGGGAAAAGAATTGGCATTGATGGTAGAGATTTTTTTTTTCCCTTTGGAGAGGAAAGCTATGCCATGGGTCACACCTGGAAGAATAAGAACACCTGCTCTACATCAAACCAAGCTGCAGGGGCTTTGAGGAGGTGCACAGGGGATAATCTGTGCCTAGGGAAGCTTTGGAAACACAACAGGTGGAGTCTGACTGACAAGTTTGAAGGGGAGAGCCTGCCTGGTCAACTGCCCTTTTGTGCTGGGATTGTCTTGCACTCAGAGTTGGGGCACAAATACCAATAGGGCTTCCAGTGGGTGATGCAAGGACTGTTCAGGGGAAAGAGAGACCAGGAGCAGCACCAATAGGGCCAAATAGAGTGAGGCAGCCCAGCAGGAAGTGACTTCGAGCTCTCAGGGGCTGAAGAAGGAGCCAGCACTAACCAGCCAGGGGAGATGTGTTCAGCACATTGAGAAGGTACAGTAGAGACATTCCCAGACTGTGGCCCCAGCTGGGAACAGGAGTTGTGTGATGACAACCTTGCCCCAGAGAAAGAACTGCCACCGTAGTGACCTCCAGTAAGACTCTTCTTGCTTCCTGCCTTTACTCCCCCTCCTCTTCTCGCACTCCAATACTAGAGGATTCGGAAACCATGCACTGAGTGGGCACTGTGCTCCTGCAGCATTCGCTTGAGGTCAGTGCAAAGGACGGTAGGATGGGGCACAGGCTTTACCTTTAAATGAAGCATGAAGGCTGTGATCATTGCACTGATTTCAACATATTAATTACTAAAACGAGCTGATAGTTTGAGTTTTAAGTGACTGGGGCACTTTTAATATCTAAGAGACCAGGAAAGTCATGCTCCCTGCGTTTTCCCCTGAGACTGAGAAAGGACAGCCCTCACCAAATGCCTAAAGGGAGGTGGGAGGAGGACAAGCTGCCCTTCTCCTTATACCCCGGGGTCCACAGCTTGTTCATCATAACAAGTGTGCTTCTATCGCCAGTCTTTCTCCTCTTCCTTACCACTGCAGCTCCTGAGGCAGGAATGATCAGGTATGCCTGTTGGCATTCTGGAGTGTGGTGTGGGTCTCGGCCCAGAAGCGGATCACAGTGGGTTGCTGTGGATTGATCCAAATTCCATCATGTCATGTTTGATTCTGTGTCTTTCTTCCCAGTTTTCTCCAGCTGAGCTCCTCTTCTCTGTACCTTTAATAAATTCCAACTGGAAGAAGACAGTGACCACCTTTAGCCCCAACTTAGTCCCTAGGGCTTCAAAAAAAAAAAGCCCTGAGGTGGCCGACACCCACCGAGTACCAGTTTCCTTCTTCAGTGACAAGCAAACCTTTCTCCTAGGGCATTTTCCAAAACCATCATTTCTCTGAGTGCCATGATCAGAAAAGGACTGGGAAGTGTATCTCTAAAATAGCTCCTGAAACCTTTGCATTTTCTATCTGACTCTCCTACTCTAAATATGATTTTTTTTTTTTCATGTCTTCCCCAAAGTTCACTGGTCTATTCCACTGCTGGCTGCCCACCACCATATGAAACAATAGTTCTTCCTTAATACAAGAGATCAATTTTAAATTCCTTCTTTGTATCTTTATATATGGCCCATCTAGAGCTTCGTATGTTTTATGATATGTGAGCATCACTCTGGTCAATGAGCAGAAGAACCAAATGAGAGTGAGAAGGCTGGTGGGCATCACCTGGGAACTGTGGTTCATGTATGAAAGAGTGGAACTGTGTCACCTCCTTTGCATTGCTGCCAGGAGCTTGTGGCTCCAGTCCACCTCTCAGCTTCAGATTCTGAGGACTGTTTGTGTTACCCATGGGCCCCACCGCATGGGGGAATCCTATTCAGCCATGATTGGAAGCATGTGATAGCCACAGGTTACCTCAAGCTCCATTAATCCATGGGTGTCCAGGGTCTTTCTCCAGCCTCTGCTTATTCCTGGATCCCACATCCCAAGTTTGATTCTCAGCTTTGTCTCTGGTTTCTAGTTTCCTAGACTGTGGGTCTCACTCTCCCAGGCTTACAGATCCCCTGGGCTCTGCTTCTCCTGTGGTAAAGCCACAGTCCTGCGCTCAAGCCTGAGGGTACTGAGGCAACGGCTTCTGCTAGCCCATTTCTGTTCTTCAGTCTTCCTGACCATCTTTATTCAGTTGAAACTCAACCCTAGTAGGGCCTGGAATCATGATCTGAGAGTGAAGGAATGGGCTTTTGTTAGACAATATGGGAATAAAGTTAGAGGGTGAAAAAAATTCATCTGCTGGCCAAAACTGTGAGCTGAACTGGGGGGAAAAAAAAAAAGGGTGTTTACGAGGGACTCATAAGAAAACCTTGCAAGCAGTCTTGAGGTTTGGGTTGTATATCTCCCACCATGACACACTGGTGATGACAAATTAGTTGTATCATTGTTTGGAGACTTGATAAAAACTACAGATGGAAGAAAAATACTGTAATAAAGCATAATTCACACTGATAAAACTTTGGAAACAAGAAGGGAACTTTGCTATTTAGTCTGGCAGACATCTCACTTTGAAATTACCTAAACAATCATAAATGAAAACCATGATCCCTGAATCTTTCAGCTATGTATGTGAAAAGCTCTAAATTTCATAGTTTGTTGGCAAGGGAGCAATTACTTTTGATATGTGAATGAAATTACATTGTCTTTGCCAAACAATGTGCAGGGAAATGAGAACCCACCTTCCTTATAGCGTATTTCATGTTTTCTCTCTCTGCAAATTGGCCATCAGTATCCCTTCACTTTCTCATACCCTTCTTGGGTGTTGCCAGCTGCTCCACCACTGAGCATGATTCTTCAGAGGCCAGGCAGAGGACAGCACAGTGGAGGCTGCTACAGTACAGGGGAGAATCTCAGTAGGTCTGGGCCAGGAATCGAGTTAGGGTTGCTCCAGCAGCTTCATGAGCCCAAGTTCTAGGATCTGGGGGAAGAAACACAGTGGTTCTGCTGGTGGTCCTCTCCCCTTGAAGAGAGGGAAGGTGCTTAGTGGAGAAGCTGAGGCCTCTGTTCACTTCCATTTCCTCCCTCCCAGCATAGGGCAGATACTATGGGTGCCTTCCTGCATGTGTGGCACCAGCCAGGGATTTCCAAGCTCTCTAAAGGATTATATTCCTCCTCCTCTCCTTTTCCTTTTGCTCTTTCTCCCTTTCTCCCCTCTTCCTCCTTTCCCTCTTCCTCCACCTTTTTCTATTCTTCCTTTCCATCCTTCTCCACACTTTCTTCTGTCCTTACTCTGTTTTCCCACAGTAAGAAAATACGGTGGCAGCCTATACCAATGATGAACCCAACAACGTGAGGTCCAGCCACTGAGAAGGTCCTCAGGCCTTCAACAAGGGACAAAAACTTTTGTTCTTCCCTTAGAGATGGTGCCACAGTGTGGACCAGAACCCTCTCACCTTTGCACAGACTGGATCCATTGATAAATGGATGCCCTCAGACCTTGGGTTACGGGGTGGGACTCAGAAGCCCCTCTCTCACATGGTCCCCAGTCAGTCTCCCCAACCCTTGAGCTGTGGTCCCAGTGAACATACCCTGCTACAAAAACATTATCATTTCCTGTGGCAGACATACCATGAAAATGGTTGGCAATGGCTAGTATAATTGACCAGCAGCAGATCCTCCTGGTGAGTAGATGCCATTGGTGGCAAGGCTCAAATCCTGCCCTGCGTCTCCTCCACCCTCAGCCATCTTTCCAGTCAGCATGTGCTGCCAGTCCAGCAGGAGGGCAGCCAGCTCCAGGCTGGTGAGCGTGCCCCATGGTTTGAGGGCTGAGCAGGTCTCAGTCCTGGGGGACTAGCCAGCTTATGAAGTTGATATCCCCATTATTCTAACTGCTCCAGATCCTTCCTGGCTACATTTTGTCTTCCCATTTTCACCCACTTGTAGGTCTGCCTCTGCAAATGTCATGCCTTTTCCCTCATCTCCCCTCATTGAGAAGCAGGTGGAAGAGTTCATGGCTGTGCCCTTTGGCTTGTGGTCACAGGAGAAATGGCCTCACATTAGTGTTCAGTAGAAAGACTTCAGAAATGACAACCATGCTCAGCTTCGGGAGGTTTTATAAAGCAACAATCTCCCCCACTTGCACACACACACACATATCTAAATGTAGGCATATTTTTAAATTAAAATGTGTCAGATTTTCTAAGCAAGAACTATATTTTCCCCAATGGCAGTTTCAAACAGCTCAGAAATGTTAAATGGTAAGTCAAATCTCCCTTTATTCTTCCTGTTTTCTCTCACTCTGAAAATATATGTATATATATGCACACATTACTCTTAGAGGCATAATTTCTAGGATGTAAATAACAAAGGAAAGTGCTGGTGTTTGGAATTCTGGTGCTTAGAGAGGGTGGATGTGTGTGCTTCACTTCAGCATATAATTGAGCACATTGTTACCTATCCCACACACATGCACGTGGGGCTGTTCATCTGTGACCTCTGCCACTCTTGTTCCACTCATCCTGATCTGATGAGCTAGATGTTTGGACAAATATCCCACTGTCCCACCACCACCATGCTCAGAGCATTCCCAAGGCCAGCCAATCAAACTTGAGATCAAATCATTGCCTATTTCCAACAAAATATGCTTATATACATTTCAGACCCATCTTACTGTTAGATGTAGCTTTTGTCATGGAGAAATGAGCAGGTTTGGGTGCCACAAAAGCAGAACCAGAATAATATTTGAAATCTTAACATAGTCTTGCTTAAAATTGTAAGAACCTATTGTAATTTCAGGATTCTTGTGACAGTCTTCAATTCCACAAAGTCCAGAAGGAAATCTTCCCTTCTACTTGGTGTTCTGGTCTTGGCCTTGTGATGTGTAATCTCACTCCCCTCCTGCATGGGCAGTGTCCCTTGCACATGGCAGGGTTGTACTCGAGAAGGAAAGCTTGTGTTGAATGGTAAATTCCATTGCAAGTGTTCTCCTAGCAACACAGGGACAATAACAACCCACAATAACCTATTGTCTTTATGTCTATAAAGCAATGTGGCCATTAGTCTCACCAGAACAGTCAAAGGATATTTTGCAAGTGGAGAGTGATTTCTAGCAGAAGCATTGAATTAAAGCCCCTTGGTTTCGTTCCTTCAATCTGCATATACCTAACTAGGGAGACATTGGATTTTCATTTTAGTTGCAAGAAATACCCAAAGGGAGACTCTGGGTAGTGAAAAGATGAGACTTAGATCCTAGTTCACTATCTGATTAGTGAGCTACCTCTGTAACACTGACCAAATCACTTTAACCTGATAGATCTTACTCTCCATCGTCTTCAAAATGAGGAGTTATTTCTTAATAGTTCATGGTACAAGTTTGAAATCCAGATTGTTGGGTCAATACTCATCTTGCTCAGTCAGAATCTCTGGGGCTGTGTTCCAGGAATGTGACTTCTAACCAAAGGCAAATGGACAACTTTGCTGAACAGCTATAAAAAGGTTTATGTCATTAGTTGTCCAATGTTGATTGCTTGGCAATAGAGGATCAATGTACGCTTTAGGATCAGTATGCTATGTTTATTGTGGGTAACTTTCCCCTACCCCAGGAGATTTTATAAAGGCCAAACTGACCTATTTCCTTTGCTATTTCTGAGTGGTTGTCCTCTATAAAAGACTCTATATTGTGTCTTCCATCAGAAAAATCTTTTGAACATGTGTCTTCAATATATTTACTTTTAAAATATTAAACATCTGTATATATTTATATGCTCTATATGCTTTAACATATTATGTTAAATACTCACATATTATGAACATTATAAAATATGAACAATAAATGTTTTTAAAAGAAAAAAGTGAAATATGATTTAAGAATTCAATTAGTGAAAATCTTGGTTTAATATTCCATGGTATAGCAAAATCAAAAAGTTTTTTGTGTTGGTTTTTAATTCACTATTTTAATACTTACTTATAATTGATGAGAATATGCTTCTCAAACATATGTAGATTTAAGCACAAGAAGTGACTTTTTAAACTTGTATTTTCTAAATTATGATTCTGATTTTTAAATTCCATCTGCTAATTATGCAAAAGTGTCTTATAGGCTAGTAAATTTCCATTTCTCCGGATGTCAAACAGTTGTTATTGCAAACTAATTAGAAGATATGGCATTTTTTCTATTTCTTACAAACATATTCAAAACAAGACAAAATTCTTCATTTGAAAGAAAAAATGGAGCATGTTAGAAAATTGTTTCCAGTTTTCTTGCAAGTGCAGATATAAACTTTTACATTATTTTTGAAAATGAAAACCATATATGAAATATTTCTAAGCGTCCATTTCCAAAATCTCTTTCCATAGCATTGAATTTCTTCAAAAAAATGATTACTTTCTCACTCATTTTCACATTATTTTCTCTTTACCTGTATCCCAAGTGGACAGACTAGGTATATTTTTAAAAAATATCTGGTGAATAATACATCAGTCACAGAAAAAAATCAGCATATTTGGAATATTTGTATTCATTAAAATATTAGTATCTCAAGTTCACTAATACTTTTTCAAGTGCTTTACCATGAGGTAACATATCCCTCTAATGGCACAAAAATTTTTATTCAGTCCCCATCTCATTAAGATTCTATTCCCATTTCTCTTTTTAAATAAACACATTTATGACATCATATACCATGCTGTGAATTTCAGGTTCAACTTTTTTTTTTATAATGTCCATACGACTGACACAGTAAATGAATGCCACAGGAGGGAGATGTCTTTGCCTTTCCCTTGGCATCTTTTCATGGTTATACGCATATGAATATCCCTCCACACTCCATTCCTTTTTTAGTTTAATAAGTCATTTACCACTGAGAATGTATTTATTTTGGGAACATCTTTTCTTTGGGAGGCCATGTAAAAGCATGTCTCCATGTATTTCCTTATTGAAACAGAATCTAGCAACTTGGATATGGAATCATGTTGGAAGCAACTCTTCTTCCATTCATTCAGCAATTATTTTACAATTTATGATTTTTACTAACACTTTATGCTTTGTGTCATCTGAATAGAACATTTTGATTTTTCATGGTTGTTTTATGTAAATTATTTCACCGATTTTTACTGAAGCACTTTCTCCAATTGTATAATTGCTATTAGATAAGAAATTGTGACTTCTGAATATGTATAAATATGTCAAAAGATGTTTAAAATTCTGGGTTGACAATCACACAGCTTTACACTTCAAACAAAACCAGAGACTTGTTTTTCTATTCTGGATTCTTCCTTTCAAATCATGCTCTATCATTGCAAAGGAATACCAAATTAATCTTCATAGGTAACAATGGAAAAGCTATATTTCGAATAGATATCTAAGCACTTTTTCATTTGAAAGATTTCAGCTTTACAAAAGGATTGCAAAGATAGAACAGAGAATCCCCATACACCCTTTCACCCAGTTTTCCCTAATGTTATTTTACACAACCATAGTATATATATCAAAATTACGAAACTAACATCTGTGCAGTACTGTTACCTAAACTACAGACTTCATTTGTAGTTCTTAGTTTCTTCCATAATGTCCTTTTTCTGTTTCAGGATCCAATTCAGGATACCATGCTGCCAAATAGTCAGTAGTCAAAGGCACATAATACTTTTGTGAAGATTTGTTTAGATAAAACTAAATAATTTTGGCATTCTAGTTTGCTAAAATGAGTGAATTAAAAATATCACAAGACACTAAAAGTGAGCTTGTCTTTGTCACTCCCTTTTATGTTGTGGAGTTGGGCCTCTTAACTGAGGTTATTTCTTCTATTGTAAAATAGAAGAAAATGAGGTAGTCTGGCTTGTGGACTTAGTAAGAGAACCAAACACAATATGTCTGTGAAATACTGGGGAATCTTTATTTATTCTTTAGTTTTCTTTTCCTTAAGACAACAGTGTTCATCAGCTTTTCTTCACTGTGACAGAATACCTGAGGAAACCAACTTAATGAAGAAAAGATTTATTTTGGTTCACAGTTTCAAAGTTTTCAGTACATGGTTGGTTGATTCCATTGTTATGGACCTATAGTAAGGCAGAGCACCATGGCAGAAGGGTGTGCCATAACAGAACTGCTCATCTCCTGGTGACGAGGAAGAGAGAGGGAGAGAAAGAGGAGAAAGGGGCTAGGGACAAGATATGCCTTTCCAGGGAGTTATAATTCAGATATGAGGTGTCCCCCAAGAGTTCATGTGTAAGACAATGCAGGAATGTTCAGACAATGCAGGAGCCTTCATAGGTAAATGATTAGTTTATGAGAGCCATAACCTAAAAGGTAAATTAATCCATTTTATAGATTAATAATTTGAATGGATTAATGGATGGTAACTGTAGAGGAAGTAGGTCACTGGGGGTGTGCCTTTGTGGTTTATAGTTTGTCTCTGGCAAATAGAGCTGTGTGTGTGTGTGTGTGTGTGTGTGTGTGTGTGTGTGTGTGTGTTTCCCTGCTGTCATGACTGAGAAGCTTTCCTTTTCCATGACTTTTGGCCATGATCTGAAACTGGGAGCCACAATAAACTTTCTCCTGGAGGTTGTTCTTGTCACGTCTCAGCACCGAGAAACTGACTAAAACATAGGGCACACCCTCAGTTACCACTTCCTCTAACTAGGACTCATCTCTCCAGTTTCCGCTGCCTCCCAATAGTGTCATCAAAGTATTAATCCATCAATGGATTAACACACTGATGAGGTCAGAACCCTCAAGATCCAATCCTTTTTTAAGAACCCTACCTCTGAACACTGCTGCACTGGGGACCAGGCCTTCAACACATGGGCCCTTGGGGGACCTTCTAGATCCAAACCATAACTATACATACATACATATAACTACACGCACATATATACATATATATGGTTATATATATGAACATACACATAGGTATGTATACATGCATACATATGTATATATATGTGTGTGTGTGTGTGTGTGTGTGTGTGTGTGTGTGTGTATGTGTGTGTGTACATGCCTGTGTGTTTATGGGAATTCCCTTTCCATAGTTAATGTTTTTGCTATCAGAAAGGACCAGTGAATGCCTTTTCCACCCCCTAGAAGGCATTCCATTTTGTAGGGCACTGCTCTACATTGTATTCATGCTTCTTTGTTGTTCTGAGAATCTATGTTAAGTTCCCACTAATATTAATAAAGTCTAAACTAGGCAAAGTGGACAATTTCAGTATTTTCTTCTCTACTGGTCAATTCCACATCCTCCTGTATTATTAATAGGTAATAAACAATTATTGAGAAATCTACTAAGGCAGTCATGTGCACGAATACATTTCTCCAAGAAGCACTGCTTTAAACCATCCCTGCATGAAGTATTAAAACGTCATATACTTTTATCAGGGTAGTACACGAAAACTCGAGGGGAGGGCAGATGGCCCTGAGGCACTTCTTTAGTCAAACCATAAATGCTCCATGTTTTCACTGTTGAGACTGGAATTCAAATGCTTGAGAACAATGAAATTCATTTATTGACAAACCTAATGATGTAGTGATTCTTCAGTGTACCATCAGATATCCCTTCAGGAAGGAGGGAGATGTGTCCCCCAGCTGCTCCAAGTGTTACTGGAAGAATTCTCTCTTTGGTGATTTTCTCAGCGAAGGAAAACTGTCTCATCCAAGGTCTGTCTCCTTCCAAGGACAACCTGCATCCAGTGACTGATCAACTGGAAGAATGGAGGCCTGGCCCCTCATACCATCTTGGGACAACTCTAAAGATCCATTCCAGTGTCAGAGCTCCTGAGGTGTCACCTGAGGGTTTTTCCCGGGTATCCAATGCAGGTCAACTTCTCCCTCTGCCCAAGCTTCAGCTTCCTTTGCCTCCCATATACAGGCTTCGATTCCAAGAGTATCCCTCCATAAACATCTTGCACACTAGCCTTGACTCAGAATCTGTTTTCCAGGGCTGGGGGGTCAGGGTGTTGCTTAGTGGTAGAGTACTTGCCTAGCATGTCCTGGGTTCCATCTCTGGTATCACAAAAAAGAAAAAGAATCTGCTTCCTAGGAAACCAGCCCCTCTATATACAAGTGGTCAAATTCAAACAGGACAAATGGAGAAAATGAAAATAAGCAGACCAGTGCCTTCCAAAGGTGGTCTTGTGTGTGTGTGTGGTGTGCATGTTCCCATGTGAATGTATAAATAGAAAAATATATGTGTGCATATTTGTACCTGTACTGGTCATTTTTATAAGGTTTGTAGAACCTTATATATACTTTTTTCATTTGTATCTTATTTCTTTTTCTTTTTTGTTTATTTTTACATATTGGTATATAAAGTTTTTAAATCATTGCCCAATATTTCATTGTATTCACACACCATAATAACAACTGCCATCCAAGAGTCAACTATTCGTTGGACACTCTTAAAACCTCTCTACAGTTATTCAACACATACTTACTGAGTGACTATTATGTTCCAGGCACTGTTCTAAGTGCTAGGGATGCTAACAAGTGTTATCATATGCTTCACTTCAACTTTAAAAGCTGATTATTATTATCTCTACATTACAGATGAGAAAGCTGAGGTCTGTAATCAGGTAGCTGGTTTTCACACTTTTGCTCTTAGCCCTTCCACTAGTCCACTTCCCATTCTGCAATTTATTTCATCAGGCCCTCCTGATGGATAGTCAGGCTGCATGAATTTGGTGGCTACAATAAACAATGCAACAATGAACATTTTCTCCCATTTATCTTTGGCTGCCATTTACCCAATTTTAAAGGGAATCAAGATCCAGTTATTCCACTCCATGCTATCCATCCAAAGGACTTAAAATCAGCAGACTATAGTGACACATCCACATCAATGCTTATAGTAGCTCAATTCATAATATCTAAGCTATGGAACCAACCTAGATGCCCTTCAACAGGATGAGTGGATAAAGAAACTGTGGTATATACACATAATAGAATATTACTCACTCATAAAAAAGAATGACTTAATGACTTTTGCCAGTAAATGGATGGATTTGGAGACTATTAGGCTAAACAAAAAAAGACAATCCCCGAAAAAAACAAAGGTCAAATATTCTCTCTGATATATGGATGACAACACATAACAAGGGGTAGGGGAAAGAATAGAAGTTTTATAGATTAGACAAAGGAGAATGAAGGGAAGGGAGGAGGGACAGGAATAGGAAAGACCGTGGAATGATTCTGGCATATTTCCTATGTACATATATGTACACACCACAGTAAATATCCACATCATGTACAACTCCAAGACTGGGATTTTAATTAGAATAAGATGTACTCCATGTTTGTATAAATATGTCAAAATATACTCTACTGTCATGTATAACTAAAAAGCACAAATTAAAAAATTAATGAGGAAGAAAAAGGAATTGAGAAAAAGGAACAGAAGATAAGCTCATTGTTTAACAGGATATCTGTAAGCAGACTCAGGTCATTACCCAGGCCACTTTAAAAGGTGCTTTTCTTCAAAATTAGGGTTTTAAGGAATCAAAAGATCCTACATTCCATTCTTAATATGAAAATCGTAGGTTAAGCTTATAAAATACTTCCAGGCAGACCCTGTGTGTTGGATGCATATTTGCAGATAGGGTAATACCTGGCTTACTATCACCAGCGTCTCTTGTGGGAAGTGGAATGTTTTTATTGAAATTTCTCTTGTTTGTGTTTAAAAAAAAATGAAAGCTGAGCAGTAACCTGGGTCTGGTTTTAATCATCGTGCAATCTTTATGAGACAATATAAGGCTGAGAATTTTTTATCTGATATTTCTAAAGGAAAATACATGTTCAAAAATGTTACAAACCAATAAGCCCTAGAAGAAGGATGGGGGGAAAAAAAAAGAAATCTCTTTCTTAAAAGAGAACCAGGAAGGAGGATTGTGAGTTCAAAGCCAGCTTCAGCAAAAGCTAGGCACTGAGCAACTCAGTGAGACCCTGTCTCTGAGCATAATACAAAATAGGGCTGGGGATGGGTGCCCATGAGTTCAATCCCCTGTATCAAAAAGAAAAGAGAGAGAGAGGAAGAGAGAGAGAGAGAGAGAGAGAGAGAGAGAGAGAGAGAGAGAGAGAGAGAGAGAGAGAGAGAGAAACACTAGAAAATTTCGGAGGAGTTTCACAGGGAGGAAGGAGGAGCCCAGTCTGTATTACTATTTATCAGGCTGTTATTTCTTAGGACAGTGTAATAGCTGTTTTCCTTGAACAACCAAAATGTGGTTTAGAGAAAATTGGGCAGTTCATATCAATGAAGTGAGAACTTTACAGTTCAATGAACATATTACAAATCCACAATGTGTCTCATGATCTGTCAGTCCTTTAAATAAATGTTTCGTCCTCTTCAGAGAGTCTTCCTGTTCTGGTCGTAGATCCATCTTAAATTGGATGATTTAATTCTTATGTAATTTTGGATGTGTCTATGGATATACTTGAAACTTTCATTTAATAACACATTCTACTAATTAAAGGGAAAAAGTAATTTGGCATAGCTTCAGGGTTACTTGTTGAGATTTTAAAGCATTTTCACAAAAGGTTTTGTTATAGTGGGAATACTAAAATCTCAGTCTTCCAATAGCTGCGAAACTATTAGTGGATTTCTAGGTGATGTTGTTTAGTGTCAATTCTCAGTGGAATATATTTTTTCATTAAAGAGGAAAGCAGTCCAAGTATGTTGTTTCATACCAGGTGTGCTAACTTTACTGTTTCCTCAAGTGTCCATGATTTTAAAAGTAATCTAGTCGTCTTTTTTATGTTTTTGGCTAAAGTTTTACTTTCTTCTCAGCACTCATAATGATTCAACTATGGAGAATAAAAACTGGCAAGAAAAAGCCTATAAAAATATACAGAAAGTAAAAAGTTTCAGAGAAATCAGACTTACTAAATGATGTACAATATAGCTCCCTCTTTACCAAAGCTTTCAATCTTAAATTTATTCTAAAATGCCTCATTTAGTGTTTATTTGTGTCAGTTTCATAGTATGAATCAAATCATGAAGGCTAAATGAGTAAATCAAGCACCATTTTAAAATTCCTCCTTGGGTTATAAGTGTCTCTTATTCCCATTGTCTTGTCTCTTTCCAAAGCAAGAAATTTAAATTTTTATGTGACTGAAAGAGTCACATGTCAGAATACTGTAGGCTTTAAAACTTCAACTGCTTTGGCTTACACATTTTAATTTCCTAAATCTACCGTGAAAAGAAAAAGAACATTGGATAAATTAAAATATTTACTATTTTCCCATTATTATTCTCTCTTCCTTTCCCTTTGCTATAAATTATACATGTTTATGAGAATGAATACAGTTGCCTTTTTTCCTGTTGCTTAAATCCCTTTGTCTACTGAAAGTGGCAAGAGAGCTCATCCATTATTTAAGTTACTATTTCTATCACTGAATTAATACATACATCTACTCGAGCAAATGGGTAGATGAAATGAAGGTCCATTCCAATTTTCTACTTAAGTAGAAGGCAAATAAATAAGTAAATAAATAATGTCTATCTAGATGTATAATAGTGAAAACATATTGCCAGAAATACCAGGTTTTTATGTTACCGGAGATACTGTATATAATACCATTTAAAAAAGAAAAACTCAAATAATTTTAGCAGGAGGATGTTCTTCCAGCTGAAGAGATGAGATTTCTGCCTTATTCTCTTAATCCTGTAGGGCCTGGCATGGAGGGCCACAGCTCTTACCTTCTCCTTTTAAGCCAGGCTGGTGCGTACGGACTGCTTTGGATTTTTAGTGTAAAAATTGGGAATTTGATCTTCATTTCATTATAAATTCAACTTCACTCTGCCACTGCTTTGGAGTCCCCCAACTTCAGTTTCTTAGCATTAACTTCCAAGATTTTTCAGTATTCCCAGAACAGGGAAGGGAGGAGGAGGGACAAAAGAGAATCCAAGGGCATTCATATTCAGAAAGTCAGTGCGCAAACCTGAAGTTCACAGTATCTGCTATTTGCCCCTGATGTCTCCCCTGTTGCACTTGCATATATTGCTTCCTAGATAAATTGACATACTTGAGATTTATTTCATTTTGAAAGGTTGACGTGTACACAGCCATTCATGCACCAGAGCCTTCTGTGAGAGTCACACACACATAAATTGTTTGCATTTTTAAATGAATATTTATTTTTAAATGGTAGGGAGACTATGGGGAAGAGGTTGAGAGGGAAAAAAAGAACTAATAATCATAATTGTCCTACTTAGTGCAGAGAACCTGCTGCCTCGCATTTTACTTGTCCATGCCTAGTTTAAGATATTGTCCCCAGAAGGCCTCTATGGAAATATCCAATTGTTAATTTGAAGATAATGAGAGCCCGAAGGCCCTCTTTTTCTCTCATTAGTTTATTCAAAAAGTATTTATTGAACCCTTACTATGCACCAAGTTCTGCTTAGATGCAGGGTTAGAAGAGTAAAAAGAATGAGCATAGTTCTTTTCCTTAGGGAACCTACAAGCTTATAATAGGACTCACTGCTAACATATATATAAGAATTATTTATAGAACAATAATAATGTCCAATACTATTTCCTGAAGACTTGCCAAATGCCAGGTGCTCTATACCCACTATAGCTTTTAAGTCTCACCAAACACTACCTATGAGGTAGATTTAAGGAATTGGTTCTCATGTCTACCGAGGCGGTTAAGTCCAAAATCCATTGGGCTGGTTGGCAGGATGGAAACTCAGCAAGAGTTGAGGGTTCCCTGTTGAGTCCAAAATCTGTAGAGTGGAAGGCAGGATGGACACTCAGGCAGGATCTCTGTGTTAGAGTTTTGTTGTTGCTTGTTTTTTTGTTTTGTTTTGTTTTGGTACAGGGGTTTTGACCCAGGGGTGCTTTACCAATGAGCCATATCCCCAGCCCATTTCATATTTTTTGTTTGTTTGTTTGAGACAGAGTCTCACTAAGTTGCATAGGGCCACACTAAGTTGCTGAGGTTGGCTTTGAATTCACAATCCTCCTGCCTCGGCCTCCTGAGTCTCTGGGATTACAAGTCTGTGTGATAGTCTTGAGAAAAATTTCTACTCTGAGAAAATTCAGTTGAAGTCCCCAACTGATTGGATGAGTCCTACCCAGATTATCAAATGGAATTTCCCTAAATTAACCAAGTGTAAACATTAATTATATACATAAAAGATCTTCACAGTAAACTCTAGGCTAGGGTTTAATAAAACAATCCATCACTATAGTTTAGCCACATTGACAAATAAAATGAAATGTCATAGTACTGTTATTTTCCTAGATTATTAATGAGGAAACTGAGTATTAGAGAAGGTAGGTAACTTGCTCAAGGTCAAACAATGAGAATGAAATAATACTGAATTTTTGCATGTGTAATCTCAACATTTATGTTCTTTCTCACAAGTTCTGGCTGCTTTCTTAAAATAATTGCTAATTTAGGTGGAATAAAAGGACCTAAAGGAAATACACCTGTACCTGATAAATCTTGATTCAAGGCAAACACTTTAAAAATAGGGCAGTCAAGATGGAGTAATAAGAACCATATTTATTTTCCTACCTATAACAACTGAAACAAAGATAATTGGGTTAGTCAGTTTTCCATCATTATAACACTCATCTGAGGTAATAAACTTATAAAGAGAAAAGGTTTATTTTTTTGCTCATGGTTTTTGAGGTCTCAGTCCTTGATCATTTGGCCCCATTACTTTGAACTTGGGCTTGTGGCAGCATATCACGGCAGGAGTCCAAAACCACTCACCCATGGCTGAGAAGCAAACTAGAGAAATAGGAAGAGGTTAAGGTTCCACAATCCTCTTCAAGAGCATGCCCCCCAATGACCTGAAGACTCCCAGTAGGCCCCACCTTTTAAAGGTTCCTTCAGCTTCCAATAGTGCCAAGCCTTGAAAGCATGGGTCTTTGGGGGACATTTAAGATCCAAACTATAGCAATAAGAAATGAGAATTTGAAAGACACTGGACATCAGGCAGTGAAAAAGGGTGATCCCTGAGAGATGGTAAACCAATCAGCCAACCTACAATTGGCCCAGTCCCATAAGAGAGTTTCTGGTCAATGAGGAAGAGAAGGGAAACCCATGCAGACCTCAGTAATCTCTCGGAGTTGAGGAAACAGAGATGAGAGCCCTGGGCGGTCCAGGTGGTTAATGTTAGCAGTGGAGAAGGAACCTATATGGAGAGAGCATTCCAGAAACATGCCGAGGCTCTTCCAGCAGGCTTTGGTTGAGAGATGATCATAGAAGTGTGTGAGGGATCTCTCAAGACCAGGGAGAGAACAACCCAAAACACACAAAGTGAAAACTTCCCAGACATCACACAGAGCCAGAGTTAAAAGAGAAAAATGCTGTCAGCCACGGGACACCACGGAACACACTTGGAGATATTCTGCCTCTGTGGTGGGGCAAATTAGACCTCCTCTAACATCCTCTCTGCTTCTGCATCACAACCCTTAAAAGCAAACTTGCAAGATGTGATATTTCCAGATAATTTAATGATGATGCAGAATAGCATTCAAGAAGAGTTCTAACAGAAAGATATGAAGCATCCAGAAAGCTAACATTTGTGATGTCGACCATCCAATCAAGATTACCCAGGGTCATGGTTGGATATGGTTGATTCTGTACAGGTTCACGAATGAATGAACACAATACTAAGAGGTGGTAGAATCTTTAGGGGGTGGGGCCCAGTAGGAGGTGATTAGGTCTGGGACACCACACTAGGAAGGGATTAATGTCTGTCTCCCAGGAGCAGGTAGGTCTCAAGAGACTAGATTAGTTCCCACAAGAACAGGTTGTCACACAGTGTGGCACACCCCATGCTGGGTTCCTCTGCACACACCATTCACCATTCTTGCACACACTCCAGCCACATGATACCTACTGTTCACCATGTTGTGTTGTTTTGCCACAGTGGCCACCTGAGCATTTAGCCTCCAAAATTGTGAACCTCTTTTCTTTATACAGTACTCAGTCTTAGGTATTTTCTTACATTTCTTTCTTTCTTTCTTTTTTAAGACAGTTTCTCTGTTACTTTGAGCTCCTGGATTCAAGTGATCATTCCACCTCAGGCTTCTCCCTCCATAGCTAGGATTATAGGCTCAGGCATTGTCTTATAGCAACACAAAACAGTCTTAAGACAGTAGGCATGAAAGGAAACAGGAAAACATGATCATAATCAGTTAATTGAAATGAACCCATGAAAAACATAAATAATAGAATTAGTAAAAAAATCATGTAAAAAAAAACTGTTACATCCATATTCCATGTTTTCAAGAAATTGGGGGGAAAGTAGAGACTCAAAACAATAGAAAATCCAAATTGAATTCTATGAGAGCTACAATATCTGAGACCAAAAAAAAAAAAAAAAAAAATGCATTTGGATGGAATTAAAACAGGTTAGGTATTATAGAAAAAAAGATTAGTGAATTCAAAAACAGCAATAGAAACTAGATTAAATAAAATGCAGTGAGGAAAAACACTGAAAAAAATAAATGGCATCCATGAGTTATAGAATATCTCCAAGTAGCCTAATGTTTGTGTACTTGGAGTTCCTACCTAGGTCAGAAAACTAAAATTTGAGGGGATTTCCTCAAGTTGAAAGGGTTATCAATGACAAACCTTTAGCTAAAATCATACTTTTATGGTGAAGCAATGGATACTTTCCCCTGAAGTTAAGAACAAGACAAGGATATTCACTCTCACTAATCTATTTAGTATCATGCTGGAGCTTCTGACTAAATAAATATAGCAAAAGAAAGAAAAGAAATTCAGATTGGAGAAGTAAAGTTTTATGGAACCTAACCCCTCAAAAAAAAGCATCTAGCAAATAAGTGATTTTAGAAAGATTGCATGATACAAAATGAATACAAGAAAAAGTTGTATCTAGAAACCCTCAATAAGTAATTGTCAATTGAAAGGTTTAAAAAATCCATTTCTGATAGTTTTAAAATGTGAAAAAATTGGAGATAAACCTGGAAAAACATGCATAAGACCTATATACATAAGACTATAAAACTCTGTTGAGAGAAATGAAAGACCTAAATAAATACTGTGATTTACCAGTTAAATGTGTTGGGTGGCTCCATATAACTATGTCAAATTCCTCCCCATTAATCTGCAGAAACTTTTTTTTCAATCAAAATTCATGTTGTAGAAATTTTTTGGTTGAAATTGACAAGCTGATTCTAAAGTTCATATGGCATTGTAAAGGACCTAAGAAAACGTAAACAACATTGAAAAGTACAAACAAAGATTTACATTTGTCTTACTTCAATATTTATTGTAAAGCTATAGTAATTAAAATACTATGGAATAGCATCAAGTCAAAAAAGTAGGTTAATGGAAAAGAAAATACTGAGTAACTAAATTAAGTATGATATTAGTATCAAAATGATCAATAGAAAAGAGAGAGAGAGAGAGAGAGAGAAAGAGAGAGAGAGAGAGAGAGAGAGAGCCCAGAAACAGACTCACACAAATATGTTCAATAGATTGTTGACTCAAGTATAAAGATAATCCATGGAAAAAAGTATGAGGTTTTCAAATAATAAAGATGGAACAATTGGATATCTTTTGTGGTTTGAATCTTTTTTTTCTTTTAAAAATTTGTTCTTTTTAATTATACATGACAGTAGAATGTATTTTAATATATAATCTATGCATGGAGACTTCCCAATTTTGTGATTGTACATGATGTGGAGTTACATTGGTCTTGTATTCATATATGAACACAGGAAAGTTATTTCTGATTCATTCCATTCTCTTTCCCATTTCCATCAACCCTCCCTTCTCTACACTTGACCCTGTCCAATCCAGTGACCCTCCCCTTCTCCCGCTGCCGCCCACCTATTATGAGTCAGCATCCACATATCAGAGAGAACATTATGCCTTTAGTTTTTTGGGATTGGCTTATTTCACTTAGCATGATTGTCTCCGTTCTTCCCATTTACTGGCAATTGCTGTAGTTTCATTCTTCTTTATGGCTCAGTAATTTTCCATTGTGTATATATATACAGTTTCTTTATTCATTTGTCTGTTGAAGAACACTTAGGTTGGTTCCATAGCTTAACTATTGTGAATTCAGCTACTATAAACATTTATGTGGCTCCCTAACTATACTATGCTGATTTTAAGTTTTTTGGATGTGTAACAAAGAGTGGGACAGTTGGGTCAAATGGTGGCTCCATTCCTAGTTTTTTGAGGAATATCCATACTGCTCTCCAGAGTGGTTTCACCAATTTGCATTCCCACCAGTAATATATGAGTGTACCTTTATCCCCACATCCTCACCAACACTTATTGTTGCTTGTATTGTTGATAATTGTCATTCTGATTGGGGTGAGATGAAATCTTAGAGTAGTTTTGATATGCATTTCTCTAATTATTAGAAATATTGAACATTTTTTCATATACTTGTTGATCGATTGTATATCTTCTTCTGTGAAGTGTCTGCTCAGTTCCTTAACCCATTTATTGATTGAGTCTCTTTTTTGTTGTTGTTGTTCTTAAGTTTTTTGAATTCTTTATATATCCTGAGATTAATGGTCTATCTGAGGTGCAGGTGCAAAGATTTTCTCCCATTCTGTACGCTCTCTCTTTACCTACGTGATTGTTTCCTTTGCTATGAAGTTTTTAGTTTGACATTATCCCATTTATTGATTCTTTTACTTCTTGTGCTTTAAGAGTCTTCTTGAGAAAGTCAGTTCCTAAGTTGACATGTTGAAGATTTGGGCCTACTTTTTCTTCTATTAGGCACAGGGTATCTGGTTTAATGCCTAGGTCTTTGATCCACTTTGAGTTGAGTTTTGTGCAGGGTGAGAGATAGAGGTTTGATTTCATTTTGCTGCACATGGATTTCCAGTTTTCCCAGCACCATTCATTGAAGAGGCTATCTTTTCTCCAATGTATGTTTATGGCACCTTTGTCCAGTATGAGATAACTGTATTTATATGTGGTTTGAGTCTTAAATGTGAATTCAAAGGCCCATAAACTAAAGGCATGGTCTCCAGCCTGTGGTGTTATTGGGAACCTTTAGGAGGTGGGACGTAGTGGGAGGTCTTAGATCATTGGGGATGTGCCCTTGAAGAGGACTGTGGGAATCTGGTCACTTCCTCCATCTCTGTGTCTGTCTCTCCGTCTGTCTCTCTCTCTTTCTCTTTCTCTGCCACTATGAGGTGAGCATCTTTGCTTCACCATGCTCCGTTTGCCACACGTTCTTCTTCATCATAGGACCCAAAACCACAGAACCAGGTGACCAGGAACTGAAACCCCTGAAACAGAGAACCAGAATAAACTTTTCCTCTGTTTAAGTCATTTATCTCAGTTATTTGTTATAGCAACGCAAAGCTGACTGACACAATATCCAGATGCAAAAGAAGAAGCTCTGTTTCAGTCCTTGCACTATGAAAATTAAGTCAAAATGCTTCAGAGATCTAAATGTAAATATAAAAACTGTAAATTTTAGAATCCAAAGAAGACTAACTTTGTTAGGTAAATCTTTGGATTAGGCAAAGATTTCTGACTTACAACACCAAAAAAAAAAAAAAATATATATATATATATATATATAAACAATTTTTAAGAATCCACAAACAGAAATAAACCATAGTCTATACAACCACATAAGCAAAAATGACAAATTGGACTTCTATTGCAATCTGCCCAGGAGAGAATGAAATCAAATATTGATTATGTATTTTTTATTTTTCACATAAGAAACTGCTGCCAACATTGGTATAGTTGTTTCAGCTACTGCTAAAGCCTGAAGTTCAAGTTAGTAGTTCCAGTGATTTAGTTCAGTCTGTTTGTTAATGGCCTGGAGGATGCAGTGAAAGGCAGTGTAGAAAATTTGCTGATAACACAAAAGCATTGAGGTTGGTAAGAGCTAAGGAGGATTGTGAAGAACTTAAGATGGATCTAATAAAGCTGGCTGACTGAACAAACATGAAAAAGATAACATTTCACAGAGAAGGGCAAAAGGTAATAGACACTGAGAGAAATAATTTAAGCTCTATATAATTTAAGGAGTACCTACTGATAGATTTAGGATTTATGTGAGTCTCAAAGGAAAAAGACTTGCTCTAGGAATCATATTAATGAAAATATTTCAGTAAAAATCATCTGTTCTGCAATGGTCTCAAACAGAAGGCCCAAACAATATGAATGTGTACTCGAAAAATGGAAGGAAAAAAAAATACAGGACAACATGTGGATTAAGCTGGATGCTTGCCTAATAAGCTTTCTTCCACCAGATTTGTTCTAATGTCTTGTCCCAGTTCCCTGAACCTTGACTCTGCATTTCCCAGCCCAAGAAAATGACTCAAGATCAGTCTGAGCCATAATTCCTAAAGTATGATCCCCAGAATAGCTGAGGCAACTTATTTGAAATGCATTTGACAGCTTATTAGAAATGCAAATTATCAGGTCCTATCCCCACTCTACTGTGGAGCATGGCATTCTGTGTTTTAACAAGTCCCCCAACCCCTGCCAAAAGATTCTGATTCATGCTGAAGTTTGAGAACCAGTAGTCTAAACCAATCATGATAATTCCATTCCCCAGTGATTTTATTAGGGATAAGAACCAACCTTCTCCAGGTCAGTGAGGTACAAATGGAAGTCTGCTGAGAGAACCTAACAAAAGCCTTCCTCTCTTTTTATAAAGAGGAAAGATTTTGCCACCTTTGACCATACTTACGTGAACATACATCTGGAGCTGCAGCAGCCATCTAGTCATTATGAGGGGCACTAGTGAGGATTATAGAATTAAAAGATCATGTCTTTTAGGATATCTGGCTACATGAGGAGGTAAACACCACTTTTGGCCAGATATGTTATTCCTTACACCTGAGAACATTCCCCCCAAAAAACACCTCCATTCCTTCTTCATTGTGGTACAGATGAAGCAAATCTGAATGGACAAATATTCAGACATAGTGAAATAGTTTCCTCTCACCTGAATACTTGACAGTTGCATCCCCTAATCTTAAATCATGTGTTCTATTCAGTCTTTCTGTTTTCATATGCCATGTTCCCATAACAAATATTTAACTTTTCTCACAGTTATTTGTAAGGTAGCTTTAATAATAGAGCTAACGTAAAGAATCCTTCCTGCAGTCAATACACAACCTACTCAGTTAGGATTCTATGACTAAAGAATACTTTGTGAAGAAAGTTGGGAGACAACATAATTTTTAATTTCAACCTTAGAAAGTTAAAATTGCATACAAGACACTTCAATTTCCCATAAAAACCTATTATGAATTGACAACTTATGAAAGTACCCAACTCTTAATATTGCCCTTTATATTATGAATTGAGTAATCAGATGGTAGAAGCAAGCCTCATCTCTAGGATCACTTTCACAGAAGATAAAATGCCAAGGAGGAAAGGATGGGGATCTTCACAGAAAGAGGGACAGGGCCATTTGGCTGAATGAGTGATGGGTGTCCTGGCAACCTGCACTGCTTGGTTCTGGAGCAGTCACAGAAAGAGGGCAGGAAGTGGGATGACCAGCCAAATAAATTTATCTTTTTCTATGAACCATCCCAACTTAACTTCAAAAAGACATTTCATAACAAAGCCCCTTGAACGACTAACTGCATAAAAGCACGTGTTTGTCATCATGCCCCATAGGTCAGGAAACTCTGGCTTTGCAGGACTGACAGCAGAATTCGTTCCAAAATCAACTGTCCTCCTCTGAGAATTCCCCATCAACTGTCAAAGAAGCCTGTGTCCGTTGAATGCAGCCCTCAAAGAGAGCAAAAGGGGAGAGCAGATCTCTCTGAGACGAAAAGCAGACCTTGCAGGATTCTAGGGATTAAGACCATTACCTTCCATTACATTCTGAGCCCTTACAGAAGCCAGTAGCATATGGATCCCAGATGTTCGAAGTGGGTATCCCTCTGAGAAGAGGCTGTCCTAGTCTATCCCAGAGCTCAGAGAAGGTCACTAGACAAGGCACTTGACATACCCAACCAGAAAAGTGCAGGGCCCAGAACCTGGGCACAGAAGCAAGAGACCAGGCTTCTTTATGCAGGCTGGAGTCTTGCATTCAAGGCTTCTATAGTTCTACTTCCACCCCTTCAAAGGCAAGACTGTTCGGTCTCATGTGGTACAATAAGGACAAAATAGCACAGGAAGTATGGAAAGGCATTTGGTCATGTGGAATTTAAAGTTCCTGTGGCATAGACACTGTAATAAACACTAAAACCTACTCCCAAGATCCTCTGTAGCTCGGTGGTGCCTATGGCTGAGTTCTGGCCAATGGAACGTAGGCATATCAGCCTAAATGCAGCTCAGCTCTTCTCACAATGTCTCCTGTCTGTTTACTGGTCATAGGCATAGACTCTGGCAGAGAATCCCAGGCCCTAGGTAATGGAAGGAAGTCACCTGCCTCATAGTGCCTGTTGGATTTGGCATGAATGAAAATGTTCTTGTGCTAAGTCACTCTGGGGCCTGTTTCTGTATCAAGCATTACTTACCCTACCTAATCCAGGTCCTGAGTAAATCCTAGATAAAGTGTTGAGAGAGTAACTGGACCTTGGAAAGGGAGTCAGAGATGGCAAATACATTTAGACAGATGACTCAAACCACTCAGGTAGCATGTATTTCCCATTCACTTAATGATCCCCCACACCAGTGCTTTTATGCTGGATGAAACCTCTGTGAGCTTGCCTGGCTCTAGAACTGAGGGGTGGAGTGGACTCCGCTCTCCTCCTGCTAGATGTCAGGGTCTAAACAGACATTCACACCTATTAAATAGACCTTAGGTATCCCAGGGTCTGAAAAATATGAGGCCAAGTCAATTGTCACAGTTTTCTTTTTTAGGAAAAAGCAACAGTGGTAAATAAAACCTATACCATCTCTCTGAACTGCGTGTTTACTGCCATTTATTTGCAGTTTTTATCCATAGTTAGGGTTTTGGGGAAGAAGGTACTGAAGATTGAATCCAGGGACACTGTACCAATTAGACACACACACACACACACACACACATAATAATAATTTTTTTTTTTTTTTTTTTTGAAACAGGGTCTTGATAAATTTCTGACTCTGGCTTCACACTTGCAATCTTCCTGACAGCCTCTGGAGTCACTGCACCACTGCACCCAGTTTATCCACAACTAATTGTTGACTAGTGTAGGAAGGCTGATGAATGTATACCAGGTTAACATCAATTTTCAATGATGCTCAGCCTGAGAGGTCTTTTTGTACATAAATGTGCTTAGTGTGAAGTGAGCTCTATAGAATTTATATTCCAAAGAATTCTCCCAATCTACATTTAGCCAGCCACCAGTGTCTCCCACTTCCACGGTGTCTTTCACCTCACAGAAGCACTCCACATACCATTTGATTTATTGCTGCTTGCTTTTCTTTAGTAGCCTCCTGTTCTGGGTTAACCACCCCCCAAAGATTCATAGGTCATAACCTCTGGAACCTGTGAATGCTGCTGTCATAGTTAGTTCAGGCTGCTATAATGAAGTGCCATAAACCCGGTGGGTTATAAACAAGAGAAATTTATAATTCTGAGGTCTGGAAGTCTGAGTCAGCATGTTGAATTCTGGTGTGGGTTTTCTTCTAGGTTGCAGATTTCTGACTTGAATATATTCTTATATAGTACAAAGAGAGTAAGAGAGCTTTCTGGAGACCATTTCTCCATGAATCTGATTCATGAGAGCTCACCCCTCATGATCCAATTACCTCCCAAAGGATTTCCCTTCTGTTACCCTCACATTGGAGGTTACAATTACTACATATGAATTTGGGGAATGGTAAAAACAAGGTTGTAGATGAGAAAAACTAAGTCCTTTACTTGAACACAAAAACAATGATAAAGTCAACTTTGCATGAATGAGGATAGCTCTGAGAGAACCCCAGAGCATAATGAGGGAGAAAGAGAACCTACAAGATTGCAATGACCAGTGATGTGTAGAAAGAGATAGAAAATACTATGCCTACATCACTTTATCCCCCAGGCTGATGATGCACAGGAAATGCACTTGGCCCTAAGTTCCTCCCCAGCAGGGAGAAAGAAAGGAGGAAACCTCAGTAGTCCTTGACATCAAGGATCCCAGTAGCCCTAGATACCACTGCAGAAAACTTCAGTCTTTGTTGATGCCAGCTGTAGAACTGCTTTGTTGAGCAGCTGTAGAACTACTCAGAATTATGAAGACATCCCCTGGATCTAGAGCCACAAACACCATCTCTCCCTCCTGTAGTGTCAGAGCTTCCATGCACCTCCTAATGGTAACCCTGGTGAAGTTATGTGTTCCCATGCATGGGAAGCAGTGCCCGCTGCAAAACCCATGCCCATGCAGTCCCACTGCTGGCCTGAACTGCTGCACATGCACATATATGCCCACAGTACCAACTCACTGCTGCTATATATATAGCCATGGGACCAAATGTTACCTAAAACTGCCCACCACCCACCAGCCCTGGCTCCTGTGCTCACTACTTCTGTAATACTCATCCCTGTATGCCTACTGAACCAGGTCTGCTCCAGCTGTAGGTGTGCCATGTCCATCAGACCCAAGCATTGAGAATACATCTGGAACCAGCATCCCCTAGTATGGAGCCATGTCTGAGCCACTACATACATTACCTGATCAGTGTCCTTGTGCCCTCCAATAAAAAGAGGCCTTTCTCTACCTAAGCCAATCTGTGAAATGTGGAAGAGTGGACTGCTTTTTCAAATGCACAGACAACAGCTCAAGGCTATAACAAACATGAACATCCAGGAAAACATGACACCACCAGAAGAACACGAAGAACTCAGCAGTAACAAATTGTAAAGAAATGAATATTTATGAAATAGCTGGACAAAGAATTCAAAATAATTGCTTTAAGTTGTCTCAGCACACAGATAAACAACTTAACTAAACCAGTTAAACAATTTCTGAACAAAGTGAAAAGCTCAACTTAGAGACAGAAATTATAAAAAGAGTGAAAAAAAATTCTGGAACTGAAGAATACAATGGCTGAAATGAAAAATACAGATTCAGTCATGCAGAAGGAAGAATAAATGGGCCTGAACACAGATCATTTGAAATTACGCAGGAAGAAGAGGAAAAGAATGAAAAAAGAGTAACAAAGTCTTATGTAATTTAAGAGACCCCATCGAGAGAACCAATGTACTCATGCAATTTTCAGAATTAGGAGAAAGGGGCATAAAACTTATTTAAAGAAATAGTGACTGGAACCATCCCAAATCTTGGGAGGAAAATTGACACCTAGGATCATGAAGCTCAGAAATCCCCCAAAAGAATCATCCCAAAGAAGACTACACCAAGACACACTTTTATTCAATTGTAAATGGCTGAGGACAGAGTGAAAATTTTGAAGGCAGCAAGAGAGAAGTGACTCATTCCATTTAAAAGAATCTACCTAAGGTTATCATCAAGTTCCTCAGTTGAAATGTTACAGACCAGGAAAGAGTGGGCTAATATAGTCAAAGTTTGGAAAGAAAAAAACTGCTAACCCAAAATTCTCTATCTGGGAAAACTATCCTTTATAAAAAAAAGATAAATTCTTCCCCAGACAAACAAAATAAGTTCAACACCATTGGATCTGCCTTAAAAGAAATTCTTGAGGGAGTTCTTCAAATTGAAATACAAACATGCTAAACAGCTGTATGAAAGCATATGAAGACATAAATCTCACAAGTAAAGGTAAATATATAGAAAAATACCAGAATGACATAATACTGTAGTGGTGTGCATAAATTACTTTTAATCCTAATATAAAAGCTAAAGACAAAAATACTAAGAGTAATTATAATCACAAAAGTTTTTTTAAGGTCTATGCTATATAAAGAAAAGTAAACTCTGACTTAAAAAAAAAATTGTAGGGGGAGGAGAGTAAAAATGTAGGATTTTGTAGAGAATTGAAGTCAAATTATCAACATAAAATAGATAATTATAGCTACAAGATATTTTATGCAAACTTCATGATAATGATGAAGAAAAACTGTTAAGATGCTCAAAATGTAAAGAAACAAAGCAAAGTTTTGTGCCCCCCCAATAAAATAAATGACTAAAAGAAAAGAACAGTAAAGTAGACAACTACAGTATTAATGAAATGACAGTAGTAAGTACTGACCTACCAACAAAGGCTAGAAAGGCAAATGGAATGAACTCCCTAAAAAAAGACTTTGAGGGACTGAGTGGATGAAGAAAAGAAGATCCTGTGATTTTCTTTCTACAAGAGACTAACTTTAGATTCAAGAATACACATAGGCTGAAGGTGAAGGTTTGGAAAAGATACTGTGTGCATTTGGTAACCAAAAGAAAGTAGGCATGGCTGTACTTATGTAAGACAAAAGAGATTTTGAATCAAAATCTGTCTCTAGAGACATAAAAAGTCATTATTTAATGATAAAGATCAAAAAAATCTAACAATTATGAATATGTATGTACACAATGTCAAAGCATCTTAACATATATAAAATAAATATTGATAGACCTGAAGGGAGAAATTGATAATAATACAGTTATAGTATGGAAAAATCAATACCCTATTTTCAATAATGGATAGAATATCTAGACAGAAAGTCAATAAAGAAATTGCAGACTCAAACAACAAGATAGACCAAATGGACCTATTAAAATGTTCTATTCAAGAGCAGAATACCTATTTTTCTTAAAGATAGATGGGACAGTCTCCAAAATAGACCATGTGGTAGGTTATAAAGCAAGTCTTAGCATATTTAAGATCAAAACCATTCCAAGTATCCTTTAACAACACGATGGAATGAAATAGGAATAAACAACAGCGAGAAAAAACTGAAAGACTCACAATTACATGGAAACTAAATACCACTGGTGCAAAGAGGAAATAAAAGGGAATTTAAAAAATATCTTGAGACAAATAAAAATGAAAATGCAATGTACCAAAACTTTGGGATGCAGGAAAAACAGTAGGAAGTGGGAAGTTTAAAGCAATAAATTCTTGTTTTCATTAAATAAATTTTAAAAAGATGTCAAATGAACAACCTGACTTATACCTCAAGGCATCAGAAAAAGAAGAACAAACTAAATCAAAAGTTAGCATAAGGAAGGAAATAATAAAAACTAGAACAGAGTAAACTAAATAGAGAATATAGAAAAAAAAAGAAAAATCAATAAAGTTGGGAGTTGGTTTTTTGAAACAAACAAAATTGACAAACTCTTGGGTAGACTAAATCAGAAATTCAAGAGGAGAGATATTACAATGGATGCCTCAGAAATAAAAAGGATGATAAGAATACTTTCAAAAAATGAAAATTAAATTT
This sequence comes from Sciurus vulgaris, assembly GCF_902686455.1. Classification (NCBI taxonomy): domain Eukaryota; kingdom Metazoa; phylum Chordata; class Mammalia; order Rodentia; family Sciuridae; genus Sciurus; species Sciurus vulgaris. Next base: position 42,937,954 of record NC_136473.1, read on the forward strand.
AGCAGAGTTTATTTGAGCAAAGAAACCATTTATAAATCAGGCAGTAGTCCAGACTGAAAATGATTCAGAATGCCCCACCACACCACATGTTCAGGGCAATATTTATATCCAGAGTAAAAGAAGTGACATACAGAAACTATAGGATTGGCTGCTGTTGTCATTTGCATAATACAATCATGTTTTGTCCATTTTCAGTCTCTGGTTGACTGGAAGTCCAACTGCTGTGATTGGCTGAGACTTGTCTACTTATTGTAAGCGTATCCTTCAAGGTTACAGTTAGGTTAAATATAGTTCACTATGTAGGAGAAACTGTTAAATATGTATGGAGACAGCTGTAGGCAAACTTAACAAGAGACATTTTCATGGAAAAATTTTGAGCCAAAAAATTGGATAACTTAAAAGAAATAAATGAATTCTGAGAAATATATAAGACCAAGTCAAGAAGGCATAGAAAGTTAAACAGAATAGGAAAAATATGAAAATTGAATTAATAGTAACAAAATGTCCCAACAAAGAAAAGTCCAGGATCCCTTGACTTCACCAATAAATTCTATCAAACATTCAAAGAATGAATGCAAATCTTAAACTCCTCCAAAAAATAGAAAAAAAAAAATACTTTCAAACTCCCTTTATGTGTCCAGCATCACCCTGATATCAAAGTCAGAAAAAGACACCACAAAAAAGAAAACTACAAGTTGCTATTTTTAAAATATAGGTACAAGAATTGTTAATATTAGCAAAATACTTAATATTAGCAAACAAATTACTAGCAAACTAAATTCAGCAGCACATCAAAAAGATTATACATGACTAAGTGAAGTTTATCCCTGGGATGCAAGTTTGGTTCAATGAATGCAAAACAGCCTATGTGATATACCAAATTAACAAAATGGAAGAAAATAATCACATGATAATCTTAACAGATGCAGAAAAGCTTTCAACAAAGTTCAACATCTGTTCAAGATAAAAATTCTCAACAAAACATGTATACAATGAACTTCACACATAAAGCATTTATGAAAAGCCCACAACTAACCTCATAATCAACAGGGGGTAAACTTAGAGTTCTTCCTCTAAAATTTGATACACATCAAGAATGCCCACTCATACCACTTCTATTCAACATCGTGCTGAAAGTCCTAGCCAGAGTGATTAGACAAGAAAAAGAAATAAAAGACATACAAGTCAGAACAAAAAGAACAGATGGCATATTCTTATATAGATAGAAACCCCTGAAGACTTCATAAAAATTTTGTGTAAAAAGCACAAAAATTCAGTAAACCTGAAGGATACAAAATCATACAAAAATCAGTATTGTTTCTTTATACCAATAATGAATAATTAGAAAAGGAAACCAAAAACAATTCCACTTACCAATAGAATCCAAAAAAATTAGGAATAAGCTTACCTGCAGGGGTGAGAGATCTGTTAAACTGAAAATTGAAGACTTTGCAAAAGAATTGAAGAAGACACAAATAAATTGAAAAATATGTGTGCTCACAGATTGGAAGAATTGATTTTGTTAAAATGGCCATACAACCCAAAGCAAAACACAGATTCATTGCAAACCCTACCAAAATTTCAGTGACATTTTGCAATTACATAGAAAACACAATCCTGAAATTCATATGTAACCATAAAAGACCCTCAATAGCCCAATCTACTTTGAGAAAAAGAACAAAGCTGGAGTCATCACACTTACTGATTTCAAATTATAATATAAAGTATAGGATTAAATGACTAACTTAAAGAGCTATCTGCATGCTCATGTTCATTATTCACGATTAGCCACAATATAGAAACAACTTGCATTAGTCAATAGATGAACAGATAAAGAAAGTATGTTGTATATGTGTATGTGTCCAGGGGTGTGTGTGTGTGTGTGTGTTTGTTTCTGTGTGTTGAAATATTATGCAGGCTTAAAACGGAGATACTTCCATTTGCAACAACATGGTAAGCAAGACAGACTTTCACTTATATGCAGAATCTAAAGAAGTCAAACATATAGAAGAGTTTAGAATAGTTGATGTCAGCAGTGGGTGGGGGAATGGGAGAAATGGACACTTATTTGTCAAAGGGTGCAGACTTGCACTTATGTAGGATAAACACATTCTAGAGATCTAATATGCATTATGGTGACTACGGTTAAGAATACTGTATTTTAATTTGAAATCTGCTCAAAGGGTAGACCTTGTGTTCTCAACATGCCAAAAATTAGTAAATGTGAGTTGATGGATGTGTTGATTAGTTTGACTATAATAATTAATTCAGGATATATGCATATGAAAACACTAAATCACATCTTTTTAAAAGCTGTTATTTAAAATTTTTTAAAATACAAATTTGAGGGGGATACAAACATTCATTATGCAGTTACTTTTTTTGGCAAAAAATATTTTGTAAGTGGGATTAAATGAAGAATCTTGCAAGGGGAGATTGTCTTGGGATTTTTCTAGGGGCACTAAATATTCTCTTAAGAGGAAGACAAAGAGATTTGACCTAGATAGGAAAGAAGAAGGCAATGTGATCACAAAGGCAGATTGGAGGGATGCTGCCATGAGCCAAGGAATACCACCAGACCCGAGAAGCTGGAAAAGACAAGGAAATGGTTTTTTTCCTAGAGCCTTCAGAGTGAGCATGGCTCTATAGATACCTCATTATTGGCCAAGTGGAACTGCTTTTGGACCTTTGACTTCTAGAATAGTCAGAGAAGAAAGTGTGCTAAGTTATGTGGGTTAAGGTAATTTGTCAGAGTAGTCACAGAAAATTGATCTACCTCTGATGTTAATCAGTTTTCCATTAAGGTGAAAAAAACCTGAGATAATCAACTTTAAAAGAGGAAGGACTTTTTTCTGCTCATGGTTTCAGAGTTTTTTGTTTGTTTGTTTGTTTGTTTTTTTCTGTACTGGGGAATGAACCCAGGGGCACTTGACCACTGAGCCACATCCCCAGTTCTTTTTATATTTTATTTAGAGGCAGGGTCTTGATAAGTTGCTTTAGACCTCACTAAGTTGCTCAGGCTGGCTTGAACTCATGATCCTCCTGCCTCAGCCTCCCAAGCCACAGGGATTAGAGATATGAGCCACCGTGCCTCCACAGAATGCCCAACATTTTCAGAGGTTTAAGCCCATCGTTGGTTGGCCTGTTGCCTTTGGGTCTGTGGCAAGTCATCATGGCTGGAAATATGTGACAGAGGAAGATGCTCATCCCACTGCAACCAGAATCAAAGAGCAGGGGATGGGGTTCCAACGTCCCTTCAAGGGCACAGTCCTAATGACCTAACTTGCTCCCACTAGTCCCACCACTTAAAGGTTCCACCACCTCCCAATAGCACCATAAGCTGGGAATCAAAAGGGGGCAACCTTGCTCCCCTACTGCGTTCTTTTCATCAGAGGGGACTGGAGGCCTCATGTGTTAAGGTTCATGAACACTCCCTGCTCATGTTCGTTGGCAGCCTAGTGGTCACAGCATCCTTGAAACGACTCACTCTAGCAGAGCCCTATGAGGGTAGGGATGCAAGGTCCCCTTTGAAGGATGCAAGAACCCCTCCTTTTGCATTCCTCTAGTCCTAATGCATCCCTTTTCCGAAGAATCTCTCATATGAGAGCTGTACTTCCTCAACCACTTACCCAAAACAAAACAAGAAACACGCAGTGAAATTCTTAAAACGTTCTTAAGGGAATACAGGTTGTAGTCATTTTCCCACTTTGTCTTTCCTTAAGGGGGGAATATTGATTTTCTGCCAGAAGCCACTGGCTGAAAAGGCTCCCAGTTTCTGAGCTACACAAATCTCCACTTATCTATTGACTGATTATGTTCACACATCTTTGGGGAAATGTAAAAATGGGCAGGACATAACTTCTGCCCTCAAGGAGCTTAGGGACTTGACTAGGGAGGGGGGGAGCAACAGGACATAAGTTAACACTTAAACAATAAAAATCGGAGCACACAAAACCCCATAGCAAAGGGTGATGGGCTGAAAGGAGGGAGAAATCACATGGAAGAGGAGTGAGGAAAGCCTCCATGAAGAGGAGCACCTTGAGGTGGACCTGAGGGGTGTATTTCCCTGAGCAGAGTGTAAATTGGTATAAGCCAAGGCACTAACACAAGAAATCCCAGGATATAACAAAATGAAACTGGAAAGAAATTTGTAAACATATTTTAGAGCTGGAGTCAGCAAATGTTTTCTGTAAAGGGTCCAATTAGTTAAGTATTTTCAGTTTTGCAAGCTGTGTGGTCTCTGTCACAATGACTCCACTCTGCCACCATAGCAGAGATGCAGCCCTAAACAATCCATCAATGAATGACTGTGTATGTTCCAATAAAACTTTATTTATAAGAACAGACAATGGGCCAGAACACAAAGAAACTGTGGGCCATGAAAATCTGTTGGAGATCTTCAGGAAGATGACAGTGTAACATCACCAATGCTATGTATTTGGGAACAGTAATCTGGCCACAGAATAATGTAAGAATTGTAGGAAGTGAAAATGAGTGTAAGTACCTTACAGAAATAGAGCAGGCAATTATGAAATTCATCTGGAAGAATAAGAAACCCAGAATAGCTAAAGCAATCCTTAGCAGGAAGAGTGAAACAGGGGGTATTGCAATACCAGATCTTCAACTCTACTACAAAGCAATAGTAACAAAAACGGCATGGTATTGGTACCAAAATAGAAAGGTAGATCAATGGTACAGAATAGAGGACACGGACACAAACCCAAATAAATACAATTTTCTCATACTAGACAAAGGGGCCAAAAATATGCAATGGAGAAAAGATAGCCTCTTCAACAAATGGTGCTGGGAGAATTGGAAATCCATATGCAACAGAATGAAACTAAACCCATATCTCTCACCATGCACGAAACTAAACTCAAAATGGATTAAGGACCTCGGAATCAGACCAGAGACCCTGCAGATTATAGAAGAAAAAGTAGGTCCAAATCTTCACCTTGTTGGTCTAGGACCAGACTTCCTTAACAGGACTCCCATAGCACAAGAAATAAAAGCTAGAATCAACCACTGGGATAGATTCAAACTAAAAAGCTTTCTCTCAGCAAAGGAAACTATCAGCAATGCGAAGAAAGAGCCTACAGAGTGGGAGAATATCTTTGCCAATCATACTTCAGATAGAGCACTAATCTCCAGAATCTATAAAGAACTCAAAAAACTCTACTCCAAGAATTCAAACAGTCCAGTCAACAAATGGGCTAAGGAAATGAATAGACACTTCACAGAAGAAGATCTACAAGCAATCAACAAACATATGGAAAAATGTTCAACATCTCTAGTAATAAGAGAAATGCAAATCAAAACCACCCTAAGATTCCATCTCACCCCAATTAGAATGGCGATTATCAAGAATACGAGCAACAACAGGTGTTGGCGAGGATGTGGGGAGAAAGGTACACTCATACACTGCTGGTGGGGCTGCAAATTAGTGCAGCCACTATGGAAAGCAGTGTGGAGATTCCTTAGAAAACTTGGAATGGAACCACCATTTGACCCAGCTATCCCACTCCTTGGCCTATACCCAAAGGACTTAAAATCTGCATACTACAGAAATACAGCCACATCAATGTTCATAGCTGCTCAATTCACAATAGCCAGACTGTGGAACCAACCTAGATGCCCTTCAATTGATGAGTGGACAAAGAAACTGTGGTATATATATACTATGGAATATTACTCAGCCATAAAGAATGATAAAATTATGACATTTGCAGGCAAATGGATGAAATTGGAGAATATCATGCTAAGTGAGATAAGCCAATCTCAAAAAGCCAAAGGACGAATGATATCGCTAATAAGTGGAGGTTGACACATAATGGGGGGGAGGGAAGGGTTAGAGTTAGGGTTAGGGAGGGGGGCAAGTATGGAGGAAGGAACTACTGTATAGAGGGTAAAGAGGGGTGGGAGGGGTGGGGGGAAGGGAAAAAATAACAGAATGAATCAAACAACATTGCTCTATGTAAATTTATGATTACACAAATGGTATGCCTTTACGCCATGTACAAACAGAGAAACAACATGTATCCCATTTGTTTACAATAAAAAAAAAAAAAAAAAAAACTTAAAAAAAAAAAAAAAAAAAAAGAAAGTGAGTGTAAATATAACAGCCGAGGAGCTGTTACAGTGCTTTGGCTAAGAGGCCTGAATTAGGGTATTGAGGGCGGAAATGGGAAGGCCATATTTATAGGATATGGCAACCTACTGAATGTAAAGAGGAATGGGGAGAGTTGAATTAAAATGGTTTTACTTTAGAGCTGGGAAGACTGGGAATTTGGGAATCAGGGAAAGTTGAACAATATAATAAGGGAGGTGGGGAGCAAGATTTGGAAATGCCTCTGAATGTTCTTTGTACTCTCAGTAAATAAAGTCAAGGAAATCAGACAGACAGCATGGTTAGGCAGCTTGTGTCAGGTCCCTTAGTCTCTTTTGTACAGAGGCATCACTGCACATGCCCGGAGGCCATCTGGGACTCAGGGCTGACACTGGGCTCCAGTGTAACCCCCAAGGCTTCCAGCAGACAGCACCTGACACTCTCTGAGTCTGGCCAAGCCTGGGCTCCGAGCTGGTGAGGACGAGGAACCGCTAGACATCTCGGAGGACAGCCAAAGCAGAACAAAACCAGCCCCGTCAGAAGCAGGTTGAGGCCGTGCCAAGTGACCATGGAAGCTGCGTGTGTGGGCCAAATTGCTTTCTAATTACATTGCTCTCCAGACAAGACAAAATTGTGTCTCTCAAAAAGCATGTATGTGGAGTCGGGGTAAGTCTAGGGGAGGTCAGGCCTCATGGAAATAAGGAGCAAGGAGTCATGTTTCAGAATTCATTAACGTCGCCTTGGCTTGGAAAGACGGATCATGGAGAAGAGGTAGGGAGGAGACTGACTCAGTGGAACATCATGGGCAGGTTCTAAAGAATCGAAACACTTTTAAATGGAGTAGGTGATTCTAAAAGAAAATGTGCCACTGCACCACGAATATCTCATCATTTCTCTCTTGAATTTAATATAATACCCTCCTGGAAAAATAATATAAAGATTGTTTTTTTGCCTGTGTCCTACAGCAAACATTCTCCCTGCTGCTCTGCATGCTGAGACAATTTAGCTGAAAAGAGCTGCCTCAGAATTTGCCACATTTATGTTTGACAAAGAGGCAGTTTACTCACTAGTTACACATTTTCTTGCTGAGATGCAAGCGCTCAGGTTTGGCAGATATTGAAAATGCTATTTTGATATTTTATGCACTTTCTTGGGAATCTATTTCAGAGGCAGAGCAATAAGGGAAATATTCCTGACTCAGAAATATAAATATAATGCTAACATTTGGGGTTATTTATTTCCTAGGCAATCAATCAGGATATGTTAGGAAATATATTCTGAGTTGTTTCAAACATGATTCCAGTCAAGTGAGTAATCTTTCCATTTTCTTTTCATACGTTACATGATTCTTTTAAAAAGATGGAATAGCAAGAGACTTAAAAGTCACTTGAACTCTAATCATAAATATGAAAATGACTTGTCAAATTTTTAAAGGCATGAAATACTTTAATTGTGCTGAAACAAACACTGACATAGAAATTAAATATTGCTCATGATATCAATGTGCACAATAATTAAAATACAGCTGGTGATCCCAAAACATTCAGACAACTCTTCTAATTTTGTCATGATGAAGGGTCAGTCAGTTGTGTCCAGAGTCTTAACCAGGTCCCAGGTAATCCAGACCAAGAGCATCCCTGGTCATTTCAAACTGTCACTGTATTTACACATTGTGTGTTCTGCTTGTACTTTGGGGATAAATTTTTAAGAAGCCAACAGGAGAAAAGTTGAACATGAGTACTTTCTTGCTTCCTTCCCATCGGGTCATTAATGAAAGGAACTGACTGAGGAGCAGAGGTTGCCTGGCTAGGTTAGGCAGAGAGAGCAGATGATAAAGGAGAAGAGAAGGAGAAAAGGAATCATTCTGGCCTTCTTGACACTCTCCTTCTGAGTAAGTTTTCCTCTTCCTGGACTCTCTTAAAAGTTAGCTTGGCTTTGGGGGGATCTGATGAAAGGGTGGTTGGGTCAAGGGCAGATTCAGCCTTATCATCAATTCTCTCCACTGGAGATCCAGGTTGGTCACAGACTTAGAGCTGTCTATCCTCGAATGTGCATCATGAGCAAAAGATTAGAAACCACAGAGCCAAGTCACTGTGGTCTTACAATGAAGTCAGTAATGCTTGGCTATGCTATGGATGGGCCAGTCAAATTCAGGGTGAACTGAACATAAACCCATCTCTGCATGCTGCTGGCCTTGATGTCCGAGGAAGCCCCAAAGGGCAAATGTCTGTTAGCATTGTCTGGGAAGAGAAAGTCAGCCTCCCTCTACCAAGAGGCCTAGCACATAGGACTGGAGAATCACCAAGGATAAACCCGGGGAAATGTGGAGTGGGTGAAGTTGTCTTTGTTTCCCTGCATGTCTCTTCATGCACTTCCAGACCCCCTCATCCATTTCAGTAACACCAGGACCTCCTGCTCTTGACCATCCCTGTTCCCATCATCAACTGCCTAAAAAGCTGAGCCTCAAGCAAGAATCTGCAGGATTCACTGAACTCTTAGTGGGAAATTTTCAGCCAGCATCTTCTCCCATCATATTGGCATAGAGTCCTTTTATCAGATGGTATAATTAAAGATTTTGTTTCCTGTTTAAGGATTTCAGGCAGCAAACTGGTGGAGGAGGACATATGAGGAACATCTCTGCATGCAGATGGCACCCCAAGTTTGGCCCTGCTATATACACACCCTGGGCATGCATAATTGGCAATATTTGGAGACACAAAATAGAAATACGCTGATTCTTGGAAAAGAGAATTGTATGTGAAAAGCTAGTTCATCAATGCTAATTTTGGTGAGTTATGTGATTTGGAGCACAACATGTGACCCTCAGAAATAGAAGGGGAATAGAGATAATTCCAAAGTCTCCCTCGACAGAGATGAGGTATCAGTCTCATTGTAGATCACAGGCACCTCTAAATAAACTCTACATGATTTCCTTCTCCAGTCAGTTTTATGTTGGCCTACTTTCCCTAGCCCCAGCTGACCCAGCCTGGGGGCTGTAGCCTGAGAAAGGAAGTGACCTGCTGTGATGAGAGATTTTCCCTGGTGACATCCATCCAGCTGGCCACAGTTGGGGCTCATCTGGGACCCATACATGCAGGATGTCAAAATGTGCCAAGATCAGCAAAGATAAGATCTTGGCACAGAATTCTTCCATCTGAGGGACAAGGAAGTGGGATTGAGTGACAGGTCTGATCCCAGAGCTTGCTTCTAAGATCTTCATCCAATGCAACCAAACTGCACTCAGGTAGTAACCTGGTTGAAGAGAAAAGAAGAAACAAGGTGAGGTCATAGCTGAAAAACTTTAAAGCAGTTGTGTCAGCTACCCTAGAAGGTCAAGGCATCCTGTAAATAAGCTCCAAGAAGTTTAGACTTTGGAGAATCACTTCTATGTGACAGCTTTTTTCTGTTCATCCCCACACACTCCCAGACATTGCCTTTATTTTCTTCTAATTGGTCTTGATGTCAAACTTAGGGTCAAAATGAAATTAGAAAAAGGAATTCTGAAGACAAAGAAGAAAACCAACTCAAAGACTGGTATTTTCTGAAATGCCTTCCCTAATTGAATACAGAGTGTGGATCTGGTATTGACCTGATCTTCCCATAGTCACTATGCAGTTCTGAGGTGGAAATTCCCTCACAGGCTCCCTGGGCTCCCCCAGAACAAAGAGTGAAGACTTAATCTTCATGACCTGGAGCATCTCAAACTGGTTTGGCATCTGGAACTTGGTTAATTGCAATGGAAGCATACATTTTTTACCACCTTTGAAAGGAGAAATGTTTAGCCAGGCTAGAAAAGTGTAAGAAGATTCTTGTTCATTTACAGACCCAGGCTGTGCTTTCTCTATTTATCATCATCACAGATTATGGCCTTCCCTGGTTGGGAGACAGTCCTGGGCTGCTCAGGTATCATTGCTGACATTTCTCAGTCAGTTCCATTGTCAGAGGGACCCATTACTGTCTTGTTCTATAAGCCAACAAACCTGTTTTCATTTTCACATTCTCAGGCTCCACAGGGCTGCCTTGGACCATGTACTGTGCATCAGGATCTCTGTGCACATTAAACACCGTCCATGTTGCCTCCAGTTAGGGCTGTGCTATACAAAGCAAGGACTGAGAGAGTTGGAGAAGTTGAAGATTGTACCTTAACTTCCACAGAGATGCTCCTGCATTTATCCCCTGCCCCACTAGGAGGACAGTGAATGCAAATTGTTGATTTGAGAAATTTCTATTCCCTTTGAATAGTCTCTAACCTCTTGGTGTGAATGTGTTCAGCTCTTCAACTAAATTGTATGGGATGGTTGTGAAGGGAAAAGGCCTAGTTTGCATACTCCAAATTAGAGGAATGCATTAAAGTAGTCAGGAATGAGAGACTCACACCACCCAAATAATACCCTACCTGGGCCCTTTGGGATGGAGCTGCATGAGGCTTAATACCTGAAAAGGGTAGAGGGAGATTTAATGGCACTTATTATTAAAAAAAAAAAAAAAAAGTAAAAATCATTATAAAATGTTAAGTTGATAATCTTTCATAGTTTTTAGGGATTCAAATTTAAAAGTGTCCTCCTCCATGCAGGCCGTCTTAGGCCAACTCCCCTCTTTTAAGAAAGCAGGAGAAAACCTAATTAGGTTTTCCTTTCCTTCTGCAAATGAATTGCTGGCGTCCACTTCCTCAGCAATTTCAGTTTCCCTGGAATTCCTAGGCAAGCAGAAAACTCCGGAAACTGAGACCATGAAACTTAGAGTTCCCAGAGGACCCTGGACCACCCGGAACCTTTCTAAAACCAGTGATAACTGACCAAATTACGAGTCAGGAAAACAGTCTTTGGTGAGTGAGCATTTCTGAGGTCTCAGGATGTTTTCACTTGACTGAAGACATTTGGACTCAAGTCTTTGGTTTTGCATCTGGATTGGAAAAAAACGTGTGGTACAATTTCCTCCTCAGGAGGACACGATGCAAAATGACAGTGACTGTCCTTCAGAGAAAGCTGAAAAAAGTGCAGCCAGTGCCTGCCCCCACTCCTCTCAGCTATTTCAGGGTCCCCTATGACTCCTTCTCTTGGCAACCACTACAGCTGGATAGTCACGTCACAAATATTTACCTCTTGGTTTGCTCTCCAGAAGTTCAATCACCCAGGCTTCTGGTGACAGAGATTTTTAATTGAGCTAGTAAAGTTTCATTGTTTTTCTCAGAGGATTCAAAATTCCTGACATCCTCTGTTTCTAATTAAACACATCTGCAGAAAAGATGGCAGGCTCCTTCATTTTCCTCTGAGTAAGAGTGTGGCCTAATGGCATCTCAATTTGTCTGCCACCAGTTTGCTGGGCAGTTTATAACAGACCTAATCTCTCTGCAAACTGAGAGAAATATGCACCTCACTGGTTGGTGTCCTGGGTTATTTCACTGTTTGGTGATATCAGTGGTAATAAAAAAATAATAATATAAAGTGCTGTAAAGTGAAGCTTTGAGTTGTCAAAATGCCCATCCATCACCATGAGCAAATTTATTCCATAACACTTCAGATCCTTAGAGCTAAACTGAATAACTGCAACAAGTTTCTTTGAAATAAAAGGAAGAAAGTTCAAGTCATAGCTTGATCCAAATGACAAGTTAACTACCTTCTGGGACTTGAGTTGTTTCCTTGGGGGGGGTGTCTACGATTCTGTGAGAGCACATACTCTCCTAGGAACATGTTGCTATGCCCCCCAAGGTCAAACTATTAGTCATATGGAACACACTTTGAGACTTTTCCCCAAAAATAAACATCAAAAGAAGTCATAGCACAGCAGTTACAATGCCAGATGATCTTTCCAGATGAATTGACGTTTGCTTCGTGTAGTAGATGAATGTCAGGTCAATCTTTCTAAATGAATCAAGGTGTTTAATTAATGTAAGGTGTTTTTAGGTCTACGGGTTGTAAAGGATAATAACAATAGGAGGAGGAGTTAGCACTTATTGAGCAATTAATCTATGCCCAACATTGTGCTAAATGCTTGCAAGTGAGCTCATTAAATCCACATAAACTCTTGGGTAGTCATTTAGTTTCCCCATTTTGGCGATGGGGGTGTACTGGGGATTGAACTCAGGGACACTTGACCACTGAGTCACATCTCCAGCTCTATTTTGTATTTTATTTAGAGACAGGGTTTCACTGAGTTGCTTAGGGCCTCGCTTTTGCTGAGGCTGGCTTTGAACTCGTGATCTTCCTGCCTCAGCCTGAGCCTCTGGGATTACAGGCGTGTGCCACTGCACCCAGCCAGTTTTCCCATTTTTAAGAAGAAAAAGTGCAAAAAGATTAAACAATTTTCCCCAAGTCACATTGTTTGTGAGAGAACTAGTAATAGGAACCTACCTGGTCAGTGTGATAAGGCTAGGTTTTTCTTTTTCTTTTTTCTTTCTTTCTTTTTTTTTTTTTGTTGTTGTTCTTTTTAAGATATACAGGACAGTAGAATGTATTTTGACATATTATGCATACGTGGAGTATACCTTATTCTAATTAGGATCCCAGTCTTGTGGTTGTACATGATGTGGAGATTCACTGTGGTATATTCATATATGAACAAAGGAAAGTTATGTCGGACTCATTCCACTGTCTTTCCTATTCCCATGCCCCCTCCCTTCCCTTCATTCCCTTTTATCTAATCCAAATAACTTCTATATGAACTTCTCTATGCTTCCTATGCTAATTTGATGGAGTCAATATTCTACTTGGGTTAAAATTCTACTTCTCTGGCCATCCTGGATCTGGAATCTAGTAGTTACTCAGGAGATAAAAGTCTGTCTCCCTTCTTTTTCCATCAATCCTCTCTTACAAACCATAAAAGAGAACTTATTTAAATAACTTATTTAAAGACCAATTCTTCTCAGGGTCAGGAAAGAGTAAGAGAACAACCTATTTGAGAAGATCTTTGGTTTTAAGTTACATGAAGATTGAAAAGTGTAGAACATCTCAATATTTCTAAATGTAAGAGTCTCCAAATGTTGATGATAGCAGCATTAAGTATTCTGGTAAGGATCTTTGTCAAACTCTAAAACCCTGGTCCCCCTCAGTGCAACTCACCCGAAATGTGCTCAAAGCTGCTCACATTAAAGACACTGGGAAAATAGCTCATCCATCCAGCTAATGGAAGATCCCCAAGTAGTTCCCTGGAGATTTAGATGACTGTGTTGTCACATCTCCTAGGAGTGACATTTTCAAAATTTAATATATTTTTTTCTGGAAAGAGGTATGAAGCAATGAGTAAGTACCCTTTCTTTCCTAGAACCAGTTGAATCAGGATTGAGACCTATTGTAATTCCAACCACTCTGACCCTGAAATGAAACTATCCCAACCTACAGTGGATTGCACGAACACTTGGAAGGACAGAGGGAAGAGATACTAGCACAGAAGGGTTAGAAAAAGGACTCCTGTTGTTGGGCGCAGTGGTGCATGCCTGCAATCCCAGTGCTCCAGAGGCTGAGGCTGGAGGATTGCAAGTTCAAAGACAGCTTTAGCAATTTAGTGAGGCCCTAACCAACTTAGCAAGACCCTGTCTCAAAATAATATAGAAAGGGTTGGAGATGTGGGTCAGTGCTTAAGTGCCTATAGGTTTAGTTTCTGTTAAAAAAAAGGAAAGAAAGAATGAGGACTCATGTGATAGTCATGCACCCAGCTTGACCAGGATGCTTGCAAATCATCATGATAAGTCGTTGCTCTGGATTTTGTCTGATCATTCATGAACATAAACCTGGAGCTCATGTAGCTTTATCAGAATGTGTGTGTGTGTGTGTGTGTGTGTGTGTGTGTGTGTTGGGGTCTTGTGGATGACTGCACATGCTCAGGACCTGCTGGAAATCCTGAGTCCAGAGTGACTGGCCAACCTCTATGAGAACTATCCCAAATCCCAGGTTTCACTGAAGGAGACTAGAGCAAAGGGCTGTTTGGGGTGCGCTCTCTCTCTCTCTCTCTCTCTCTCTCTCTCTCTCTCTCTGTGTGTGTGTGTGTGTGTGTGTGTGTGTGTGTGTGTAAAACTGGTTAACACTGAGGAGGATTTCTGCTCCGAGCCTCTGGCCCTCCGGGCAGCAAACAGCCCCTCCACCACATCCTGCCTCTCCACTTCCTCCTCTTCTTTCCCAGCTCAAGAAGCCAAGATGGGAAGTCTCTCACGACCCTGTGGCTTGGCTGGGAGGAAGCCTGAACTTGATACAGCTGGCTTTTCTGGGGCCTGGTAAGAGCATTTATCCCTGAGTCTGTGCTTCTTTGCTGACCTATTTTTAGACTGGTGCTGCAGACTGCTCCGAGGGCTCAGATAGAAGGTTCCAGTGAGTCTGATCCAAGCCAGGGATGACACTGATACTAGGTCTGCTGCACAGAAGTCAAAAGAAAGAGAAATCAGCAGCCTCTGACAACTCCTTCTCTACCCCGCCATGAAGTCCAAGGTCTCCTTTCTACCTTAGCAGCAAGCCAAGGACAGTCACTGAGCACATGTGACCTGGGAATCCAGATACGCCAAAGAGGTAGAATGGCAGGAATGTCACGTTCAGTAACCATAACCTCCACCAGTCGATCACAGAGCTCTGGGTCAGGCCTGGGGAGGGAGCTGCCACTTCCGTCTGCTCTCCCAATGTGAGGGATATGATCACATGCAGCTTGAGGCCTGATTTGGGGTTAGCTTGTGAAGCATTACAGGTAATATCACATAATAAGTAACTGGTAAAATTGAAATGCATACATGAACAAATGATATGGAACAAAAAGATGTTATCATTCAAGGTCAAGAAGAAGCAAATAGCCAAAAACTAGAAAAATATAAAACCAGCTAATTCTTATTCCTGGTTATATTTGTATCTATTTGATAAATAGAGTTATGAATTGACTATCAATTCAAGAGACTTATAGTACCTAAGCCTGAGTTGGGTGGGCCAAATGTTATCCATGTAAAATTAAAGCAT
Organism: Sciurus vulgaris; assembly: GCF_902686455.1. NCBI lineage: Eukaryota > Metazoa > Chordata > Mammalia > Rodentia > Sciuridae > Sciurus > Sciurus vulgaris. Next base: position 42,952,990 of record NC_136473.1, read on the forward strand.
AATTGTAAAATATTGAAAATACCTTCTCTAACTTGTCACCAACATCAATCATATTCACCAGAATATCATATCTGAAATAATTTGCCTTGACATTGAAAATTTAGAAGAACCAAAATTCGCAAGCTGGCAAAGGGCTCTCTGCAAGAGGCAAAACTGTTGCCAGTTGCTCAAAAATGGTATTTTGGTGATGTTCCTGTGGGTATCTGCACAGCTCACCAGAGCTTAATCACATTTAGTCCTGGACAGGATGGATCTGGATTGGAAGTTGGAGGAGGAAGGAAGCAGCTTGATAGGAGACTAAGCTGGAGAGGCAGCGGTAGGAAGAGTCCTGTCCTTTCTTCTTGTTTTGGTACTGAGATTGAACCCAGGGATGCTTAACCACTTAGGGACCTCCTCAGCCCTTTTTTATTTTTTATTTTGAGGCAGGGTCTCGCTAAGTCACTGACAGTCTCAAAGTTGCTGGGATTACAGGTGTATGCCACTGCACCTGGCTGAGCACTGTCTTTTCTGAGGTTGGCTTTATGGTCAGACCTTTAACGGTCTCCTGCACTCCTCCCACACCTGTGGGCACTTGATAAAAAGAACTTGCCCCACCTTCCATCCTTCAATTGGAACATTCTCTGACAACAGAGAAAGTTCTTTCTCTTTCTCTGAGGCACTATGCTGATTTCTCCCTTCTGTCTGTCGTCTGTGGGTAGCTGAGCCCTCTGTCTACCTCCTCCTTTTATATTTGACACTTCCCTAAGGGCTACTTTTCTGACTGCTTGGTCAACTCTTCATGCCTCAGCCCACAGGAAAGTAATCAGCTCAGCCCAGGTGTCTAGTCCCTGCCATCTATGACCTGATCTCCACTTGATTAAGAAGGGATATCAGACAGGCATGAGGTGTAGCTGCAGAACCAACACCAGAAAGCAGGCCAATCTCAAGAAATGAGCCAACTTTGGAGGAAGGAACAAGGTAAGTTCAGCACTGACAGAGAGGCTCAAGACAGCTCCTGGACTATACACTGGAGGTGCAGCTGCCCAGAGTTGACTTGGGAATAGGTGCCAGAGAAGGCCGGACCTTAGGACTGGGAACAGCCCCTCAGAAATGAGCAGATTATCTTAGCCCGGGTTTGGTTGAAGAGGAGCTGACACCCATGATGACCAACAAAAAGGAACTGAATTCCACTGAATTCCATGGAGTTCTGGAAAGATCCCTAGACCAGTGGTTTAAAACCCAAAGACATAATAAGAATTTCCTTAAGAGTTTTTTCAAGATCTATATCCCCAAACCTTATTCTGAACCTGAGAAGCCAGAACCTCAGACCAGTCTGGGTTGGGGTAGGTAGGAACAGCGACTTTAAAAGGCTGCCCAGGTGTTCTGATATAAATACCTGCCACACCCTGCCCCAAGGTGGTCACCATGGAGGTCACATAATTTTTTGATGCCAGAGAGAATGTCTGTTACCTCACACACAGTACAGTCCTCAGATATAATAGGCCTAAAGTAAATATTTGTCTATTGAATGAAATGAATTAATGAACACTTTCTGTCTACATATTGATTGGATTAATTAATTATTAATAAACAAGCAAAATGAATGAAAGAATCGTGCACTGTGTCAATAAATACAGAGAAGGAACAGACTTTCCCATAAGGGATTTTCACTACAGGTGCAAGCTAGCCTTCCATTTACTCATTCAGAACAACAGCTAAATATGACAACACTGGTGTGCGCGTTATCCACAAGTGTGGCTCAGCAATGTTTGGTATGACTGAATGAAGCAGGGTTTGTATTAACATCACAGGGAGTGTAAAATGAAAGAAGGTACTCCACCTAAGTCACAATTAATTATATAATCTGAAGCTTAATTCTAGCTTTGGAAACAATGGGAACCATAATTACATGTCCAAAGCCCAAAATGGAATCCCGCAAGTGTTTGACAAGCAGAACATAAGGATGATGGAGTGGTTTACCCATAAATTTGACCACAGGGCAACCCTGGTGAGTCATGAGTTCAGGTCATGGTAGGATTTTTCATTATCCTCCATTCTTCCGCAGTGAGTATATTGAGCTCTGGGCCACTTGATGGATGTGAATAAGCTTGTGAATTCAGGCTGGCCTGCTGTCTGTGTGGCTCTGACCTGTATATAGAATAGCCATGCAAATTAGCATGGGCCTTGGGCCAAACAAAATTAATCCAGGCCTAAAAGCAATCAAGTAAAAGGTGTCAAAGGGCAAAAGAAGAGAAAAATATGACTGGGAGCACTGATGCTCTATTTTTCAAGTTTCTCTAACTCATCACCATGTGATTTTTTTTTTTCTTTTTGTCACAAGTAAACTTAAAAATGTAGGAAGAACTGGTGGATATTTTTTCCAAATATTTGTGGGATGAAAAGAGAAAGTTAATGCTGTAAGTTGAAGTAAGGGATTCAAAAAGACTGTCCTTGACATCGAATCTGAAGTGAACCTCCTCACTGGCCCCTTCATCTTCAGCTTAGCACCCTGTTGTGCCTGGTCACATTATTCATTTGTTTTATGGTGATTGTCTGTCTCGCCTATTGGACTGTATGTTCCTCAAAGCTAAAAATTATGCATGTATGGCCTACCTCTGATTCCTAACATGTGGCAGACACATTCAACAAATACTCATTAAGTGAATGAGTAGACACTGCCTAATGATCTAGAGGCAGGCTTCCTGTAATAAAAGTAAACCATAGGATTGCCCCTGTTTCCCAGCCTACAGTTTGCAGTATGCCTGTCCTCCATAGAGCTCCCTGCTGACCCTACAGCTCTGGCCTCCCTCCTCTTCCACAGTTCTCTAAAATATTATTTGCAAGTGATATGATGAACCAGGAGTTAATATCCTTACCATATACCGAGCTCCTACAAGTCAATAAAAAGAAACAGTTCAATAAAAATGGGAAAGGACAGATATAGGCTGTTTACAAAAGAAGACATACCAAACACATGAAATGACATTCCACTTCGACAGTATAATAATCCAAAAATAAAACATAATTAAAGTACATATGTGTGTGTATTTGCCTATCAAATAAAAGGATAAAGAGAATGAAAAAACCTAGTGTTGATAGTGTTGGAAAATGGGAATTGTCATGCACTGATAGTTGGAATGCAAAGTTGTCATAACTCTTCCACAGAGAAGTTTCAGAATATATGCCCAAATTTAAAGTGCATGCTTACCCTTAGCCCATGAATTCCAACTCAAAGAACTTATTTATTGTTATTATAGTAAATTTTTAAATTTTACCATGAAATTGATCATTGTAATCAGTTTATAGGCATATATAAACAGTTTTTATTCTAGTTTTTTTACTTTTACATGTCAGTATACATATACTTACATAATTGTTATCTCAGACACATCTTTTAACAAGTTAGCACAGCTTCAGTTGTACATGTTCAAGATATGAGACAATTTACACGTTAACCATTTTTAAGAGTATGGTTCTGTGGCACCAAATAAAATCACATTATTGTACAACCATCACCATCATCTGTTCATCTCCAGAACTTTTTACTTGCCAATTGAACCTGTCCTCATTAAACACTAACTTGCCACTTCTCCCTGTTCCTTATCCCTGATAATCACCATTCTACTTTATGTCTCTATGAATTTGACTATTTCAAATATTTATTTTAAGGCCATAAGAGACAAGAGCAACGTGTGTGTGTGTGTGTGTGTGTGTGTGTGTACATGTACATGTGCACATACAAAACATGCATTAGTTAATTCACAAAGCTTTCCTGAGGACCTACTGAATGACTGAATGATAGGTAATAAAGAAGACGGATGAAGTTATTTATCCTATGTACTAGTAATGACCTAGAGAAGGAGGGTGGACCATAAACAAGTTTGTGAGCAATAAAACATTAGGTTAGGATAAGTCTTATGCAGAAAATAAATAGATCAATGCGATAGTGATTTCAGGTGGTACTTTAGATTGGGTAGGTAGTAAGAAGTTATCTTAGACACTGTTTACCATATCAAACAAATTAGAAAAAACTAAATGTGTAAGCAACATCCCTGCGAGGGCTAGAGTCCACCTGGCCGGATGTCAGAGTATGACAGTTCATCACAGAGAATAAGAGCCTTTCTCAGAACCAACTCCATTAATTCAACATGGCTTTTGTGGAATATTTTCCTGGAGAGAGAGAAAGTTTCCAACATTTTAGGATAGAAAATAATTTAGAAGGGGTACATGCCAATGCTTCTTTTTTCTAAAAAGGAATATGTAGATGACAGTTGCAACTGTTTGATATCCAGCCCTCCTAAAACTGTAAAATAGCAGCAGAGCGATCAAGAGGCTGATCTGAATCTTCTTTTTGTGGTTTTACTTTTGTTCCAGCAGGCTTAACAACACTGGGAAAAAATGACTGTGTGCATGGGAAACGTATTCTTCCCTCCTTGACTAACGGACATACTGGAGAGCAGGCACAAATAAGGGGCGGTGGCATTGCTTGTGATATAGCTGGAATACATGGAAAATTTTAAATAGCATCCAGGGCCTGGCCTACCCTTAGCAGAGGCAGGAAATTCAAGGGTAATATAACACTTTGCTGTTAAGTAATGTCATTGGAATAACAGCATGTTTGGGATGACTTTTGGCTTTCACTGGGAATTTCTGTTTCATTTGCTTCCAAAAAAAACTTTATTTTTTCCCTCTCTTAAGTTCTTAACTTGTATTTCAAAAATCCTTGTACCTATATAAACATGGTATATGCAAACTGGCCTTGAATAAAAGCTGTATGCTGTAGAATATGCTGAAAAGCAAATTCAGGATCTCAGTTTTAGCCATGGGACTTTAAGACAGCAGTTTTGTATATGTAATACAAAGTGCACAAAACAGGTTAAGGACCTCACTCTGTTACCTATTAGCTGTGTGATCTTCGATGGATTATTTGACCTCTGAGCTTTTGAGAGGGGGATAACATTAGTACCTACTCAGTGGAGAATAACATTCAAGAACATGAAAGGCTAGCACACAGTAGGGCCCTCCTTTTTTCCCCTAGACTTCATAACTGAACCTGTCATTCCTGACTCAGAATGGAAAAGGACTAATATAGAAAATCATAATTTAGTTCTGTCTGAATAACTTGAACATGATCTGACAAATTCCCCCTTCTGTTTTAAGCCATGCTCCTCCTGCACAGCCCAAAAAGCTGAGTTGTAGCATGAATTGAATTACCGTCTTCAGTTTCAAAGGGACTTGTGCTAACTAGAACATCTCAAGATAACTCAGGGGTGGTGTAGGAGATTCAGACCCATGAGAGAAATTGCTGAAGGATCTGCAGATGTTTAGATGGGTGATGACACTGTGGGGACATGCTCTTCCAAATATTTGAAGAGCAAGGTCATGTGGAAGAGAAATTTGATTTATTCTGCAAAACTCCATAAGTGGAGACAGATTCCTGTTTTATATAGAAAACCTTCATTAAAAAATAAAACAGTCAAGAAATGATGCTATCTTCTGAGGTAGAGAGGGTCCCATCTCTAGAGATATTTTGTCAGAGAACAGCTTTCTACTCCCTGAGAGCCGCACAGGAAATTCTGTACTAGAGAAGGGCTGGGAGAGATGATATTGAGGGATTTGTTCCAGGTCAGGAAGGCGACAATTCTGGTGTCTACATAAATGTTTTGCAGCAGGAACTTAAGGAAGAATAGCCATGAAGCAGGGTAAGGCACACACAGGCACATGCAGGTTGTGTTAATGTATGAACTTTAACCTCGTATAACAAAAGAATATCATGCCACATTTAAGGCGGGGATGTTTATCTGCTGGAAATGAAAACATTCATACTTTACCGTATCGAATTTTATAGGTTCATGTACACACCAGGGCCAAATGAAACTGAACCAAGATCTTAGGCATTAAGTTACATTTTAATTTTGCCTTCTCCCTCCCTTGTGATTTTGACATAAGTGATTAAAAATGAACTTGGACCTTTGACCTGTCCATTTTGGTTTGGGTTTTTTTGTATTTTTCTTTTCCTGCTCACCTGCAAACCTCTGCTGATTGTTTCATAGTCTTGGTCAACTGCTTTTAACAGCTAAACATTAGAGTCACTGAGAGCATAAACAGGAAGCTGGTATTTAGGTGGGAGTTCCCAGGAATTTTATACCACTGACCACAGAGGCCAAGAGAGAAAGGAAATAGGAAAAACAGTGTAAATACCTGGGTGACTAATGACTCTGTGCAGCTCAGCTGGCTTTACTGAATGTTTAATGGGAAGTCTCTTGCGGGGCAAACACCCTTAAGATGTTGCAGACACCTTGTGGCATGGAAGGACCAAATAAGGGTATTTACTGCGCGGGGTTGGGTGGTTTCCTTCACCCACTACTGGGTAAAAAGGGGTTTTGGCAATTTGGCCAGACGAATCTTCCAGTGATTGACTGCATTTGCATGCGTGGTGCATTTTCCTAGCACCGGGGTTCCCAGGCCTCTCCAGGCCGCTGATTGTTAAGGATTGTAAGGCCACCCCTCTCCTTGTTCACACGGATAGCGCCTAAGAGGATTTAGAATCAAGTGGGCACATTTGCACTGCCTTGTTCTGAAGAGGCAGCTGGAGCGCGGGCCGGCAGGCCTGGCGCAGCCCACCGCTAGTCCCCGAGGACTGCATTGTCCTCTGAGGGGCCGCCACGGGGGCTCCATTGTGCACGGAGCAGGCCTTTTTCTCCTGCCCTCTGTCTCCCCCAGCCTCCTCCTCCACCCCCTCACGCAGACCTTTCTCTCAAGCTGCCTGGATCTCCCGGCTGCCGCATTTCCAATGCAGAGAAGCAGGCAGGGCTTCGGGCTGGCCATCTGCACGCGGAGATTGACAGCAGCCCCGGAAGGTCAGCGCCTCAACGATTTCAGTCTGAACAGCAGGCCACCCAGGCCTCCCGAGCAAAACAGGGACATCTGCTCCCCTTAATTTAGAACACTGGTTCTAATTTCACCAGAGCCCCTTGCTCGAAGCTCTCCTAGGGCTCCAGGGGAGGAGACAACGGGGCGGGGAGGGGGCCAAACAGACGGCCATGGGCCCCTAGCTCCGTAGTTCCCAGGGAAAGCTGCTGAGATGGAGGCGGTGGGGGCGGCGGGGGGGGGGGGGCGCCGGGGTGTGGAGTCTGGTCACTCACGTGACCAGGGTGACGTTGTGTTGGAGAGAGGCAGAGGGGGGAAGGGGCGCGGAGTGGGCACAACAGCCCTGGAGTGCCTGGGAGGCATGGTGCAGGCGCATTCGTGCATCTGTACTTTAGATGGGCAGGCTGTGCTGGCCTGGGAGGCCAGACGGAGCGAGTAGGGTCAGAGGCTCCTTTGCTCTGGACAGGCGGGTTGTGGACTCCTCCTTGCCTGAAGAACAAGTGATCCAGCAGAATATATTGCTACAAGAGCCAGAGAACCAGCTCTGACCCTCCTATGGGTCCCTGGGCCAGTAGTTTTAAAGATAGCCTCTGTGGCCAAAGACTAAATCCTGCCTGGACAGTTGACATCAGAATCCTTCCTTTTCATATTTGGGCAAAGGATGAAAGAATTCTGCTTCTGCAGAGTTTCCATCCCTGGGTCAAAAGCTCCTTGAAAACATACAGGGCTTGTTAGTCACCCTTCTGTCTCCAGCACCTAACACAAATGTTTGGAGATTAAATTAATGTGCAAAGGGTGAGAGGTGGTCCTTGTGAGCACCAAGTGCAACCGTTCTTTTTCTGCGTGAGGGGAAAACAAGACACTGGGGATAATGAACCTGTGTCTACAGCCAGTGTTAATTACTGTGTTCTCTCTTCCTCCCTTTCTTCCTTTCACATTTTATTGAGTGCCCCCACATGCCAGATATCAGGCGTTCAACTAGGAATACGTAGAAAGGAGCCTCCCAGCCTTTACAACACTCTGCACTTATGTAACAGGTGCTGTGTACGAGTCAACAGCTCATCAGGACCCTGTGTGATCAATAAATGCTATCAAAAACAATAGGAGGATCTTAAACCTAACCACTAGAAGGGAGGGATGTGGTGGAAGCTGGGAGGATGAGTGGAAGCTCACCGAAAGGCCCTTTGTCCACAATGGACCCTCTGCAGGGATTCCCTCTTCTCCCACCCATACCCAATATCCCCACTGCACCTCTTGCCCACTTTTCAGGCCTCAGGTGAAATGTGCTTCTCTGGTGTGCTGACTAGGAAATGTCTTCCTATTAAGAGGTCCTGTAGCTCTTTCATACTTACATAGTGTTCACCACATGTACAGTTGGGCCAAGTTCATCAACCCCATTGGACTGCAAGGATCTTGAAGCAGAAACTGGCCTTCCTGTTCTTGGATGGAGTCACCACACCCAGCACAGGGTCCAGCCCATCATGTTCCCTAATATTTGCTCAACTGATAAATAATCAAACTGAAAAATATTCTGACTTTTCTTCAGTTAATGAGAAACCCATCCATACATTTTGTGTTTGCAGTGTGAGGCCAGATTGTGACTCCTCTCTCTAGATAGCGGTGGGAAGTAGCTGGAAGGAAGTGGACGTGGTTTAGAATTTATTATTGTCTGATACTATAAAGCTCAGTGATTTAAAAACTGTCTTCTGCGGAATGACCCTGAGTGGGATGCTCCTCAATAAGAGAGATCTTGACAAACAGGTTTCTTAGTTACGAATTTCACAGAGCCTGTCTGAAGACCACCTAATAACATTTTGCAGCTAGGAAAAGGATAAAGTTAAATGGTAACTTTGCTGCACTAACTCTTCCAGTTCTCCTGAGGCCCTGGGAGGTGGAAGGAGCTACAGGAGGCAGCTGAACAAGATTAATTTGCTCTAATGAAGGTTGGCTCCTTCCTCTTATTTCTTTGTTATACTGTGTGACAAATTTGTGTTTTTGATTGTTTGTTTGTTTTATTTTGTTCTGTTTTTTACAGCAGGAGAATCAAGGATGTAGAGAGGCATTTTTGGCACAGTAGTCTCCCCTTATCCACAGAGGATACATTCCAAGATCACCAGTGGATGCTTGAAACTTCAGATAGTACCAAACACCATCTGTACCCCGTTTCTTCCTGCACATGCCTATTATGTGTTTGCTTTATAAGTTAGGCATAGTAAGAGATTAACAATAATAATTCATAATTACATAGAACAATGATAACAATAGACTATAATAAATATTATCCAAAATTTATGAACCATTTATTTTTTGAATTTTCTATCTAAAATATTTGGACTGCAGCTAATCATGGGTAATTGAAACTGCAAAAAAAAAAAAAAAAAAAAAAAAAAAAAAAAGAAGCCACAAATAAGGGAGATGATGGTATAGTATTGCCTGAGTTTGAATCCAGCTCTATCACTTCTTGCTTTTATGCCTCATCTTTCTGGGCCTCAAGTACTTTATTGTGAATAGAGATAATAGTATCTAATTTCACAGTGTTGAGATTTTTAAAAGTTCTTGTGTATACTGAGAATTCTTATAGTATAAATTTTTAATGCTAACATTTTAATTAATTACAATTAAATATCTAACCTCTGAGCTTTAATTTGTTTCATTAAGTCTGGCATTAATGGAGAGGGATCACAGAAGACTACGATTTAAGGCCTAACTTTTCTCTGCTTGCTGCTTTTGAGCTCCAGCAAAGCATTGTACACATTCACCATGACTTTTCCAGCTAGAAGGATTCCAATTCTTTTAATAGTGTTTGCTGAGCTCTTCCCTCTCAGGTTAGGGTGGAATTTCATTATATTTTATTCTCTGAGAGAAGAGTGGAGCAGCTGTATGTCAATATTAAAAAAAAAAAAAAAAAAAAAAAATTGCCTACAATCAGTTTCTCAAGGACTGGTTTTGTAGCCAGTGGTTGTCTCCTCAGCCAACACGTTGATGATTCAAGGGACCCTATTATTTAGGGTCTTTCACTCTAAATGAAAGACTAAGTAGAATCTTACCTGTTTGCTGCAGCTTAAATTTGACCATAAAAGGGTCAATACTGGATTCTCAGAGAAGAAGCATTTTCAGGAGCTCTGTGTTAGAGCTCAGTGTGAAAATTCACATTGTTTTAAAACTGCACATTAAACTGCAACACATTAAAGAAGCTCAACACTGTTAAGTTAAATACTATTATCTCTATTCTGTTTCTGGAAAGACAAAGGTGCCCTGAAATTTGTGGAAATGTTTTCTTACCCATGTGTAAAGAAGGAACAGTTTTATTCCTTCAATTCTTCCTTTTCTGCATATGACTTTAACCTGGGAAGAGTTTTCTAGACAAGATGCTTGGAATAAATCTTGCTCAGATATAATCTCTGATTCATAGTTTGACTCAGGAAGCAAATAACATTTTTTTCAAATGTTAACTGTTCTCGTGGATAGACTCTCAATGTTCAGAAGAGTAATTGGCAAAAGTATTTTTATTTCATGTAACTCTTACAGGGGATTACTGCTTATGGACCAGCAATTTGCTAAAGATCTAAAGATTCTAAAAAGATGCTTTTAAAGAAACACCGTTTTCCACCTGGCGTGCGCATCAGTGCCTTTGGGCGTCCCCCGTCCCTTACTTCCAGTCACTGATGCTGGATCTCAACAGCTTCCTGTAGGTGCAACTACCTAGCACCTTGCCTGGTGCCCATGTCTCTCACCTCTTCTAGAGCTTCCAGAATTTTCCCTGGAGCTTCTCTGAGCCCTATTAGTCCTTCTGATTGTCTGTCCCAGAAGTATGGGGGAGTAAGTTTTGAAAGTGGACCTTCGACCAATAGAGCAGATGCTCCTGAATAACTGCTTTTCTCTCTTCCTCCAGACAATCCTGAAACATCTTTCATACAATGCCTCAGTCAGGAAAGAGCCAGAAGCCATTCGCCAGGAGCTGCAGCCAACTTCATAACTTATCCTTCTATTGGTTTTCCATCCTTCCGTGCTTCATTCTTCTTGTCTCTTACTCCTACTTGCTGGCTCACACATCCTGATAAATATTTGCCCTCAAGCCTTTGTCTCAGGATCCGCTGACGTGGGTGGGGTGGGAAGGCCAGGCTAAGTTCAAGTCATTTTTGACTATTTTCTCTTTTAAACAGAGAAGGTTATAGTGTCTACCCTATTTTCACATCCCCTCACTTCAGTCAGTTCTCCAAATGCAGAAGAGGTCACTCTTGCCTTTGTGTGTGTGTATCCATTTAGTAATGTGTATGAAACAGTTTATGGAGTCAACTTCCTGTCACCATGACAAAACACCTGAGATAATTAACTTATGAGTAGAAATGTTTGTTTTGGCTCATGGTTTTGGAAGTCCCAACACATGATCAGATGGATGAAATGCTTTTAGGCATGTGGCAAGGCAGTACACACCACGGAAGGAGCAGTGGCAAAATAAAACACTGTTCACTTCATGCCCAGGAAACAAAAGACAGGAAGAGGAAAAGACTGGGGACCCACAAGACCCTTCAAGGGCATGTCCCCAGTTATCTAAGGACCTCCCAACAGGCCCCACCTCTTAAAAGTTCTACCGCCTCTCAAAAGCACCATGCTAGGAATCAAAGCCTTATTCAAGATCCACATGTCCCTTGCTTTGGATCTGGTGGATCTTAGAGTGGCGAATCATGACATCCAGGTCAATCCCAGTGGGATCCTAATGGAGTTTGTAATTAGATCAGGTCAGAAACTTTGGCCCTGGACTTTTTGTCTACTAATTTTAACCTTGGTCAATTTTATTTTTCCAAGTCAGATTTTTAACTTCCTCCAAAGTTTTTGTTTGTTTGTTTTATCCTACTCTGTTTATGAATTTGAAGTATGTAAACAAGCAAAGATTGGTGTGAGGCCTTTAAAATTTTAATAACACATAAGTGGGTAGGTCTTTAAAAAAAAAATTCATATAGCCCAAATGTTCCAAAGTCACATTTTAGACTTCTACCTGTGACAAAGCTTTAAAGGTTATTACAAAATTATATTTTTTTAAACAACAGTATAAAACCTTTTTAACTTTCATTTGTAGACCATTTTTGAATTTATTTAATAACTAGAAATTCTCTAAATTTATTTCTGCTTGTGAATTTTCTTGATATTAAAGAGGTAGATGAGAGATGGAGAATATAAAAATTAAAACAAAAAATACAAAAAAAATGTGGCAGGAAGAAAAAGAAGGTTGGTTTTAATTGGTGTCAATAATGAACCACATTATCAGGATTTGGCTTTTGTGGGGAACATGTGAATCTTTTTTTTTCAACTTTAATTTTTATTTGTACTAATTAGTTATACATGACAGTAGAATGCATTTGTCATGTTCGATTCATTGTACTGGAATGGAACACAACTTTTAATTTCTCTGGTTGTACATGATATGGAGTCATACCATTCCTGCAGTCATACATGTACCCAGGGTAATGATATCCATCTCATTCCAAAATCTTTCCCACTCCCTTTCCCTATCCTCTCCTCTCACTCCCCACTGCCCAATTCAAAGTTTCTCCTTTCTTCCCTCCCCAACCATTATGGATCAGCATTTACATATCAGAGAAAACATTTGACCTTTGTTTTTTGGGGGATTGATTTATTTCATTTAGCATGATATTCTCTATCTCCATCCATTCAGGTGAATGCCATAATTTTATTCTCCTTTAAGGCTGAGTAGCAGTCCATATATATCACATTTTTTAATCCATTCATCTGTTGAAGGGTATCTAGGTTGGTTCCATAGTTTAGCTATTGTGAATTGAGCTGCTATACACAGTGATGTGGCTGCATCACTGTAGTATGCTGATTTTAAGTCCTTTGGGTATAAACCAAGGAGTAGGAGAGCTGGCTCAAATGGTGGTTCCATTCCAAGTTTTCTAAGGAATCTCCACACTGCTTTCCAGAGTGGTTGCACCAATTTGTAGCCCCACCAGTAATGTATGAGTGTACCTTTTTCCCCACATCCTCACCAACATTTATTGTTACTTGTATTCTTGATCATTGCCATTCTGACTGGAGGGAGATGAAATCTTAGAGTAGTTTTGATTTGCATTTCTCTAATTACTAGAGATCTTGAACATTTTTTCATATATTTGCTGATCCATTGTATATCTTCTGTGAAGTGTATACTCAGTTCCTTAGCCCATTTATTGATTGGATTATTTGGTTTTTTGGTGTTAAGTTTTTTGAGTTCTTTATATATCCTGGAAATTAGTGCTTTATCTGATGCGTGTGTAGTAGAGATTTTCTCTCACTCCATACGCTCTCTTCTCACGTTATTGATTGTTTCATTTGCTTTGAAGAAGCGTTTTAGTTTGAATCCATCCCATTTGTTGATTCTTGATTTTATTTCTTGTGCTTTAGGAGCCTTGTTAAGGAAGTCAGGTCCTAAGCTGACATGATGAAGATTTGGGCCTACTTTTGCTTCTATTAGGTGCAGGGTCTCTGGTGTAATTCCTAGGTCCTTGATCCACTTTGAGTTGAGTTTTTTGCAGGGTGAGAGATAGGGGTTTAATTTCATTTTGCTGCATATGAATTTCCAGTTTTCCCAGCACCATTTGTTGAAGAGGCTTTCTTTCTCCAATGTATGTTTTTGACACCTTTGTCTAGTATGAGATAAACTGTATTTATGTGGGAACATGTGAATCTTTAAAGGATTATCATGTGTGCACCATTAAAAATGGTGACAACTTTTTGGAAATATATTTTATTATGCTTTTTCCATATTTTTATTAATGATATGAAAAGGGATTTGTTGTTACATATTCATTCATGTGCCTGGTATAACAATATAATTTGGTCAATATCATTCTCAGGGAAATATTTTAAAAGTTAACAATAGTGACAATTTTAAATGTACTAATAGAAGATAAGTCCAAAACAATAGCTAAAAAATTCCAACTTGAGCTTAAATTGGTAGTTAATATGGTTGCAAAACTGGCACAAACCCACAAGGGTTGATTAATGGAAGAGTCCTGAGAGCAGGTGAAAGGAAGAGTGTGTCATGAGCCAAAATAAACCTTTTCTCTCTATAAGTTATTTACTTCAGGTGTTTTGTTAGAGTAACAAGAAGCTGACTAATACACCCCCATAAACTGTTTGATACACATAGCTGGATGGAGACTCACACAGTGAAGAGAAGGGTAAGCATTTATTTCATTTGGAACACTGATTGAAATGAGGGGGATTGAAGATAGTTTAGACACGATAGATCTCTCTGTTTAAAAAAAAAAAAAAAAAAGTTAAAAATGACTTGGACTTAGCCTGACTTTCCCACCCCACCCCATACAGTAGATCCTATCTTGAAGTAACTGGACTGGGGAACAACTTAGAGTCAACCTGGGCCCTTGACCACTGGCCCTTCCCAGTGAGTGCAACTCTGGGACCTGAGGAAAATGAAGCCTCACACACCCGTGAGGATGATGGGGCCAAGGTCAGGGTCAGGGTCTCCTTGAGGGTTTGCTTTGGGATTACTGAGAACTGAGCAGTGCTGTCTGTGTACCCTACCCCAAGTGGTATAATAGCCAGAGGACATCAATAAGGGTATGCAGAGCAAAACTAAGAGCTATGGCCAGGAGCTCAGCCATGCCTCCCTCTGGTGGAGCCTAGAAATAGTAGAAAGGGGCAAGATTTTCAAGGAAGAGAGATCTATATTAAACAGGTAGAATCAAGAGCCAAACGTGTTGAATCATTCCAATCTCTCAGTGTAATAGAATTTATTCCTCTAACTGCTGGAAAGGCTGCTGAAAGGACTGCCTTCAGCTGTCAGTCCTCTTTGGCAATTGTCTCAGGTGAGGAAATTTTCTTAATCCAGGCAGTGATCAAGGACATGTCAGGACATCACATCCAAAGTAAAAGATAAATTTGGGGACCTTGCTCTTTTCACCACAAAGACAAACAAAAATTGATCAGTGCATTTAAGATCTGAAAGCTGTATATTCTACATTTGGGAATACTGCTTCAATCTGGATATCATTCAAAGTCTAATGACTTTAATAGTGGACCAAAAGAAGAATGGATCCTGCATCAGATCGAGGCTATCGTATCGATGCCACTTGGACCATGTGACGTTGCAGACCTTCTGGTATTGAATGTATCTGTGGTGGGAAAAGATGCCATGCTGAATTTTTTGGGAAAAGCACAATGCAGATACCTCAACTTCTGGTGCAAGTCTACACTAACTCAGCAGAGAATTCTGCAACTTTAAGCAATAGCTCTGGCATGCCATGGGAACCTAGTTAAGATAGAGTACCTACCAGTGACCATGTGACCAAAGCAACCCAGTATGAGCTGGGTTCCATCAGAACCACTGTTTCACATTATTGGCTGGGCCATGGAATAGTCCATTATAAAACTGTGCCAGAATATCTGGGATTATGCCCAAATAAGGCAAGGGGGTCACAATAAATCTGCACAAAAACTCCATGTCGTTCACTATTATTACACCATTATTGCTCTCTCAGCTCACACTGACCACCACATGGAAGATCTCTGATGATCAACTAATCAAAAAGAAAGGGGCTCAAGCTTGCTTCACGGAGGGACCAGCCAGGGTATAGGTGTAAACTGAAAATGCATGGTGACTGCATCACAGTCTCATCCAAAGCTGATCTTGAAAAACAGAGGACAGGGAAAGCTTCAGCTTCAGGTGGTCCCTGGTCATCTACTTTGCAATAAAGAAAATCATCCTGGGGTTGTAACATATACAGACTCATGGGTAGAAACAAATGGCTTGACTGCAGAGACAGGGACCCAGAAGTGAAAAGGTTGGCAGACAGCAACAAGGAAATCTGGAGTAGGGACACGTGTGTGGACTTATGGAAGTGGGTGCAAAGGATGAACATTTTTGTATCTCATGTTAACAACAAGAGAGAAACTAAACATGCAGGTAGACAAAATGACTAGCCAATTGATGTTAGCCAGCTTCTGTCATCAATGACTCCAGTGTTGGCACAACACAGGCGAACAGAATTGCTATGGTGGCAGGGACAGAGGCTATTCATGGACCCACCAGCATGGCCTCCCACTCACCAAAACTCTTCCAAAAACTGCTACTGACAAATATCTTAATGTTCCAGCAACAGTGATATTGAGTCCCCAGTATAACACCATCCCTCAAAGACACCAACAAAATACTATGCAAAGACCACATTGGCCATCTTCCAGTTCATTTTAACCTGAATGGACACATATTCTGAGTATAGGTTTTACATTTCCTGTGTTGGCACTTTGACCAGTATCACTATCCAAGGGCTTCTGAAGTGCTAAATGCACTTTCATGGGAACCATGTGCCATCACATGGTTTCATGGGAACCATGTACCATCATATCAGGAACCCACTTTTTAGCAATGAAGTGATTGGAATGGGTACATGACCATGGACTCCACTGGTTCTATTCCATAACACCCAGCAGCTGCCAGCCAGAAAGAATGATGGCACAGACAGACCAGTGCCATCACTGATAGGCCAGCCCAAAGGCAATTGTCTGTGAGTACATTTCCAGGAGGCAGGGTACACCTTAAATTGATTTTTATATGGTTCTATGTTCACAATGGACAGAATACATGAATCTAGATCCAAGGAGTGAGTATAAACAAGTGGTTCTGCCAACTATCACTCCCTGTGACCTACCAGAATATCCTCAAAACACTGCATTTTGTGGATTTTAAGGTCCTGGTTACTAAGTGTGGGGTGCTTCTGAGAGGGAACATAACCCCAGTAAATTATATACACAGCTGATTCTTGGGTGTTTCTTGCACCCGAGTCAGTAGATGAAAAAGAGAAATCACCATGTTGGGGTAATCAAACCTGATCATCAGGAAGACCAAGGCCTACTGTTATACACAGGGAAGGAGAATACATGCAGAACCTAAGTGACCTACTTAGGCACTTCTTGGTACCCCCCTCTCCATTTTGAAAGAAAATAAACTACAGCTTAAGAAGGGCATAACGGTCAGGAACTAACCCTCGGGGATGAACATCTGGTCTTACCACTGGGAAAAACACTGAGATCAGAAAAGTGCTTGTGAGAATGAGGGAAATCTTCAACACGTAGCAGAGAGGGGAGAAGATCAGTATTATTCATTGCCCTGAAACCTGATCTGTAATTTGTCACACTATTTTCCTTTACATTAAGTTCCCATTAGAAGCAGAGACTCACTGCCCAGAACCCAGAAGAAGAAGAGGATTCAAGCACTGCAAGAACTATTTGTGGATGCTTTGATGTGCTACATGGGAGGATTCTAATTTGGAGATGAAGGTCTTATGTCCCTCATGCTGGGAATGTTGTTAGAATATGACTTTTAGCTGCTAGCCTATGAACATACCTTCATCCAGAGAATACAATCTATATGATGTCATGGTCACATCTGCCAGGAAGAACTGGTTAAGATTGACTTAATGATGGTTAAGATGAAAGAAGGAAATTCTGACCCTCTTGTTCTAACTTGTTGACAACTCTAAAAGCCTCCGTGAGGATTGGCTGATGTTTTTGCAGAGATGAATTGTATTTTAACTTTCCCCTCTGTCTCATTCTGTTGTTCCCTCTCCTTTCAACAGGCATTGATCCCAAGAGCACTCCTTAATAAGCTTCTTCCCTGGTAACATGACCTGTAACAACCTATAATAACTTGGGTTATTACCAAATGAGATAATGTGGATTCACAGATTGGTGAGGCCTAGAAAAAATTTTGCTTAAAAAATAGTTCACTTTATTAATACCAAGTTGTGTACTTAAGAGTGTCTTGTCAATTGATTTTGATCAAATACACTTACATGCAGGCAAAGTGAACTCTTTGTGAGAATTCCTGAATGCATTCAATCTGAGCACATCTCACTTCAGATGCCAGATTTCCAATCCCAACTTCAGTCCTAGTGTGGATTTTAGTCATTTTGTGAAAGATAATGTGTATTCTTAGAGCTAAGTAGATATATAAACATTTCTCAGAGTTTTGACACATGGTCAGAAAACTTAGGAGAATCTATTCATTTCCAGAATCTTAAAAGTCTTGTGCCCCTTTGCATGCCTGACTTGCTTTTCAATCCAATCAGTTCTCAAAATTGAACCATACTGATAAAGCAGATGTTTGATAATTCAGATACATGCCGATGTTTGCTTTCCATGAGCAACTGCAAAAGTTTAAAAATATAATTCATTTTTATTCAAGTTGATGAATCTTTTATTGAATTATGACTTCATATTCACCCAATATCAGCTTTTTAAACTCTGCAGAGATTTGGAGAGCCCAGGGAAGATCAGGAAAGGGAATCAATATCTGCTTGCTCACATGTTTCCTTACACTGGGGTGTGTGGACAAATGAGCAATTTAGGTCTTCTTCCACTCTGAGGTAAGACCTGAACTCATCCATAAGAAAACTCCCCATCCTGAGAGCCTTTAGGAAAAGAATGGTTCCACTGAGTTCTTTCATGACCAAAGTTACAATGAGTTTGCACAAATTCTTCAGAGAAATGATGTAGTAGAAATTGGGCAGGTATATCTTGTCCTTGACTTGGGTAACGAATTGAGGTATTTTTCTCCTTTTTTGTACAATGTTTCTGAGGCAAATGAACTAGTTTTCCCACTGTTTTAGTTAGCTTCTTTGTTGCTGTGACCAAAGGATCTGACAAGAATAATTTTGGAGGAGGAAAAGTTTATTTGGCACCCACAGTTTCAGTCCCAGTCAATAGATAGCCAATTCCATTGCTCTGGGCTCAAGGTAAAGCAGCACATCATGGTGGAAGGTTGTGGAGGACAAAATCTGCTCAGAACATGGCAATCAGGAAGTAGAGTGCTCTGCTCACCAGGAACAACATATAAACCTCTAAGGCATGCCCCCAGTGATCCACCTCCTCCATCTACTCCCCACCTGCCTACAGTTACCACTACTTAATCCATATCAATCCATTTAATAGGTTATAACAATCCATCCATTCCATCTCCCAATAATTCTTACATTGTCTCACACATGAACTTTTGGGGGACACTTCCTATTTAAACCATAGCTCCCACTTTAGATCAAACTCCTGAGTCTTTTACTATAAAAGCAAGTAAGCTAGTTCATTATTTGATGTTATAATTGCAAATGATCCCAGGTGGACCACACCTTAAGTAAGTTTGGTTGCTTCTCCCCTTTTTCCTCCCATTCCCATGTTCTGTCTTTCTCAGTTTGGATGAACCTGTCAGCTTCAATAGTCCCAGGTTTAAAGGACTATAAGAATAAATTCCCTCATCTTTCCAACTCTTGAAGGTAGGAGAAGTGAGCACCATGCACCTACCTTCATGATGGAGGGCTGTGGAGGACGGGAGCACATCGGTGGGGATGGCATGGAGAGGTAAAGAGAGTCAAGGGTGAGTGATTTAGCCAGATTCTGTCAGAATCTGAATCAGAACTCACATCTTCTAAGCCTGAAAGCTTTCTCGATTAGTCTAGGTCATCTCCCTCAATTCACCTTCACATCTGATGTAGACAGCACCAGGGGAATTGGTCTATGAGGATATTGAGTCCAGTCTACATTTTCACCTAATAATATACATTTTTATGTCAAATACTTGCAGGAGTACTTATCCTCTTTCTTCAAAAATTATTTGTACTTTCTCCTGGATTTTTCCATTGAAAAGGCTATGGTTCAAACATTTGAAAGTTAGCTTTTCCAGTCTCAGCAAATGTATTCATCTATTTTCAGTTGTTATAACAGAATGCCTGAGGCTGAGTGCTTTATAAAGCACAAGAAATTTATTCACACAGTTCTGGGGGCTGGGAAGAAAAATCATGGTGTGGGCATCTGCAAGGGCCTTCTTCTTGTGTCATAACATGGCAAGGGAACATCATGTGGTAAGGAAGCATGCATAACAGAAAGAAAAATTGGGTTAAACCCATCCTTTTATCAGGAGCTCACTCCTGAGACAAGTACCCTACACCATCAATAATGGCCTTAATCCATTCACAAGCATGTGGGTGGATTAACATCTCAAGACTTAATAGCTCTTAAAGGTTCCACTTCTTCATATTGACCATTAAATTTCAAAATTTAATGACCATGACCATTAAATTTCAAAATGAGTTTTGGAGGAGACATTCAAACTAAAGCAGCAACTTTGTCATTTCAGCTCTGATTATCAATCTAATGGGCTCACCTTGGGCTTCTCCCTCTTGTCATGCCATATTTATGTCCTCATATGTTCACAGATAAAATAAGGCTCTGGGCTGGAGTCTCTGACTTGAATTGCAGGTTCTTCCCTATACTCAGATCAAAAGAATATTCCTCAATCTCTTTGTTATGGTTTGGATATGAGGTGACCCCTAAAAGCTCATGTATGAGACAATGCAAGGATTAGAGGAGAAATGATTAGGTTATGAGAGCCCTAACCCAATCAGTAACTTAATCCCCTGAGAGAATTAACTGTTAACTGAAGGTGGGTAGGGTGTGGCTGGAGAAGGTGGATCCCTGGGAGTGTTCTTTTGGGGTACATATTTGGTATCTGACCAGTAGAGCCTCTCTCTCTTTTTCCTGAACATCATGTGAGTCCTTCCACCATACTCTTCTACCATGATGTTTAGCCTCACCTCGAGCCTAGAGAAATGGAACTAGCTGTCTATGGACTGAGACCTCTGAAACCGTGATCCCTCAAATAAATTTTTCCTCCTCTACAGTTGTTCTGGTTGGGTCTTTTAGTCATAGGAGTGAAAAAGCTGACTAAAACACTCTTCATGTATTCTGCATCAGAATCTAGAGTGGTTCCCTAGTATAAGCATCATATGAGCAGAAACATAATCTTGCTTTTTCACCAGTTTCCTAAGCTGCTAGGACAGTGCTGGTACAGAGTTGACCCTCAGTAACCTTAGGCTGAATCAATGAATGCTGCCTCAGGCTCAACCAGTACTTTCACCAGGCTCAAGCACTGTGCTAGGCTCTGAGCATGCAATAAGAAAAGCCACGCTAGGCAAGAGCACTTGCTTTGCAGGAGATCAGAGTCAAGGATACAGGGAAAGTGGAGGGCTTGGGTGTGTAACCAGATCATTTCAGTACAACATGGTAAGCGCTATAGAGTGAGGCACATCTGGGGTGCCATCAGGATTGGAGAAAGCGATCCAGAGATGATGCCTGTGAGGAGTCTTAAGGACAGCAGGAATTTACAAATCCATCTGCACGTCTCAAGCTAATGATGGGGCCATTTGCCATCTGCTCCCCTTCCTGCCCTTATCTTTTTAACCTAAGTTCTCCTTATTCCCCAGCCAGTAAGGCCTTCTGCTCCAGAGAAGCTAATCTGCTTTCTGAAACCCACAGGGACTTGCTGGATACTGACTGGCCACTTTTGTCCACACTGGTCCATCTCTGTGAATATATATTCATTACATCCCAAGAAGTCTTGCTCAGACCCCTGGGGTCTAGGCAGCCTTCCTTAATGAATTCTCTACCGGTCCTTTTATTTCCCTCCTACTCAGAACTCAGGCTTTTAGCTTGTACATGTGATTCTAAGGACCCAGATAAATCACACTGGCACTGAGCATGATTTGGATGTCTATAGATAAGAATAATACAAAGAAAGGTGTCAGTATTCTCCTCATGTACCTTTATAAAGACAGAAAATAGAGTGCTCACAGCATTGCATGTCAATGTGGAAATCAACCCAGTAGCCGGTGTCCACCTGCTTTTCCCAGGGACTCTGAGTGTCCCTACTGTCACTATGTCAATGTGGTATGTCACAATATGTCAAGACATAGATATTTATGTAAATGTAGCACTGCTTAGAGAAATGAATATTTAGAGGTAGGGGGGATGAAATGGAGATGTATTAAAGTGGGCTTTATAACCTCTCTCAGATTTTTCCATTCGACACTCGACTGAGTTGTCGTCTCCTTGGGAATGTATCCATGTTTGCATACTAATAGAAGAAGAGGTAAGGAAACAAAATAATCATAATAATTTTATACTCATGTATTGTGCTTTGTAGTTCATACCTAAAATAAATGTCAACTCCTCTGAGGTGCCTTCCTGAATCCCTAGTAGAGTTGTTGTCACTTTCTTTATGCTCAGTGAATCTCCTCATACTTCTAGGAAAATGTCATCACTGAAGTTATATCTCTGACTGCTAAGCAGATAGAATTTTTCAAGGTTGGGTAACTTGGCTTCTTCATTGGCATGTGTCTATGATCTGGGTCATCATAAGGATCAAAATACTTCAAAAGTCCTTAATAGATAAATACACAAATGAATAGTGTTTATTAAGTATTTGATGAAGGCTTGTGTTTTTATTCTTTTATTATGATAAAAATAAATGTGAATAAATCTTAACTGGAAAAAATGTTTGTGGGAGAAAGTTTGAAGTTGTAGATGCAATTAAGTTTCTAAATTTTTCTGAGTTCTTTTATCTCAAGACTAGCTAATAAGAAGCTAGTTGTTTGAATTTGGGCCAATACTTCTACAGTGTTGTGAAATTGACTTAATTGAGTCCTGTTTGTCTATGAGAGTGCGAAAAGAGTGTTCCAAGTCTTAGAAAAGTATAGAGCAAACAGTTACCATATAAATTATGGAGTATTGGGTGGTACTTTGAGTATATTCTTCTTCATGTTTAAAAGTTAATCTCTGAGTTACACACTGTAATGATATATCCAACTGAAATAGTTTTTCTGGCACTAAAGCATAAATTATGTGCATGCAATTTGAAGACTGAAAAATGGATCATTCTTTGGGGGATAAAGAATGGTATGAAAGTTACTGCCACTCTGGGGGAACAGAATGTGATTATCTACAAGGTTAGCTGATTTTAAATACTGATTGCCAAACTGTTCAATAAAATATGAATACTTATTATGGCAATCCATATCACATGTTACATATCCTATTTTGGGGGCAACAGATACCTTCTTAAAGAAACACACTAACTAAGTAATGTCAAACATTATAAAGTGAGTGGAAATTGAGACTGAAGTGCTTATTTCCTATTGGTTGCTAAACTGGACTTTAACCTCTAGGAAAAGACTAAATCTATAAACAAAACTCAGTATCCATGGTAACATGCATAAGAAGGTAATTATTTTTTCTTTACATTTTCAAATTTCAGAGTTTAATAGCATATTATATGCATTGCCTCAGGCCCACAATTCCTCCAGTTGGTCATTAAGTATCAGGAAATGCCCTCTCTGCCAGTCATTATTACTTAAATAAAATGCCACTTACAAGCCTCATGAACAAAAGAGTTACAGTGCCAGTGGAAGACACACCTTTACTATTGTGGTGACTTGGCACAGAGAGCAAGGACCCCTGGAGCACCTGGTCTAGGAGCTAGGTTGTGTCCTGAAAGCAACATTCACCAGGAAGCCATTTCAGTTACAGTTAATTAGACCCCAGAAACAGTTCTGTTCTTCAGGTGATCAGACCAGAAGAAAGACCATAAACCTGTATCCTCATATGATCAGCCAGGTTTCCACAGGAATTTTGCAGAGGCAAAGAGCTCTGGGTGCCTCCAACACTTGCTGAGTCTGTCTTATTGTTGTAGAGGATCACTCCTTGATAGACCAACTTGGAAGTCTGGGTTTGTAATATTTAGTTCTTTAAAGAAAGACATTCACAGCAAATTGGATGACTGAGAAAGTATAAAGGTATTTACATAATCAATCTGATTTTTTTTTTCTTCAGAGGCAGACTTATGACAGCATTTTTATAGCAATCCAGAAAATTTGGTCTAAGTTGAAACCAAATTTTCTCTGGCTATTGAGTTTCCTTAACCAGCCCCAGGGACACCTGAGTGTCTAAACCAGACAGGTGCTGGACTCAGCTTTGACTTGTCTGCCTCAGTAAAATTGTCCCCAGATGACTTGTACAAACGAAAGGAAAAATATGTGTTGAAAAATAAAGCTAATCTAGGAAGTTCTAAATTTAGACTGAATTTTTCTTCCAAGGGTTTGTTTGTAAATCAAGTTTTTGGAAGCTGGAGCAAACGTTTTTCCATAGAAACATTATACTATATGTGGCTATGCAAATTTCACCCCTAACAAAATGGAATACTATACATTAGCAAAGGCATTTTTATCTGCTATAGTTTTTCACTAATTTTGAGCTTCATTATGGATTAAATGACTTTTGTGGGTTGGTCTGGGAGTTAGACCACTATGTGCAATGATCTCCCTGGGAAATAAGTCCCCACTCAAAAACCCGGATGTGAGGAACTCTCATGCTGCCAAAACTTCATGGAAAAGAGAGTTCCCCTGACAGTTCTGATGATACCACCCAGAAGCAAAAAGGTTGGCCTTTTTGTGTGAAGGACATTCATAAATTTGGTGTTTGTATTTGGGAAACTGCCAGACCAAATTCAGAAAGTATTATAACTCTATTAGGCAAAAGGTGAACTCCATGGTTTAGACAGGAAGTTGAATAAAAAAGCATAATCAATAAAGCAAAATGTAGAACCAAGATTTGCACAGAGACATATACTGGAAGTAAGAACTTTATAGCAGGACTATGAGCAAGACCAACATTCCAGCCCCACACAAAGGAAGGAAAACCTTTTTTCACTACAAAAAGTAAAGCAATTCAAGGGTGTCAAAGCAATGGATAGTGATGCTGATCTTGAGATCTTTCTATGAGCCACCTCCTAACTACCTCTTCCTCCACCCCATGAAGCTGCAATAGCTCTCCTAGCCCATTCCCCCAATTGTTTTTGCCTTCAAATCTAAAAGAGATTGACATTGTTTTTCTTCCAGAATAAGGGATGAGATGGATATGGTTAGGGAAGCAGAAGATGGAACCATGAGCCATGAGAACAAGTGGAAATCAGTTTAAGGTGTTGTCAGGAAGGAGTAGGGGTCCTTTTGGAAAACAGAGGAAAGCATAAGCCAAGATTTCCTGGAGAAAGGAATTAAAGCAGTGGGCCAGGAGGAAGTCAGAGAAAAGCTGTGAAAGGTAGATGAAAGGTTGCTGGAGTCTTCCAGAAAAAAAAAAAAAAAAAAAAAAAAATCAGAAAGTGAAAATGTATGTGAGGTGGTCAAATCTTTTGTGCTGTCCAGGAGAAAACATAAGGTAAGCTTCTAAGCAGGAACTGACCAACGACTCTCCAGAAATGCCAAAAATTGAGAGTTTGTGTCCAGTTTATCTGATATCCAAGGCTCAGGGAGGTCTCCAGTGCTTTCCAAAGAAGCCTGTTCTGCTCACCCTAAAATTTGGGCATCTCCTTGAATTTGGGGTTTATATTTTCAACTCTATCCCAAAGAAACCCATGGACTGGTTTGGGATCCAAACCTCCTTTAATTCTGGAGAAATCAAAAGGCATCCAAACACTATGCCTCCATCATCATGTGTCCTACAATTTAGGACAATTTGTACCATTTACTATCTTTCAAACAACAGGGTAGAAAGGAGAGGATTTTCAAAGCTGTATAAAGCATTTCACAGAGTCAGCTAAGAAAAAGTGCCATGCTAGAATTTATTTCCAAGGAACCAAAGTACGAAAGTGGTATTATGCCATGATACTATTGGAAGAGAAAAGAGAAACAGTGGTTTAATGGTTGGGATAGATTGAAAGAGTAAAGTAAAATTACATCAACAAGAGAAGGACTTTCCCACTTCTCTGGATCTGGGGTTTTGGCATCTGCTGGACTCTTCTCTATCTCATTTTCTCAGTGCTTAGCTCTTTGAAATAGGTTAATTTCGGGGGGGGGGGGGGGGCTGCATTCTACTTAATTCAAATAACCCCTTCTTGAATGAAATAAATGAAGAGGAATAGGATAGGCAAATTTAAAAAAAGATACATTCCAATCTAATGAGATGTTGGATGTCTGACTGCTGGAAACCCTATCCCTTGGGATGCCTGCCACTACAGCCGTGCCCTTGTGGCACAGTGACTTCTCATGGTGTTTGGAAAACGTGGTTTGGACAACATGGAACATAAAATATATCAGTTTCCAGAATGTTCAGCCCAGAAAGTTCATGCTCAGGTGAACATTGCACTTGGCCATCCATATCAGAAGGGCTACATTTCTTTGTTGGTAGCATTTCAAAACATGATTTAAGCTGGGTAAAAAGGAATGGATATGCTATCTTGTCAGCTATTCCCTAAGCTTAATGATGATTATTAGTAAATATTACTGGAGTGAATAATTGTTGAAAAACCTCACTGATTGGGATACACTGGGAAGAAGGTCATCAGTGTTTGTGGATCATGATACACTTTTGAGCACACATGGAGTTTGATTCTTTTAAGTAGCTCCATTGACCCTTCACTAGATTTTCCCAAGTAATAGTTGTTGAGGCAGCTGCTTCAACAAAACAATGTAAACTAACCCATCATTGGCTTCTATTCCATGCTGCCTTTAAATTGGGCTGAGTAACATTCTCGTTGCCTCTGAGAAACACAGAACATCAAATCCAGCTACCAGAAAGGAATGAAGAGTTCATCTTGGTTCAGGAACTTGGCAAATTTTTCTATGAAGAGTCGCTAGTACATTTTTCAGCCTTCACAGGCCATGTGGTCTCTGTCACAATTACTCCATTCTGCCATCAGAGCACGAAAACAGCCTTAGGTAATATAGAAATGGATAAGTAAGGCTGTGTTCGATAAAACTTTATTTGCAAAAACATTTTACCAGTAATGAAAAAGCAGCCTGGGAAGATGGGGAATTTCCTAGAATCACTAGATGGTTAGTTACAAAGCCAGATCCCCCAAACAGAAATTGACTCTAGAATCCAACTTTATTTCTACTATACCACAATGGTCTGTCTGATTTCATAAAGCTTCTACTGTCCTATAGATGAACTTGTACTGTGGATTATACTTGTGTTTCTGGGTCAAGCAAATCATGACAGCTTTCCCTTCTCCTTCAGATGGCTCTTGGTGGCCAGTTGACTACCCTCTGGAGAGCCATTCAGAGGAAAGGGACTTTGTTGATTGATGCTTCTTTGATCCCTCTTCAGGCAACCTCACTAGAAAAGGGAAACTTCACCATTAAGAACCTCATAACTTTTGAGAGTCACAAATCTTTTGGGGGGTCTGAAGAAAACTATGTATACTATCCTGAGAAATAAAGTACATACACAGAAACTCTTGCATGAACTTTAGAAAGTTATTAACCCCTTGAATTCCATGTTAGGAACTTCTATTAGGAGGCAACTAGTTCCTTGGGAATTGGAAACCCTAGTTCCAGCACCAGAGGGCCTGCAGCAGTGATACTTAATGTCAGTGGGTACTTACAGTATATCAGCTAGCTCAGAGTCTGTGACTATAATCCTGAAGGTCAAACTCAGCTACCAGAAGCTAGAGTGTAGGCTTGGCCTCTGGTAACGTGGTGGACGGGGCTAACTCAGCCACCCCTACTGCTATACACACAGAGAAATACATGAAGTAAGAATGAAAAAAAAAAAAAGTGTTGTTTTTATTGTTTTAATGCAAACTTGAATTCAAAAGAAAAGAGTGGGAACTCACATATTCCAGAAGCAAAGAGTAAACTCAAAGAAGCATGGTCAGCTTGAACTGATGCCACAATGATTCAGGAGACTAAAAGATAGACTTTTAATCCCCGGGCACAGAAAGACACATGGTCTGGAGTCCAGGTCATGTGAGGTGTGAGAAGAGAGAACACATTCTAAATCCAGAGCTCTTAAAGGACTGTTGGCCCATGACAACAGGTCCAGAAAACTCTATCCAACAACCTGAATAGGTACTAAGGAATTTTTCTGCATAGTCCAAGACTTTAGGTAGGAAAAAATGGACCACATTCTCCTGCTTGCCCTCTCAGACTTGGTTCCCATTCAGTGGTCTCTACTTTGCACAGTCCCCGGTCCTGGCTTGGCCATACCCTGAGGACCACTTTTTCACAGTTAAGCGGGATCTTTCCCAAAGGCAACCCCTCCCTGCTTGAATACAGTTCCTTAGAATTTGTTGTGGTCTTTTAGTTTTTGTATTATTTGTTTTCTAATATGTAAGAGAACATTAGGAGAAGAACATTTGCCAGAGGAGTCCTGGGACAACTTGATTTGGAGACTGGAGGTAACTTTTCATAAGTCCATTACTTGGGGAGCCCCAGAGAGCTGCAGTTGTTAGCATTTTACAGAGATTTGGGCAGCACCCACTAATGGTCAAAGGAAATATTGCCATTACCTTTGTAATGGTGTGATAGTATCTCTGCAGACAGGGCTCTCCTCGAATTCAGGGACCTGGCTACCAGGTAATGTTCAAATGCCCTCTGTCTCCCTTCCTTGTTCAACATGTACAGGTCCAAAGCTGAATCAGCAGTGTGAGCTGGTTTTAAGGTAAAATGAGGACCTTTGTTATCTTAAATTACTTGTACCATCTAACTCCCTATATAAAGCATAATGTCTCTTAATAAAATAACCTTGATTTCCATAAGTGTGCAGTCCATCATCACAGTGATCAGTGATGATTTTATTAAGGCACTAGAACATACCCTCAGAGAGTGTTAAAAGGTTGGCATCAACGATGTCAATTTAGTAGGAGAAAGCTGAGTGTCCACTTTTCTTCCAGAAACTACAATCTGGATATCTGTACAGACCTTATTAAATGACATCCCAAGGTCACACTGGTCATCAAGACATTCTTTATCATAATCCAAAATTAAAACCCAAAGAAACTTCCTGCTAGATAATTACTTTTTAGCAAAGTATTATGAGATTAAAATGTTTTGGGTTTGGGTTTTGCTCCTGTGTGAAAGTTATAAGCAGGAAAATGACCTCCTTCAATTTTCTTCTCACTATTCTGCAGAAAGCAGACCTGATATGTTCTGGGTCTGGCCTGCAGTTTTAATGTGTGTACATAGCATATACTCTGAGGCCTTTCAGTGGAGCCCAGATCACTTAGAAGCTAGGAAGTTTGGATGGAGTACAACCCGCCTCTCTGTCATGTGCCTTCTAGGGAGGCATAGTAACAACAGTGACAAAGAGCTTCCTGGCTTGAATCCCAGTTCTGCTATTTATGAGCTGTGTGACTTTGGGCATATCACTTAACCTTTCTGTGCTCTGGTCTCCTCTTCCATAAATTAAAGATAATAGCATGCTATCTCATAGAGTTGTTTGGGGAATCAATGTATAAGACCTGAAAAGCACTTGTCTTGTAATAAACTGATTTTAGGCTAAGGGAACCTTCTTCTCTAGAGCAGGTATGCATTACACACCTAAGAGAGTAATCCCTCCCAAATTTTTCGTGTAGAGGAAAACCTTTTATGGCTAGGTGGCTGCTTGGAAAGATACAGAAATTCTCAGCATTACTTGGGTTTTGACCTAACATTTTTGTTAAACAAGAATAGGGGGTTGAGGGTGTAGTTCAGTGGTAGAGAGCTTATCAAACATGTGTGAGGCCCTGGGTTCAATCCCAAGCATTGCAAAGGAACAAAACAACAACAACAAAAAAAAGAATAGGACTCTGGTGAGCTAGCGATGCAGAGTATAGAGTGGGGACAATTTAGGCTGCCCTGAAGCAGGATTTTCTGAGAAGTAAAGTTAGAACTAGCACCCAGCTCACAGAGTTACTGGAGAATTCAATACCATAACCCAAGTAAAGTAAAATGACTTGCACAGCCTTTGATGTAAGCTAAGTACTCATGTGCTTAAAACTCTTTAAAAAAAAAAATAAAAAATAAAAAATATATATATATATTTTAACTGTAGATGGACACAATACCTTTATTTTTACTTATTTTTATGTGGTACTGAGGACCAAACCCAGTGCCTCACAACTGCTAGGCAAGCGCTCCACCATTGAACTACAATCCAGCCTCATGTGCCTGAAACTCTTGCACGTGGCTTCCTGTCTAAAGCTAGCCATGATCCATTACAGAGCATGTTTTAAGAATCCAGGTCTCAGAGCACTCGGGAGCTGTGAGTGTGGACAGGAGCCAGGGCTATGGGAGCGTCATGGCCTGTGCTTTCAACATGTCTCCCTGTTTCTCAAATCTTGGTGTTTTGAGAGTCCCGGGGCCTCCTAACCTGTGTGCCACTTCAGGGAGCAAGATGGCTGGTGCCTACCTGAGCAATTCCTCTGTCCAGTGCTTCAAAGATGCCATTATGGGGGTCTTGTTAATAAGGGATCCCTAATAAAGAAGAGCTGCTCCAAGATGCTACAGTGTGGGAGCATCAGTCCTCCAAGTCCTCAACCCTGAAAGCACCTCAGGATCAGGAAGAAAATCAACTCTATAAAATGTTTTTAAACACACTAATTAGCAGACCAGTCATTACTATACAACAGAATCCCATAAAATCTCACATAGCAGTCATTTTGAAACACTGTTTATTCAGGTTTTAACTGGAGTTTTTTCTCCTTTTTCTCACTTGCTTCCAATCTATGGAATTCATTAGCACCTATGCATTATTAGGAATGATACCAGTGACCTGTGACACAGGGCTTCTCACTTAAGATTACCAAGAGAACTTGATCAGCAGGATGATCCAGGACCTGGCTTTCTTTTTTTTTATTTTGTTTTGTTTTTGTTTTTGTAACAAACAAAACCATGAAAAGGTAAGGAGGTATCTTAAAGGTCCAAAATATCCAATCTTCACTTGGATCTTGAAGTTTCTAGGGAAAAATGCTGAAGACTTTAAGGTCATGGTTTTATTTCCAGGTTGATCAACTTTTGAAGCAGTTGATTGGCAGCACATTGTCCTGTCCAGTTGATACGGGATTTTCTTATACATATCATTCTATCAAAAACCCTGTGGAGTAGGCAGAACATTTTCCAGATAAATAAACAGAGCCTCTGAGGGGTTAAGTGGCCAGCCCAAGTCACAGAACTCAATGGGTTCCCTGACTTTGGGCCCAGTGCCCATTCTGCTGTGCTGTGCCACCCAGTCTCCCTGCAGATAATGGAAAATGCAGCTAACCCTGGACCCAAGCGACCTTCAGGAGAATTGTTGTGAGAGTCTGGGCAGTTTATTAGAACACAATCATTTGAACAGCTTGATGGGATTTAATTGTTTGGAAGGTATTCAACTCAGTATTTCCAAACACTGACAGAGAGTGCTAGAGACTGTTTTCCCAGATAATGATGCCACCTTAATTTTGGAAAGTGTTTGCATGTTTACAAAGCACTTTCAATTTTCTTCCTTGAGCTTGGACCCAGTCTGAGACTGGTATGAAAATTTTCATTTTCATTCACAAATGGTATGAGTATTAGAAAGAAAAAGGGAGATGACACTTCACAGAAGATAGACAATCAATCAACAAATATATGGAAAAATGTTCAACATTTCTAGTAATTAGAGAAATGCAAATCAAAACTACTCTAAGATTTCATCTCACTCCAATCAGAATGGTAATTATCAAGAATACAAGCAACAATAAATGTTGGTGAGGATGTGGGGGAAAAGGTACACTCATACATTGCTGATGGGAATGAAAATTGGTGCAGCCACTGTGGAAAGCAGTATGGAGATTCTCAGAAAACTTGGAATGGAACCACCATTTGACCCAACTACCCCACTCCTTGGCCTGTACTCAAAGGACTTAAAACCAGCATACTACAGAGATACAGCCATATCAATGTTTACAGCAGTTCAATTCACAATAGCTAAGCTATAGAACCAAACTAGATGCCTATCAGCAGATGAATGGATAAAGAATTTATGATACATATATATACACAATATAATATTACTCAACCTTAAAGAAGAATAAAATTATGGCATTTACAGGTAAATGGATAGAGTTGGAGAATAACACGCTAAGTGAGATAAGCCAATTCCAAAAAAAATCAAAGGTCAAATGTTTTCTCCAATAAGTGAATGCTGACACATAATGGGGGTGGGGTATAAGGGAAGAATGGAGGAACTTTGGATTTTGCAGAGTGGAATGAAGTGAGGAGAGCAAGCAGGGGGTGGGAAAGATGGTGGAATGAGAAAGACATCATTACCCTAAATACATATATGATTGCACGAATGGTGTGATTCCACATCGTGTACAACCAGAGAAATAAAAAGTTGTGCTCCATTTGTGCACAATGAATCAAAATGCATTCTGCAATTATGTATAACTAAAGAGAACAAGTAGTAATAATTTTTTTAAAGGAAACGAACAAAAGGAGACAGGCAGGCCTTCTTTGTACCAATCCCCTCCCTGCTCATCTGGGACCTGCAGGCCTGGTGTGCCCCCTGGGCTGGGGCTTCACTCCACCATCTGAGTTCTTCCTGCCCTTTAGGCGCTGTCCATTAGACCTTCTTGCCAGGTGAGCTTTCTGACCTCAGAGAGACACATCTGTTATGACCTGCAAAGGTGTTTTACTGACTTGAGTTAATGTCTACAGGGACTCATTTGAACACAAGCTCACAGGTGAGCCAAATAGTGCAAATGTAGCTGCTGAGAGGAAGGACCTGGAGGAAGCATTGCAGGCCTGGGAGGGTTGACGGCGATAGGAAACATGGCTCCTCCCCTTCAGAGGATCTAAACGGCACACAATGAAAATCTGGCTTACTGTTTTGTTTTAAACAGCATCTCTAGCTAAGGGGATGCTTTGGCCGGCCTTAGTGACATGCTCTTTCTTGTGTGGATTTGACTGCAAATACTACTGAGGCCTCCACACCAAAGACTCTGAGAAAGAAGAGGGAAGAGATGAGGCTGAGGCTTGGAACTCCAAATTACAGGATTCCAAGGAACGCGCTTTTCCTCTGGGTTATTGAGCTGTGTTCTGAGAGCCTCTATGCTTCCACCCTTGCTGTCTAAGTCAGTGGCCACACAGTGACCACAACGTCCTTTGCATAGCTCCAAACGGCTCCGCTGGCTCCCTTCTCACTTGATCCATACTCAAGTCCCTCTCAGGCCCTGCAGAATGCCCCTCCCTTGGCACTAGCCTCTGGCCTCATCCCCTACCACCCACCTCCTCTCACCTGCTTCTGTCACATGGGCTGCTCCTCTGCAGGCCAGCCTTACTCCCACGTTGGGTGCTGGCACTAGCTGTACCCTCTGCTAAGAATGCTCTTCCCCCAGAAATTCACAGGTCCCACATTCCAGCTCCTTCAGATTTCCCCTTCTTAATGCAAACTGCCTCCAGCCCTCCCCATATTCCTGTCCCTGCTTCCATTTTTCTCAAGCACTCTTCGTTTCCCAGCCCACAAATTAATTCATTTATTGTCTGTCTTTTCTCCAGCAGCTGGGAAATCTTTGTCTTGCTCAGTGATGTGTCCCTAGTGCCCACAGAATGCCCTGGCACATGGTTAGTGCTCAGTTCAAGTTGTTTGAGTAGATGGTGACTCAGAGGCATTTTCTGTAGCAGGCAGGTATAGAAGTGATGGTCTCAGTCCTTTCTGTGGCTTCTCCTAGGTGCCCAGTCTCCCCTTCTTGTTGGAGTAAGATTCCAATGGAAACTACAAATGGCCATGCCAGCATCCAGACTTTGGAAGAGGGTCTGGGAATGGCAGGCAGGGAGTCTGGTTCTAGCCAAGCCAGAAGAGAAGGTCATGGTTTTAGCAAACCTGAGGCAGGACCTCACTCCTACAGGAAGCTGGCATCTGGTGTGGTGAGGCAGGGGTTGCTAGGACAGACAGTAAATAGAAGGCTCATGCTAAATACCTCTGCTACATATGACAGGTAAGCCAGCCCTAGTCCTGGTCAGTTCAGCACTCAATAGATTATTTTTGGTTAGACTGCAGGACTAATCAGTAAAGAGTCCAGGCCAGAACCAGCTATGCAATCTGTGGGACATAGTGCAAAAGGAAAACATGAGGCCCCTTGTTCAAAAATT
This sequence comes from Sciurus vulgaris, assembly GCF_902686455.1. NCBI lineage: Eukaryota > Metazoa > Chordata > Mammalia > Rodentia > Sciuridae > Sciurus > Sciurus vulgaris. The sequence continues at coordinate 42,986,550 of NC_136473.1, forward strand.
ATTAAGAATTTCAAGATGGTGAAAGTGGAACTTTGAATTCAATATAGGGTCTTTCTGAGTACAGGCTCTGCCATACACGCTTGAAGCCAGTCCTGGTCAGGACTACCATGCTAAAGGCGTTTTACAGAAACTCCTGCTAGGATGTTCCCTATAACAAATAGAAATCACTTAAGCCCAAGAGGTGCAGCTCGTTTCTCCATGAGGAAGGAAGCCCTAGGGTAGAGTGGGAAACACTCCCATGAAAACCTAAAGACACAAAAACCTATATCCTTGCAACTAGAAAGAGGACCTGCTGTCATGTTACAGAGTGGGGCGGTGGGGAACAGTGGCAGAACAGTTGGCAGAAAAGGTAGCATCTGAGGCCAGTATAGATCTGTGTCTGTGGGAAAATGAGCAGCCAAGACTCTGGCACATTCTCTATTCAGAAAGGTGGCCAGGGGTGGGCAAGAGGGAAGCAGGAAAAGGGGAAGCAGAAAATTGCACTTAAAAGAAACAATATTGAGATTGCTTCCTATCGTTCTGGCTTATCATGCTGGGCAGCCAGGGCCTTTTCCCACAAATCAGCTGAAGGGGGCACATGGTTACCCTAAGTAGATGTCTGTGGACCATGCACTAAGGTAAGTACTACCACTTTTCATTTGGAATGCAAATCACAGTTTACACAGTGTTTTGATATACAAAACTGATTTCAGTTGGTCCTCTCAATATGCACAGTAGTTTAACAGTACATTGGCATCCTCAGACAAGTGGACTCAACTTGATTCTTCTAGCACTGAGTCTAGGAGATCTTGGACTCAAATGTTGGAGGAATTTTCTTTTCCTCCATGATGCCCCCTGTCACCAGTGGCTACTATTGCTCTAGAGTTCCTAGCCTGAGACTGACAAATGCAAGCAGGACATCACAAGTATATAGCAACATGTTGTCTAATTGCTTCCAAAATTCTGACATCCTGCCACTACAGCAAAAGGGATATGTTAACAGCTGGGGATGCAGAGAACTAGCCCTATACCCTGGGAATGTCTTGAGAGGGATTGGATGTTTCTCCACAGAAACATTACAAGAACTACTTTTGGAGGTCATCTGAGAAATGTGAACTACAGATTAAAATGAATCAAGGACTCTAACATGAGTACATATATATTTTGATATGGCCATTAAACTTTTATCAGAAGGATTCCTTTGAAGTCTTGATCATTTTGCTGCACTCAAATGTATGCAATTTGCCAGATTGCAGATGCATAGTCATGGGGGTTTGAGTTAAATACATCAATCATTAACATTTTCTCTCAAGATTAACAAGTGCAATTAGCTCAAATTAATAAAATAATCTCTTGAGGAGCTCATTTTTATAAAATCTAGAGCGCCACTTGAGTCACCCAAAAAGAAAACGCATCTTAAAATCATTTCCATTTTAGCACAAGCACATGTTAAAAACAGCTGAACTTATTTTTCCCTCTTCAAATTCTGCAAAATTCACTCCCAGGTTGACTTTCTATGCCAAGTTTCAGAGCTGAGCAAATTTTTATGGTCTAGTTATAAACCCTAGAAAAACAAGGTTTATAGGAAATGTTGACACAACCTTAACTAAAGTGGCGCTAGCTGACACCTCTATATTTTCAATTTGGGGATTTCTACTGGGAAAATATAAACGCTAATTCAGCAAAGGAAGCCAACTATAATAAAAATGTTGTAGTCTTCCTGTTCACCCCGTGAAGTTTTACTTCAAAAGATGCCAGGCAACATGGAGGTGAGTTAGAATGAGAATGCTCAGTATGTAGGGCACCTGCAAATAGCTCAGCCTCCTGGTTACCTATAAATGCTGCCTGGGAATGCATGACCTCACCATGAGTCATGGCTGCCCGCTGCAGTCCAGGCCAAGACTTGGTGGAGGATTTCAGGTCTTTACCAAAGGCGTCTACCATCCATCCACTTACTGCACACTTACTGCACACCTCCAAATCTGCCCTCTGTAGAAAATGCAGATTTTTCACACACTTAGTGGTAGAGCAAACCACTAAGTCACAGAAAAGCCAGAAGGATGAAAGCTGGAGTAAAGTCTCAACATGGAAGGTTAACTTTGAACACAATGACTCAAACTACAGCCTTAGCAGTGTCGGTGGGACCAGAGGGTGAGAGCAGGCCGAAACATCGGGAGAAACAGGCAATGACAGTTCTCATTTCCCCGGCCCTCTAAGCAGCCCAGATGAGAAGCACATGTGTTCCATATTTAGGCTTTTTTTTTTCCCCCCTTTCTTCTTCTGAAACAAGAAGGAGGTGGGAGAAGGGGTGAAGTTTGATTCAGGTCCAGAGATAAAGACTGACACTCACAAATGGACCATAATAGGGGGCAAAGTGAGTTAAGCTGAAGTAAATGTTTTAAAATCCTCAGCTGGATAGACTAAACAGCCTTGGCCCGGGAGCCGGGAGACCAGCTGTCTCTCCAGGCATCCCCACTTAGGAAGAGCGACTCAGGCGGCCTATGCAGCCTCCCAGGTCCTGTTGCTAGTTTGTCATCTGTAACATGGGGGCCAGCCTGGGTTGAGGAGGGTGGAAGGATTAAGCAGAGTTATGTCCCTGTGAATTGTAAACTCCACAATGAAAGGGAGTTTTGTATTGATTTTATTTCTACTTTGGAATAATATATTCAGAAAATGAAAGTATTTTCAATGTAGGGACAAATCCATCAGGATGAAGGAAAAATAATTAACAAAAAAACCCTCCCCAGCATATTTGCTGTGTTTAGTTCATCCTGAAACAGATTTGGAAGGGACTTATTGCTGACAATTTTGCTTTTAAGTCTAATAGTCTACTAAAAAGGACATTTAGGTTACGCCCCAACTGCTAGCATGAAAGTGACCTTCACCAGCTCACAAGGGACCACTGAGTTACATATCTTCATTAGCAGAAAGCATGTTGGATGATTATTTTTCCCTCCCAGTTTCTAAGCCTGTTGGCAGCATTTTCCCAGAGTGTTTTCAAAAGCTTTCACAAGATATACTCATAATGTTGGTTAAAAAAAAAAACAAAAAAACAACTTGAAGCATACTTTAAGGCAAATGCATAAGTTCTGCAGGCCCTGAATTTTTTTCAGGTTGAAAAGGAAGACAGTGAATTTCTGGATGTACCTGTCAAGACTAAATGATTGTTCATTTCCTGTGAATTGGGAATAACGTAATAACATGCAGCTGGGGAGCTGGGCTGTGTAGCTTGCTTTTTCCTATTCCAGGAGCCGGGTCCCTTACCAGCTGGGAAATATTACCACATGAACATGCTGAAAAACTTAGGGGAAAAGAAAAGAACAACTTTCTCGATATCAGCAGTTGCTCTGATGATCCTACCTGTACAACCTGAGAATATTTTAACAGCAAATGTATACAAAGATTTATTTAATTAAAAATGAATTTTGGGGGAAGGGGAGGTAAAGGTTTACAAAGACTCAAAATTCTCTTTTCATAGAATTGAGAGGATTCGAATTAACTCTGCAAGATTATGCATGCTAACGATCGGGTGGATTTGAGAGAAATAGTTCAAAATAACAAAGCATTTTCACCCAAGAAAGACTATTTGTACCAAAGTATTCATGCTTTGCCAATGCCATCATTACCTGAAACAAAAAAGAAGAAGAAAAATAGCATAAATTCAATACCAAGTTTAAAATTGGAATTCAGCAAAATGTAATCTCAGGCACTTATTTTAAATGTGTGCTTATGTCTTTTCATATAATAAATTCTGTTCAGTGTTTCATTAGCCATTACACTATATCTTGTGATTGTATCAGATATTAGATGCTAAGAGATGGAGCCAACTTTTCACTTCAGGTGGCTCCCATTGCAACCCATCATCACAATTAACTCGAGAAAGAGGAGGTGGGTGTGGGAAGAAGTGATGCTTGGGTTGTTCTGTGTCTCCTGCTTCTGGTAAGGCAAAGAAAGGAAGGAGAGGCCAAAGCAGTGAGCAGGTCTCTGCCAATGGAATTGTGCAACCCCATTGCCTATTGGACCCAAACCTGTGCATGGGAGATAAAAACCTGGGGTGCACAGGGAGTGGAAGAGTGATACAGCTGCCCTGGATCACTGTGCACTGTGGTTGTCCACCCTGGATAGACATCAGAGTTACTGGTAGAAATTTTAAACTACAAACAATTAGGTCCCATCCTGGCTGGTGATAAAGCCTAAACAACTCTGTGGGTGGAGGGGGTTTGGGGGTTAAATGTAGGTTTGTTTGTTTTAAATAAAAAACTACAACTGGTTTTTAATGCTAAGCCAGGTTGAAAATTATAAATAGGTACTATTTGGAAATAAACTAAGGTGAATTTGACAGTGTTACCCTTTTATCAACATTTCTCTTGCATCTTGCTTGAATCCAAAGAAAAAGCTATTTATGTCAGGTAGACATAAAAAGGGTGAAGATGCCAATAATAAAATAATTCCTAATACTGCAGTTTCAGTTTGGGGACTCTTTCCTTAACTGCCAAAGCACTTGCACATGCATGAGGTCATTTCACTCCCCTCTCTTGCTCCCTTAGTGCTACAAGGCAGATGGTGCAGGAATCATCACCCCATTTTACAGATAAAATAACATGTCATATCCTCCTAGATCCCCTAACAGCAAATGGGTGGGCTTATCCCATTCCCTCTTCTTTCTCTTACGCCTGACACCTGTTCCTACAGCATCAGGGCCAGGAAGCAGGGGATCTTGCTCTCACATGATTTTATGCTCATGTAGTAGGGGAGAGAGAACTCAGCGCACACTCAGCTCTCAAGTTGACTGCACATGGAGAAAGGGTTTGTGTTTTGTTTTAACCCCAAAGAGCTGGCTTATGTCCCAGTGTGTTTGATAGGTTTTTGGCTTTCCATTGTACACATGTCCTTTAAGTTAACACACCATGTCTTCCTTGTCTATTTTGCTGCTTCTTCAGATTCAGTGGAGAAGAAACAGGAGGAGACAGTGACATGGCTAGTTCCTGGCAGGCATCCTGGAGTAAGCAGCCATGGTGGACTTGCACCCACCTACTTCTTTCACATCACAGGAAGCAAATGGTCCCCAGGTGAAGAGTGACAGATGAGGCTAAGAAATTTTTCAGTGGTGTTCAGTTTTGTTTCTGTGCCATCTGAGTAAACTTTTGGTAACCTTGGCCTTATGATTCAACTCTTCTAATTGAAAGAAATAATGATCACAACACTAGGGGCTGATGGCTGTTTAGAGCAGACAGTCATCCTTCTTTAGGGAAGACTTTGTTGGGAACAGACTAGAAGGTAAGAATATTAAAAGCATGGTGCTGGAATCCGTGCTTTTGCTGATACGATTTACCTAACTAATGAAATTACTTCAGATTTTATAGTAACATTTTTAAAAAGCAACCAACTTCCTAGATAAGTTTGCTTTGGGGAGGTGTATGACATGTAGTAGCTATCATTGTGGTCCAAAGTCAAGGTTCAAGTTCAATGAACTGATGTCCTTCCATATATTAATATTTCACAGGTCAATAAAACTAACTACTTATTGGTTTACCACATTATCCAAAAATGTATTACATACAAAGTAACTCACATTTTTATAACTTAGGAAGCTGACCACTCATTTTATCATACTTTAATTTTTACATATGTGAGTTTAAAATGTTGATGGTGTTTTGGTCATGTTAAAATCACATCTGGTTCATAACGGCTGATAGAGAAAAACATTTTTGACAATAATAAAAAAGGTACTTTATATAGAGTAGAATATATGAAACATAACTAATCTCTGAAGAAGATATGAAGAGCTACTTTCTGGTACAGGAAGAGAAAAGGGTTTTCACCTCAGAGAGTCACTGCCCAGCAGCTCACTGAAGTGTTTGCTCCAGAAAACTGGTCTGGGCTTAGCAAAAAGAGTGCCAAGGCTGATTAGTGATACCTATTGTGGAAGAAGGAGCATCTGGTGACACCTGCACAGTATATTTGCCATCTCAGCCGTGGGAGGAAAGGAGAACTACACCCACTGGGTGATACATATTTCCCTGATGCACAGAGACAGTTGATATGTGTGAAGAATTTCTTTAATGGAACAGTTTTTACCAGAGCAAAGACTTGATTGATAATTTCAAGTAGTCATTTTCTTAAGAGCATTGTTCAAACCATTTAATGCGTATTGGGGTACTAAAGGAATAAGGATTATTCATTTTTCTCAACAGGCTTACACTGTTATTTGAAATTCTGGAATGGAGCCTGTCACTGTGACAGTACTGCATGTCAGTCAGGATTGTCCAATTATATGAACTTCTCATAGATAAGCCTTTTTCCTTGAATTCCATCAGCATTCCAGCATGCTCCAGCCTGGACATTTTCATTAATGTCGTTTTCATGGCACTGGAAGCAATGCCATCATTTGCACTAGTGATTATGGAGCCCCTGGGGAAGTCATAAAACCTGTCATATTTCTATGTTCCATCTTAAAGAATTAGTGAGGATACAACACTAGCAAAGTAATTTGTTTCCTGTTAAAGATCATATAAATGAAAAAGCAAAGTGGGGGTTATCCCTTTGGAGAAATCATGAGTTTAAGAAGATTAATGTTGGAAAAAAATAACTTTTTTATTGGATAAATTGCCTTTGCATCAGGGTGCATTCTATTTAATTATGAAATTTAATTTCAGATGGAAGAAATCATTTCTCAATTACAGTATTTTGTAAATGATGTATTTAAACACATATCTTTAGCATGTTTGCTACCAAGGATTTATCATTGTAGATCATTTACATGGTATATTTCTTAGTTGCAGACTCTTCCTCTTATTTTTCAAATGGACACTTTTTTTGTCTCTCGGTTAGGTCCTTAGAAATAAGAATTGACAAGGAAGGGTTTTGATTCTGGTTATTTTATAAAGCCAGGCAATGAATAGTGATGAATGAAACTCTCCAAGAATTTGTAACTTATTTTTATTATGTCTGTTCTCCCTTAGCTAACAAATCCATTCTCTGGGACCTTGGCAAATCCACATTCCATATTTCTGGCTGGTGCCTGAATGTATGGTCATCTTGCTGCCTTCTTCAAACCAGTGTGAGCGCAGCCTGAAGTCTCTTCCTACTGATCGTCTTCTCCCGCTCTCCATATGCATTCCACATGTTTGTTTTCCTTTTTCCTTTCATTCTTCTTTTGCCTTAAATCATGAAAGTAACTAGCCTGAATTATAGGAAGAAGCAGGGCACAATTTTTCTGAATTCTTACATTGCCCTTGTGAAGGGACATGTTATCTCTTCTGCTTCCATATACCATTAGTATTCAGTTATCTCTGGTGACAGGATGTTGGTGCTTGGTCTCAAGCCCTGTGGGAGGTGAGGAGTTCTTCCTTTAGGGTCATCATTTTAGAGTTAGTTGTATTCACCAAAATGGAAAAGTTCTCCAAATTATGTATTTGCAAAACCTCTAGGAAAAATGATGTGGAGGATGATTTGCCTTTATTCAACCCTGTGAGTCAGCACAATAGGTCCCCTCATCTCCCTAAAACAAGATAGCATTCATTTTTTTTTCTTTTTTGTTTCCTTCCCCCCACCCCTCCCACCTCTCTTTTCCCTCTATACAGTCCCTCCTTCCTCCATTCTTGCCCCCCTCCCACCCCCCATTATGTGTTATCATCCGCTTATAGAGAGATCATTCGACCTTTGGTCTTTTTGAGATTGGCTTATCTCACTTAGCATGATATTCTCCAATTTCATCTGTTTGCCTGCAAATGCCATGATTTTATTATTCTTTATAGCTGAGTAATATTCCATTGTATATATATACCACAGTTTCTTTATCCATTCATCAATTGAAGGACATCTAGGTTGGTTCCACAATCTGGCTATTGCAAATTGAGCAGCTAAGAACATTGATGTGGCTGTATCTCTGTAGTACGCTGATTTTAAGTCCTTTGGGTATAGGCCACGGAGTGGGATAGCTGGATCAAATGATGGTTCCATTCCAAGTTTTCTAAGGAATCTCCACACTGCTTTCCAGAGTGGCTGCACTAATTTGCAACCCCACCAGCAATGTATGAGTGTACCTTTTTCCCCACATCCTCTCCAACACCTATTGTTGCTTGTATTCTTGATAATCACCATTCTAATTGGGGTGAGATGGAATCTTAGTGTAGTTTTGATTTGCATTTCTCTTATTACTAAAGATGGTGAACATTTTTTCATATGTTTGTTGATTGCTTGTAGATCTTCTTCTGTGAAGTGTCTGTTCATATCCTTAGCCCATTTGTTGATTGGGTTATTTGTATTCTTGGTGTAGAGTTTTTCAAGTTCTTTATATATTCTGGAAATTAGTGCTCTATCTAAAGTATGAGTGGCAAAGATTTTCTCCCACTCTGTAGGCTCTCTCTTCACATTGCTGATAGTTTCCTTTGCTGAGTGAAAGCTATTTAGTTTGAATCTATCCCAGTTATTGATTATTGCTTTTATTTCTTATGTATGGGAGTCCTGTTAAGGAAGTCTGATCCTAAGCCAACAAGTTGAAGATTTTGACCTACTTTTTCTTCTATAAGATGCAGGGTCTCTGGTCTGATTCCAAGGTCCTTGATCCATTGTGAGTTGATTTTTGTGCAGGGTGAGAGATAGGGGTTTAGTTTCATTCTGTTGCATATGGATTTCCAGTTTTCCCAGAACTTGCTCTTCTAGTAAGTAGCTTGATAAAGGTTATTAGGAGATAGAGAAGGGAAATTTTTTTATGCTACTACAATAGCATGTAAGACAAAAACGGAAAGATGTCACTGAGGACCTTACTCACTTAAGTCTAATTATAAACACATTGCCTTGAAAAAACTTTGGGTATGATAAATCCAAGTGTGATGGTTGCATTTCACCATTCTATGAATTAGCAAGCATAGGTTATTTTAATTTAAAAAGTTTGGTACTTAATAATTACCAGCAATACTGCTGGGCATAGGGAATAAAAGTTTCCCATCCTTTTGGAGTTGAAAATCTAATGAGGAAGATGCACAATAAAATAAGCAAACAAGGTAGAAATGTGCAACTGCACAGGTTTTGCACTGCCCAAATTCAGTGGACTCAATTCACAAAGGCTATGGTATAAATGGTGACCCACTGCAAGACATGGCCTATACAACCATATGGTCGTAGCCCTTCATGCAATATTTTTGAGTGTGCTAAATAAATAGTGATAGGAGATATACTATGTCATGCGAGCATATAACAACAACTACCTGACCTAGCCTATGCGGTAGTTTCTTGGAGTAAATGATGTCACCACTGAGGTTCAATGATAAGTCTGAGTCAACCAGGCTAAAAGAAGGAAAGTTGTCCATAAGTAAAGGTAATTGCATATTAGAAAGCCAAGAATAAGGAGTTGGGATGCCAAGTTCACCAAGGAATGAGTATAAGGGACATTTTGGCTGCTCAATCCTGGGGGCCACCTCTGAGGCTCATTTCACCAACTTTACAAACCCATATCACTTCCACCCAAACTTTATAGATTTCAAGCTGTTTTCTAAGAGGGACTCAGCAACATTTCCTCATATAGTACATTGGATTCAGAAGTGCTGCCTAAATGTAACTCTTAGGGAAGATCCCCTGTCTTCAGACAGATGGTTCCAAATATTGGGCTCCCATTCCTACCACCTGTTCAACTTTATCAAATGTCAGGCATTTTGATTCAGACAAACTCAATCAATCTGATTGTGGCACTCCTCTGCTGAAAAGCTTTTAATAGATGCTTTGGGGATTAAAGAATAAAACAAAACAAAAGATATGTTTTTTTGAGACAAAGTTCAAACCTCAGCATGACTCACAGGGTACAGTGCCATTCCAGAGGATAGGGGCTATTTATATATTTTCACTTAGCACAATGGCTTGTGCAAACATTATGGAATGAATGAGAGAATGGATGAGTTTAGTGAATGGATGAATGAATGGACAACCTTACATGCCCACTGATCTCCTTTGATCTATTCGAAGAAGAAGAGGTGACTGAGCCAGGTACAGTGCTGCACACCTGTAATCCCCAGCTACTTGGGAGGCTAAGGCAGCAGATAAACTCAAGGTCAGTCTGAACAACTTAGTAAGACCCTGTGTCAAACAAAAAATAAAAAGGGATGGGGATATAGTTCAGAGGTAAAGTTTTTTATGTTTAGCATTTTTTTTTTACAGTAAAGATGTAACGTGTTTTCAAAAGTAAACACTGTTTTAAAAAAAAAGCCAATATTTGTGGAAAGTTGCATAAAACAGGCATTCCACTTACATCTATATGAGACTATATCCTTTGGGCATATTTAAAAAGGTATTCAAGGTCTCTAAAATTATACCCACATTTTTTATTTCAGCATCACACTTAGCATAAAAGCTTAGCTCCTCTCAAGGATCCACACAACCCTGTCCCTCCCTATCATGCCTATGTCACATCCTACCACTCTTCTGGCTTCTCACTCCATATGCCACACACAACTTCAGCCCTCGATCTTGCCAAATGCACTGTCCCCTGTCTCATCTCTGCTTGAAACTTAGACATCAGCTTAATAAATGAGGCATCATCCCTCTACCCAATTTAACACAGGCTTTCCTCTGTTTGCTATCACACAGCCCTGTTTTCCTTCCTTCAGAGTACTATCTACTACCTGGGAATCATCTCATCTATGCATTTGTTGTCTTGTCTATGGTCCATCTCTCCACATGAGTTGCATCCATGGCCGTCATGGTAACCATTGAATTCTCAGTGTATGTAGGTTGGTTTGCCTCCTTAAAAAAAAAAAAAAAAACAGAAGCCACAATGTAATAAGATGCAAGAGATTTGCAGGGAGTACCACCTGTAAAGAACAATGAGGAGGAAGCAGGAGGAGACAGGGAGAACTTTTCAACTACAGTATAGGTCCAAACATGAGGAAGGGACAATAGGAAGGGAGGGGGACCAGGTGAGAAGAATCTCAGGCCAGAATCTCATGGCCAGTTCTAAGAAATTTTTGGACAGACTTGTGGAAAGTACTGCAGCCAAAGTTCCCCACCCGAGGACTCTCGTGCCCTACAGGAAAAGCTCAGCACCATCATTTCTGCTGTGTGCCTTCATTTGTGGGGACCGGGAGCAGCTCTGGGGATGGTGGCCTTGATGCATACATAATGGTGGATCCTGAATGGCATAAGTGGGATTGGAGAAACATATTTCCATGGCCATCACAGTTTGGAAGAGAGGTAAATCTTTACAAATATACTTTAAAAAGGAATGAAAGGAAAGTTTCCTAAATAGTCTACAACTCAACAGAAGTTAACAACAACTACTGCTCTAAAAGTGTTCCTAGAATAATTTCTACACTCATACCACATGATTCTTTAGGAGATTCTTTTACTGAATCAGGTGATAGAATTTTGACTTCAAACTCCTTGGACTATGGATATAAGAAATATCTTAGTAAAACTCATTATCTTTGCTTACTTTAAAAAACACCATTGAGACACATTACTATATTGCTCCAGTGCCTTCCTTATGAAGACACACTGGGGAAAAAAATTCTGTCTAGTCTCAGTATCAGGGAGCATTATGGGCAATTTATTTGGGCATTGGCATTGTATATTTACATAATTGATAACGTGAGCAGAAATACAGGGGCAGGAATTGGAACCAAATCTGGGACCCATTTCAGTTAATGCATAGGAACTCTTACATATATTTCCATATATTAGTTCCACAGAAATTAATTTTAGACCAACCTTACTCATGTACCAATGTCATTTTCCTCTCCTTAATGTTCTTGTCACAAGTTCTCACCATGCTAATTTTTACCTTCTCGTCTTGTATTACACACATTGTGATAGGCTACTTATATATTTTGAAATGTGGAGGGATATAATGACTAGTCTTGTTCAATGCTCAGCATGGTAACATGGAGCCGTGACTTAGTGCCAGTCTTCAGTCTCATGTCCCACCCACCATTGGCCTCCAGCCCTGCCCTGCTGCCTTAGTTTTCTATTTTGTCTTCCATCAGAGTCGCCAGCACATTTTATTACATAGATATTTTTCAGGGCATTGGCTGCCCAGAAAGAGAGCATTTTTATGCAGTTCTACTAACTTACTCAGGTCAACAAGTAAAAGTACTATTAATTAACTAGGTATCACACCCAGCTGAACCCTCTCCCTCATTCCATCCCAACACTCTCCAATGCTAATTGTGGGAAACTTTTCCTTTTCTATTTATTCATTTTTAAATTACCTATAATTGTATGGACATAGTCTCCTTATCATCAGGGAGGAAAAAAGATAAAGATACATTAAAATCCATACTTGGGTTAACCTCTAAGAGGTTTTAGTCTTTTCTCTTAAACTATCATTTAATTTAATTTTAGAAAATTAACTAAGATTAATGTATACAACAGAGAGTACCAAAGAAGAGAGTTAGAATTTATTTTATTCTAGAGCTGAGAATAGATCATATATATTATGAACTAAATGTCCCCTTACTGATGTCCTATATATCTTTAATCAATGAGGAAAAACAAATCAGAAAAAATACCAAAAAGAACAAGAATGTTTATATCAAAAATAGAACGGTTTTCATGACTAAACAGCTAAATCTGTTTATTACTAGAAAGTAACTGTATTTGACCACTGTGACATTAAGGAAGAATCCAGAGAATCTGATATGTGGACCATTCAAGATTCATGGAAAATTAAGAAAATGAGCAGACATCTTATTTAGAATGATTGATGGCCCCTGCTGAGATGAGCAAGTACTAAAAACATATGCTGCCTGGTTTCATGTGTTTTGCAGCCAGATGGTGTCTCACCCCAACCCACCTCTGAACCCTCCCTCCCTCCCACCCATGTCAATCCCTGCCTTGTCCCAAGCCCTCTCCGTCCCTGTAACCTATTCTCCACCAGGGTGGGGGTGGAGACAGTAGTGATATGAGTGGCCCAGGAATGAGGTACAGATGTCTGTTTTGCATATCATTGGGTAAAAGTAAAAAGGTTGCATTAGAATAATTTGTTTTCTAGGACATATGTTGACAGCATCCAATTGTCATATACCCATTTCTCCTACTAGAAGCTCATCTCTCTATCTTCAAGACCAAGACAATTGCTGGAATCTAGTAGTTGTGAAATAAATGTTTGTTGTACTAATGAAGAAAAGAGTGAATGAGAAGTGAGTGACTCATATAATAACACAACCAAAAAAGAAAATGAGATGAATTTGGCATCATCTGATTTCTGTGAACCCAGGCTTTCTCCCAGAGGACATGGTTCATCAGTGGAATGGGCTATTGTAGTAGCCCTTCTTGTTTTGTGACTTCTAAACTATACCAGTTTCCCCTCTAGGAGAACTGGGTCATCACCTGCTTTACTCTTATCTTCTGTTTCTGTTGCTCTTTTCCAAAAGTTACCCCAGGGGAATTGTGATCACGCTAGCAATCACTTATTATTACCCTGATTATAATTTGTCTGGTTTTATAGGCCAGAATTACTTGGAATCAAATCCTTTTTTTTTTTTTTGTATGTTTACTAGGAAAGTAATGTAAGCAAATTGTCAAAAAGTCTAGAAAATAGAGTTGGGCATGTGCTTCAGTGGTTAAGAGTCTGCCTAACATGTGCAAGGCACTGGGTTCAATTCCAAGGTTTGAAGAGAAAAGAAAAATCACTTAATGTCATGTCAAAGACAACCACTGTTAGGATTTTTGTAAATTTTCTTGCAATACTTTTTCACATGTATCTGTTTATATGATTGTAGTCAGTATTCATACACTTCAGTCCCTGATTTTTTTTTTAACCGGTCAGGGAAATAGGAATGACACCAATGACTTGGCAGAGAGAGTTTAATATAAGCATTGGTTAAACAGATAGTAGGGAACCGAAAACACATAACAGAGACCCTGACATAAAACCAGCACAGTAACCGTAGGAAGTAGTTAACCACCCTCTGGCAGGAGAATCGAAGGCAGAAGTTGGGGTAATCAGAACCTAGAATCTTGGTATGGAGGGGTTGCTGCAGAACTGGGACCCACACCTCTGTGGAAGGGGCCTTGCCAGGGCTCATGCTGACACATACCTAAGAGAAGAGAGATGTAGGGTGACTGGTTCTGGGCCCTACTGCTGGAGAAACCAGCTAAACTGTCCAGAGTGAGGTTTCTAGTGGGGTAAATGACAAGATAGGAAGCTGACAGATAGGGGCATGCCCCCTGCCCACCCTTCAATCTCCCTCTAGTGCCCCCTATGAGTGGAATCTAACAGGGAGCCAGCAGGCAAAGAAATCTGATTCCAGTGTGGGTTCCAAGATGAGTGAGTACAGCTTAATAACCAACCTCTATCTTAAGTTTTGTTTTGCATGTTGCTGCACATCTTTAATGACTTTAATGACTGTAAAGCGGTTGTATCTCATTTGCTTAACCATTTCCTTATTGTTAGATTTTCCAGTTTATGGGCAAGATTTTGCTTTTGAAAATAAAATTGCTGTGGAAATCATTGCACATTTGTTTTTCCATTCCCTTAGGTTAAATTCGCAGAAGACTAATCTCTGTGTCGAAGGGCATGAAGTGTTATGACACTTACTTTAGATTGCCAAATTGCTTTTCAAACCAATTGTTTCAGTTTGTGCTATCACCACCAGCATGTGAGAATAGAGTCAGAAAGAAGAGGCCTAAAACCTACCACAGACAATGTGCCTCTAAGGCTTAAAGCTTCCCATTCTGATTTTATAAACAGATAATCAGACACACACTTTCTCTGCATATCTTGGAGTAATAAAACCTGTAACATTTTTGCTAACATTCTAAACAAGTGTATGATGATTTGATTGGCAAATTTTTGCTATGGTTCAAAAGCCATCTTTTTGGTTTAGGCAACTCAGTTAAAGAAACTTCTTTTTCCCTTCTCCCTTTATCTTCAATTTTGTGTCTTCAACTCATGCACCCCAGTGGCTCAGCCCTCAATAAGAGCAGAAATTATTCAAAGGAGTTTTACCCAAGTCTTAGACTAACAATCCCAATTTTCCCAAATCCGCATGAGTCTGGGATCTGTCAATTGAGGAATTGGAAGATAAAAAGTAAAGCATAAATTTAATATAAAATTCATGAAAGACCATATTCAGAAGGAGACTCACTTTTTCAAAATGATTTGAGACAGCACAGGTAACTATCTTTGCCTATGAGTTTATATTCTTATCTTTTTTTTTTCTTTTCTTTTTTCGTACCAGGGATTGAACCCAGGAATACTTAACCACTGAGCCATATCCCCAGTCCTTTTTAAACTCTTTTTTTTTTTTTTTTTTTTTTTCATTTGAGACAGGTTCTTGCTAAGTTGCTTAGTTGCTTAGGGCCTTGCTAAGTTGATGAGGCTGGCTTTGAACTTGTGATTCTCCTGTGTCAGCCTTCTGAGTTGCTGGGATTAAGGCAGGCACCACCATGTCCAGTTATATTCTTGTCTTTTTATTATTAAAACCTAAAAATTATGACCTTGTTATATTAGCGATCTGGAAAACAGAAATCTGTAAGGGATTCCATATTGTCCTTTTGTTGTTGTTGACTGAACCCAGGACATTGTGTATGCTGGGCCAGTGCTCTACCACAGAGCCATACCCCCAGTCTATCCTTAATGCCTTTAGATAGTAATTTTTAAAAAGAATGTCCCACACTGATTGTCCAGAAGAGGATAGAACACACAACGTGGAAAGCAGAGTATTTTGTGAATGTGTATATAGTCATTTTGACATAAGAGCAATTTTATAAAATTTTACTGTTCACAATATAGATAGCATATGTTAATAAAATGAATTATCATTTGATTCTATACCTTTAAAATGTTCTTTGTTTGAATAAATTCACAAATCAGGGGAAAAAATCTGTTTGGATCTTATAGTTCAAAGAAAAAACGTCGTACTTAAATGCAGACATGCACTATACATCTCTACCCATTAAACTCATGGGTGTCTATGAATGGATTTGTATTCACAAACTACTCCATAGAGAACTAGATTCTCTTAATAGATGACCATTTCCACTTCCTTTAATTAACTTTAATAAGACGGATTTCATGTAGAGGTTTGTTTTATTAAATCTAAGTCATCTCCCCTCAACTCCCAAATTTATGATCTCTAATTTCAGAGCACTTCATATTTATCAAAACTGTGAAGATGATGGCAGGCATTTCACAGGGACTTATGGTGTATTGTGAAGATATTCCTTTTGTTTCATCCTTTAGCCCTGCCAGGTTCATGGAACTGTTTTGCATGCTTTTTTCTTCTCTCAGGGAGGTTGGAAGGAAAGAGGAAAAGACAGTAGTTTCTGTCTGCAGCCTCAATGTGGCCCACAGACCTTCCCCGGTGTGCAGTGAGCGATAGGGTGTGGGATGCAACAGGCACCATTTTAAGGTCATTCCCAATTGACAAGTTAGTCACAGCAGCTAGAGGGGATGCTTCTGTAGCCAGCATCGTATTTCAGGGCTGAGGCCCCTTCTCCTTAGAGGTAAATGAAGCAAAAGAGAAACATTTGGAGCCAATTTTGAGGGACAATCACTATGCTGAAAATATGTGGTTGAGAGGAAAGAAAGGTAGCTGGAGAAAATAGAATTAATTTCACAGGCAAGCACCTGGAAAGTTCTGGAAAATGCAGCAAATGTTAGGTACAACCAACATACTCAGGAGAGGGAGAGTGGAGAGCAGAGGAACAGAGAATAATTTAGGAAAGAACGCAACAGTGTACCTCTTGGCAAAGAGGACACATTTTGGTGACACAGTTTGCTGTCAGAAATCTTGTTGTCAGAGGTAGAAAAAATATAAGGAACTTAATTATGCACTTTGGGATGAGAACAAAGAGGATCATGATGGACAAAAATTCTAAAATGCTTAGGAAAAGAGAATTGAATGGATTCATGTATACAGGCTATTTGAACAGTATTTATAATGGAAGTGCTTGCTGCTGTTCTTAGCAGAATCACATGTGGCGGGGAAGGACAGGAGGAAGGGGAAAGGTTAAGGTGGCTGGGCAGCCGAGGAAACCTCACAGCACGTGGGCTGTGTGGGTCCCGGAGGTTCCAGGGCACAGGGCAAGTGGATAGGAAAGTTGGCCAAATAAATGTTCGAGTTCTGAAAATAGGTTTGGCAGGAGGCCAGTCAGCCCTGGGCTGGTCCTCCTCCCAGATCTCTTTCTGAGGAGGGTGGGGCAGAGCCTAACTGACCTTTTCAGATCAACCACTCCAGTCATACTAAAGGAATATTCCCGCTAAAGCACACTTGGCTTAAATATGATTTCACCCACTGTATTACCCAGCTTTCTCCTTCCTGCTTTCTCCTATTCTCATTTGGGACTCACATTTTTGTTCACAATTGAAGATAAGGCAAGTTAAAATGTAAATCCTGAGAATAGACAACATCTTGCCTAAAACTTAACTCATTGGGTACAATTAACTCATCAGTAGCTGTAATTCACTTTTATTAGATCCTTAGCAGAATGGTGAAAAGTCGGAGCTTTGATGTCAAATCACCTTGGATTTGATTCCCAGGTCTGCTGGTCGTGACCTGTTGATTGACCTTGGGCAATTTGCCTAATCTCTATGAGCCTCAATAGCTTCATCCACAAAACTGGCATAATAATAATCCTCAAGATTATTGCAAGGATCAAATTATCTCTTACATGTGAAGACTTTTACACATAGTGAGACTCAATACGCAGGCATAGTTTTTGCTATTATTGATCATGAGGGATAGAAAGCAGGACAATGCTAATCATAAAGAGGAGAAAGGGGTAAGCACATAGTGAAGACTCTGGTTTGGCATGAGTGTAGCCTATGCAACTTGGGCTTTGTACAGCTGAGCCCTTGTTATATGTAGCAAACTGACCATTCACTCCTGTGATGCTCATTAGTGCTGCTTCTGTAATTGACAAGCCTAACTTCATAGTAAAGGAGTTTTGCCACTAGGAGCATCTTCAGTTGAGTATTGAGATCTGAAGCTGTTGGAGTTCAAGTTCCAGGACTACTCACTTCAATTTCAAAGTTTGAAAGATCTATGTGAAGTTTCTGAATAAATGGGAACTCCCTACTAACTCAAACAATTAAATGGTATAAATATTGCACCTTAGAGAGCTTAGCAAGGTCATAAGCAAAAGCCTTAAATTGAGAGGGGTCATTCCCACACCTCATGGCCTGTACCTACTTGAAAAGTCCCTGGCATCCTCTCTATGCTACCAGGCTGCATCCTGAAATATTTGCCTCAGTCATCTTGCTGGTCACTTCCCTTCTCCACCTGTTCCTGATTGCCCGAGGCCGTGGCCCTAGACCTGTTTCCTGCCCCGCTGACCTGTGCACAGATATTGTTTGCATCAAGTTGACCTGTGGCTTCCTTCCTTAGCTCAACTTTTCACTTGCCTCTCGATCACTTTGCTTTGTGATTGTTGTGAACTAGGGTCCAGCCTCCCTCTGGTACTAGATCTCATACCAGAGTTCCCTTGAGGTTCACCACACTACCAGGAAGGGACCCTAGGCCCACAGCATCTTTTATCATGTAAGAAATGAATTTTGAGCTACTTTTTTAAAAAGAAAGCAACTGGGAGCTGGATGTGGTGTTGAATGCCTGTGATTCCAGCTACTTATAAAACTGAAGCCGGAGGATTTAATGTTTAAGGCCAACATGTGCAACAGTGAGACCTGTCTTAAAACAAACAAAGCAAAAACAACAACAAAATCTAGCCAACATTAAGATTTAGAATGTGGTCATCAACAAGAGCATAAATATGGATCACATTACTTGAACAGCTATATCTAAGACTTGACCTTCTCTAATTGTGTAATGGCGAAAACTGGACCTCACTCATATAAAATTAAAGAATAGTAATACAAAGTAGAGTTTTGTATCTACAGGAATCAGTCTAACATTCAGAAAGAAAGTCGCTGTGATTAGTTGATTAGAAAAAGGCAACATAAAGATGATTTTAACAACTTCAGGTCAGGTGACATGGTGTTCCGCCCAGTGCTGGCTTTCCAGGCACCCTCTCCATATATCAGATTAAACAACAATCTGTCCTCTTTTACACATGAGGAAAATAAATATTGTTCTTTTTTACAGATGAGGAGAGTGAAGCACAGACATTAAATACTTGCTGAAGGTCACAGCTTGTAAATGTTGGTGCCGAAATTGGAACCTTGGTAATCTTACTCCAAATTCCTTGCTTTCAACACCTACCCTACATTATGCTACCTCTCAAAAGAAAGAATTTCATTCGAGCATCTTTCCATTGTGATTATTTTTACTCATTTTCTTGCTTTATTGGATTCTTCAAGCTGGAGATGAGTTCACTGGACTAGTGATGTTGCCTATTCAACGTGACTAAGGACCGTTTTCAAACGCTGAAAGAATGAAGTGTTAAGGAACCAGAAACATAAGGAAGTGAGCTCTCCTCACTAATTGATCAAAATCTAGTGCCTGCAAGCCAAGAAAAAGTGTAAATTATATCAAATGTTCAAAAGTTTCAGGATTCTAACCTCTTATCCATGTTTGAGCAAATAGATTTAGAAAAATCTACTTAGAAAATTCTGGCTTGCCAATTCTCAATCACTGTTTGTTGTTTTTTTTTTTAATTTCATAAAGTGATCACTAACAACAAAATACTCTGAAAACCTGAGTTCTTTTATATTTTAACAGCAACTGCTAGTGGCTGCCTAGAATTTGTATGGTTAGAGTATAATTTTGACCCAATATTTCATGTCCAAATGATCTTAGAGTGAGAATTATGAGAGTCTCCCACAGCCTCCAGTTTGTCCTTTGGACTCTGTTTTCCATGCAGACTCTGTCTGCATGATGGCTTCCCAAAAGGATTGGCTCCAGGTAAAGAAAAATCAAGAACACGGCACGCTCAGAAATTTCTGGTTTTCTCAGTTTTATTATTGTTCCCAATGTATTATATTTTATCAGTACAACTAATAAAAATATTTTGCGTACCTTCTCCATATTGAGTGTTATGTGGATTCAGATTGCCACAAGTGTCACCTTCATGAACTATTTAATAACTAGTAAGTGATCACACAGGTTAAAGCATTCAGGTAAATGCTGAATAAAGTCAGTTGAATTTTAACCTCTACTGAACCCTCTTTAGTGCAAAATCTGACTGAATTAGGTGATATGAACACATCAGAACTATGTAAGATACAACCTAGTGTCACTGGCTCTTTGTGGCACAAAATCCGTGGATATTTGTCACCACCTGCAGCAACAACTTGCACGGGTCTTATGGGTGGTGGAGTGGAAACTGAGGCACTTCTATCTTTCTCTTTAGTGCACTGCTTTCTTGCTTGTTTGTTTATAGAGGATAGAGGAAATGAGGTTTACTTGCTTTGAGAGGAGAGAGAGAGAGAGACTTTGCTTAAGAGAGAAACTTTGAGAGAAAGACAGGCTTTGCGTAGAGCTTAGAGGAAGAGACTTGCTACACCTTAAAGTCCTGTATCCTGTGAACTAAAGGTACGTCCACCCAAGGTGCCCTAGTGATGCGTCTCAGTTCTCTGTTCTGCGATCTGCCTTCCGCCGCTGCCCCTACTCGCTGCTGCCGCGCGTTTTTTTCCTTTCTTCTGGCTACTGTTGCGTATGTCCCTACTAACTACTGCCGCGTGTTTTTTCCTCTGGCTTTTCTGCTAATGGCTGCTGTGTGTCTCTCTGTCTCGCTCCGCCTACGCTTATATCACCTCCAGGAGGCGGAGAGCAGGGCCTCGCCTATTACACAAAGATTAGGCAAGAGGCTCCGAGCAGGCAATTAGTGCTCGAGAACACATGTGCATACATTGTGTGCATGGTCGAGAAAATCACCTGAGTGTGCTTATGTCAATTAACCTCCTCGCTGCCGATATGATCAGGCGCCATCCCGGCGCTGCCAACATAACACAGCCCCCAACAACCTAGGTGACAATAACATAAAACAAACTAAAGAGCTACTATAACAGAGAATGATCTAACTCAGGAATGGCAAATCTCTGCAATGCACTTTCCTTACCCAGGGAAGACATTATCTATCAATAATGAGCTTTCTGCTGAGAACAGAGGTGGCCTTGAGGAATAATAATGCCTATAATCACATTTTGCTCATTCACTTGCATTTCCCGTTTTGGGGGAGGAGGTACTGAGAGTTGAACCCAGGACCTTGCTACATCCTAAGCATGCACTGTACCATTGAGCTATAGCCCAGTCCTTGCATTTTCTTTTTGAATGAGACACAAAGGAGTGGAGTTACAGCTGCCAAGTTGGGAATACCCATTGGACCATATATATATATACATAAACAACAACTATCACATATGTTACAGCACTGGAAAAAAATGAGATTTTTTTTGAGGGGCTTTTTTTTATATATCAACATTTTCATATTATTTCTTTAAATATTACAGTGCTTTCATTTATAAACTTTTGGACATTTAATATTAGTTAGAAATTACTGCATCCCCTATTACTCATGCCAACACAACAGTTTGTTAGGGCATGTATGAGAACTGTCCACCCAAGACTGTTTCATACCAAGGTGAAAGAATAAACTAAATAAAAATCACCATAACATATAGAGAATGGACCAACTCAATTCAAACTAAAATATTCCCTTCCCTCCACATTCCTGAGAGGCTAGGCATGTTCTTCCTGCACTTAAATGCTTACAATTCCTGGTCATGGAGTCCATTATGAGAAGTGAGAGCCAACACATTGGGTTTTTCCTTTATTGACGCCCCTTCTGACATGTGAGTAATGCAGGTGTGGCTGTCCCCGCTGGCAGCCTCCTGTGTTCTCACCCTCTGCCAGTCTTGGCAAATCTCTGAGCATTTCTCTACCATCTTCAGAAAATCCATTCCATGAGGTGTCAGGGAGAAGTGGGATAACTCACTGAAGATTCCTTAGGGTCGCTGGCTGTGTACCTTCTCTCCAGCACCTAGCCCAGAGCCTGGCACACAGTGGGTGCTTGGTAATCATGTTTGGATGAATGAGCGAATGAATAAAAACTCTGTTCCCCCACCCAGAGCTCCTCTTCAGCCATGGAAAGCTTCACCTCACTTTTCTTCTATCCTAACTTCTTTAAATCAACTTTCCTGATTCCAGAATCTACCTATCATGGCCCCACCATCCAGTATGTTCCTTTTTTGCAGAGCCTCTCCCTAGAGGTTTCCCAGTCGGCCCTCTTCCAACCAATCCTTTCATTCTACAAAGGACCCCTTTTAGGATCCTCCTTCATCCAGAAGCAGCAAGAGATTATAAAGAACGTTTCCTTCTCACAAATATGATTTTCCTGTCCCTCGTGTATTTGTCATTTTTCTGTGCCCAATAAAATGTAATCTCTTTAAGTAAGGGCAAGGGACCTTCCTTTTCACTTATAATCCAACATGGTCTGTGTGAGTTTGTGTTTGTGGAAGGAGGACCTCTTAGTCCATTTTCTGTTGTAATCACAAAATACAATTGAATCAGTTATAAAGAAAGAGATGTATTTTAGGCTCATGGTTCTTGTTCAATGTCCAGGGGCCAAACCTGGTGGTGGTCTTCTTGCTGGCAGAGTCCTGAAGAGGTGCAAGGTGAGAGACAGGGAATATGCCAGAGACCTAGTCAAATCTCAAGCTCAGTCTTGAGATAACTCATTAATTGAATGAATGAATGAATCCATTCATGATGGCAGAGCCCCAATCTCTTCTTTTTATTTTTGAGTTTTTAATTTTTTTTATTTTTACAGACTGCATTTTGATTCATTGTACACAAATGGGGTACAGCTCTTCGTTTCTATGGTTGTAAACAATGTAGATTCACATCGTTTGTGTAATCATACATGTACATAGGGTAATGATGTCTGTCTCATTCCACCATCTTTCATACTGCTGCCAATCTCTTCTTAAAGCTTCCACTTTTTTCTTTCTTTCTTTCTTTCTTTCTTTCTTTCTTTCTTTCTTTCTTTCTTTCTTTCTTTCTTTCTTTCTATTTTTGTACTGGGGATTAAACAACTGAGCCATATCCCTAGCCCTTCTATTTTTTTTTTTTTTCATTTTTTACTTTGAGACTGGGTCTCACTTACTTGCTAAGCTGCTGAGATTGGCCCTGAACTTGTGTTCCTCCTGCTTCAGCCTCTAGAGTCACTGGGATTATTGGTCCTTCTTCTTAATATTTCATAATGGGGTTAAATTTCAACATTTAGAAGAGACAAACCATATTCAAGCTAATTGTAGGGGATAACCATTAAATTAATAATCTGCATCAAGAAGGCTCTTTAGATGCTTTGTGACTCTCAGAACAACAAAACTTTAGAAATATTGAAATTATGTCTAAGTATGAATGTGTTTGGCAATTGTGTCTTAAATATGAATTGTCATTATCTTTTTTTCCTATAGACAGAAAACTTGAGAAGAGGATTTCAAGGATTTACAGTAAAGAAAACTCATTTACAGTAAAGAAAACATGAGTTTTCTTTCCTTAAGACAATAATCTAGCAAGTATAAACACATTAATTTAGGAAGACTTTGTAAAAGTTATCTAATTCTTTCCAGTAACATGCAAAGGGTAAAAAATTCTATTTTGTTCTTTTTTTTTTTTTAACTACCTTTTCTCAACTTCCTCCACCCCGTCCCCTTCTTACAGTCCACAGAGTAATATAGTGTAGATGTGTTAAAAATCGTCTGGTAGAGTATTTAACTGTCAATATTATATAATTCATGGTTGAAAATCTATTTTTTGTACTAATTTTCTACTTAAATAGCCAGTTTCAATAGCTCGGTTCCTTCTCAAAAGCACTTTCTGTGGTCATATTTTATATCTCCATTTTCTTCTTTGGAACTTCATTTTTATTTGATTTTATTGGCTCTGCTCTATTGGAATGTGTATCGCTTGAGCCCCCATGGAGAACTGAGCAGGTGTGAGTAAAGCAAAACATCTTTTGTTAATAGCAGTACACCCTGGGAGTTCATGAAAACACTATAATTTCAATTGCTTTTATGAAAATTCTGTAAATTCCCATGTTGTGAATTTTGAGTGGCGCTTAGGAGACCCATAGTTCTTAATACAAGCCAAAGATATGGTTGTTTCTATAACTGAAATAAATGTTCTGCTTTCCTTCTTCCAAAAAATAAATTCAGGAATTTAATTAGAATGTTTAAAGTGTAGAAAATCATATTAACTTTGAGTTTGGTTATTCTAACGAAACTGGAGGTCTTACTGTGATCAGCCTACAAAGAGATGATTTTAGTTTCCTGAACAACTTCTTGAAGCATAAAAAGAAGAGCTGTGCCCACCTTTGTTTGAGTTCAGAATGAATTCACAACAGCATTGCCCATTTCCAGCCCATCTTTGTACACATTTATACCTTTAAACCAACAGAACAGGAACAGGTTCCTCAAACCTCTTAATTTAAGAGGGTGGTGCATGAATTTTCTGTCTCTGCCTAAGTCCCTTCAATCAGCTGCCACAGTGAATCTGGGGGTGAGGCCAAGCCTAACTTTTTTCCTGGTTTGAGGCCAGACATGTATGGTGTTCCACACTCCCAAGTTGGAAGCAAAGACGTAAGTTTGGTATATTACAAAATTGCATGTGTCATTAGAAAAAGATGTCAGAATGCTTTATTTAAAACTTTGTTTTCTCAGGTTGTATTGCCCAAGTGTATCTTGGCTTAGACAACTTCAGATTCAAAAATTCCAAGACGTAGAAAGAGTTTCACATAGCTGAGGCTATTATATTTGGTTATGTGCCACTAACACCTTTTCCCCTTCTTTCTTATTGAGAAGTCAAGTGATGACTGAATTTCTACTAAAAATTTTGTTCTCTTCTTGCAAATCACATGTCTACTCATGACAGGATCATCTATCTATTCAAAAAGAAAAAATGTAGAATTCACAATGGTATGGGACCTTTGGGGATTTTTTTTTTTTTTAAGATAAGACCTTTAGAGCCAAAATTTTCACCATTCCAGAACAACTTTCAAAAGAATTGTCTAACAGTCTTCCCTGATAAATGAACTTCCAAATTGTTCATACTTGGTAAGAAACCATGGGCACTTGAAGGTCTATCTTTCTCCTTAGAGTGATAGAGGAACACTTGCTAGGAGCTAAGCATACTGACTTGATGTCTTTGAGAGTTTTTCAGTCTGAAGATAAACTGTGGTAAAGGACCTGTTACAACTTACAACTAGCCACCTTCACATATACGTAGTCATGCTAGAATGGTGGTCACCTCTGGAGAAGAAGACATCTGCCTTTTTTAATACATTCTCATGGTTTTCTGGGCTTCTTGGCAACTGGATGGAGAAGTGACAAGGCTTTGGCTATATTTTCCCCCCAACTTCTCCATCAGGCTCTTACTCAGACTCTACATCAGATTCTTACTCTTCTTTTTTAAGTGTAGAGGTTCAGATGGACTTTTACAGTCCACAGCCTTGTCTGGGAAAACATTCCTGATGGGAGGTCCTAAATTTAGTATACCAGGAAGTTTCTAGCCCTTGCCAGTTATCTTAACACATGGAAGCTGAACTGAACTGGCCCAAGTGTAGTCACTTCTGTCCCCAGAAATCTTTCCTTATTTCTACATCTCCCTTACCTTGACTTTTCAAAGCTACTATGAACAATAATGGAATTTAAGTTTTGGTCCCCTTGGCCATGGTGGTAACACTGTTTGCTAAAAACAAGTGGGAAGTGGTGTTCAACAATCAGTGGCTTATGAAATTGATAGGGTAAGAGATATGCCATGGGGCTCTCACAAATGCTTAATATCCTGCCACTGAAACTAAGGGACTTGTGATTGAGCAAAGTGAGGCGTGATCCCTAGGAGGCACTGTGCAGTGATTGGGGAAATAGGAAAGAGCAGGAAGCTCTTCACAGGCCTCATGGTGCCTGTGAAGTCACCTGCTCACCTTCTGTGTCCAACCCAATGCAGGCATAGGTTGGAAAACAAGAGCAGGATGCTTTCTTTTCTTTTTCTTTTTCTTTTTCTTTTCCTTTTTATTGGTGCATTATAATTACACATAATAGTAAGATTCATTGTTACATATTCACACATACACACAGTATAACAGAATGATCTGGTCAGTTTTATTCCCCAGTACCTCCCCTTTCCTATTCTCTTCCTTCCCCCAGTTGCTGTCTTCTACTCTTCTGGTTTCCTTTGTTTTCATGATATACCCCCCTCACACACACACATCTTTTTCCTCTCTAGTTTCCACATATGAGGAAAAACATACGACCTTTGACTTTCTGAATCTGGATTAATCCACTTAGCATGCTGTTCTCTAGTTTCATCCATTTACCAGCAAATGATATAATTTCATTCCTTTTATGGCTGAACAAAACTCCATGGTATATACATATGCCACACGTGCTTTATCCGTTCATCTGTTGATGGACACCTACCTTAGTTCCACAATTTGGATATTGTGAATTGTGCTACTATAAACATGGGTGTGCATGTATCACTATAGTATAATGACTAATTATTTAGGACAAATACCAAAGAGTGGTATTTGTGGTGTTTCCAGGCCTAGTCTTCTGAGGGTCCTCCACAGGGATATCAATAGTGGTTGTACAAACAATCCCATCAAAAATGTAAACATGTTCCTCTCCAGCATTTATTGTTATTTGTATTCTTGATGCCTACCATTCTGACTGGAGTGAGATAAAATCTCAGTGTAGTTTTGATTGAGCAGGATGTGAAGAGTGAGGAAATCCAAGTTCAAGGTGCAGAACTGCCTTGAGTGAGTCCTGTGCCTATAGGGCACTCATTTTCATTCTCAGAGCTTCATTTCTCCCTAGCAAAATGAGAGGCTTGGACTAGCCAGCATGTGGCTCTTGGTTCCCAGAATTTAATCTTCTACACATATCTACAGTTTTTATAATGACTGACATAACTGTCTCTCCCAGTCCAGGCAGGTCGTGGGACAGGGGTATCAGGGACCTGGCAGTTCCATGAGGAGTATGTGGGACTTCTGAAAAAGAATCTAGAAGTCAGAGCTTTGAAGAAGACACTCCCGTGGAGCAGGAAAACTCAGAGCAGTGACTGGTTCCACTTGACACCCAGAAAAGGAAAACACTAGTTGTAACATCTCATTTCTCCAGCAACCCAGCTGCAGGAAACAGCATCGCTAACCACACAGATCCTATACCAGGGAAGAGCTGGTGGTTTTTAGCTCTATCCTTACAACACCCTCCTGGACTCTGCCTCCAGTCACAGAAATTCTTCTGGGTTAAATTTCTTTAAATTATCAGGAATGCAACCATGTAGGTAAATAGACTTACATATATGCCAAATTACTATGTGACAAATATGTGTGTTAGGGGTATTGTACTTGTAATAACATTTATTCAATCATAGCACTATGGCATGGTCTTGGGTATTCAGTCTCAATAGTTCTTGAAAATCATTGAATCATTCTTCTCATTTATCATCCAGTCACCAAAATTTCTAGATAATAAACAATAAGACTTAAACCGGTGGTTCTCCATTATTAATATGGAGAGGAGAGCCGAAATTTTGGAGTGTTTGTTAAGGTACAGATTCCTGAACATACCACCAGAAATTCTGGATTAGCAGGTCTGGGAGCAGCCCAGGAGTCTGCACTGTGTACTAGGACACAGCATGATTCTGATGCTCATGGTGCAGAGGGGACACGGCTGTGGAGACACTGACCTACACCCCACCGCTCTGCCAGTTCCCATCAATTGCCTGTCTCTCATTTTAGACCTTGACTGTTTTTTCCTGAATCAGTCAAACAAATCTTTATATATTTTTTTCTCCTTTCTCCGATCTCTATAGATAGAGAACATGACTTCCTGAGCCCCAACCCTGGATTCACATTTAACACCATCCTCCATGGCTCTAAAATCACCTCCCATAAACCTTGAGTCCTGATCTTTCCTGCTCTGTCCTTCATCTTTCCCATTTGCCTTATCATTTAACCATGTTGAGCTAAAATTTGAGCTGAATATTTCTACTTGTTACACTGCACTTACATCTCTTGGAAAATACCTTCCAGTTCCAACATGAGATTCCAGATTTATTTCCCTTAGACAAAGGCTTTAGGGGCCTCTAGGTCTCCCCACACCTCCTAAACAATGGAAGTGGGGACTTCTCACTCCCAGTCCCTGGTGAGCTGGTCCTAGAGAAGGAACTTCCCCAGGGAAGGGAGCAGGGTCGCTGTAGGGGCTCAGCCCCCAGATGGCCTCCTTCCAGCCCCTAGTTTGTTCTTTGCCTCAGATCAATTCATTCCTTTTTTTCCAAGAATTCTTGGGTTTGTCCCGTTGCTTTGACTTTCACTGTACCCACCTGTTCCTTGGGATCAAGGTTTCCTTCCTTCTCTGTCTCCTAAGCCTTGGGATCAGCCATAAATACCCTCCTACTCTCTGACTCCTGAAGTAAGTCAAATTCCTTTAATCCTTTTGAAGTTGGGAACAGCTGGAAACAGGCTGAGGGTAAAAGAGCATAGAAACCCAGGGATGTTAAGTCCAAAGCCCCCTGGCCAGTTGTTCCATCAGGCTCATGGACATGTAACCAGAGCTGAGGCCTCATGCTTCCCTGAACACCCCATGTTCTTAGGAACCCCTCCCAAATCCACTCTCCTAGCTCTCTCTCTAGTGCATACTAGCGTGTTCTCCCCACCCTCTCAACACATTGTCCTTCCTCCTATTTATTTCAACATTTCATGTCATGATCTCAACCCCACCTCCTTAGGAGAGAAGGAAGTTGGAATGATGCTAATGATGGATTGGGAGCCTGCCAAATATCCCCAGGAAGATCCCTTTATAATTTAGAGACACAGACTTCCATCATCAACTAGTTTTTGTTTTAAACCAGTAAAAGGCCACCTGTCTTCCTCCCAAGAAGCCAAAGTTGGTATGAAAGCCCCAGGACACTGGGGCTGGTGTCTGAGAGGAACAAGAGAAGTGGCAGATGATGACCTACACGTGCACTGGATCAGAAAGCCACATTTTTCTTTGTTCGGCATGCTTTTCCTTTTCTTTTACTTCTGGTTACAAAACTCTTTCTCATAGCTGATAGTTCTTCACTCATGTCTCTGCATTGGTGCCTGGGGCAGGAGGTTCATCTTCCTAAATTATGGGTTCACTATAAGCCTGCACGTGAGGCCACATCCTCCCATGCAGCCACTGCAGCCACAAAGCAACATATAGCAGTTCCACCCACAGTCTTGGGAGCTGCAAGCCTGGGTTTCCCACTTTCATGACCTTTGGCAAGTGATTTAAATTTTCTGTGTCTTGGTTTCCTCGTCTGTAAAAGTGAGGTCATAAAAATTTACCTTATAAGGATTACTGTGAGATAAGTGTTTTGATCCACATAAAACACTTATAACAGTGCCAGCAACATATTACTGTTATTTAGTAATAACTCACTCTAATAACATTTTGTATCCATCCACCTGATTTCTTCCCTGATTCCTCAGTTCCCTGAAGATCCCCAACAGATTAGTTTAAATCATAACTCTCTTTTAGACAGCCAAAAGCAAATTTTTTTTTTAATTTTATTTTGAGACAGGGTCTTGCCAAATTGCCTGGGCTAGTCTTGAACTTGTTATCCTCCTGCTGCAGTTCCCAAGTTGCTAGGATTCCAGGTGTGCCCCACCACATCTAGCAGGATGTTTAATAATTTGTAATGAGTTCTGATTTTTCTAAACATGTCTGAAAAAATCAACCCCATTTTCATCACACTAGATAACCTAAAATGCAAATGAACTCATACACAATCGATCAATAGAGAATGAGGTTAGTAGGACCAGGAAATTGATCTTTTCCTAGGCAAGGGAGGCGGGGGGTGCTATTATCTTAGCAAGAGATTTATAACCTTCATCAGCCAGGGAAAAAGAAAACTGAACTGATTACCACACTGGCCCCTAAAAGTTATATTTTTAAGAAAATGCACACTTGTGGGTCTCTGGGTACCCTCCTGTGGGAAGTGAAGCCCCGCCTGGGCGGCTCTCACCTGTGGCTGACAGCTTGCTCCAGCGCCCACCTCAGCAGCCCCGCACAGCCCTCTTAGCCAGCCAGCTCTGCTCTCATGGAAACCTTGCCAGCGCTGCCTCTCTGCTGTTCCACTGTGGCATTTTCTAGCAGCACTGAGCTGCCTAACTGGGCTCTTGAGGTTATTGTTCCAGGAACCAATTTTTGTTTTTATACTGATCTAGTTACACAAGCTGCATAGTTTTGAGTGACCTGTTCCAACCTTATTTTTTCCTAAATTTAGTTACTAAAGTAACCATGGATGAGCATGCTTTTGCATGTGCTTATTTTTTTTTTTTACAGACCACATTTTGTAAGAAAATATGTATCAAATTAGAGCAGAAATACCTGTATTATTATAATCACCTTGAAAACATATCTCAATGTGTCCACATTGTCTTTGTTGTAGTTTAGTTTTGAAATTACCACAAAAAACCCCCACTAACTTGGGTGGTTCAATTATTTGTGTTCAGTGTCCTAGGTAGCACTGATTCAGAGTTGACTATGTTCTAAGAACAATTGAAGATTTAGGCTTCAGTTTTTGACTTATACATTTATATTGATCAACTTTCCATAGCTGTAACAAATAATTGAGATGATAAATTTATGGAGAGAAAAGGTGTATTTTTTGAAGATTCAGTTTGTGATTGATTGTCCCCATTGCTTTTGGGCCAATGACAAGGAAGAACATCATGGCAGGTAACACATGATGGAGTAAAGAAGCTCACCTCATGACCAGAAAGCACAAAAGAGAGAGGAAGAGATCAGGGTCCCATAATCTCCTTCTAGTGCATGCCCCAAATGACTTAAAACCTCCCACTAGGCCCCACCTACTAAATGTTCTACCACCTCCCAAAAGTGCCCCTTTGCAGACTAAAACATGGGCCTTTGGGAGACATTAAAAAATCTAAACTATGGCAACATCATTATTTTGTGAAACCATTTTATTTTCATGACCTATATGTTCACTCTCATTCTCTTCAAAAACCTGCTTCTTAGTGACTATTTTGTTTTCAGTGTTGTCAATATGATCCATCATGCTAAGATAACAGAATGATTTATAGTCCTTGAAAAAGAAGATAATCTAAACTAGAGAGATCACCTAGATGTTCATTTGTTTGAATATTTCACATATAAGAACTCCATTGCTTTGTCATGTGATGTGTGATACATCTACCCAAAATGGCATCAATTTTTAAAAAATCTCACATATAGAACATGCCCTTTCAAATACACACAAATCAAATCCTTGTTATACCATTTGTTATACTATTTTCCCTACATACATTATTTTAAAAAATCACAAAGCTATCTAAAAAATTAGTAGCCAATGTTGCTTGAATGCTTCCTTTGTGTTAAGCACTTTTCTAAGCATTTCAGTAGTATTAACTCATTAATACTCAAATCAATCCCTAAAAGATAAGTGCTTTTATTATGCTCATTTTTTCAGGAAAGAAATTTGAGGCACAGAGGGGTTAATGTGCCTAAGGTCACATACCTAGTGCATAGTGAAGTCAACACAGATTACCTTTTTTTTTTCTTTCTTTTTTTTTTTTTTTTTTGGTACCAGGGATTGAACCTAGGGGTACTTAACAGCCACATCCCCAGCCCATTTTTATTTTTTATTCTGAGACAGGGTCTTGCTAAGCTGCTTAGGGTCTTGATAAATTGCTGAGGATGGTCTCAAACTTGTGATCTTCCTGCCTCAGCCTCCCAAGTCACTGGGATTACTGGCATGTGCCACTGTTTCTGGCTGAAACCAAAATTAAAAGTCAAAAATTCTGACTCCAGAGCCTGTGGGATAAAAATCCTGGTCCCTCACTACCACCAGGCTGCCTTAAGGAGGAAAGAAATATTATTCCCACTGAATAGTTGAAGAAACTGAGACTTGAAAGAATATGTACCTTGTCCAAAGTCATAGATGTTAAGCAGTAGAACAGGGAATCAAAGTAAAAACATAAGCACTTGGCCTCTTGGGTCCTCTTGAATTTTTACACTTTTCTGTCCACTCCATTAGATCCCCTTTGTCTCTCAAAATGTTTTTGAAGTTTCAGGTAGAAAAACCTCAATAATTTTTATTTATTACTTTTGAATTTGCATATTTACCATTTATTTCTGGTGTATATAGAAATAAGAATATCCGGTTTACACAGGACATCCATTTAAAAGGATTCTCAAAAAAGTTCTCAAATGTGTAAATACCTTTTTTAAATTTCCATTTTAAAACACTCCTGAATGAACTTGGCTAAAGACTGGCCATTCCTGATAACTTTGAGATTCCTCCCAGTTTCTCCTTAAAACTTTCCCAGGAAAATAAACAGTACCATTAAAAATGGAAACTGAAGCTAAGATCATATGCAAAAGACCAGCCTGATTCTCCACTACCTGAATCAAAAGATCGTACAGAAAAGCACATTTTTTAAAATTAAAACTCACACTCCCTATCTGAACTAGAATAGAACAACTCACAAAGGAGACAGAATTAGCTTCTGACTTGCTCATTTTATTACTGTGATATACCAGAGTAGCACTAACCAGAAGAGCAGATCTATTCCCCAACTTCATAACCAGTAAAAGTCAGATTTCTCCCTTCTACCCACTAGTCAATGATTTATTTTTAAATTTTTATCAGTCTCTTCAGTTAGTCATCTCTGGCAATCCTGGTAGTAAAAGGTGGGGTCAAGGGTATTGAATAAATAATTTAGTAGCTCCCACTGGAAGAAACCATTCACAGACATAGGGACATCCTGTTCTCAAAGGAAAAGGGGTCCAAAACCTAACCCTCCATCCCAGGAGATCTGAATGTTAGACTCAGGCATAAATTGAACTGGGTTCCTCGCATCAATCTTATCCTCCAACCTGGGTAGGAAAGGATCAACATTCACACTCCTTCCCAAGCCAGTGCTTCCACTTGTTTAGATCTGAAAGGTGTGGCCTCAGCTAGAAATGCAGGGAAGATTATGTGCCCCGCTCCTCAGAAATGACCCTGAGCCAGTGACCAATACTGTGCAAAAAGCTTGCTTGAAGATGGGACAATGGTGTGGGACTGTTCACACTCCAGAGCCCACTGTGGGCTTAAGCTGAGACTGGACTTCAGCTGAACCTCTTCCTTGGCCTGGTGCTGCATCCCTTGCTCACTATGGATTTTAATGTGCAATTTCTGTCTCACTAAATCACAGCACGAGAATCCTCATATCAGGATACACACCTAAGAAAATGTACCAAATGAATGCCCATTCTAGGTGCACTTAGTATCTTATAAATAAAGGTAACACAAAAACCTTTATGTACATAGTTGTTCTTATTTTATTGATTTCAAATTAAACTCCAAAAAACACAGAGTCAGGATATCTTGTGGTTCTTGAAATGCATTGCCAAGTTATTTTTCTATAGGGATCATCCCAATTGTTCTGCTTCCAGAAATGTTTTAGACCACAAGTTACAGCAAAGCAGCCAGCCCTAGAAATAATCATTAGTCCAAACTAGTAAGGTTATATTATTGCTGCTTTTATTCGTGTGTCTTGGATTGCTAATGAGGTTGAACATTTCCCCCATTAGTCTACTGATTGCAGTTCTTATATGTGGATTTCCAAACTAAGGAAAGAATTCCACGCCAGGTTTCCAGAAGTTTCAACACCATGAGATTAATCTCAATCTGTGTGAGGGCTTTTCAGTTCCATGAAAGACAATTCCAAGTTGAAAAACTGGGCAAAGTCATCAGGTCTGTTTTTCCTGTGTAAAAAGGTTAAAATAAAGCAGATGTGAGACTAGCCTCAAATCTCTTTTCTCATATTGAATTATTTTTCAGGGAATTTTAACTCTTGAACATACCTGTACAAGAAGTCTGAAGAAATAATTTAATAGTCATTCGACTTACTTTTCACCTACTTTTAATAAAAACAAATGTACTAAATAAGCAGCCCAAATAATTGTGATAAATGACCTCCTTGGCCTTAGTCCCTCAGCTCCATGGTAAACTACCCCTTGTTCTAGCGTTCTCCTCTCTCCCTTCATCCCTTTCTTCTTCTTTAAGTAAGTGCTTTAAAGGTAGGTGTTTCCCACATTTCTATCCTTGGGTCTTTTGATATTTCTCCTTTCCGTGCTCTTTGGTGTTTTTTTAAAATGTGAGATTAAACTATCCACTGTGATTTTTCCAGATATTTCCATTTCATTAAGAATGTGAGATTCCTCAGTGTTCCCCCACAAATTTATTAACATTCATATTGGAGACATGCTTTTGTCAGTAAGCACCATTCAGTAGGAAATGTCACAGAGATAAAATGGACATTTCTATATAATTCCCAGACCACTAGCCAACAGTGTCAAAAGTGCTTGTTTTCCAAAGTACAGGGATATAAAACAGAAGTTGCTAGACAAATTCAACCCTAGGCTATATATATTTTTGTCTGTTTAGACTTAAAAGTACTTGTGAATGTCTAAAACTGAAAGATTTCATATCCAACTTCTAAATTCTCCTTAAAAAAAAAAAAAAAAAAAAAAAGATCTGATAATGTTAGCCTCCAAATTCCCATATGGCAAACTACTGGCCCCTTCTTTGAATAAGCCATGCACCCTCCAGTTTGCTGCTCCTCATTGCCTTGACCTTCATACCTCTTTACCTCTTTCCTTGATATCCTTCCCTCCCTCTTCCCCTTCCTTCCTCTGCATACTTGTTCCCTGGCTGAGATTCTCTCCCTTTATACTTCCTTCAGTTCATCCATGTATGTGGCAAATCCTCCTCAGGTTAGAATCCTGCTTGGATTCTCTGTAGAGCCTCTCCCAATCAGTCACTGTCAATACTACCAAGTTAGTTACTGACTTCTCTATACTTAGTCTTGTGACCTGTATATCTGCGTATGTTTATCTATAAACATTGAACACACAATAAATATTGAGAGACTAGCTTGCAGCACTCTGTGAGGGACTTCACGTAGAAAATCAAACAAAATGTAGTCCTAAGCAATAAGGAGTATATAATTTGTGGAAAATTCTAGGCTAACAGGTTGAGTAAGGCACTATGGAAGCATACAGAAAAGACCACTCCATTGAAACCAGGCTTCCTGGAATAAATGACTCACTTGTTTTGAGATTTGAAGGACAAGGAGGAATTAGTTTAACTAATAAGTTGATGAAAAGTGAATTTCAGGGAAGGAGGCAGTATCTGAGAAGGCACGTAAGCATAAAACATACAGTGTGTACGGGGAATTGCAATAAGCTCCATATTGCTATAGAGAAAGGTACATTCCCTGAAGCAGTAAAAAATGAGCCAAGAATCATTTTAACTACTCCCTTTCTTCAAAACCTTGGTTTCCTTGGATCCCAAATGAAATTGTAGAATTCATTAAATATCACAACTAAAATAAATAAAAGGAGTTCTATCTTAGAAGAAAGATTTAATTTTTACCTTGAGACATGCATTTTTCACTTTGGTTATATGATACTATGCACATATTTAGCTCTCCATTAAACTTTCTGTAAAAGCCAGAGTTCGAACAGAGTGTGGAAGCGAGAATATAATAGAGGCCATTTTTTACATCAGTCCTATCTTACTCCTTTGTTTTCATCGCCAGAAATGTAAACACTAATGAAAAAGCTTTCATAAATATAGTCAATGGAAGTCAGAGGTTTGCTCACTTATCTCAAGAAAACAAGAACCAATTTTACCCCAAACTTTGCCAAATAATTTTCTGGAAGTTGTGAGTTAATCAAATATGATTTCCCACATCTCTTCTTGAGGATTGTTTGGCAAATATAAAATGTAACTGAGTTAAAGTTTCCTCTCTATCTTCCCAGTGGAATTTTCTGCTACAATGTCAGGAAAATATTGCCCGAATTTATCTCGAGGAAGACTAGACAATATTTTACATTTTCTCCCTGAAAACACTTTTAAGATTTAAGTCATGAAGAGCAGAGACCAGTTTTAGCAGCAATTTGCTCTGCTTGTAGCTGCATTTTAGTCATAACCACCTGGAGTATACTTAATACATATTAATATTGGTATTTACCTCTTAAAATTTCAGGTTTCATATACAAAATTTCAACTATATCTGTAAAATATGACAAGTGCACCAATGAAAGATATTGGTTTTGAAAGCTGAAGTAACTGGTAGTTTCTTTGGTGTTCTGAAAACGAGGCCCCTACATTCTTCAGCCAAATATCTTTCATTTTTGTAACTAACAAACTTCAGGATAGAACATAAGAACTTTGTCATGAGTGTTCAAATTCTCACAAAGTAAGGCAAACACTCCAGGATTTTCCAAGGGATTGACATCTTGATAATGATATAAATCATTCTCATAAATTGCTGGGCAGGGTTTAGATGCTTAGCAGTGAATAACTGATTTTTTTCCTGCCAAATTCCTTGCTTTGAATTATATGTTGCTGGAACACTATTAAATGTTCATTCTTATGGTTTTCTTTTAGCTCATTTGTTCAGAAGAATTTTGAAAGGGCTTCAAAGATACTATTGGGTTTAGTTGTATCCCCCAAAGGCTTGAGAACACAGCTCTATATCTTCTCCATCATTATGCACAAGTGAGGCAGAAATGCATGGGGTAGCACCAAGTTCTTAGAGGTGATCATAAGATGCATCAGACAACTAGTATGAAAATATGATTTTGATCTTTCACAAAACTTAAAGTGTGATAACATAAGGCAAGATATTTTCTTGCATGACTGTATAATCCAAAATTACTGGAATAATTTCTAAATATCATCTCAAATAAACTTTTGGCAATACCCAGAACACATGTTTCCTGAGAATTTCTTCAGTTTTGTGACATTTTTGTCCTCTGGTGATTTCAAGAGCTACTGGGTGGAATCAGGAGGTAGAACACTTGCCTAACACACATGGGAACTTGAGTTCAATCCCCAGCACTGCAATGAATAAATAAATAAACAAATAAATAAATAAATGAAAATTTGTAAAAATAAAAGGACTACTTTGTACAAAATCATTTCAGCTCCTTTAGTTTTTCTTAATGTGTTCTTAAATTATTTAATATCATGTGCTACAGAGAATTGCACTCTGCAGTAAAAAAGTGTGTCTACATAAAGATAAGAAATAAATGAATTTGACTTGAGTGTCATTAAAACTGAGATATGAGCTACCTAGTTATTTTGATTAGTTGTTGTTATTTTTTTTAGACATAAAGCACATTGAGAAAGTTGAATCCATGTTGCCTGCAATATACCTGGGTACCTAAGGAAGTCTCTAAATTTGTGTTTCAGAGGCACCTTCAGCCACTATGTTAGTCAGCTTTTTATAACTGTAACAAAATACCTGAGATAACTTGTAAGGAGGAAAGGTTATACTTTGGGCTTGTGGCTTCAGAGGTTTCAGTCCATGATCACTTGGCCCGACTGCTTTGGGCCTGGGGTGCAGCAGTGCCTTATGATGGGAACATGCAGTGAAAGCGGTTGCTCACCTCACAGCGTGGGTAGGTT
The DNA here is from genome assembly GCF_902686455.1 of Sciurus vulgaris. Taxonomy (NCBI): domain Eukaryota; kingdom Metazoa; phylum Chordata; class Mammalia; order Rodentia; family Sciuridae; genus Sciurus; species Sciurus vulgaris. Next base: position 43,023,884 of record NC_136473.1, read on the forward strand.
CCACCACCTTCCAATAGTTCCATTGTCTGGGGACTAAGCCTTTAGCATACCGGTTTTAGAGGGACATTTCAGATCAAACTATAGCAACTGCCTTATAGAAAAGAAAATTAATGAGGAGTCTTTTGAAAAATATCAAGCTGGATTTGAAAAGTAATGGGCAATGCTGATGGCAGCTGGACCATGACTGCCTACCTTCCCTTCATACCTGAGCCCAATAAGCAAAATATTTGTTCATTCTATGTGTGCACACACTTATGTCAGCAGTCTAAAGTATGCCACTTTTTAAAGAAGACTTAGGCAAGGTTTAAAATATTTTTATGATTGCCAAATAATACCAAGATGTATATAGATAAAAAAAGAAGCATTGCCTCAGTTTCCCTACAAAATCTTCCCTCACCTACAAAAATATATATTTACATTTATGTTAACAGATACAAAACAAGCAGTGTTTTCAATTATGAAATAGCATTATGTTGCACATTTTCCTGCAGCTTTCTTTTCCTGCAGTGAGCAAGCCTGCTTTTTACCTCAGGGGTAGAAATTAACTCATCTCTCAAGATTGCTCACTGTAAAAACAACCCTGCTAAAATGATGGGTAGGAAAAGGTCAGGTTCTTGCGTATTTAGCATATTTAGCAAGACATGTGAGAATGTGAGAGACCCTTGTAGGAGTATCCTTCAACACTAAGCCTCAGTTTTCATGTAATGTTAATAAGAAATAAAGTTTGGCTATTGTAAGTTGCAGTGACATTTAGAGTTGTTTGCTTATACAACAAAGTTGCATCTAGTACAGAGGAAGTCCATTCATATTTGTATATTTATCTTATATTTTACCCACTTTACCTAATTCTCTTATTCAAAAAAAGTGTTTTAGTATAATTTCTTGGGCTTCCTAGGTATTATATCATCTGCAAATAATGTAAATTGCCTATGGTTTTCCAGTACTGAAAGTAACACATTTACTGGAAAAGGAAACATTCCTTATTTTTATTGATTTTTTTTTCTGTATTAACACAAATTACCCAAACAATTTTGAATAATAATGATGATAGGAAATATGCCATTTATTAAGTTATTTTATCTTTCTTCCAAACCTACCATTTGCTACTAAGCTTGTGATACTCTAGAAATTTGCAATTCAAATCACATTTTTGCTTTAGATTTTGGTTCCCCATTAAAGTCTGCAGATAGAGGCATTGCAAGGAACTCCCAGGCTGGGTGATGATTTAAACTTAAGAAAATAAGAAATAAATTTGTAGGGTAAATGACAGACCCAAGGAGTTTATTTCAGGGAGTCAAAATGGGAACTTGAGGGATTTGTTTTTCTTTCAAAAAGTAAGTTTATTAAGACATACACATTTTCTCATTCACATCAATTATGTAGTAAGTTTAAAGTTCTATACAATTGACTTAAAGGTTTGTTCAAACTTTTTCACCAGCCTTCTGGAATGATAGCCAAAGGATGAAAACATAAACTACACCTCTATTGTTGCAGTATGTTCGGCAGCCCCCTTCTTGTGTATTCTGAATATTTTTTTTTTTTTTAGAAAAAACTATTTGCTAGTTTGATATTTGCTTGGTTGTTTAAAAATATTAATGCTTTTTTCACCAATACATTAATAAATTAAATATTTTAAAAGTATAGGCTAAAGGAAGAAAATTATATCAAGCAAATGTTAATGGAAAGTTACTTAGGACAATTTCCTAAGTAAGTTTAAAAGGGAATGTGACATTTTGGAATCTTGAAGTGTTTTGTTGTTATTGTTGTTTGTTTGTTTTATCAAAATCTCAAAGTGTATGAGAATCACTGAAATCCAGAGATAGTCCTGAATGGAAAAATATGGGGCGTGGGGAACAGAAACAATAATGAAGAAACATCAGCAAATATTTAATTCCACAGCAGCATCTTTTGTTTTGAAAATAAGTCTTTGCAGGTGTGTATCCTATCTTGATTCCTTGTTCAACAATGTTTATCATGTTATGAATTTACCAGCAATTGGTGTGTGCTGAAGGCTCATTTATTTCTTATAAAATGTCACTAACTCACTCCTGTCCTCTTCAATTTGAAACAGCTGCTCCCTCTAGTAGGCACTAAATCTTCATAGACAGGATTCTGGACTCTGTATTCCTGTATTACACTATTGGTAATAATAATGTCTGTCTATCAAGGAGACAATGTACTTCAGTGCATGTTTTTTCTCTGTCCACATAGAAGAAGGTAAGGCTTTCATTTTGTTAATAAAACTCATGACTGAATAGAAATAAATACTGAGTATTAGTGACATTTGAAGCACTATAATTTAGTTTTACTTGAAGTACCATAGCTTCTAATGCCGTTTCCTTTCTGTAGAGTTATATTTTTAAATATCTGTGAATTCGAGAAACTCATTTACTGAAAGAAAGTAGCAGAAGAGTCAAACGAAATGTTAAAAAGCAAAGCAACATTCCTTAATTTTAAAATAAAATTTTAAAGTAAAAATAAAATTAAAAATAAAGGAAACAGTCCTTAATTTTAAATTGGTTTATAATACCATTTTCTGATTATACTTTCACAATTTAGAATTTATAACCTTTTTAAAGGAAAGCAAAAATTCCAACTTTTTCAGTTCATGCGTCATTAAGATACATGAAAATATGAACTTCAAAATAATCACTAAATCCTTGAATTTTCAAACATACAATGTTTTTATCACTTTACCTTGTGTTTGTATTGCTATATTATTGAGAATTGATTTCGTTTTATTTCCTTTATACTTTTTGGCAGAACGACTGTTGATTTTTTATAAAGGTAGATTCATATGTTTTGAAAAATGCTAAAAAATATTTTCTTGCATAAGGTAAATCACTGAAAAAGACAGTAAAGAATGTAAAAGGTACTTCATATCCTGCCAGACTGAAATCCTAATCATTATCCACAGGGAATTCATGGTTTCCTGCAAAATAAGATCTTGTCTTGGTAAGGACTTTATCTTTGAAGAAAAAACAATAAAAAGAACAAAATTTCTCAAGGGAATCCTAGAATCATAATCCATAAAATCAAATATGTTAATAAATACAGTTATTTTAAAATAGTTGCTCAAGTCTCTGGAAGCTGGTATTGACACTATTGATGTTAAATTGCAATATAAATAAGAATATAAATACAAAGAAGTGAAAAATAATTGTTTAATTATTTAAAAGTCTTCGTTCTGACGAAAATTAAAATTCTCAGTAATCCTTAATTAATACCTTTAGAATCCCTTCCTAAGTGATGAGAATTAACTTTGCAGTTTAATTTGACATTTTACAGTGTGAAAAAGAAAGATAAAAAATAAGCCTCTTGGGAACAGGAAGAAAATTTCTAGTCTCACCAGCCAATCCAACTTAATCAAGTCTCCCTTTTTCCTCTTCTCTTTTCTTTTTCTTTTTAAAAATCATTAGTGTTTCCATCTTGAACTCTCCCCATTTCCTCTATTTTATAAACAGAACTAGCTTTAAATACCTAAGGTTTGATTTTCATTTTATCCTGAAGTATATGCATGGATTTTTTGCTGATCAAATGATAGTCCAGGATCCAAAAAAGGTTTTGGAAAAAAAATACAGACAGTTAAAGAGGGTACATCATAGTCTAGTTATAAGGTATGAGGAACCAAATGCATTGTACATTTTACAGTATTGAATACCTTACCTTGGTGTTTTTTCATTCATTTATTCATCCATTCATTCTCCAAAAATGTGTTGAGAATATATAATGCATTGAAGATCCTAGCCTACTGGAACTATCAATTTAGTAGGAGGGTCAGCAAGTTAGTTTCAAAGTTAGACAGTTAACTCTCTTGTAAAGAGTTACATGGTCCTATGGGGAAACAATGAGAAGACTTCCCAGAGAAAGTGGACTGTAATTCATAGACTTTAAGAAAGAACAGAAGGCTAAGCAGAAGTCGGAAATTAATCCGTAGCTGAGATAAAGTACTATGTAAAGAAATGGGAATGGGGGACATGGGAATATAGATATGTAAGGTTATCTGAAGGACAGTCAGTGGTGACAGAGGAAGCTGAGGAGAGACATGGATTGGAGCCAGTCTTTCTATGCCAAACTGAGAAGTTAATACTTTAGTCGGCTGGCAAGGGATTTTAGCAAGAAATGACATAATCGGCTTTGAGATTATGGCAGGTCAGATTCCCAAATAAACAGTCTTTAAATCTCTGAGATTTGCATATAGCAATTCATATGAGGAATCTTTCGGGGACAGCACCTGTAAGGGAGGGAAGGGAAGCAGGGAGGGAAGGGGGGAGTTCAGGCTGCCATTTCAGGAGAAGTTGCATTAATCCCATGGGCAGTTTTTGTCCAGAGTTGCCCTACCTTGAGGTCAAGTGGCCAAGACTTCTAAATGACACAGAAGTCACTGTATGTGAGCTGTCTCCAGGGAGGAGGTGTAATCTTGGGCAAGAAATACTTCTGCAGATGAAGATGATGACTGAAGAGGGACACAGCTGTGAGCCATCACCAACCAGTAAGTCCAGCTGCCAAAACGAGCATCTCCATCCTGATAAGTGCGCTGAACAGCACACCACAGAGCCCACTACTCAGGTTCTGTACTCTTAAAAAATGGTTTTGGTTTATTGTTTAGCCTAATCCTAAGCATAGTGAGAGACGTGGTCTCCAGTGAGGAAAGACAGACTAGAAATAGAAAGCATTTTGTAAAAGTGGATGTGGAGATGACAGCAAAAGGACACAGTGATTCAGTAAGGGAAAAGGAGTCTCTGCAACTACAGAGAAAAGATAGTCTCTCACAAATGGTGCTGGAACAATGGGTACCAGAGAGAGAGAGAGAGAGAGAGAGAGAGAGAATTTCAATTCTCACCTCACACTATATAAAAATTTAACTGGAAACGGATTGCAGTCCTAGGGATAAGAGGTAAAACTGAAAATGAGGGACAACCTTTAAAAAACATATAGCTCAGTTTGCTATTAATTATTTGCTTTTAGTTGACTTTAAAAAATTTCACTAGAGATCACGAAGATGAACAATATATTATTAGTCTCCCATTAGCTGTGGAGAACACCTCTGACACAGGTGTTAGGATGATAACAGTTGTCTAGATGACTTTCCAGGGACTTGAAAGCCACTTCTTTTGAAACCACTGATTCTCTACTTGGGCCTGTACAAAAGTTCAATGGATGATCTTTTGTCATCATCAGGAGGCCCAAAACTCCACCTTTGGATCATTAACATGGCCATTTTCTGGACATGCATCCCAGAAAAAGCCCAGAAGTTTGATTATGCATGTGCAAACTACAGATTACTTCACCTCCAATAACTTTTCCCCACACCTTAAAACACCCTGCTTCTTTATCCCATAAATATCCCCAAATCCTATCCTTGGGGAGGCAGATTTGAGGCTTGGGTCTCCCACCTCCATGCTTGGCCACCTTGCAAATAAATTTTTTGCAAAACTCACTGTTTCAGCGATTGGTATACCATGTGGTAGGCAAACACAGAGCTACTTCCATAAGAAAACTATAAAGCTTCTAAGAGAAATCTTTTTGAACTTGAATTAGTACAAAATTTCTTAGCTGGGACTCTAGAAAATAAAAAATATAAGGAATAAAATATTGATAAAGCCTGAATGTAGAGGAACTAGAACTCTCGTGTATTATGGGTGAGAATGTAAAATTGCACAGGTGTTTTGCAAAAAAATTTTGCAGTTTCTTATGAAGGAGAGAGTTTGCTAACGAGGAAATCTAACTTCAGTCTAAAGTATTTACCAAAGAGAAACAAAAACAGAGTCGTACTCAAAAGTTTAGAGCAATTCAATTTTGAATGGACAAAAACTGGAAGCAACCATGTCTGTCAACAAGTGAATAGATAAATAAATTGTAATATATTCATAACATTGCCTGTTATTCTGCAATAAAAAGATTTGAATTATAGATAAAATATCTCCAAAATATTGGGCTAAAAAATGCCAAGACACAAAGCCTGAGCCATTATATAAGGCTATTTCTATGAAGGTAAAATAACCAGTTGTACCAGGGACTGGGGATGGGAGAGGGAATTCACCACCAAAGAGTACCAGAGAACGTTTTGGAAAATGGGAATATTCTACAATTCATATCATAAATGTATGATATGTATATGACTATATTTTAGTTAAAATTCATTGAATTATACATTTATTATTTGGAAATTTTGTTATACATACATATTTTTTTGAAGTGAAACAATAAAAATAAATAAATACCCTGTATTTTCTTCAGTTCTGGTTTTTCCAAAAAGTCCTTTTGTAGAATCTTTGGCCTTCATTTATTGAATGAGTACTGACAGTACACCAGTCTGTGCTTTTGATAAATGGCCCAATTTTTGTTAAGAAAGGAGATCTAAGAATTAGACCACTGTAGTTTAATGCTTTGTTAATGTTTTTAATTGATCACTAAATCCATTTTAAGAAATCAATTTACTATACATGAAAAGGATAATAGTTAAAATAATAAGACAAGAATGAGATCCTTTAATATAGAAAAGAAAAATTCAAAGCAACTTAGGATAAAAAGGGCATATCTTTATCTGGACTGCTTATGTGTTTATGTGTTAAAATGTAGAGTGCCCACTTAATCAGATAGAGATGACAGAAATGAAAATTTTAAAGTGAAAAAGAAAACATATTTGCTTCTATAAATAAGAAAATATGGAAAGGAAAAAGTCTAGCTGGGAAATGGAATTTTTCTCAACTATGAGTCTAAAAGAAGCCCCTTATCCTCTTCCTCTTCATCCTGAATAGAGTCAGAAATGTGAACATTTCTCTGGGTAAGTTTTGTCATCTGTTTGTGAGCTTTCAGGTATTATTATAAACTTCTACTGACATTACTCTGCCTTTCTACTTTGTAGAAAGTTCACTCTAAAAGATAACTGTTGTTAAAATCAGATAATAGGTAGAGCATGTGTCTTAATCCATTCAGGCTATTATAACAAATACTACAAACTAGATGCTCATAAGTAACAGGAATTTACTTTCACAATTCTGGAGACTGGAAAGTCCAAGAGCAAATTACCAGCAGACATGATGCCTTTTGAGGGCTCATTTGCTGCTTCATACATGGTACTTTCTTGCTACAGGCACCCACGATAGAAGGACAGAGCAGCTCTCTGGGACCTCCTTTATGAGATCACTAGTCCCATTTCTTAAGGTTCCACTCTCATAACTTGACCACCTCCTAAACGCCCCCACCCTCTTGATATCATCACATTGGGGAATAAGTTTCAAAATATAAATGTGGCAGGAACATGAGCATTGAAGCCAAAGTTGTAGGAAAATGTGTGTGTGTGTGTGTGTGTGTGTGTGTGTGTTTCAAACATAAGATGTTTTAGTCAGTTTTTTCATTGCTGTGACTGAAAGATCTGACAAGAACAATTGAAGAAAAAATTATTTGGAGGCTCATGGTTTCAGAAGTCTCAGTCTGTAGATGGTCTCCCTTATTCCTCAGGGCCTGAGATGAGGCAAACATCATGGTGGAAGTGTGTGGCAAAGAAAAGCAGCCAAGCAGCTGGGAACATGGAGCGGGGGAGATACCCCCAGGACCCATGTCTTCCAGCCACACCCCATCTGCCTACAGTTACCATCCAGTGAATCCCTATCAGTGGACTAACACACTGATTAGGCTAAGGCTCTCACAATCCAATCATTTTACCACTAAACCCTTTTGCTTTGACTCACACATTATCTTTTTTGGTCCATATCTAAGTCATAACAAGGTATTTTCCCATACATACATCAACTTTTGTCATAGCCTCATAGATGTTCCATGACACCTGAGACACAAATACCGTGTCTTTTTAACTTTTTAAAAATTATATCCACTATGGTTCACCTTCCATACATTACAGAGGTAGAAAATACAATATATGTGTATTTTTTTTTCCTGGTTCCTCTTTCTACGTTGGCATTGTACACAAAACACCTCCCCAAATAACAACAGCAGAAAAACAAACAGGGAAGAGTCTTCAGCGTTCAGTGGCTACCACTCCTGCTCATCCTTATACACAGGCCTAAATAGTCCATTTACTATATGGAATGGATTCATGTTCATGGACCCTCATAACCTGGAGTCAATTTGGCAAGAAGTAAAATCAATAATCAATAAATGGGATGACATCAAACTAAAAAGCTTCCTCACAGGAAAGGAAACAGTCTAGAACATGAAGAGAAAGTCTACAGAATGGGAGAAAATCTTTGCCACCTGCACCTGAGATAAAGCAATAATTTCAAGGACATATAAAGAACTTAAAAACATAACACCCTCAAAACAAATAACCCAATCAATAATTGGGCAAAGAAACTGAATAGACACTTCTCAGAAAAAGAAATAGGAATAGTCAACAAATAGATGAAAAAATGTCCAACATCTCTAGCAATTAGAGAAATGCAAATTAACACGACACTGAGATTTCATCTCACTTCAGTGAGAATGGCAATTATCACACAAGTAAAAATAAATTCTGACAAGGATGTGAGGGAAGAGGTACGCTTATACATTGCTGGTGGGAATGCAAATTGGTGCAACCACTCTGAAAAAGCAGTATGGAGATTCCTCAAAAAACTAGGAATGGACCCCGCCATCTTTTCTCATGCTTCTTTCTCTCCTACTCACTTTCTCTATCCTCCTCACTTTTCCACTCTCTCTAGTGTGCACCCTTTCTCTTTCCCTTTCTTTCCTCTCATTTTCTCTCTTACCCTGCAGGGAGACACTTTGTTTGCTTAATAAACTCCCTTATGTGAAAGAAAAAAAAAAAAAAAAAAAAAACTAGGAATGGAACCACCATTTGACCCTGTTATTCCACTCCTTATTATACCCAAAGGACTTAAAACCAGCATACTACAGGTGATGCAGCAAGACCAATGTTTTTTAGCAGCTCAATTCACAATAGTTAAACTATGGAACCAACCTAGGACCCTTCAATAGATGAATGGACAAAGAAATTGTAGTATATATACACAATGGAATATTACTCAGCCATAAAGAATGATTTAATGACATTTTCAAGTAAATGGATGCACATGGAGACTATCATGATAAGTGAAATAAGCCAGTTCCCCCCCCAAAAAAAACAAAGAAAAAATGTTTTTGCTGATATGTGGAATCCAATCCATAATAAGTGAGGGAGGGGGAAGAATAGATATTCAGTAGAACAGACAAAGGGGAAAGAAGGGTGGGGGATAGGAAAAGGGAAGACAGTGGAATGAATTCAAAATAATTTTCCATGTACTTACATGAATACAACATAGTGAATGCTACCATCATGTACATCCCTAAGGATGGGGTTCTCACTAGAATTACATATATTTCATGATTGTACAATTAACATCAAAGTGAGTTCTACTATCATGTATAACTAAAAGACCAATTTAAAAAATGTAACGTACTGTGATTACCATTTGTGGCATAGAATAAGCATGGCTATAACAGCTAATAGACATTTACCTCTCCTCTTTCATGTGTTATGTGAGAAAAGAGAGGCCTAGGCAAAGAAACTTGTGTGACTCTCTGCTGGGCAAGAAAGTGTGTTCCGTGAGTGCCATCAATGTATCATTTGCATATGCTGGGCTGTACTGGGAACCCGATCTCTTATTTTACACTTCAATTTTTCTTAAGTATTTTTCTCTTTTGTTTAAAAACTACCAAAGGTGACATTATAACAGATAACCCCTAAAATACAAAGAAGTTCCAACTTCAGAAGATAAATCTATTTGTAGGGGAAACCATAACTATTTGAAATCATGAATTCACAGAGAGTATGATTAAATTTCTCAGAAAGCTTCTCATTATGCAGGTTTTATGATCCTTCTTAAGCTTAAAAGATCAAGTCCTTCACTTCAGGATCCATAATAAATTCAAGTGCCTTCAGGGGGCAAGCAAGTGGGCTGAATAACACCCAGGTGGGGTTATGGGAAAATGTGACACATTTGTGCCTGTAAGGAGGCAGCCTCCATCCAAGGATGAATACCCTGAGTGTGGGGCAAATACCATCAAAGCTTCTGATTTTTTGAGAAGAAGCTAAAAACACTTGGCTTTTCAGAGTGTTATCTTTATCTTTAGGTAATCGATTCAAAATTTAAAAAGCAAGATATGGACCAAAGCCAACACTTTTTTGAGCTGAGTACCACCTCCACTTGAAAATTCATACCCAATTGGAAGTGAGTTTGCAAAATTAGATTTTTACAATTTACTTTTATTTGGCCTAATAGCGTTTTCTTAATTTATTAAAAATTTTCTTAACACAATGTAAGGGATAAATAATAAATGACAATTTGTCAAGTAGAGAAGATACAGGCTGAATTGTCAAGGGGTGCTACCATAGACTGCTAGGGCCTCAAAGAACTTAACTGGGTAAGACTCTAAGAAGATGACTTTATCTTCCCAGGCCTTAAGGGTCTTAGGGGACAATCAAGAGTTTTGTTGATGAAAGTGATGACTTTTGTATACTAAATTCTACTACCTGTCACCAAGTCAGGTACATACCATTCTTTCCTCAACTTAAAGAAATTTGTCAAAAGCCACTTATGTGCCAGGAACTGTGTTAGGTGCAAAGGATGCAACGTTGAATAAATCACAAACCCTGTCTTTAAAGAATTCATAGCTTAGCGGGGGAGAAAGAGGGTTAAACAATTATAACACAATATACCATGTTATTCAATCAAAGATGCCATTAATAAGGCACACCATTTTAAGATATTTTTATACCCCTTTAAAAATTAGTTTAATAATTATAATAGCCATTCGATTTTAAGGTAATTTCTCATTGCAGAAATATTTAAATGTCTAAAAGTAAGTTAAAATTGATGAATATTAGTAGGCACACTGGCACATGCCAACAATCCCAGCATTTGGGAGGGCAACATGGAAGGATCACTTGAGTCCAGGAGTTCAAGGCCATCCTGAGCAACATAGTGAGACCTCATCTTGAAAATAAATACATAGATAAATAAAAAATAAAAATAGATAAACACTATATGTGCTACAGCAGAAGTTGTCCTAAGGAATAAAAAGAGATATTCCCACCATCTTGACAAAGCAAGGAGATATAGTGAAGTTTTTAAGGCTGAAATTAGGAGTCAGATTAATTGATGATTCCCTTAGCTTGCTTGGGCTGTTATAAATGTCACAGACCTTATGACTTAAGCAATAGATACTTATTTCTTAAGTTCTGGACTCTAGAAAGCCCAGTTTGCTCTTCTGGCATATTTGACTCCTGGTGAGGGCTTTCTTCCTGGATAGCAGGAAACTGTATTTTTCTGTCCTCACAAGGTAAGGGAGAAAGTTCTGTTCTTTCTTTCTCTTCCTATAAGGACATCAGTTTTATTGGATCAGGGTTGGATTAGGGCTCCACCCTTATGAGTGATTTAACTTTACCTCCTCAAGACTCTATCTCCAAAACCTGTGAGGGTTAGGACTTCAATACGTGCATTTGAGGGTAGGTGGTACAGAATCCGTCCATAACCCTTACTGAAGACAAGTATTCAACTTCACCTATAAAATAAGATGATGCCAACCCATTGAGTTATTGCAAAGATTCTATAGAAGATTTCACATAGAGTGCTTAATAGTGCCTTAGAGCCAGTAAGCACTTAGTAACCATTGGCTATTATCAGCAGAGGTGATTAATGATATAACTTGGACTTGAAGATAAGTAGCTCTTCTCCAAGTGGAAAAAGAATAAACAGATTACAATAAGAAGAAAAAATACACAAAGGTCTCTCAAGATCTGTTGCTGGAGTAGTCTGCCTACTACCGTCTTTTGGGTTGTGGTGGTGAGGGTTCATCCCTTGACGAATTGCAAATCTTTTTGACACTCTTCTTTCTCCTGCATCTTTGTCTGTGTCACCCAATCCCAATGCATCCAAAAACGCTGCTTGATTCTTTCAGCTTTAAACTCAAAAACTTGCACCTGGCCCACAATCATAAATTGTGCTCATCAGACACAGTTCATGGTCTTCCCATTTCCCTCTGCTTTCTCCACTCCTCTTTCTGCTGGGAGGCAGTCTTTGTATAGCATCCTTTGTTTCAGAGAATTAATTGCTGTCCTCCAATGCCTGTCTGGTTCTTGCAGAGACTTTATGCAAATAAGGCTCCAGGTGGCCTGCTCTGATTCCCCTGAGTTCCCAGAGGGGCAACACCCTATTAGGATAGTCATCAAGAATAACATTTAGTGAGATCCCTTTGAGATTTGAAGAAGGTATTGCACTTGCATGAAAGTTCCAGATAGTAACAGAGCGGACCCCTTTCAGTTCAGTGTTTTGCTATGTTATGCTGTGTTATCATTCAAATGTTTTTCCTTCCTAAAGAAATTTTCTTGCATTCATTCCTGCGCACATATTTACCTATTTAGGGCATGGTACTTAGCTACAAGTACAGGATTTGAGGTTGATCCAGACCAACATTTTCCCTACTCTCACAGAGCTTACAGATTAGTAGTGCAGGCAATTAAAAATTTAATTTCTAATGAAAAGAGAAAAAAGCAGCTTAGTGAAGACTTCTCAGAGGAAATTATTAAGTATAGACCAAAAAGGAGAAGAATTAGCCACATAAAGAATTGAGGGAAGAGATGTGATAAAATGAGATAGGAAACATTACAAACTGTGTAACTGAAGACATAGGTAAGATCAGGTGGTTATTAAACCTACATCCCTTCATAGTTCCCCAATCTGTCCCAGGTCTTCTTCCATCAAGCTCCCTATCTCTGTTCCTTTGTCAGAATAACCTTCCATGCTATGTGACTCTTGTTCTACAAATGTTTATTACATTACTAGGACTCCTGTGGGTTTGTGTTGGAGACAAGAGCCTTTCTCTAGTCAGGAGTGACTTGATTATTGATTGTGTCAATGACCTGGAAAGAGCTCTCTCAGACCAGATCCTGTAGCTTAGGAAGAGATGTAAGGATTTTGTTTCTTTTGGTGTTGATCCCAAAAGATGAACAATGCATAGAAATAAGGCGAGGGATAACTGCGTTACTCAGCCTTCTATTATTGTGACAAAATCCCTCAGCTAGTCAACTTATAGGGAGGAAAGGTTCATTTTGGCTCTGGTTTCAGAGGTTTTAGTCCATGGTCTCATTGGTATTGTGCCTGTGTGAAACCATACATCATTGCAGGGAGTGCATGGTTGAGGAAGCTGCTTGCCTCCTTGTACTGGGAAGCAAAGAGAGGGGCAAGGAAGACTAGCCTCACACATTACACTTTTAGGGCAAGCCCCTAGTCACTGAGCTCCGTATCTTCAAGGTTCCACCACCTTCCAATAGTGCTAAGCTGGCAGCCAAGCCTTTAACATATGGGCCTTTGGGGGATATTCCAGATCCAAAGCACAGAGGTAGTTAGAGTAATACTTTTTTAAAAATTATTTATTTATTTTTAAATTTTTTACAGACTGCATTTTGATTCATTGTACACAAATGGGGTACATAATTTCGTTTCTATGGTTGTACACGATGTAGATTCATACCATTCATGTAATCATACATGTACATAGGGTAATGATGTCTGTCTCATTCCACCATTTTCATACCTCTCCTCCCTCTCATTTCCTTCTACATAATCTAAAGTTTCCCCCATTCTTCTCTCACTCCCTGCACCCCCCATTATAATACTTTTAAAGAATATTTTTAATTGAAAACCATAGTGAGAAATTTATTTAACATTGCAACACAGAAAACACATATATTACTGAAACATTAGTTTTCCCAACTTTTAATTTGGGGAAAAATTACTTATATTACATGAAAACAATCTGATATTTATTTTTTGGTTCTGAATAGCAGTTTTTAGACTGATAACTCATTAGTGGGTCACAAAATCAACTTGGTCATCATAAGTACCTTAAAAAATGAAATAGAATCATCCAGTGAAGACAGGATGGGAAATAGTGAAAAAATAAAACAATACAGTGGGGTCAGTCTTTTGGAGCTAAATTAATTTAATAATTTTTCTTGAATTTCTCTAAGTCACTGTTTCTTGAATCATGTGTTTTGATATATGAAACTCAATACAGATCAGAGATATGGCTGTGGGTTCTGGAGTATGGGTTCAAATCTTGACTGATACTCAGTAGCTGACTCTGTCTCCTGCAGTTTGCTTGCCTCATCTGTACTATTCTCATCAGGATGAGAATAGTACCTCACCTAGTGCAAGAATTAAATAAGAATTAAATTGCTTGACACATAAATATATATTAATAAATATTACTGAAGGGTTACAGAAAATAATATTCCTGCAACATAACCCCTGAAGAAAAATGGAGAGAGGTGTGGCTCGGGAAAGAGGGAGAGGGAACTAGTTAAGGAACAATAGGCCCTGGGGGAAAGGGGCAGATACTGAATGCTGGGTCCCAATCCAAGACTTCCCCCATGGCTAATTAGTCCTAAATGGCAGCACAGCAAATACCAATGGGTGAGATTTGAGTACTCATCCCTTGGAATCTGGACTTTTATCTCCCCAGACAACGAGTTTCAACCTTTTCACAACTATCCTCCTAAATTAAAGTTTTAACCTGTTCAACTAGCCCCTGACGGTCAAAACTGCACATCCAATGATTCCATCATTGTACCCTATAAAACCAAAATTCCCTCTGTAACTGATGGCCATTTTCCCATTCTGAAAATGGACTCCCATGGTGCACGAATCCATGAAGGAATAAAGATCTCTCTCAATCTGCTGAGGTCTGCTTCCCATCCTTTTGCGCTTACAATTATCATTATAATTATTTTATATTAAGTATTAAGTACTTTTTAATTTTTGCTCAGTTGTTCTCAACTTACTATGTGGGACCAAGGAAAGAGTTATGTGTATTGAAGGGAAGGGCTCTGAAAGTCAGATTGCTGGGGGCAGGAAGACATCAAAGTGAGACTCATAAGGAAAAACTGAAGCTCCCAGGGCAAGAGTGGAGGCCCTCAGTCCTTACAGGGATGAACCTGGGAGGTTCAGGGTTTTCTTTCTTTAAAGAAAGCAGCTGTCCTTACAATTCCATTCTCTAGTGTCCTTGCTTCTCACCACTCTTCTTGATCAAATTCTAGTTTTTTACACAAATTTGAATTTTCCTACAAAAATTTCCCTGACATTCCAAGTTTCCCTCTTTGCTTGAGTGCCCTTTCTGCTTGTCAGTCTTTGATTCAAGGAATTTACTCCTTTTCAGCACTGAGCAACAGAGGATTTTTTTTTTTTTCTTTTAAATACTTGGAGTATGGGGGTGCAGTAAATAGCAGAATGAGAAAAAATTATATTTTGTGACTATTTTTCAGAGGCAAAAGTATTTTAAAAACACTTAAGACATTTGGTATACAGTTCTTAGCCATTTCCACTTTAATAAAATGACAGATGATATTTACCTGTTGGACAATCTCAGGTATATCTAGAATCTCACTTAAAATTATTCCCATTTTTGGAAATGATATGCATAAAACATTTCATAAAATGTAAATAATGAAACTGACAATTTAAAGGTATCTTAAAATTACTGCTTTTAAGAAAAAAAATCACTAGTTTTAAAATGTGTGGAACTTTTTAAAAAATTTACTATACCTGTGCTGCACAGAACAAAAACCTTGTTAAAATTAAATGGACTTTAAAAATATATCCTACATCATTTGATAGATTATTAAGACATTATACGATAATAAAATGTAGAAATTTTACCCACCAGAAACTTTCCAAAACTCTAACTGGAATAAAACACATGCTTATTTTTAACCTACTCAGATCTCAAAAGTTAAAGGATTTCTCGCCATCATTATTCTTTCCCAATTTAGTGTGTAAATAAAATATTGTTTTACGATTTATATATACTGGAGCTGCTTTGCAAAATCCCTGACTTGGCTATTTGCCATGGTTCCAAGTAAGTTTTTAAAAGTGATCCTTGCTTTTTTCAATACTTCCTTCTTAGTATCTCCCTTCCCAAGGTTTCTTTTCCCCGTTATTTTTGCCTCAAGACAGATGCTTGATCCACATCGTTTACTTTTTTCTGCTTCTAGGACTCTTTCTTTACAAGACCA
Source organism: Sciurus vulgaris (assembly GCF_902686455.1). Classification (NCBI taxonomy): domain Eukaryota; kingdom Metazoa; phylum Chordata; class Mammalia; order Rodentia; family Sciuridae; genus Sciurus; species Sciurus vulgaris. The sequence goes on from NC_136473.1 coordinate 43,039,899, forward strand.
GAAGTCATGTTAATGCTCTGTCGTCAGTTCTTCGCGCCTTCCTTTTTCCTCCTACTGAGCCATGTTGTCACCAGAGCTCCTTTGGAGAGCAAAGCCGAGCAGAGGCTAGGCTTGGACACGGGAGGGTATCGTCACATGGGTGGTGGGAGGCTGGAAAGTTCATACGGGCGAAGAAACGCACACACATGTTTAGATCACTGTTCGTTAAAGATAATAGAAGTGGACCTGTATGTAGGACGCTTCGTTGACCAGAAACGGGAAATCCAGTAGTAAGAGGAAAAATTAAGAGCTCCTAGGAAAGTACAGAAGGCGGCGCCAGGGCAGGGCGGGGCGGGGCAGACTGGCACCGGGACAGCGGGAGGGGGCAGTCGGAGGCCGGAGCCGGAGCCGGAAGGGCGGAGCCCAGGGGGCGGGGCTGAGCCCGGGCGCGGAGGGCTGAGGTGGAGCCTGCTCGGAGCCGGGGTGGAGCGAGGGCCCACGGGAGAGCTGACTCCTCTGGGTGGAGGACCCGCCTTGAGACCCGTAAGCACCTGGTGGAAAGCAAAGGCCCTTCCCACACGTGGAGAACTTTTAATGAACACATGAGGGAAGAAAGGCAGTGTGTGTGGAAAAACTAAATCAGAACCCCGGTGCCCTGCTGGAACCCCCCTCCCCCCGTCAGCGACAGCTTGTTTGCTGTGTTTTTGGTGGTCTCTGTCCCCTTCTGTTTAATTTCCTCACCCCGGCACAGGTTTTGGGCAAAGCCTTGTTAGAGGTCTGCTTCCTTGGCCTTCACGCCTGCGAAGCCTACGGGCACCCGCGCACCAAAGGCGGCCCGCGACTGCGCCCAAGGCCCCGCGACGGGGGCGGGGCGCTGAGGACTGGGCGTCTCTCCTGCTGTGGCGCTGGGGGCGGAGCCGTGGGGGCGAGCGTCCGCGCCAGGCTGCCTGACCTCCCGAACGCCGGGTCCCTTGACGTCACTCCGCCGTGACGCGCACGCTGTAGGAAAACTGTAAGTTTGCGAGGATTCTTGCAGCTCCCTGATTTTGCGGTGCTCGCGGACCGCTGGCAGCTCTGCGGCGGTGTTGGCTGTGGGCGTTTAAGTCTTGGAAGATCAGGGGAGCCGCTGGACGTGGCGAAGGGACAGGTGCCCGCTCAGAGCGGGAGCGCGCCCTTCTGGGAGGGAAGGACCCAGGTGCTGACTGGCGAGGCCTCACCCAGCGAGGCGGGGTCCGCACCTTTTACCTCAGGGGAAGGAGAGAGCCTGGGACCAGGGGGACATCCAAATGGACAGCCCTTTTAAAAATTTAGATTTAGATTTGTGTTCTTCATCCCCTCAGTCCTGCAATTGGACATATTAAGTCTGGGGTGGAGATTGCCTTCAGAGACTAGGAATCCTTATGTCTGGGTTTGCCGTGAGATCCCGCAAGGGCCCAAATCGCTGAGGACGAGTTATAAGACAACCACCTGCTGCCTCAGTTTCTTTTTTGTGTCCAGTGGATGGAACGCAGCCTCAGTCCTGCTAATTGCCTCTCACAGGACCGGGAACGTTATGAGAACACGTGAGATAACACAAGCATGGAAAATGCTACAGAGGCTTTAAAAACAATTGGTTATTTTGAGGTATGTGGTGGTCATTGGCCATTGTAGGTAGAGATCTTTCTCATAGTTTTGCTTCCTCTTCACATCCTCAAACCCACCCCATCTAACTATGACACTTATGTCTGCTGGGTTATCTGAGCTATTGTCTTGGAATTTGATGGATAAGGACTCAAAACTAACTGATATTAACACAGTGATCTTGGTAATACAATGCTCCCATTGTCTGGGTTTTGCAGCGAAAGCTTTTAGCATACTGGAACTAGCACATTATACTCAACACACATACAGTTGAATTTTAGGAGTTGTTGCTGTTTTGAGTTGGAATATTCAGTCATCCAATCTCACTACTTAAATACTTGGCTAACTCTTGCCAAGGATTAGTACGTTATTGATGAGTTAATGCTACTGTATAATACTTCTCAGAACCTGGGACAAGTATTTGTCAAGTATTGAAGGAAGAATATTACACACACATCAGGGTATATTTATACAGGAAATTAAGAGCTCACATTTCTGTAAATTCAGTTCAAGGGTGTAATATCCTATCCTCTTGGGAGGAGCCTTAAAATCAGAAAGCAGGGCTTCTAATTTTTGTTCTACCATTTATTAGCTTTGTGTTTAAAGAGAAGTCACTCAAATGTGGAACTTTGTTATCTCTAAAATGTAAGATGATGGTACAGTGCTGTTCCTTTTTCAAGGGTCAGATGAGATCATGAGTATGAAAGTGAAAAGCTTTCTAAGTATGATATTAAGAGACTTACATCAGTTCCTACCCTGAATGAGAAGTGTGCATTCAGAAGTTAGGTTGTGAGTCAGAATTAGAAATATAGCAGCGAAGAAGACAGTCTCCAACTTAGTAGATCTCATGTTACAGTTGGGAAATAGACAACAAAGAATAAGTCCATAAAATAATTTCAGATAGGAATAAGTATAGTGAAATAAAGGAAGATAAGAGGAGCATGGGAAACAGGGAAGGTTGTTTTAGGTAGAATCTGTCAGGGGAGGCCATTTAAAGGAGAAGGCAGTTTAATCTATTGAAGTGAGGGGAAGAGCTTGAATTAGAACATTTCAGGGAGGGATAATAATAGCAGTGAACAGTTGAGTAGAGCTTCCATAGGTAAGCACTGTTCTAAACTCTAAATTCTTAAAATCACATGAAGTAACACTATCTCCATTTGTATGAAGGAGGAAACAAAGATTAGGGATTTGCTCACCTGAAATGTGGTAGAGACTGAATTTGGGCAATCTGACTTCAGAGTCAATGCTTCATATGACAACATTTGTCTGCCCCATAGCTCAGGATAGGGCTCTGAGGTAGAAACAAGCCTGAAGTGGTAAAAAAAAAAAAAAAAAAAAAAACAAAAACAAAAAAAACAGCAAGATGAGCATGTTCAGAACACAGTAAGAAAAGGGGAAAGTGGTGGCATATGAGGTTGGAGGGCCTGCTAGGCGTTGGGGGGTGGGATGCTTGTAGGCTGTGTTGCAGTAAAGATATTATTCTAAATGTAATGGGAAACTACTGGAAAGTTTGCATCAAGAGAGTGGCATCTAGTTTAAGATTTATTATATGGAGAATTAACTGTAGAGTGAAGAGATAGTGACATAAAAATGGGGAGATAGGCTGTTGCTGTACCTTTGGGAGCCAGAGGAATAGTACTTTAGGCTAGGGCATGTAGTTGTAGAGATGATGTGTGAGAATTTGTAACATATTAATAGGATTTGTTGGTGTAGAGTGTGAGGAAAAGGGAGAAGTAAATTCTTAGTTGAAGCTGGAACAACAGAGTAGTGGTACAGTTTACTAAAAGAGGACATGAAAATGTGATTTGGGAGGAAAAATATGAATTCAGTTTTGGATAAGTTTTAGATGCTTGTTAGACATAGTACTAACAATATAAATGCTAGTAATAATAGTAAGCATAGTGTAACTGGTGTTCTAGGCAGAGTTTTAAGTTTGCGTAATTAATTCATTTTTAATCCTCAAAACAGTGAGTATGGTTGGAGCTATTTTTGTCCCCATTTTACAGATGAGAAAGTGAAGGTATAGAAAACCTTAATTTGCCTCGTTTGTGAGTGGGAAAACAGATTCACACCCAAGTGTTCTCGGGCTTTGGAGTACATGCAGTTAATTCCTGTGACTGCCTCCGTGTGGATGTGGTGACTGTGTATGAATATGAATGTGGAGCTTGGGAATGGTCAGGGTTGGAAATACACATTTATATTTCTGAAGAGAAAACCTGCCTTTAGCCCTCATCTAAGCTTGGGTTGGCAGTGGGAGAAAACATAAGGAGTGGGGCTGTACTGATAGTTTTTTCATTACTTGATTGGGTTCGTACAGAGTCCATCCTTTCCTCACTCATCCCCTCACTGTAGGTTCCAGGAGGGCAAGGTTTCTCTCTCTGTAATTTCTCTATCTCCAGTCCTTATACATTGTGTGCCATGTAGTAGTTGTTAAGGACGACTTATATGAAGGGTGTTCAGTTAGGTTTTGGGAGTTCAGAGATGAATAAACATAGCACTCTTCCTGCAGGAACAGAGTATGAGGAAAAACCTGTGGGGATAAAATTAGAGTAGACTAAATGCATAAATACATGCTGATTAGTTCATTCTGGTTTTCCACACACCCCTTCCCCCCACACCGTGACTTTAGAGATGGGGCATGAAAAGGGCAAAAGAGCAAAAGAATGCCTAAGCAATTGCAGGAAGAATTTAAGATTCCCCAAGAGTCCTTTTTAACCAAAGAATTACTCAAAATCTTGCATATTTTACTACATTTGCATTAATTTTATTTGGCACTGATATGATTTTTGCCAAATAAAATAAATTGTGATATTTGACTATCATTGTGGAGTGATGAGTTTTTCCAGTTGTTACCTCAGTGTTGACAGGGATCACTAGTGAAATAAGGGAGTTTAGCTTGCATACTAGAGGGTGATGGAAGGGGCTATGTGTGAGGGAGTTGGGCAAGTTTCCACTAGTTTAAGTGTATCACACCAAATTTCCACATATTGGAATAAGTTTGAATTTCTCTGATCTACTCTTTAAAATTGAGATATATATTTTGTTGTAGAAAGGGAATCTGGTAATATATGTCATAGGTGGAATTACAGTTTGCTTCTCTTGTGTATGAAACATTGTAGAACTAGAGACTAGACTAGCTAAAGAAAAATATCCCCCCTCCCCCACCCAAAATGTGTCTTGTTTCTGTAGGTCATTTTCAGGCATACCACAATCTAATTACAGTTGTCACAGTTTTATCACTTCCTAACAGTATTTCAAGTTTAAACCATTAAAAAATTATTTTAAATTGCACTACTATAGATTTTATAATTTTAGAGTTTTTCTTATAATAAAATTATAATTTTGTTTAGCTTTTTATTGGGAGAGGTGATCGGAATAACCAAATTCATCAGTGCTCCAACAGAAACCCTCCACAAATATAAATATAGAAGTTTGCTGTCTCATTTTGCAGTTAACAAAATTGTAAATCTGCTTGTATAAATTTACTTAATTCAATGGACTTGAAATGATTGGTATTTCTTGATGTCAATTTTGCAATTAACTTCCCTAAGAATATCAGATGCCCATATGTGGTATAAAGTAGAATTAACTATTGGCCTGTTGATTGCACAGGCTTTGTGGAATTTTAAGTTCAGGCTAGTGAGGGCAGGTCGGTGATTGTTTGTGTCAGGTAGCTCCCAAAAGAGGAAGTATGGTAAGTCCTATTCGAAGATAAGAGAAGCCACTCTTAACATGAAGATGTGAAATACAGCATCCTAGATAATACATAAAATTCAAATTTCTTTTAAAATTTATACTTGTACAAGCAAATTTTAAAGCTCCTTTAATGTAAGAGTGGCATTATAAATATATGGAAATTTTTTCTATAGAAAACAATGTGTATAGCCAGCGATGGCACATGCCAGGAATTTAAATGTAGTTCATAAAATTCCACTTTTTGTAGTTACCTTTATTTTTGCATATTACCTCTTTGCTCATATATATTAGGAGTAATAACTAAATTCTAGTTTTTGTATATTTGACACTGTAAATGTTTGAATAATTTAAGTAATTTATGTAAATTTAAATAATTTATGAATTGTGATTCATAGTTTCTTAGAAATTAAAATCTCTAGCTTGTTCCCCCCACACATAAACACTTATTGTCTATTAATTAATAAGTCTGAGTGAGACTAAGCTTTAGTGACAGAATTCGACCAAGTTGTCTCCTCCAAAAGAATAATCAAAAGCAAATTCTTAGTATTAAACACAAACAAATTATTCCTTTGCTGTTGGTGGAAGGTATGGCTTAACCATAGTTACCCACTATAACTATAGTTCTCTGTAAGTTGTTACCATCCCACAGGCAGCGTTTGCTTATTTAGTTCTTATCTTTCAAAGCTGCTAGTTTCAGGCTCCATTCTGAGCCACCAATTTGGAGAAAGATAAATGTGAGATAAATATTGAAATATGGTACTATGAATTTAGACCAGTAAAAGGATAATTTTGTCTTATCCAACCCACCCTGGGGATATTTTGCAATGTTTAGAGACATCTTTGGTTTCACAACTGTGTGTGGGGGTATCTAGCTAGTGGGTTGATGCCAGAAATGTTACTAAACACATCTTACAATTCATCAGACAACCTCCCAACCAAAAAAAAAAAAAAAAAAAAAAAAAAAAAAATTAACCAGTTTAAAATGTTAATGCTTTAGATATTGAGAAATTGTAAAATCTCCAAACACTTCATTTTATTTCATTTCGTCCCTCCTTTTCTCTTCTTTTCTGTCCTCTCCCCTCACATCCCCCTCTCTTCCTGATTTATGTTTCTATCACCGGGACAGAATATCTTAGATAAACTAATAATTAGGAAAAAATTTTTTGGGCCTAGGGTTTCAGTGTGGGTGAGTCCATGGTTGCTTGGCCCATTGCTTTGGGTCTGTGGTGGCACAGTACATCATGTTGGGGAGTCCATAGTGGAAGAGGTCTACATACCTCATGGTGGCTGGGGAGTAGAGAGGGAGAGAGGGGATGGGGTCCCAATATCCCCTTCAAGGGCACGCTGCAACGACCAGACTTTCTTCCACTAGGTTCCATCACATAAAGTTTCCACCACCTTCCAGTAAGACCACAGTCTGGCAACCAAACTTTTTGCACATGAGCCTTTGGGGGATGTTTTAAGATCAAAACCATTATTCTGTTCTGTTCTACTTTGCTCTCCTTTTTTTTTTTTTCCCTCAGTTTTTCTCTTCTTGCTTTCTCTTTCTCTTTTTATATCTCTCCCTCTCTGCTGCCTACCTCCCCTTTTCCCTTCCTTCTGCCATTTATTCTTTCTGCTTTCCCCAATGGAGGTGGAGGTTTTAAGGAGCAAATGCCTGAACTGGATTAAACTGTATTATCATCATTAAAAATAAAAGCAGTTATCATTATCATAAAAGCAGTTTTACTGCTTTTAGTTTGTTGGATAGCTGGGCGAATTTGTTCATTTATTGCATAGAAAAGAATTCTTGAAACTACTTATAATAACCTTAAATATTTTTTGATTGTGTCTAGTGCTTTTGTGTTTATTTTTAATTATGAAAAAATTTTCTTATTAAAATTAGTTTAATTTGGACATATAGTCCTGGGTTGTAACAGATTTGCTAGTATGAATTTCTTTCATTTTTAAATACATACTGAATTAGCAATCTTACAGTTACTTGGTTATATTTCAAAGATGCTTTTTACATTAGTTTTCATATGTTATTGTCACAAACACCCTGTAACATATATAGGGCTTACATTATCTTCATTATTTGACAGATAAGGAAACAGACATAGGTCAATTGACTTACATATTGTCACAGCAAGTTTGTGACAAGAGCAAATCTAGGATTCAGAGATAGGTCTTGATGCCTGGGACCCTTTTAAAGTCACCAATTATTTGTAATCCTGTTTAATCTTCCTAAAAACCCTAAGCAATAGAGTAATTATTCCCACTTTATAGATAAGAAAGCTGATTTAGGGAGATTAAATAGTGTATTCAAGGTCACCCAATTCATAATGTAATTTTGACTGTTTCCATTGAGTTATGCTGCCTCTCGAGGTATTCTTCAAAAAATAAAATTGATAATTTCAGTATAAATTCACCTAATCTATGCTTACATGACTAAATAGGTCTCTTGGCACATAGTCTGAATTTGCCACTTGAATCAGTTGGTCAATTGAGTGTAATACTGCTCAGATTTAACTTGAGTGGAAGTTCACTAAGTTTTGGTAAAGCATAAGGTAGCTCTGTTTGCTATTTAGAATATGGACTTTGAGACCACTGAATCCAAAAGTATTCCAAGAGATAGTTTGGGGAGGTTGTCTGCACGGTAGAATTTACGTTGCCATTCTGATATACAGGGATTTGTGCAAGAGTTAAGTCTCCCATTTATCTCATTTTCTAATTTGAATCCTTTTAGAAAATCAGATAAATTGGGTAGCCATTGTTTATCCCATGTTTGAGGCTGGTTATCTTTACTGTGACTTAAACCTCAGACTAACTGGACTTTAAGAACAAAGTAAATGATGATAATACAGTTTTTATTTTCTTTCTGAAACATTCAGAGTTTATTCTACTCTGAGTGAGCGCATTATTTTTGTGAGGTGATAGGAACTGGTGATAGTCATTTTATTTCCTAGATTGGGGAACTTAAGTGTTTATTCGTTTGCCCAAATAAATCCGAGATAGGATTTTGAATTTAGGGTTTCAGGTTTTACAAAACCAAGCTTGACAGTCAATTTCATTAGGTGAAAAAGAATGTATACTTAAATATTTAAGCAGTTTTTAAAAGATTATTTGATGTTATTCAATTCTTGATATAAGTTTTAGTGGTTGGATATTGTAATGTTTCATATAATACATTCGTTGGCTGGATTTGGACCATAGTATGAAATTGTGGGTTTTGAAATTAGAGAAAAAGTCTAACCTTTGTTCGTGTGCATGTATACTGAGCAAGAAGAATTGTACTTTTCCTTAAAAGATGAAGAGTCCAAACTTGCCATTATATTGGATTATTATAACAAATATTTTTCTTACCTCAGTGAAGAAGAATGTAAATATCCAAATACTTATATTATTTATTTATTTTTTGAGTGAGGAGATCACCATCAAATATTGCTGAAACAAAGCTGAATTGCATATTTCTGAGACAAGGGAGAACTATGCTTGAAGAACACAGTCCTCCCAGCAGGCAGAAAAATGTTCTTATATGGGGTTTTGAGGAAGCATGGAGTTTAAAGATTGGATGATTTTTCAAATGTCAGACAGTTTAAGAATTGGTTGATTTTAGGCTTGGAGTTTAGAGACTGACTGATTTTGAGGAGTATACTGAACCCAGGAAGTTGCTGATTGACTTTCTGATGACTATTTAGAAAAAGATTGGGTGAGGGTATGGCAGAGACTAATTCTTTTCCATTATCTAGTTCCTCCTTCTTTCATTCTAGAATTAGAATCCCTGTGGTTTACCTAGCAGCATGGCTACCCACTTAGACACTCTAGCTTTCATCATCATCTGATGATAGGTATGGCTGTGTGCTTAGGTTTGGGTCAGTTATATATGAATAGAAGTGAAATATGCAGCTTCTGGATTGTTGTTTTAACAGTGCTTGTCCTGGATTTCATCTGCCTGTCCTCTTTCCCCTCCCACTGACTGGAAAGCAGCAAACGAATGGCAACAACTGCCTTGAATTCAGAAGCCCTGTTCTGAGGATATCAGCCCTGGATGACCTGTGGAGAAAACTATTACTTGCTCTCCCCTCAGCCACCTCTGTATCTCTCTGTTGTTTCATGAAAGATAATACATTTTTCTTCTGATTTGAGTCATTGTATTTTTGGTATCATTTTATTACAACTGTTTAACCCTTACCCTATAAAATGCCAAAATTTAGTAGCTAAAATGGGGCATTCCATAATAAAAAGCTTAAAATGTAGCATCGGCTAAGTAGTTGACTGACATACATCAAACAAACATTATAAGCCAAAAAACTAGTGGCCCTTAATTGTATGGTGGTAAAATATTTGGTAAAACTGTCACCTCTGATAATTTTTATAAGGCATCAATTTCTCTATCCAGTCTATACCTCCAGGGAAGTGTTTAGAAAGAATCAGATTGCTAGTACTGGTTTAGTACTGCTTGCTTCTTTAGCAGGAACTACAAGAGGGCATCAAATAAGGGGCCTATTAGTTTGTATTTAGAGTTCAAAGGGACTCTATGGTTTATAACTATTGAAGGTTGTCTTTTCCCATAGTCTGTGATCTGAACTGTCACGTGGAGCATTGCAGGGTTGGAAAAAATTGCTCCCGTGGGCCAAACAATGCTTGTTATTCTCAAGAACCTCCTGTTAGATTTTCTTACCCCAACTGTGGAAGCTAGTCCAGGCAAGAATTAAATTAAGGATTTGCTTTTTCACCTGAACCAGTCAGTTAAACTAAGTAAAAGTTATAGTTTCAAATACGAAGTCTCAATTCCCTATAACAATAAAGATTTATTTCTTACTTATGATATGTTGGCTGTGGCTGTGTTCCATATTCTCTGACACACCCAAGATTTAAGCCAAAGAAACATTTTTTTGGTGTAGCGGGCATGGGGGACATCACCATTTCTGTGACAGGGAAAAGAGAAGTGGCAGAACCACCTTCTTTGAAGTGACTTATTACTTTTGTTTATATTTTATTGGCCAAAGCAAGCCAAATGATTGAGCCTGAAATCAGTCAGGTAAGAAGGAACATCTCAAGTCACATGGCCAACCCTGATGTCATTGGGGTGGACAAATCCTCTTGGTGTGAATCAGATGACCTCAAGGTAGCTAGCTGAAAATCAAGAGAAAGAGGGATGGTTCTGCCACTGGTGCCAGAAAATAAAGAACAAAATCTTTAGTTGTTACTTCCATGTGGCACTGACAGAAGACAAGCAGGTGGATTGAGTTTTTGAGAGGATTATGTTGTCAAAAATCAAAAAGTTTGGTTTGCAAAAGCCTGTGATGTTTTGATGTTGTTTGACACTTAGGTAGTCCAGTAATCCTTAATTCCCAAATTTGCACCAGCAGGAAGTAGGCAATTAGATCTGTGCTTTCCTGTCGAAGCAAATTCTCTTCTGTGTTCACTTCATATATGGCCAGAAAGAATAATGGAAAAGAATCTTCCAGTGGCCAAGACAGAGCTCCCACAGACAAATGGACAAGGAAATTCCCTTCAGGGAACAGAACCTGAATTTAACCAAAAAACTTAAATTCAGCTCGATCATGGATTCTTTGCAATTCTTCTCCAACAGTATTTCATTGATAAAATAGGTATTTGGTATTCTTTTCAGAATGTGACACTTGCTTGTATTTGACCATTGTGTATTAGATGTGATGGTGGTAGTAGATAGCAATGATTACTTATCTATTAGTTTAAAAGTCACTGGATAGGTAAGGAGCCACATGAATACTTGTTGAAGAGGGTTGTCATCACCCAGAGATCCTAGACTTTGAACAGATTCCAGTAATTGTGTGGAACTTCCAGTTAACTCATGAGAAAAGAGAAGAATGTGGCATAGTGGGATGAAGGATGCACTCCTATCTCTGATATTTAGCTAGGCATGTAGCCTCTATATATTAAAAAACAAACAAACAAACAAACAAACAAAAAAACCCAATTTCTCAGGCTCCTTATTGCTAAATAAAGTCACTAAGCCAGTTTCTAAGTTTTGGCAGTAGGGTGAGAGTGGAAGTGATGTATGCTACTTTTAAAGCACATTTGTATTAAAAAAGCTGCTTGTCTATCATACTCTGCCCATCTCCTTTCCTACCCATGAATTGTTGATGAGCTAGCTGACAATGGTGCCTCAGGTGAGATGAGACAGGTGGAACTTTAGTCTCTGAATGACCTTACAGAGCAGAGCTACCTACCTCCCCTGGACCACTTCTACCCCTGTACTGTCATGAAAGAGAAATGAACTCTTTTTTTTTTTCTTAAACCATTGTGTTGTTGATCCTGTTTTATTGCATTTTAGTCTATATTTTAATACAGGTGGCAATGCTGTGAGCAGTAAACAAGCATAGCAAGTTAGATTTGGAATTATTCTTGTGTTTTATTTTCAGTTGAAGTTTTTCATTTTTACTTTTTTATGAAAATTTATTTTTCAAATTTTCTAATTATGCAGATAGTTTAGAAATGAAGAAATTCGATTTAATATCCTTATCACAATTGTGTGTTCTTTTTGATTTTCATAAGTATGTTTTACGTATTTTTTTATGCTTAGTTTCACATGGTATCCATTTTATTTGTTACTTTATTAGAGTTCTTATAATTGTAAGTTATTGTTACCACTCATTTTTGCCATATTATATATACTTTTTTTGTTTGTTAATATGGACTCAGTTTTGCCCTCCCACCCCCAAATTCATGTTGACGACCTGCCATGTGACTGTATATCAGAGATGTACAGGTTGAAGAGGGTTAAGTAGTAGATGAGAGGACAGTAAATATGGCTTGAACTCTTTTCGAGACAGTTGACTGTGAAGAGAAAGGGGCATGTAGGACAGTGGCAGGAAAGAGACATAAAACATAGGGTTGTATATTAGTTTCCTTTGTTCATTTGTTTTATGATAGAGACATTTATGTGCAGAAAGGGAAAATTAGAAGAGAAATCGAAGACTTGGAGGGTGTAAGTGGATAAATGACAACATCAGATCCCTGAGAAATGGATGACTTGAGTTCCAGGACAGTGATTAAAGGTTAGATTTGAGCAGGAAGAGGGACACCCTTCCTCCACACTGCCAGGAAGGAGGTGAGAATATGTGTGTGGTTGTTGGTCAGTGAGGGAGGAAACCAAGGAAGTCCGACCTAATAACCTTTCTTTTGTTTCTGTGGAGGTGATGTCATTTGCTAAGTGAAAGGGGAGTAGGAAACTTGAAGAAAGTGGTGGAAGTTTGAAATTGATTCTTGGGGAAGTAAGGAAGGGAGCTGATAAGGAACCTGAGGAAGGATTGGTGGGTAGCAGTGAGAAGGGCTGAGATGGGAGGCCATGTATAAGCAGAGTTCTCCCTCCTTATGATTGGGGCTTTTATAGCAGTGATCTCTAGTACAGATGTGGGAAGTCCATCCTTAGGTTGATCTTTTAGGTGTGCAGTAGAAGGACAAGCCAACAAGAAAGTTAAGAATTTAGGTCCAGGAATGGGCAAAAACCTGGCACTCAGATCCTAGTTTATATTGGATAAGAAGTGAAGTTTAGAGCATAGAGGAGGAGAGGGAAAAAGTAGAGAGGGAAAATGGATAAAAACTGGAAGCATAAAGAGATTTTTAAGAGCAGGAATGATTTGATTGATCATTCATTAATTCATACAATAAATATTCATTAAGTATTTATCTCCTAGACACTGTTTGAGGTACTATGGCTACCTAGATCAAAACAGAGCTCAATTCTGGTAGGAAATTATATAACACACACACACACACACACACACACACACATTTTAGATGGTGAGAAAGTATTAAAAAAAATGAAAAAGAATAAGGGATAGAATGATACAGAGGCTTTTTTGAATAATGGGATCAGGGAAGAGGCTCTCAGATATAACCTCTGAACAGACACTTGGATATCATCAGATACAGCAATGCAGATGTCTAAGAAAGAGTATTCCAGGATAAGGGACTAGCACTTAATCCTACAAAGACTTGGTGGAGCCTTGCTTGAGGAGCATCTGTGGCACTGGGAGATATGAGTAAGGAGAATGGTAATCATTTAGGGGCATGATTAGTGGTAGTCATTTAGGGCCACTGAAAGGATTTAGGATTTTACCCGTGCCATGGGAAAGTCATTGGAAGGTTTCAATCAGAGGAATGCCATGATCTTTTTTACTTGGCTGAAGGCTCACACTGGCTGCTTTTTGGAGGAATGGAGATAGGAGTCTAGGAATCTAGATAGCTAAGAAGGCAAGAGATTGTAGTCCTGAAGTAGCATGCTGGAATTTCAGCAGTCGAATGCTTCTGGGTGAAGAATCCCTTTGCTGCTCCTTTAAGCAGAGGCAACCACTCCACAATAGGCATTCTTTTCTGTGGATAAAGACCTGACCCTGTCCTTTGACTAATGCCGCACCCTTTCCTGTTTTTGAGGGCTCCTCACCCACTTCATTATTCATTCTCCCATTTTGTCCTTACCTTGTCTTTCAGATCTGACTTAGTCTTGTCTTCCTGGCCAAGACTTTCTTTCCATCTTTTTCAGACCATCTTTTCACAGTCTTCAGAAAACATACCTGGAAGCTCAGTGTGTAAACCAGGTGGAAGTGAGGAGAGAGGGGGTTGGGAGTGCGGTGCTCTGCTCACTTGCAGTTGTCCTCTGACCCTGCAGCAACTCAGACACCTCCAGAAAACCCCAAACCTCACAGTTCACAGTGTGGAAAAGCCCTATATTAAACTGTGACATTGCCTTTCTTGTACTAGGTTCTATCTGGGATCACCTGGAGCCCAGCTTAACCTGTATCTTCATAATCCTTAGGCACCTGGCTTGCCAAACAGTGGCATGTGTATCTCCTGTTTCAAGGTGGTGTTCTGAGAGCACTAAGAACCATGGCTGTTACTAGTAAATAACTAAATTAGTACAGTAAAAATCAGTGTAGTTTTAATTCTAAGCTATAGGTTCTATCATTCTCAACAAATTCTTTTATTGACCATAATTAAGGATGTTAAATATTTTTACAACAAAAGAAAATAGATATAGTTTAGAGAGTAAAATTTGTGTGGATCTTTAAAGAAAAATCTACAATGTCAAGAAATTTGAAGTTTGCATGGGCCATTTAAGGTTATACCTTCTGTCTCCTGGGGATTATTAGGTCCCTTTATTCTCTGTTAGGAACACTTTGATATAAATGGTTAGAACTACCTTTTTAAGTTGTTGTTGAATTTGTAATACTGTATTTTTTATGTTAAATGGAGCTATTATAACATTTTTGTTCAGCATGGAATTAGACACTGCTATGATTTAGACTATGAACCATTAAGGTTTTTTGGTTAAAGATAAAAATATAAGTATTTTCTTTTAGTTAATTTTGATAAAAGCCATTAAACCAAGTACTGCTGTATTATAAAAGACTTCATAAGAACCAGATTATGGCCTCGTAATTGGAACAATACTCAAAATAAGGTTGTCTTAGGTTACAAAATGAGTTTCTTGCTTTGGATTTTTAAAAGATAGGATATCATGTGTTAAACTCTGTGATGTTTCCTGGGTTAAGGATAGATCTTCAGATAACTCGGATAAAAACTATCTTTGTCAGGACTGTTTACCTTGAAGAAATTTATTTAGAGATAGGGGTTTTGCGTAACTACCAAATTATGAAACTGATGAGGGCAAGAATTTGCTTATGTTCATTGATAAATCCAGAGGTAGGAGTTGCTTGGCACCTCACATGTTACACTAACTACTTTTTTAGTGAATGAATGAACCGTCTTTGATATAGCTGTGGAAGTGGTATTGTCTGGTTATAGATACAGGACAGCTTTAGGATTGAAGGAGGGAGCCTTCCTAAATATGCTGTCACAATGTTGCTGTCACTGCATGCCCTCTAATAGGAACAGCTGTAAGTTTTCTTTAGAGTTTGACTGCCAGTTGTCAAGACTGTTTGATCATATGACATGCCAATTCTATCTGCAAAATAGGGATAACAGTAACAGAATCTGTTAGTTGTCTGTAACTGCACTGAGATTAGGTGAGGTATGTAGAATGGGATAAAATGCTTGTAAATCATATCTGAAAATGGACTTGTATCCAGAATTTATTTAAAAAATACTCTTAAAATAATAATAAAAAGACAGATATTCAAGTAAAAATTTCTGAATAAACATTCCTCCAGAGAAGATTTACAAATGTCTAATAAGCACACAAAAAGATACTTAGTGTCATTAGTCATAGATAAAAAACCAATCAAAATCACATAAGATACCATACTATACCCACTAGTTGACTATTATTAAAAATAGTAATAAGTAATAACAGGTAAGGATGTAGAGAAATTGGAACCTTCATATGTTACAGTTGGGAATGTAAAGGAGAAGCTTGGCAGTTCTTCAAAAAGTTAAAACATATTACCTAGCAATTCCACTCCTAGGGATCTACCCAAGATACATTAAAAACAACAACAAAAAACCCACACAAAACGTATACATAAATGTCCAGAGCGACTTTGTTCTAATAATACGTAACCAGTACAAAAACCCAAATATCTATTAGCTGATGAATAGATAAACAAAATGTGTTATATTCATACAGTGGAATATTATTCAACATTAAAATGTACTGTCATGTGGGACAACATGGATGAATTTCAAAACATTATGCTGAGTGAAAAACTCAGATACAAAAGGCTATGTGTTGTCTGATCTCATTTATATAAAATGTTTCAGAGTAGGCCAATCAATAGGGACAGAAAATAGATTAATGAGTTGGAAGGGTTGAAGGGCAAGGGTGCACAGTGACTGCTAAATAGGTAGAGTTTCTTTTTGAAATGGAAATGTTCTAAAATTGTGGTGACGCTTTCACAATTCAGTGAATATATTAAAACCGCTATATTGTGTACTTTAAAAGGCGGAAATGTATGGTATGTGAATTATATCTCAATAAAGCTGTTAAAAAAGAATAAATGAGGTAATATGTGGGCATATACTTTGAGTTATTTAAGAAGATACTATTATTATTTTAGTTTGACTCGGAGACTTTTAAATAGTATCAGGATGACTTAGATGTTTTTCCTGACTTGCAAGCCTGTGATTTTTATGCCATGACTCAACTTTATAAGGCTCTAACTCAGTAATATAAAATATTGAAAATGTTGAAACATAAAATGAAAACTGCTTGGTCTACTATTTTTATTTAATAGGATTTTCTGAATCAGTTAATTAGCAATAAGTAGAATATGTCATTAAGGAATTATGTTTTAGAATCATAAAATTTTTGAGCTAGAAGAACGTCAGAAGTTGTCTATTCTTGGCTCTCTGATTTTGTTTTATGAGAGAACTGAGACTTTAGGTCACAGAGTTGAGCAGATTGTAGAACTGAGTCAAATTTTTTCTGTTGACTTCTGCTATTAGTAGCATCAAAACTTTAGTATCAATAGCAGTTATTTAAATGCATCCTATATATTAGGTAGTCTGTTAGGTACTTTATATATAGTATCTAGGTTAATCTACATGATGATTTATGAAGATAGTATATTTTACCAGTGTATTAGTTTTCTGTTGTTCCTGTAAAATAAAACACAAAAATCCTCTGTGGCTTAAATAGTGTAAGTTTATTATCTTACCCTCCTAGAGGCCAGAATCCCCAAATGAGTGTCACTGAATGTCAGGAGGGCTGACTTTCTTTCTGAAGACCTAAAGGGATGACTCAGTTTGCCTGTCTTCCAGGTTCTGTAGGTAGCCCCCATTTCTTAATTTTAGCCTCCTTCCTTCTTTAAAGCTAGTGATGACTGGTTAACTCTTTTCACATAATGCCATCTCTCTGGTTCTGATTTTTCTACCTTCCTTCCCCTTTTAGGACTTTTGTGATTACTTTAGACCCACCAAAATAGTCCAGGATAGGATGCATCCTTAATTCCATTCCCCTTGCCACGTAACATAGCATAGTCAGAAATTTTAGGAATTAGGCTATCGCTATCCTTCAAGGAGGGACAGTATTTTGTCTACCACAATCTCTTAACTAGATGAGATTTAGGTTTAGAGAGGTTAGATAAGAAAGAGCTGATATTTAACCTAGGACTGTCATGTGTTATATATATTCACAATAACATGGTATTTTCCACAAATGCCATTTGGTCCTGGTTTGAAAAAGTAAATCAATGAGTTGGAAGAGTTTGAAGTAAATAGTACACAGTAACTGTTAAATAGATAAAGAGTTTCTTTTTGATGATGAGCTGTGTTCAAATATTCTCTCTTATTATTTTTTTATATTATGTGTATTTAAGGGGAACAACTTGATATTTTAATGTACTTAGTGAAATGGGTACTATAGTCAAGCAAATTAACATATCAGTCATCTCATATAACTAGCAGCTACACTTTTTATTTTTGTGGCAGGGAAGCAGAAGTCTCTAATACAGTACAGTTTTAACCATAGTTCTAGTGTTGTAAATTCTATCTCTAGGCTTGTTTGTCTTACATATCTGAAACTTTGTATCCTTCCACTAACATACATCTCCATTTTTCTCTTTCCTGCTCCTGGTAATCTCCATTTTGTCGTCCATCTCTGTGTATTAATCTTTTTTCTTTTCTTCTTAAAGATTCCATTTGTATGTGAGATCATGTAGTATTTGTCTTTGTGGCTGGCTTATTTCACTTAGCATAATATCTTCCATGTCCATACATCTTGTCACAAATGACAACATCTTCTTTTTTTAAAGTTGAATAATAATCCATTATGTATACATGCATACATAAGCGCACACACACACACACACACACACACACACACACACACACACAGTATCTTTGTCTATTTGCTGTGGTTAGGCTGTGGTTTAGTTGTGTCCCTGAAAGTTTGTATTTAAAGGTTGGTCTCTAGAATGGTAATATTGGGAGGTGGTGGAACCTTAAAGAGGTGGGACCTAGTCAGACTTACTTAGATTATTAGGGAGTGCTCTCAGAAGGTAGTTTTCTCTGTGACCTCTTGAGTTTTATTGAAAGGGTTGTTATGACAGGAGCAAGCCTGGTCTCACCCAACTTTATGCTTCCTGGCTTGAGAAACTTGCCCTAGCACACACTACCACCTTATTATTTGCCATGAGTGATGTAGCCAAGGGACAGTGAGCACCTGTGCTATGCTGTTGTGTTTAAATCTCCCAAATTTTAAGATAGATTAACCTCTTTTCTTCATAAGTACTGTGTCTTAGGCATTTCATTTTAATAATGAAAAGCTGGCTAATATACCAGTGTCCTATGCATGGACACTTTGGTTATTTCTGTTTCTTGATGACTGTGGATAATGCTGCAGTGAGCATGGAATTGTAGATATCTTTGTGAAGCAGTGATTTTATTTCCTTTGGATGTATACTCAGAGGAGGGATTGCTGGGTTGGGTCATATGGTAGTAGTGCTTTAAGTTTCTTTGGGAAACTTCATGTTGTTTTTCACAATAACTGACTAATTTACATTTCCACCAAATGTATAAAATGGTTCCCTTTTCTCCAAGCCTTCACCAACACTTATCTTTTACAACTTTTTATTATTAAAGTAAAATAAGAAATAAGCTGTATTATTATGGAACAGTTAAAAGCATAGTAGAGAACAGTATTTATTGATGTGGAAGAATGTTTATGACCTAAAGATTTCCATTGTATTAGTTTGTTTTTCGTTACTGTAACAAAATATTTGAGACATACTATTTTATTAAAAAAAAAATCAGTTTATTTTGGTTCATGGTTCTGGAGTTGCAAGGTCTAGGTAGGGGCCTCATCTGGTGATGGCCTTCTTGCAGGTTAAGTCCTGAGGCTGCACAAAGCATCATATGGCAAGAGACACTGTATACCTGTGTGCCTCCTCGTGTCTCTTTTTATAAAGCCACCAGGATTCAATCAGGAATGCTCTACCCTAATGACTTTATATAATCCTAATCACCTCCCAAAGGGCCTCCACTTCCATCCAGTCTCCACAGATTTTTTTCCACTGTCTTAATACCTCACAATGGGGATTAAATTTCAACACATGAAGCCTTGAGGAACTCTCAAACCATATCCAGACCCTAGCACAGTCCATTAACTCCCCATTTCTTTCTCTTCCTTATCAGTTCTCCATTATCAGTTCTTTCTTTATATAGCCTAGAGGCTTCAATTCAAAATTTCTTTCCTGCAAATTTCCTTATTTTCTTTGTAGTTCTTTGTCACTGACCTGGCAAAGCATCAGGACTGGACGAACCCAACTACCTGCTAGGTTTTTCTCTTTACTGATGTATTTAAGAGCCTTAAAATTGCCCAGAATTGTCCAGTGTGTTTCTATTACCTCAGTTTCTCACTCCCCACTGCATACTTCCTCCATTCTTCTCAAACCTCTTAATCCCCTGCCAGTGTTACTTGACATGATACTTGTTCTCCAGGGACCTATGCTTCCTTTTGAAAACACACTTCTCTTGGCCTTGGTCACAACATAATCCTCTTGTTTTCTTTTTCTCATTTTAGTTAACCCTTTTCATCTTCTATGTTCTTCTGCTTTTCCCTGATTTCTAAAAGTAGAGTTCATTGAGATTAATTCCTCTTATTTTTCTCTTTACTTTTGGTTTTAAATGTGATCTGTTTGTTGAAGTCTTTCATGTTACTTCTAGCTCACAGTTTGTTAGGGTGTGGCATTATTGACATTTGCACTGGATAATTATTTTGCAGGGAACTGACTTGTTATTCAGTAGCATCTTTGACCTCTACCCACTAGGTGCCAGTAGAACTCCCTCTACCCCAGGGTGACAACCAAAATATCTATAGTTTTTGCCAGATGTCTCCTGGGGTGGGGGGCAAAATAACCCCCATTTGAGATTTAGTTAACTAGCCTAAAGCCGTCTTCTGCGGAGCTAAGGAAAATACCTTTTGACATCAAAAACTTGAATGTCTTATAGGCATCACAGATTTAACATGATAAAAATGGACTCTTGTTTTCTGTCCAATATGTTCTTTCTCCACCTTTCCTCCTTTTATGCTTTCATGGCCTTGTGGGCCATTGGAAATACTTTAGCTTTAATTTGGAGTGAATTAGGGAAGCAACAGGGAGTTTGGGGCCAAGAAATGAGATGGTTTCATTTTGGTCAGACCTTTTATGAGAATAGACTATGAGTTGGAAGATTGAAGCAGGAAAATCAGATAAGAAGCAACTCTGGTAATACCAGTGAAGAATGGTAGTGCCCTAGGCCAGGGTGGTGATAGATGGGATGGTAAGAAGTAGTGTCTTTGGATTATTGCTTAAACACGAATATTCCTGAGAAGAGTAGTGCTTTGTCTCATCATAAAATTAATAACTTAGTGTGCTTTACTTTTCAAGTATTTTCTAAGAACTTAAGAGAGAGAGGTTTTGAAGCAGAGGGAGAAGGGAGTAATGAAAACCCAGGAACTTCTTGGGATTATAGGCCAGAACAGGAAGTAAAGTGAGGGATACAACAGGATGAGTAAGCAAAACACCCTGTACAGCCAGGTCTACCTCACAATCTTATCTATGACTGACCCTCCCATTGTAAAGGGTAGCTAGAAAAAATGGAAATCAGGAGACTTTCCTTCACTAAATATAAGAAGCAAGTCATTTTGGACTATATGGCCTTTTGCTGAAGTAGGGTGGCTTAATGATATTTGGGATAAGGCAGGTTTTTGTTGTATAAGGTTGTCTAATTAAGTTGCAAGACACTGAGGATCCCTGGTTCTTCAAAAACTAGCAAGAGTGTGCTCCCTTATTCTGACCTCTGTGAAAAAGTGCCTGCTTCCTACACACAATTTTCAGAGAACCCATGGGAGTTGGACATGCTCAACAGTAAACCACTGGACTAAGCCTCCTTTTCTAATTCCTCAATTACCTTTCATAAAGCTGTGACATACTAGATCCTTAAAAACACCTTTGAGTTATTTGTTTTTATTTTTGGGGATTTTGAAGATATCTACTAGAACTTTAAAATTAACTAATTTTTATTGCTAATACATCCCGTAAATGTTTTGTGTCCATGACATATACCTTAAAAATATTAATTCTTAATCCTTTAACAGAGGGCATGGATGTCTCAAGGCCATTTCTGTAGACAGTGGGAAGGACACATGCTTCAAGAGTTCTCTTGCCAGCACTGTAATATAAGGGAACATGAACTAAAATGAATGTGGAGTTTGGATGAAAAAGAATTTCCTTGTTGGATTTTATCAGAGGGAATGGGAATAGGATTGAAAGAGGGAGCTCAGTGGCTAGTGTGTGAAATTTTTGTACATCAAGTCTTTGTCAGATTTATCTTGTATCAAGAGCTAAATATATTTTACATAATATTTTTAAAAACTAATAGAAAGTAGAATGTAACATTTATCATATGTGAAGGATTAAAGACTCAGTTGGAACACTGGAAAATTAACCAAAGAAAAGATCAACAATTTTGAATGTGTGACAATAACAGGACCGGGAGAAATGCTTATGTCAAGCATGACTAAGGATTGATATCCAAAATACCTGAAGAGTTCTCTCAAACTTAATGATGTGAAAACATTAAAATTCAGTATGTAAGTGGGTAGAGTTAACAAGCAGTAAACAACTATAATAAAAATGTAGGAATGTTCATAACTGGATAATCAAAGAAATGCATTTATCACTCTCTCAAAGTACTTAAAATAATTCCCCATTCTTGAGAGGTTTAAAAGAAAGGAGCGCATTGATACTTATTTGTTTCTTATGCTTTATCTATTCTCCGTCACCACTTTTCTCTGAATATTCTGTGTGATTTCAGACTCTTGTACCTCATCCTCCGTGGTGTTTTTCCCCTACCTCCTGGTCTCAGATCCTCACCCTTTTAGAGCAACAGTCAGAATCTGGGGGCATCCCTCTGACTCAGTGCTGCAGTCATGGGCCGGAGTCAATCCTTAGCACTGGCACAGTGGGACTTGAGATTTGGGATGGTCAAGTTCTGCCTTAGGGCCTGGCTAACAGTAATTGTTTGATGACTGTTGTCCTAAATCATTGAACTTTGGTGAATGGTTTAATGAACTACAGTATGTTGGTTTGTTGAAATAACATGGTCATTGGAAGTATGAATATGGCAAAATTTTGTAACTAAGTACAAAGTGATATTTTTAGTGTAATTTTAACTTCACTTGAAAACTAGTATGCATAAAATGAATTTTTTTATTTTTTGACTGCTGATAAACTTTTTAAATTTACTATAGTCTTTATGATAAAATGTGTAATTTAAAAAATCAACTGGCAGACTTGACCTCTACCTCCTCCATCACTGACTTACCTCTAGGCCTCCTGTCCAGTTATCTGGTTTAAGAGGAAGCAGGATGGGCCTCCACATTTTGTGTACTTTTAAGGATAGTTGCATTTATGTGAGTGGAATTAGGTCCTCAGGAGTATTTGAAATTTCACTGTCCCTTGATGCATGTAGCTGAAGAGATTTAGGGGGTATAGTACTTGATTTTTGGTTTACAAATGTGTTCCTCTTATCAGTAGTAAATTCCATAGTTTCTAATATTGTCAAGTATAAAAGGTAATTGATTTCTTTAATGTATTTGAGTATTGACCATCTACTCATGACCAACATAGAGAATTTCTTTAGAGAGGTCCTCATCTGTTAGGCAAGACAGATATATCTAGAGGCACTTCACATGGTACCATGAATGCCATCAGCATGTGATAAACAAAGGACAGTGGAAAGCAGAGGGGAGGGAGAAATACTTTTTTATTTTTTTTTTAACCAAAGGAGGCCAGTGAGATGCAAGATTCTTCTCTAGTGAGATGACTCTTCAGCAGGACTTCAGAAAATGGATAGAATTTCTGCCTGGAGGTAGAAAAAAAGGAAAAGCATGAATAGAAAGGCAGAAGCATAGAAGTACAGGATGTGTCAAGAAGCCACTGAAAGATTTTAGAGAGGGATATGACATGATCAAGTTTGTGCTTTTGAAAGAAAATTGAAGTCAATGTGGAAAACGATTGTAGCAAGAAGACATGAGAAAAGTGATTCTCAAACTCTTACTTTGTATTATGCACAGTTCTAGCCTTTAGCCTTATTGACCTCACCGTAGCTGTACATCAGTGTCTCTTCAAAGATTCTGAATAAGAACCAGTGGACTAAGGAATGAGATCAGCTAAGAGGCCATTGCAGTGTTTTTCTCTGTTTTGCTGTATAGACTTTGTGTCAGAGTTGATGTAAAGGGGTAGGGTAAAAAGGAATTATAGGCCAGTGTTTCTCAAATTTTTATTTGCATATGAATTGCCTGGGGAATTAAAAAGTAGGTTCTGATGCAGCAGATCTGGGGCAGGGCCTGAGATTCAGCATTTTTATAGGTTCCTAGAGATGCCAACAATCTTTGTCCATGGCACATGTTTAAGAAGCAAGAGTGAGATAACTTGGGTGTGAGGCTGCAATAACTAGGTGGTGCTGTCATCATTTGAAATGGGGAACACAGAGAAAAGAAAGGTTGGGGAGAATCCAAGGAATCTGAGTCTTTGTGGGACATTCAGGCCAACAATTATTGATAGCTGGAAATTTGGATATTAAGCATAAGGGAAAAAAGGGAATCAGTGTTTCATTGCTGGTGGTAAAAACTGAGAATCAGTGACATTACCTGCCACGAGGAGATGAAAATAATATTAGGAAATATATTTATTTCTGTTTGCTAGAATTTTAATGCTTCATTCAAGTGATTTTAAACCAGTAATAGGGAAGAAATTAGAGAGCTTCCTCCCTATGAATTAATTCTTGGGCTAAATTCAGGAATGGGGAAGGCTTCTTTGGAAAACAGCCTTTTCCTTGGAAATAACCATAGATGAAGTTAAATATTCCATAGATCAGTTTAAGAATGCATTGAAGTATCTTTTCTTATGAAAATTCATTCATTAAAAATATATATTAAGCACTAATATGCCAGGCATTCTTTTTTCTAAACTCTGGGTTAAAATAATAGCAAATACAATGAATCCCTGATAAAAGGGAGCTCATGGGGAGAGTGACAAAAGTAATTGTAATATAGCATGGTAAATACTCTGATAGGAAAGTGTAGGGTGATGTGAGATCACTCCATCAGTGGTACATGACTCAGTGGAAGACATAGGATGACCTTGTTGAGGCAGTAGCATTTAAACTGAGACCAGAGGCTGAGTGGAGTTGACCTACAAAAAGAGGAAAGATGGGCATGCAAGCAATGTCTTAGAGGGAAGAAGGGCCTGCAGGTTGGTAGAGTTCAGCATATCTGACCCATGGGGTTTGTGGGGTAAGTTTGATGAGAGATGATCTTGGAGAAGTGAACAGAGTCCATTTGGGCAGTGATCCCTGGGACTTGGGATGGGGGCAGAAAATGATGTAGAAGGAAAAACAATGATTCTACCTTATTGGAGTTCAAGCAATAATCTTATGCATATGGTTTTACAAAGCTTTTAAGAACTGACCTAATAATGGAATGGTTATATTGTTTCTGTAGGAAAAATGTTCTGGGCTTCAGTCTGTATTATAATTTAATTTTCAAAAAAATGTTTTTAACCATTTGGAAACTGCTTGGATAAGTGCATAACTAGTGCTTTTTGCTATTCATGCTAAAATGTGGTTATAGTGGTATTTTTAAATGTGGCTACAGTGTTAATTTTTTCATTCTCTGTTGTAAATCAAATGTATCATCCCACAGATACAGTTGAGTTCTTTTTTCTTGACCAAATTTAGAAAATATATGGAAATGAATATATAAATATTTATAAATAGTTTGGTTTTCAAAGTGTTCTTAACAAGTTAAGGGTTCCCTCTGTAAACTATATTATGGTATATGTTATATACCAATAAAGTATGAAAAATGAAGCTGACATGATAATCGTAATTAATAGAAAGTAAAGATTAGTATGGTTTCACTACTGAAGTTAAGTGGAATGCAGAAAGTAAACAATAAAAGGATAAAATGCCTAGCTTTTAAAAATATTTAACCATAAGCTCATCATTGTCAGTATCATCATCACCACCAGCTGTTGTTAGCACTAGAAATACTTGAATTTTTAATGCAGGAAGAAGCTGTTAAGGCAAGTACCTTTATAAAATAAGTTTATATAAGCTTTATTATTTAGACTGAAACTGAAACTCTCAAGTTCCAATGTCTGCAACATGCAAAGTTAATTTCATCCACAGCCATCTCAGAAAAAAGCATCTTTCTGTATTAGAATGCTTTCAGCTGACAAATATCAAAAGACCCAACTGAAAATGATTTCAGTAATAAGTACATTATATTATCGTATAAAACTAGAAAATCTGGTTTTATAGTTGTTTCATGTAGTCGCTAACTGCATCAGACTCTGGTTGTCTTTCCGTTATACAATCCTGGATGAGTTGCCTTTTGTCATCAGACTTCTCCCTTCCTGGTCTATAGATGGTAGCTTGAGCTCTCAGAATTTCACCTATATATCAAAGTAATCAAGGTTATAAGAAAAGAGGGTTTTCTTTTTTATCTTTTTTTTAGAGTGAAGTTGACTTTCTTAAGAAGCCTTCTAGAAGACTTGACCTCCCTAGCTGAAATTGCATCTCATATGCATCAGTTGCATCTCAGGGGCCTGCAAGTCCTGTTGAGCTGAGACTAGTCAAAATTCATGGCCCTCCACCCCTGCTAGTATGAACACAATCAGGATTCTGTTACTCTTAATTCCTCCCAAGGACAATTTATTTTGCCTGGGCTGTTAATCCTTTTCAATCTCTTGGAAGATCCTACTCTGTTAATCATTTCTTTTTTGCTTGTATTTTCAGTTTCTTCTCACTCTTTTTAAAATTTGTTTATTGGAATAAAAATCTAAAGATGCTATCTCCATTTTTCCCCTCCTGTTTTTTCCCTTAAATTCCTTGCAATTTGGATTCTGCTCTTCCCAATAAAAAGCCTCCTTTTCTGTCATTTTCAGTGACCGTCTGATTGCCTAATTCTCTGCCACTTTAATTTTTTTCATTGACTTTTTTCACTTTGTCTTTCTATTCTCTATTTCACTTGTTTGTGGTATATGCCTTATTATTTTCTTCCTTCTGTTTGCTTAGGGTTAATTTGTTCTTTTTTCAGGTTTTTCTCTTCTTAAGACAGAAGATTAAGTTATTGATTTAAACCATTCTTCTTTTTTAGTAGCTATTATTTTCCCTTGAATCACTGTTTTATTTAGCTATATCCTATACGTTTTGCTTTGTTGTGTTTTAGTTTTCATTTTTTGCAGGGTGTTTTCTCACTTCCTTTATGAATTTCTTCTTTAAAAAATTGGTTATTTAGGAGTATGTATGTTTTAGAGGTCTCATTCCATAGATGGCCAGCTAGGGCCTGAGGCAAGGCAGGACATTATAGCGAGCTCTGCCAACAAGGACAAAATATGAACCCCAAAGGCATACCCCCAAGGACCTACCTCCTCCAGTCCCACCCTATCTGTCTACCATTACCACCAAGTTAATTCCGACTAGGGGGTTAATGATTAAGTTAAACCTCTCATAATCCAATCATTCACCTCTAAACTTCCTTGCATTGTCTTACACATGAGCTTTTGGGGACACCTAATATCTAAACCATAATGGTGCATATATTTAAGATAAGGTAAAAATACTTCGCAAGTCTTACTGATACTGCAATTTTTACTTGAGACTATACTGTACTTAACTCTTCCATTTATCTCTCTTTTCCTCTGCACCAAGAATTCTGACTTTCAAGGACGTGATTGTAAAATTTAAAAATCTAATCATGCATTCATTTTTATTCCATATTATACAGGTAACAGTATAATATAGGATACTAATAGTATTGAGTGACAACACTGATACTATCAAAAATATTAAAATACATGTTTTTGTATATACTCTCACCATCTTACTAGTATTTGGGACTGGAGATATATATATATTTTTTATTGTAAACAAATGGGATACATGTTGCTTCTCTGTACATGGAGTAAAGGCATACCATTTGTGTAATCATAAATTTACATAGGGTAATGTTGTTTGATTCATTCTGCTATTTTTTTCCTTCCCCCCCCACGCCTCCCACCCCTCTTTTTCCTCTATACAGTCCTTCCTTCCTCCATTCTTGCCCCCCTCCCTAACCCTAACCCTAATAGTAACCCCTCCCACCCCCCATTATGTGTCATCATCCACTTATCAGCGAGATCATTTGTCCTTTGGTTTTTTGAGATTGGCTTATCTCACTTAGCATGATATTCTCCAATTTCATCCATTTGCCTGCAAATGCCATAATTTTATCATTCTTTATGGCTGAGTAAAATTCCATTTTATATATATATATATATATATATATATATATATATATATATATATATCACATCACAGTTTCCTTATCCATTCATAAATTGAAGGACATCTAGGTTGGTTCCACAATCTGGCTATTGTGAATTGAGCAGCTGTGAACATTGATGTGGCTGTATCTCTGTAGTATGCTGATTTTAAGTCCTTTGGGTATAGGCCAAGGAGTAGGATAGCTGGGTCAAATGGTGGTTCCATTCCAAGCTTTCTGAGGAATCTCCATACTGCATTCTAGAGTGGCTGCACTAATTTGCAACCCCACCAGCAATGTATGAGTGTACCTTTTTCCCCACATCCTCGCCAACACCTATTATTGCTTGTGTTCTTGATAATTGCCATTCTAATTGGGGTGAGATGGAATCTTAGTGTAGTTTTGATTTGCATTTCTCTTATTACTAGAGATGTTGAACATTTTTTCATATATCTGTTGATTGCTTGTACATCTTCTTCTGTGAAGTGTCTGTTCATATCCTTAGCCCATTTGTTGATTGGATTATTTGTATTCTTGGTGTAGAGTTTTTTGAGTTCTTTATAGATTCTGGAAGTTAGCGCTCTATCTGAAGTATGAGTGGCAAAGATTTTCTCCCACTCTGTAGGCTCTCTCTTCCCATTGTTGATAGTTTCCTTTGCTGAGAGAAAGCTTTTTAGTTTGAATCTATCCCAGTTATTGATTCTTGCTTTTATTTCTTGTGCTATGGGAGTCCTGTTGAGGAAGTCTGGTCCTAAGTGGACATGTTGAAGATCTGGACCTACTTTTTCTTCTATAATCTTGCAGGGTCTCTGGTCTGATTCCGAGGTCCTTAATCCATTTTGAGTTTAGTTTCGTGCATGGTGAGAGATATGGGTTTAGTTTCATTCTGTTGCATATGGATTTCCAATTCTCCCAGCACCATTTGTTGAAGAGGCTCTTTTCTCCATTGCATATTTTTGGCCCCTTTGTCTAGTATGAGAAAATTGTATTTATTTGGATTTGTGTCCATGACCTCTATTCTGTACCGTTGATTTACCTGTGTATTTTGGTACCAATACCATGCCGTTTTTGTTACTATTGCTTTGTAGTAGAGTTGAAGATCTGGTATTGCGATACCCCCTGCTCTGCTCTTTCTGCTGAGGATTGCTTTAGCTATTCTGGGTTTCTTATTCTTCCAGATGAATTTCATAATTGCTTGCTCTATTTCTGTAAGGTACATCATTGGGATTTTAATTGGAATTGCATTGCATCTGTATAGCACTTTAGGTAGTATGGCCATTTTGACAATATTAATTCTGCGTATCCAAGAACATGGGAGATCTTTCCATCTTCTAAGGTTTTCTTTAATTTCTTTCTTTAGTGTTCTGTAGTTCTCATTGTAGAGGTCTTTCACCTCTTTTGTGAGATTGATTCCCAAGTATTTTATTTTTTTCGAGGCTATTGTGAATGGGGTAGTTTTCCTAACTTCTCTTTCTGAAGATTTATCACTTATGTATAAAAATGCTTTGGATTTATGAGCATTGATCTTTATCCTGCTACTTTACTGAATTCACTTATGAATTCTAACAGTTTTCTGGTGGAATTTCCAGGTTCCTCTAAATATATAATCATGTCATCAGCAAACAGGGATAGTTTGAGTTCTTCTTTTCCAATTCGTATCCCTTTAATTTCTTTGGTTTGTCTAATTGCTCTGGCTAGAGTTTCAAGGACGATGTTGAATAGAAGTGGTGAAAGAGGACATCCCTGCCTTGTTCCAGTTTTTAGAGGGAATGCTTTCAGTTTTTCACCATTTAGAATGATACTGGCCATAGGCTTAGCGTAGATGGCCTTTACAATGTTAAGGAATGTTCCCTCTACCCCAATTTTCTCTAGTGTTTTGAGCATGAAGGGTGCTGTATTTTATCAAAGGCTTTTTCTGCATCTATTGAAATAATCATGTGATTCTTAACTTTTAGTCTGTCGATATGGTGAATGACATTTATTGATTTCGGACTGAACCAACCTTGCATCCCTTGGTATAAAACCCACTTGATTGTGGTGCACTATCTTTTTAATATATTTTTGGAGATTTTTCTGATCCTTTACTTCATTTAGCACCATTCTAAAGCACCTTCTCTTATCTGATTCCCTGCTGGAAAGAGGATACAAAGAGGAGTAAAATATATCCCTGTTCTCCAAAAGCTTAGGGTCAGTGTTGTTGGTTGTGATATCATTCTGGTATAGAAAAGTGTAACCATAGAATCTGAGGTTCTGTTTTTCTTTAGTAATAATGTTAATGATTTGATTGCATGCTTCCTAAAATGAAACCCTTTCTCTCACTGTCTCCTCCTATCAGGAATAACTTCCTTTTGGTGGAACTCCTTGATACTTATAACCTCTCTTTCTACTGTATTAGTCAGGTGTGATTTTTCAAAGAACCTCAACTAGTAAGGTGGATGAATGGATGGATGGATTGATGTGAGAGCAAGGGGGAAGGGAGAGAGAATGTACTTATTTTAAGGAACTGGCTCACACAATTGGGAGCTGGCAATTCTGAAATTTCTAGCAGGCCAGCAAACTAGAAACTCAGGCAAGATTCACATGTACAATAGTCTTGAGAAAGAGTTTCTTCAGGAAACATCAGTATTTTCTGATAAGGCTTCCCCTTGATTTAATAAATGCCCACCATTTATGAAGTGCAATCTGCTTTATTTAAAATCAGCTGAGTGTAAATGTTAATCATATCCACAGAGACTCTTCACGTAACAACAACTAAATTAGTGTTAGACTACACAGCTGGACACCATAACCTTAGAGGAGTGGACACATAAAATTAACCATCACACCTGGGTTGAACACTAAATTTGTTGTCCAAATTGAGATTTTTTTTTTTGAGAATAAGGAGTTATAAATAAATCCATATAACTATATACATAGAATATTATGCAGTTGTGATTTTATTGATGTCTTATCATTGCTGAACCTATAAAATAATCCTATTAAGAAAATTATTCTAAAACTACTAACATTTATCTGTGTTCATTAAACAAAAACTTTTCTGTTGAGTTTCTCAAAATTAAAAAGAACATGAATGGAATTCTCAGTGAATATTCATATATATTATTTAGTATCTTAGCCATAAAATTGGGTATTTATATGTTTCTAAAAAAATGATTTTAAAAATTTGGTTGTATTATTTTTAATTGCCTCATAAAACTGTGTTTTTCAAAGTTGTATTTTATGGTTGTTATATTTGAAAACATTGAAAAGTTTGAAAAATTCTGTTACTTTTTTTTTCCTACAGTTGCTATTCTCTGTGAATTATGATTTAAAAATTTTAGACTAGGATCTCAAATTATAAACACTAAGGTACCTGTTAATTTCAAAGCAAATTCTACTAAATTGAGATTATTCTGAAATTTTAAAGTTTCGAAATAGTTTAATATGTAAATATTGCAGCCCATATTATTTCACAGATATTGTCTTTTTTACACTATTTAGAATAATTCCAGTCAACAAAATTTTTAGAAGACAAAGCTTGTCACATAAGTTGTATCTATTTTATAGGTCTTGAAAAATTCACCAAATTTACATTCTACTAATTTTTACACATTCTTAGGTTTATTTCATTCTTCCATATATTATAAACTTGTCTAAGTGAAAAATAATGTTCTCTTTAAATACTACATATTGAATTAAAATATTTTTGTCTTAGTTTGGGCTGCTATTATAAAATACCATAAATTGGATGACTTAAATAACAAGCATTTATTTCTCATAGTTGTTGAGGGTGAGAAGTCTAAGACCAAGGTGATGGCAGATTCATTGTCTGACAAGGGTCTGCTTCCTGGTAGCAGAACTGGTTTGATCTTGTGTCCTTACGTGGCCCTTCCTTCATGTGTGCACTGAGAGAGGGAGGAAGGGAGAGACAAAGACCTTGTCTCATCATGAGGGTCCCAGTTACATGACCTAATCTAACCTTAGTCACCCCCTAAATGCCAGACCTCCAAATCCCATCACATTAGGTATTAAGACTTAAACATAAGAAATTATCAGGGGAACACATATTTTTAATCCATAGCTATTTCCAACTGACTTTGAACAAAATGAAAGCAAGAGTTAGAAATTGTTTGAAAATCGTCAGTGCTATTGATTTTGCCAAGTGGATCTTAAAAGATTCAAAGAATTCTAAGGTCACAAAAAGAAAATGTGTATTACTTTGATGAGTATTTTTAAAATTTGACATCATCTTTGCTACAAAAATATTGTAATTCACTTTCTTTATGTGTCTATTTTCATAAAACTTGATAGATTATCATAGTTTCTGTGGATGGAATTGTGAAATTGCTTCCATTCTTATTGATAGTGCTATATTAGAGTTTATATGGGCACAGTTATGAATTTTATGTGAACTACAACCCAAGTCCAAGTTTGTTTCTGTTCCATAATTATTTTTATTTTAGTGAAAATGTTGATTTTACTAGGATGCTATCTATGCTTCACCAAAATGTGAAGTTGTATTATCACTATAAAAATAGAATTATAGAGTTGGTTCTTATTCACAGATTTTATTTTTGTGAACGTTTTTATTCTTGTAAATTTAATTATAACTTCAAAATCAATACTCATGGGTCTGAATTCTACTGCAAAAAAAAGAGTATTGATAAAATTTGGATTGCTAAACACATTTTTAGCTGAACAATTATATTCTGTATTCTTTCAGCTCTGATACTGTAAATATGTGCCCTTTATGTGGTCTATGCTGGGTTTTTTTGGTGTGTGTGTGTATGTGTGTGCTTCTTGTTAGTGATTTTGGTGTTTAAAATTTTAACTATCAAATATAGAATTGAAGTGCTGTGTAGTGTTTCTAAGTGCAAGAAAGCTGTGATGTACCTACAGATAAAATGTTTTAGAAAGCTTCATTCAGTGCTGTTAACTGTGAGTTATTAGTGAATCAACAATATATGTTAAATAAGATATGTGGAAACATACGTAAAACCAAGGGTATGATTTGATCAGTTGATGAAAATATGACCAGAGACTGTCAGCCTAACCTTGTATCTCTTAGGAGCAATTGTTTGGTATTCACTAATTCAGTGTTCATAGTAAACATTATAAAACTTAACTATTTTGAATAATGAGAACCAACTGTAATTTATCTTTATTGTTGAACATTTTAACTGAATTGAAATAGCCATTATAGCAATATCAGTTGTTTCATGTTCTATAGGATGAACATCCAAAAGCTTTACTTTGATTTCACAAATTAGATGGAGCAAATTAGATGGATTGCTTAATGGCAATTAAGCCATTATTGTAATTAATTGTTTTTTCTATTTGACACTGATAGAAAGCTGAAATCATTGAACTGTGAATTTATGTTAATAGAGTCAACAAAGTTACATTTATAACCTTGACTATGTAAAACAATTTTGAATCGGAACTGAGATTTTTTTTTTTTAAGAAGTGATTTGATCTAAATGAAAAGTCATGCTTTATAGAGTAACATATAAAACACTTCCTCTACCTGCTTTTATTTTATTGTGTGTTTGACCAAATTATAAGCAGGGGAAGCAGCATTAGGTATTTCTTCTGGGTAGTCTCTTTGAGAGTGAGGTGTTAGTTACAATACTTATAAGAGGTAGGTTCTGCTAAGTGTCTTTCAGATTTAAATACATGTTAAATTGATAAATGGCTTCACTGCCTGTGCGTCTCATACATGACTCTATGAGCTTATGCCAGAGCCTGAGTGAAAATTACAATTATGTCCCAGTTTATTTCAGTGCTCCCATAGAAACATCACTGGAGAATGAAAAATCTAGGACATATGATAAATTGGAACCCTGAGACTGTGGGCATAAATTGGGATTGTCTTGGGGAAACTGACACACATGGACACGTCATCTTTCAAAAACATCTCCTAATACCAAATTCTTGATTATTGCTTTCCCATCAAAAAGGCTATTCCCTCAATATGATTCACTTGTTTGTGACTGTTTAGTAATTTCCATAGCATTATGCTCTCAAAAAAGAATGTGAAGCACTCTTCTTAGTCAGTTTTATTCATTGTGTCATTTCTTTTATTTCTGGAACATTTTCTATTCATCTTAAAACTTTTATTAAATTTTGCATGCTTTCACTTTTAAAGATAATAATAGTAATAAACCATGCAATTATTTCCCCTGAAATTAGTTCTTTTGTTATCTTAATACAAATATACAGTAATTAAAAATGAAAGTTGAAAATGAAAGGAAAGTAATTTTTATACATATTTGATAAAACTGGATTATCTGAATATGATTATAATACTACTTTATATTTTATTACAGAATTAATTGAAAAGATTTACTCTATATCTTATGACTACAAGAGCTTTGGGAAATAGGTAAGTGACAAGGCTCTTTTGAAGAGCTATTTCTGGAACATTAAGTTATTTGATCTCATAGGTTCTTGGCAAATAGGCAATGGGTCATATCTTAGCCATTTACTTCTTTTTCTCTTAATACATAGTAGAAATATAATGTTTACACAACTCTTCATGTAACTTTAATACCCAATAATCATACTTTCCAGGGAATTTCAGGTTTATTTTCTACAGTAACCATAATAAGAATATCATTAATAAGACATGGAAGTGTAGCATGTACCAAAAGTTATTGCATTTTTAAAAAAATCATTAAGTGCAGTGGGGTAACTTGGATTGCACCTAGACACTGAAAAAAGATGTTAATGGAAAAACAGGTAAAATCTAGTTTAATTCAAAATAATGAATCAATTTTAATTTCTTAGTTTTGACAAATGTTGTCTTGATTTTGTAAGATGATAACTTTTGGGGAAACTGGGTGAAGGGTATACAGAAACTCTGTACTATGTTTGTAGATCTGTTTTGTAAATCTAAACTTATTCCAAAATAAGCTTAAGGCAAAAAAGCCAAAGTTTATTGATTTGAGAATTATAATTTGGAAATAGATTTTTATGTGTAATGGTCTGGAAAAAATCAAAATTATGCATTACCTTTACAAATCCAGACTCCATGAAATAGAGATGTAGGGAAATTAATATGGTCATAGAAAGTGTGGGACTTCATTTTTGAACATTGGCGTGCTTTTCATGAACTTGTCCTAGTACTTAGTTTTATACTTTCTCTTTGAGTCCTTTAATGCATTTGTGTTTTCTTTGATCATTTTCTATAGCACTTTCTTTTCATACAAGCAAGGTGCTTTAAATGGGTCCCAGTGTACTGCCACCCCCCACACCTTTGTTAGTATATTAGAGACAAAATGTCACTGATATGACTCAGTGGTTTAGAATTGAGACCTTGTTAAGTATAGTTTTGTTCAGCTATACCTACTTGAGCTTTTAGGTCAAGTGCTAGACATGGTTGACCTATTGTTAATGAGTATGAATAAAGATGAACATAACTTAAATAGCCTTTCTGTAATTGAGCTAAAATAATTTAGAATTGATTGCTACCAGAAAATAGAAATTCCCAGTTTCCAAAATGGACTCTAGCATGATAACTCTTAAATTTCTATAAATATTAAAAGACTATAAGAAGGGAACCCTGTAGTTCGCTGAAACCGTTATGTAACTTCTCATTAATAAAATAGCCATGCTAGTTTTTTGAATGGTTTCCTGCTTCTGTTGACAACTTTAGTAATTTTACTTAAAATTCATAAAGGGAAATAGAAATATATTACAATTAAAGGATGTAGACAATTAAAACAATAGGCCCAAGCCTGAATGTCTATTATAGAATAATTGTCAGACTTGGAGATTTCTGTTTTGCTTGATAATCTTTATACAGAATTGGTATTATTAATCTTATGTTAATAGAATTTACAACTCTGCTTCATTGTTGAATAGCATTATTATTCCCACTCTTTGGAAAAAAAGCATATTTTTTTCAGACTAAGTTTAAAATCCATTGATCATATAATATTTCACACAAACAAAACAAATGAAACTTTTATTATTCTGTACTAGTAAGAGCATTAAAAGTTCTGTTTTTAAGGACATGCTTACCATTTAGTTGGTTGTCATTTTGTGACCATAAAAGTGTGAGTAAAAGAGAATAGCTAATATATATTGTGCACTTCTTATGAACCAGGCTCTTTACTTCTATTTAATCTTCATTGTACCTACAAGATAGGTTGAAATTCCCATTATAAATTAGACTGGGAGAGTAACAGGTATCTCCATGCTATTCCAGAGACTTTGGGGCAGAAAGAACAAGATTCCCACAATTTGGGTCACATTTTTAACAGCTTCCAGGAAATGCTGACACATCTTCATGGACATATAGTAAACTTCAGATTACTTTCACTTTTTCTGGGAAAGAGTTCTAGATCATACTGGGTGACCTAGAGCAGATTCTTCTGGGCATACTAGCCTACATTAGTTATCCTGTTCCTTGTTCTAGCCTTGCTAGGGCATTCTACAGAACCCTAACATGCTGACTGTTTTCTGTTACCTGATTAATTGTAGAATACTAACTTATTGTGTGTCCTACCTTTGGTAAGTTAGGTAACTAGAAGTTCTTAGTTGTCATGGAACTTGGATCCAGAAACCCAGAGGCCAAGGATGGAGTGGTTGTGTATCTGACAGGTGAAATTCAGCTTTCCAGACTCAGTCAATTCATTAGGAGTTAGAAATGGAGTTGGCTTCTGTCATTCCTCTTTTCAGATCACCTCAGTGACTACTCACCACACACAAGATAAAACCTCAAGACTCATGTTTCTCTTACTTCTGTCTTGGTTACTCTGCTTTCACACTTGTGTCCTTGTTATTCCTTGGATACTCCAAGTCTCTTTATAATTGGCTTATTTCACTGACTTTCCTATGCCAAACCCTCACTCCAGTAAGTTCAGCCTCTAACTTGGTACCAGTAGTGAATTTTTTTTTTTTTTTTTTTTTTTTTTTTTTTTTTTTTTTGGTACTGGGGATTTTGAACCCAGGGGGACTTAACCACTGAGCCACATCCCCACCTCTTTTTAATATTTTATTTAGAAACAGGGTCTCACTAAGTTGTTGAGACTGGCTTTGAACTCACCATCCTCCTGCCTCAGCGTCCCAAGCCACTGGGATTATAGGCTTGCGCCACCATGCTAGTGGAGATAAACTTAAGAGAGAAGAGTTCACATTTAGAATTGTCTAGCACATGTAGTAGTAGAGGTCTCACTAGAAATTTTATAGTTTCTGTCATTTGAATTGCTTTCACGTATAACAGGGAGTGGAATTTTAAAACCATAGAAAGACATAGCAAGAACCAAGAGGAAAAAAGTTTCAGAGAGATTTCTACTCAATTTAAGTAGCACTATAGTGAATAACTTGGCAACAGTTACATCTGCATGAAAACAGCTTGAGCTACTTCATAAGAAGGTGACTTCTCTATCCCTGACAGTGTATAATGGAGGCTGATCATCCTCTTGCAGAGATGTCATTGAGGAAATATGTGCTGAGTACAGTGGGAGAGTTCATTTCTAAGGTCTTCCCAAGTCAGAGATTTTATCAATTTTTAGAATCCTCTTATTTTCAGAAGCCATTCTTCTCATAGTCTTCAGGTTCTTCCTCCCATATTTGTATTGAGAAACTTTCTCCATTAAAGTATTCATCACTTTTAGGTTACAGTTGTCAGTAGTTGAAAGAAAAAAGAGCTGCTTTCAAGATTGATTTCTAGTCCAATTGGCCAAGTACTCTTCCAAAAATTTTTCTTTGGGACTATTTCACTATATTTTGATTGACCTTTTGTCTAATTTAGTTATTAAGCAAATTTCCCCAAGTCTGAGAATAAAAGAATGTGCTGCTTGGAAATAGCCTTTGGTTATAGTTTGCTAGAAATGGAAAATGCACCTCATCCCTACCATTATACTGGAAATGCCTTGAGAAGTAGCAAGGCATTTTGAGTGTTTTGAGTGACAGGCACCTGCTTCCCTTCTCAGCAAAGAGGTGAAAATATGATTTAAGTCATGGAGAATTTTAAGTTGCAGGCATTTTTAGTTAGACCTGAGAAAGGTAATGGCCTGCTATGCAAATTCAGATTTCTTACAGCTGCTGAACTGTGGTACTTGGAATTAATGATTCAGGAAAGAATGATTTTCAGGGTCTTACAGTACTGAATATTTGATCAATTCTGGAAGCTAGCGCCTCAGGTGATAGGATGACATTTAAAAATTGTCTCTGGCCTGACACAACTTCCTTTAGTGGTTAAGCCTCCTGACCCCTTCCCCATCAAGGTATGCCTTGGCACACCATATAAAAGTACTGTTCTGATGAGTACACTGTTTCTGACTCTCCAAGAAAGGCCTGAACTCCTTAATTTACCTGAATCTCTCCCTGTATCTGTATCTTCTCTGAGTTTCTGACTTTGCTACTTCTTTTCCATTACAGCTCTCACTCTCTCTCTCTCTCTCTCTGTACTTTAGTTTCAGCTCTTGATTTCTTCCTGACAATTTTCTTGACTTCACCCAAACAAAACATTACTCCAACTCAACACATATAGTTTGAATTATGTCCTATATTGATATTTTTGTCTTGAATTGAGCCAGGATCCTCCTAGGAGGAGAGGGAGAGTTTATAAAGATAATATGAGCATTGCACGTGTGTCATCGTTGTTGATCTTCTGCTCCAATGGAAATTGAGTTTAATTTTTCACTTGGTCTTAGCAAAAAGCTAAAATATCTGCCCATCTCTTAAAACCAGTAATAAAACAATAAATGAAGAAAGAAAAAGAAATTCTTAAATGTGGTACACATCTCTCTGTCCCATCCAGCTCCTTGGTACAGATCTAAGCAGGGATGAAATGAAAGAGATTTTAAACTGCATACAGTTATGTTCATAAATTCAGATCTTTTCATTTATTTATTTTTGGGGGGTAACAGGAATTGAACTCATGGGCACTCGACCACTGGGCCATATCCCCAGCCTAATGATAAATATGCAGATGATGAAATTAATGGATAAATATATTAAAGCAGCTATTGCATATATGACCCTTATACATAAACATAATGAAGAATGAAATGGAAGATATAAAAAAGGAAACAATGGAACATCTAAAAATAAAAAATAAATAAAATATTTATTAACAGGGATTCTCTTTTTTTAAGAGATCTGTGAACTTAAGAACATATCAAAATTTTAGGTGCCATGAAGCAAAGAAAGAAAAAGGATTTAAAAAGATAGAGGCTCTGTCACCTGCAGAATGACAAACAAGGTCTGATATATAGTCTATTATAATAGAATTGGAATGATGAGGTTAATATTGAAGCAAACATTAGAACAAGTATTCCCAGGGTTAAAGAGGGTAATTTTATAATAATAAATGGGTCAATTAATCAAGAATAATTATAAAGTTTAAATGTAACCAATACTACAATATATATTGGCAAAATTTGTGAAGCAGAAACTGATAGAAACTAAAAGACATTGACAAATCCTCAGTTATAGTTGTAGAGTTATTTAACATTTTATGTACATTTTTAACTTATGAATTCTGTGAAACATTTGAAGCAGAAAATAGAGGAAGGAGGAACACTTCTCACCTCATTTTAGGCCAACATTTTGATAATCCTATAACCAGATAAAAGTATGAAAAGAGAACAAAGAATACAAATAAAAAATTGGTTAATAAAATAAACCATTAGAAAATCAAATCCATCAATATATAGAAAGTGGGTTTATTACAGGGATGCAGAGTTGCTTTAACATTGAAATTCACCAGCATAATTTATTACTTTAACAACAAAAAAGGAAAAGAACATATGATCCTGTTAATAGTTATAGAGAAATCTCTGGACTAAATTCAGTAGTCATTCATGATAAAAACTATAAGGAGGGGGGCTGGGGATATAGCTCAGTTGGTAGAGTGTTTGCCTCACATGCACAAAGCCCTAGATTCAATTCCCAGCACCATAAACAAAACAAAACAAAACAAACAAACGAACAACAACAACAACAAAAACTATCAGGAGACTAGAAATAGAGCAGAACTTTCTCACGAAAAACATATACATCAAATTTCTAGCCAAAATCTCATTTAATGTGAAGAAAAAAACCAAATAGGCCTACTCTTCATGTGTTCATCTATTTTTGTAATGGAGGCCCAAACTAGTTTAGTAAGGCAATAAAAAGAAGCAGGTGGCATATAGATTGACAAGGAATAAGTAAAATGTTCTTTATTTGTAGATGACATAGTCATGTACAAAAAAAATGCTGAGAAATCTCCAAAAGCCATTAGAACTTATATTTGAATTTAACAAAATTGCAGGACACAAAGTATATATACAAAATTAGGTATACATACATGTACTTCATAGTGAACAATTGGAAATCAGATTTATAATTTATATGGAAATATGAAGACTCTAGAAAAGTTAGCAAAAAGAAAAATTACAGTATTGGAGAACATTTACTACCTAATTTGAAGATTTTCTTTGAATCTATAGTGATCAAGGCAGTATTATCCTAAGTGTAGATATATAGATCAGTGGAATAGAGAAACTAGAAATAGACCCAGGTATAAATGGTCCATTGATATTTGAAAGTCATAC
The DNA here is from genome assembly GCF_902686455.1 of Sciurus vulgaris. Taxonomy (NCBI): domain Eukaryota; kingdom Metazoa; phylum Chordata; class Mammalia; order Rodentia; family Sciuridae; genus Sciurus; species Sciurus vulgaris. Next base: position 43,079,943 of record NC_136473.1, read on the forward strand.
CAAGGAAATCCAATGAGGAAAAAGTATTCTTTTCAATAAATAGTACTGTAATGCCTGGATATCCATATGGAAAGATTAACTCAGTCCTTACTTCCATACACAGAAATAACTTGAAAGAAATCATGGACCTAAATATAAAAGATTATAACTATAAAACTTGAAGAAGAAATCACAGAAGAAAATGTTCACAAACTTGGAATAGGTAAGGATTTGTAAAGATGAAAAAGCATGAACTATAAAAGATTATAAATTGATAAATGTGATTCCATCAAAATTTAAAAGATAATTATTCAAAGAATGTTGTTACGAAACTATAAAGACAATCGTTTGCATTTCGTAATACATGTACTTGACAAATGCCCTATGACCAGAACACATAAAAAACTCTTATAGCTTATTAATAAGGCACTCTTTTTTAAAGAATAGGTGGAAGAGAATTATAAATAGCCAGTATAGTGCAGGAAAAGGTGTTTAACATCATTAGATATCAGCAAGATACAAATCAGTACAATAATAAGGTAATGCTGGATACTCACTAGAATAGCTAAAATTAAAAATTTTAAAAGCATTACTAGGGACTGGGATGTAGACCAATCAGAACTTTCACATATTGACAGTGGAAATGTAACATGTTAAAACCATTTTGGAAAACAGTGTAGTAGTTTCTTATATTACCATAAGACCCAACAATTCTACTCTTAAGTATTTACCTAAGAAAAATGAAAAGATATGTTCACATACAGACTTGTGCATAATGCTTGTATAGGTAGATATCTCTTATCAGAAATTCATGGGACTAGAAGTATTTCAAAATTTTTTTAAGTTGGAATATTTTCATAGACTTTACCAGTTGAGCATCACTAATCTAAAAATCCAGAATCTGAAATGCTCCAAAATCTAAGACTTTTTGAGCATCATATTGACATTCAACAAATTTTGGAGCATGTCAGATTTTAGAATTTTGGATTATGGATACTCAACTTATAGCAGCTTTATTTAATAGTTCCAGACTGGAAACAGATCTCCATCAAGTAATGAAGGATCAAACATTGTGGTATATTCATGCAGTGGAATACTATTCAATAGAAAAGGGGGTAAAGTTCTGATATGCACAAATAATATACATGTGTCTCAGATACATGATGCTAATAGGCCAGACACACAAGAATACAAACTGTATGATTCCATTTACTGCTCATATGAGTACATCAGAAATGCTAGAAAAGACATTTAATCTATGGTGACAAATGTAAACAGGTTGCCTACAGCTTAGGATGGATTGTGATGAACCTATATACAGTATAAGGGAAATTTTTGGGATGATATGTGAGTTCTTTATCATTATTATGGCAGCAATTATATGAATGTATAAATTTGTCTAAACCCATTGAAAAGTATTCTTAATAATATATATATATGTGTGTATGGTTTACCTTCCTATCTATGAATTGTACCCTAGTAACATTGTCTTTTAAAAAAATCTCATTTCTCAAATTTCAAAAGTTATTTTGCTAGCAGAAGATTAACTTCTGTCTGATGTTAGAAGACATTATAAGGACTGAGACTTAGTTGACCTGAAAAATCCATTTGAATAGATCAGTGTGAATATAAATTATGCATGAATTAAATATCTTTAAACAAGGAGAAAGTTGATGAATTCTCTCCACATACTTTCTAGCCTATGATTCAGTGTATAGGAATGGGACCCAGACATCCTAAGAATGCACTGGTGTTCTTTTCTGTTTTTTTAGTTTGATATTTGGTAGTACCATTGGCACTGAGAAGCATCCATCTAATGTGAAATAATTGCAGATAATCTGTTCTTGATTTTATTTTTCTTTTCCTGATTAATGAGTTGAATTTTATTTCATTTTTAAGCTTGAAAGCATGCGTGGAAGATGCACCAGTGTTTTGTAGAATCTATTTTTTCTTTTAGAAACAGAATCCCTAGATTTTAGCATATTGTATAGCTACCCATCTAGACCCTGTGCTTCTCAGCTTCTCTTGAAGCAGGGGTGGATGTGTCACTAATAAGAAGTGAATGGTCATCATCCGCTTATCAGCGAGATCATTTGTCCTTTGGTTTTTTGAGATTGGCTTATCTCACTTAGCATGATATTCTCCAACTCCATCCATTTGCCTGCAAATGCCATAATTTTATCATTCTTTATGGCTGAGTAATATTCCATTGTATATATATACCACCGTTTCCTTATCCATTTATCAATTGAAGGACATCTAGGTTGGTTCCACAATCTGGCTATTGTGAATTGAGCAGCTATGAACATTGATGTGGCTGTATCTCTGTAGTATGCTGATTTTAAGTCCTTTGGGTATAGGCCAAGGAGTGGGATAGCTGGGTCAAATGGTGGTTCCATTCCAAGCTTTCTGAGGAATCTCCATACTGCTTTCCAGAGTGGCTGCACTAATTTGCAACCCCACCAGCAATGTATGAGTGTACCTTTTTCCCCACATCCTCGCCAACACCTATTGTTGCTTGTGTTCTTGATAATCGCATTCTAATTGGGATGAGACGGAATCTTAATGGGGGGTGGGAGGGGTTAGTGTTAGGGTTAGGGAGGGGGCAAGAATGGAGGAAGGAAGGACTTTATAGAGGGAAAAGAGGGGTGGGAGGGGTGGAGAGGAAGGGAAAAAATAGCAGAATGAATCAAACAACATTGCCCTATGTAAATTTATGATTACACAAATGGTATGCCTTTACTCCATGTACAGAAAAACAACATGTATCCCATTTGTTTACAATAAAAAAAAAAAAAAAGGAAGTGAATGGTAACGTGAGTAGGGTCACTTCCTTAAACACATGCAGCCTTCTTCCCCCCCCCCACCCCACCCCTACTGGCTGGGATGTTACACCTGTTACAATAGCCACCTTAGGTACAGAGTTGAAAACCACATGGAGGATAGCAGAGCCAGCATGGATTCCTAAGTGATCTTGTGAAACGCAACTTTCCCTGGCACCCTTTGTTGTTACACAAAAATGAAAAATACCTGTCTTGAGCTATTGTACTTTTTATTCTTCTTGTGTGGCAGAAAGTTCATATGTTAATAAAAAATGGAAAGCATTTAAAATTTTAAAGTTTTTCTCTCTGTACAAGGAATATATATTTTAGTTAAGATAATTTTCAAAGTGGAATATGATTATATACCAAGAGTTTCGTTTTGATCCAGTAGTTATTTAGGAGCATGTTTCTCAAATTAGCAAGTTACAATTAAACTTTTGATACTAGTTATTAATAAATTGATATTAAATATCTTATAATTTTTATGGTTGTCCTTATGGACTATTTTACAGCCAGTTTTGGTCAAGTTACACAGATATTTTTAAAGTTGTATTTTTAAGAAGCTAAATATGTTGTTCAACTTTTCTCTATTTTTTTTGTCAGAGCAAAGGTTTAAAGTTATTAATCAGTAATTTATTCCATTAAATTTTTTATATTTGTCAGTTTTTGGTTTAATGTGTATTGTACTGTTATTTATTGCCAGTGTCTCAATTGAGGATTATACCTTTTATCTGAATAAGGTAACTTTCTTTCTGATTTGTAATTTGTGCTTTGGGTTTGTTTCAGTTGATATTGATAGTGCCACCTTTGTTTTTATTTCCCTTTAAATCTTTGTACTTGTGCTTATATTTGCCTTTTCTTTTTCATTTCTTTTTGGTGTGTTTCTTAAAAGTGTAGCATAGTTGAATTTCATTTTTATAACCTACTGAGAACCTTTCTTTTTTAACAGATATTCAACATATTTGTATATTTTGTCAAAATTGATCCCATTGGTTTTATTTCATTGATCTTGTTTTAAGTTCTTCCTCATTTCCATCGTATTTTGAGTTTTTTTGCTGTTTGATATAAAGTTTTCTTTTTTGTTTAATTTAGTTTTGAGTTTTTAAATGTATCCTGCTTTAAAATCTGCTAGGTATTATTTTTAAAAATGTTTTTAAACTTTAAGTCTGTATAATACCTATAGTTCATGTTAGATCAGGAATCAGATGGTATCTCTTGATGTTCCTGGTCTAATGAGCAGATTTAAGTTTTACCTATCTGCTTCTCAGTTTTCATTAATATGATGTGAGGTTTTATCTCAGATTATTACTAAATTGCTATTTAAATAATTTATAATATTTTCATTAGCTTTTATATGGGCATAAAGATTATGAAAACCTTAAGATTGTCACAACCTTAAATAAATTGCCACTTTTTCCAGTTATATATCAAAATGAGCCTTAAAAAAGTCATTAAAAATGTACTCTTTTTAGTATTCCTCATTATTTTCTTGATGTATTCCCATTTATCTTCAAAAGATAACTATTTTCCTTTCCCTGTTGCTCACTTCCAGGTCATTTCTTTGCTCATTAGACCAGGAGGAAGAAGTAGAAAAAGTCAGATTTTAAATTAAAATCTCAAATTTTGCATTTAATATTTTCTATAGCAAAGTATAAGACCTAGAATATATTTGGGGTTATTGTATTAATGGATTTTGGGGTAGTGGATTTTATGGGAAACATTTCCAGTTTAATTTAGTGAACTTGTAAGCTTGTTTTTTAAGATATGCCTGTCAATTGCTGTATCAGGTTACAACAGGGCCTGACATTCTTAATATTTGTTCAGGATAGAAGCTGTCCTCTGGTGCTTTGAGCCTCTGATAGACTGTTATGTCATGTGATCTCTGAAAGTGGGCATCAGCTTCATCCTCTCTTTATAATAAGGGTGCCTGAATGGGACTTGCCCAATTTTTTCAGAACTTGCTTGAGGACCATTTAGGGGAACAGGGTCTTAGTGAACATGCAGGCTTTTTTTGTAAACAGTGGGGAAGAAGTCAATAGTAGTTGCTAGGGGTAATATCTTTAAGAACAGGTAATATCCTGTTGCTAAGTTATTTTTAGAGATGGAAGTCTTGTTTTTCTCAAAAAAATTTTAACAGGTAATTAATTATGTACTACCAAGATGCAGGGAGTGAGGCGGAGTAGAGAACAAGCCTCTCCAGGTTTCCCTGGTTGGAGTGAGGTGTTTGGCAAGAGATTCATTTTGGCTGTGGTATTTTGAAAAAACTTGCCTACAGTGGTAGGAAGACCTTTATTCTAACTTTGGTTCTGTTTTTCTTTGTGACCATGGCATGCCATTCAGCTTTTCTGGATCTCAGGCTGGATCTATTAAATGAAGAATGTGACTCTCTAAGATTCTTTCTAACTTAAAAATTCAGTGACTGACCAGGGCAAATAGCAAAGAGGTTTCCACTTGACAGCTTTTTTATTTTTAATTTCATTAAGCAAAAGAGTCAGCTTAATTTCATCTTATAAAGTCAGGAGGAATGAATCATTTCTCTTTGTACTGTGAATAAAGAGAATGAGAAGGGATCATATGTGACTCCTATGTATATGTTCTGACCTAATATTAGGTAAGTGATATGCTGATAGTTTCAATTGTAACACCTGGAAGTAGTCTGGTACTAGAATGACTCAGAAGAATGTTAACTCACCATTTTTTCCCTGAGAAAACTGAGAAAGATATTTCTTTAGATTACCAGAAGGTTGCCACGTTTTCCACTGGGATATGGGTCTATCTCTAGATTGAGGATATTGGGAGGTGAGCTCCCTGTGTAGTCACATTGAACATTTTTTCTTTGATGTTCTCCTGCCTGGTGAAAAGGCTTCTCACATTGAAGTCATGTTTCACAAGAAGAGCAATGGTATGCTGCCTGAGATTATTTCTTGTCATAAGTTGAACTGAGCATAGTCACGTGGGGTAGGCAGAAAGAGTTTTCAAAAATGAACATGTCACAGTTGTGAAAGAGCTGGGAAACAGTGCTGACTGAGAAAAATCAGTACAGCAGGCCAAGGGTGACTCTCTGAAAAAAGGCTTTGTTCTGGCCAAGTTCTGGAGGGAAAGCCACCAATAGAAGCCTGTTAGGAGCAGCACAGAAAAGGCTATGCAGCTGGCATTGGTTGCTTCTCTTCTCTGTAGTCATCACATTGAAGACTAAAAGGTGGTTGGAAGATTTTATTTCTCTATCAAGAGCTTCTGGGGGGAAAAAATTCAGAAATGTGTTTTATTTTAGTAAATAAAAACAAGTTACAAATAAATGAAAATAAAATTCAAAATAAATTAGAAACTTGGATAAAAACATGTTTGATAGGCTTGTAAGTGCCTGCACACATTTGGGAGGACCTGCTAGGGTGCAGATATGAACATTCAATAGCTTCTGTCCTCAGGAACTTAACTCGAGTGAGGGAGACATATAGAGCAAGTATTTCTTTTGTTTCATTCACTTTTTGTAGAGCATCTACTTTATGTAAGACACTGTACTAGATGAAGGGACTGCAAGGTAAGATAGAGAAAAGTTCGAATTGTCAAGGCATTTATAGTCCAGAGGGAGATGAGTAAACAAACATGTAACTGGAGCACCGGGGTACATGGAGGCGTGTGGGAGAGAATAAATGGAACACGTGGGAAAGAATCATGCAGGTGACTTCAAATGTTTTTGTTGAACTCATCAGCCTCAAGGTTTCTATACCTTCAGACTTCTAGCATCCTTAAGATTTCTGAGGACAACTCTGTAGAACTGAGGGAGTCAACAACTAGAGGAACCATTGTTGTGTTTTTGCAGGTATAGCTGCTTAATATTAATGAGTCTGTTGGAACTTAGTGTCTGGAAGAAAAAATATTGTTGATACGTGTGCTTTTCATTTTCTAGAAATAAAACTAGTGATGATGAAGAAGAAGAAGATGATGATGATGGATTGACTTGCCCTGTACTATTAAATCAAATTTAGAAATTTTTACTTGAAATTATAGGAAAATACATTTTGATCAATTCCAATTTCTCATTAACTTACTGAAAAGGTTTTTCTTGAATTTTAAGTGTATCTAAAAGAGATTGTACCACCTCCCACAACCACTGAATTTCTAACAGCTGTTTGACTGGGGCGGGGGTCTTATTCAATTCAGTGTCCTCTTGTTCAAGTATGAGGCTGTGTTTTTTGGTTCTCATCCATTGAAATGTTGATGTCTTTTTATAACATGAGAAGCCTCTAATTTGTAAACTGAATTTGGGCTATGGAACACGTGGCTTACCTCCATGCCTGAGCCATAGAGGCCCACTATTTGCTGCTCTTAGGGAGTTAATAAGAGCTTTTGTGACCTGGCTTAGCCACACTGTATGGCTAAAATCTAGATGAACTGAAAGGAAAAAAGGAATGGGATAAAAAAGTCAGCAATGATTGTGAGTAGAAGGAATGTTAGAATTTTAAAAATCATCATATGGTATAGACCAGAATAAGAAGTTTGGAATAGCCTAGGAGGAGACCTTTTTAATTATAGCAGCCCTCAAGACATTTGAAATAGGTAGGATGATTTTTAATAGGCAACCTTTTGGCTTTTAAAATAATCAAGGATTCAACTTTTTGTGTGTGGTTTATTAAATGTACACATACAAAATTTAAAGGGAAAAGGTAAGCTTTTATGTAAAAATGTTTTGATTTATGGTTTTCTGGACTTTGAAAGCCTCCTTGTGCCTTGATTAAATAAATACATTCAGAGGTTTTAAAACTTAATAGAATTGTGAAGAAGGGGCTCTTTTTGGCCCAAGCAGGTATTTTTAATATAGCAATTAGGCATGTCATTAGGAAGATTATTAAAAGCAATGTGCAACCTAATGCTTGAAGGGAATTACTAAATAATGAAAATGAAGTTTTAGAAATTTGGATACATTAACTAGAAATAAAAGTAGATCTTTTCATGTAATACCAAATTAACAATAGAATTTAAACATTCTAAGATAATACTTTATGTATTTTCTTTTTCTTAAATTATTTATAAAGGAATACATGAATTTTTTTTTTTCTTGGGGAAAAAGAAAAGCCTTGCAGATCAGACTGAATTTCTCTTTAACCACTATACTCTCCCATCTTCCAAGGGATCATTATTTTGCCATTTATTCTTGCAAATTATTAAAATGTTTATGTGCAAATACACATATATTCATCTAAAATATTTAGGTTTTGCAAAGATGTCTTTATTAAAAACACCACAGAATATATCGACTGTTGGTTCATTTTAAATATGACTTTGCACTGTATGTTTTGTTTTTACTGTTGCTTCAGTACTACTAATAGTAGCTGACATTTTTTTGAGTAGGTACCATGTGCAAGGCAGGATACTTAGTATTTTTCATGTAATTTAGTTCCATAATCATCATAATAACTTTCAGAGGTGAATAAAATGTTGATTCTATATCAGTGAAACCCCACCTTCTTTATACCCTCCATTTACATTAAATTACTAATGCCAGTAGTTTGGCATTCTTTGATAACTCTTCATTTAGGGTATTTTAAATTGGTAAAGAGTATAATTCTTAGTCCTGTTATTTTGTTATTCTTGTGTTGCTGGCCTTTACCAAGTCCCTGGAGGCAGGTATTTCCTTGTTGGACCAGAAGGCCAGAGTATGAGGGTGACTCCTGCTTACCTTTTGGGAATGAAGAGGTATAGTATGTGTCACATTTGACTCATTCTAAATGAGGAACAGACAACCCCAGACATTTCCTCACTTGTTAATGGTTTTTAAAGCCTGTGCTTGTGATGTTGTCTTTATTTTGAGGACAGTAATAGGATATCAGACCTAGTTTGAAGAAGGTTTGACTTTGAAAGATGCCTTTTGCTATGCCCTTAGTCACATTGGTACGAGGAAATTTAAGCTGCTGAAATGGAAGCTCTCAGCATTTTTATGAGAATTGGTGTGAAGGGAATGGGTGTGTTGAGAGAAAAAATTATGCTTATTGTGTATACCCTGTTTTGAAATTTGGATGAGGATAATTTCAACATTGCATGACAAAGTAAAGAACTTCTAGTGAAGGAATAACTGTCAGAAAAGTTTTAAGTCTCAGCTCAGCTGCTTAAGTAGCAGCAGACCTTGAAAAAGCCTCTTTATACTGTTTTAATCAAATGACGATATAATATCCACTTCATATAGTCCTGGGATTTAAATTATGCAAAGTATTTTATATGTTGCTAAGTACTGTACAAATATGCCAATGTTAGATGGTATTCTTACTATTTTCATCGTCAAAAGAATTGTCAAGGCCTCCTACAATTTGTGGCTTTTACTAATGCCTCTTTACCAAAGACTTAACCTACTCATTTCTGTCCTTTATTACTTGGAAGAAGTTAACCATATTGGCGTCCTGTTATTTTGAGAATAAAGAGACCCTGTTGCTGAGTAATTTAACAGATGTATATCAATCAGCATTTCTTCTGACTGAATGCTAAAAAGATCACCTACAGTAACTCTCAAGGAGAGGAGAAAGCATATGCTAAAGGTTCCAATAAATAAAATCTCACCGTCAGCAATACATTAATGTTTATAGGCACTTTTGGTCTTTTTGTCTTCCATACTTAAAAAAATATTAAGGTCTATGCACTTACTAAAACATTCATCAGTAAATTTTACTGTAGATTTTGTTTGTTAAGTAGAACACTTAAAAATGATCAAATTGTCTTGCTTTGGTTTCTTTTTTGGTTATAATTCTTAATTTATTTTGAAATCTTGAATAGTATTCAAGAAAGACATGAGGTTTTTATGTTTAATAGAACAGCATATAAGTTAAAAATAGTTAAGCTTCCATTTCCAGAGTATGTGCTCATTTCCAGATGAAGAGACCAAGCTCTGTGGCGTTTGCATTTGCTCTACTTTGTGGTTCACATTCTAATGGGGAAATTTAAACCCAATCAGAAGTCTGGCATATTTGGGTTTGGTTATTGTTTTCCTCACTCCCATTTTGCCAATATTTTCCTAATACAAATGTTGCAGCAATTCAGAATATGTGGAAAGAATGACTACCTTTAGCTTGTTACAGTACTGAGACTACATTCTCTGAGTCAGTACTAGAAAAATTAAACATCAGTTTTTACGGGAACTAATATGCCAACAATTTAAATCTCATTTGCTGTTTTTAGGAATGTGCCATTTATTGTATATAGATTATTCCTGGAAGAAGACTATGTGCTTCAAAGGAAGTACTTTGCTGGGGGGGAAATCATTTTAGTTTCTTTGTTCGTTCTTCTGGATAATTCTGAAATGCTAACCCTTTTGACATTTTTTGTTGACTTGTTCTGCCATTTCTGTATTCATTTTTTTTTTAACGATTCTTTGTGGCAAACCATCTCTATCTTAAAGTTGTACTAATGGAAAAAGTTAAATGTTGTTTCAGAGTGATCTATGAAAGTTCATTCCATATTTTAAACTTAATCCATTTGGAAACATCACTGTTTTTCTCCATTTTATCTGGTTTCCCTACCTATGAGGACTCTTGTGTATGTTTGTGTGTGTGTGCACACATTTTAGTATATCTTAAATGCACCTGTTTATGGAAACTGAGCGTTTCTCCTCTTTCCTAGATATAGTAAATCAATCAATCTCAATCTCTCTCTCTTTCTCTCTCTCTCAAAATCCCATCCAGGGGTCTCTGAAGGTAACTAAGATCTGCACAGTTGCATCAGCTTTTCAAAATTAGCAGGTAGAAATATTTTAACTTGCCTTGACTACAGCTAAGCTACTTTTAAAAAATTTTTAATCATTTAAATTAAGTTTCTGAGCTAGAATATTGAAGAAACTTTTATATTGACTAGATATTGGATATAATAAGAATTTCTGATTCAGTTGCCTATTATTTACTGTGGAAAGAATGCTTTCCCTACAGACTGACTAGGAACAAGATGTTTAAAAACATGCCAGGGTGGAGGCCCATTTGTTCAGTCTGCTTTATAGAAGCCCTGCATCCCTACTTATGAATCTGCCAACTATTTCATCTACCCACCTCTGCCTGATTCTTCAGGTTTCTTTGGAGAGTATACTTAAGGCTCTGTTGAATAAGGCCTGTGTGGCAGTTTAAAAAGCCAAAGGCTGTTTCCTAGAGCAACCCAATTTTATCATATTATTATGAAGTTTTGCTTTGTGCTCTGCTTGTGTGTGTATGTGTGTGAAATATCTTTTTTCCTTTTGCCCAGTCCCTCTCTGCTCTTGTATGTTCACATAACTAGAAGGCAGCAGGACTCCATTTGTCCGAGGCAGTGGGAGGAAGTACAAAGATATGAAAGGGTTACTATTCACATTTCCTGTGTAATTCCCTCTGATCTTACTGAGCTGTAATTCCTTTCTTGATGTGAAGCATTCCCAGGCTACTTTAACCTTCTGGCCTGCTTGCACCAGCCAAGTTTGTCCCAGGTGATTATGTAGGAGAAAAACTCCTGTTTTTTTAAGAGTAGAAATGGCTACTTCTCCATGAGATAGGCTACATTCCTTTGCAATCTGCAAAGAATTCCCTTTCATTTAAAACAACAACAGAGCTGTAACATATTGGTTTTTAAGCTAATATTTAGCAACCAAGTTTGTTGGTTTGATTAGATTTTTTTTACTCTGCTGATTCCTGGTTTAGTAAATTTCTGGTTGAATGAAACCCTATTGATCATTTCAAGATCACATTCTTCCTTCTAAAAATATGTTTGATAAATAGGTTTCGATTCTAAAAGGGTAAATTTTGATACTAACATCTCACTTTGAGACTACTTAATTGGGATATCATTTTAAGGTGCCTTAGATATGAAGCGTTTCAGAAACTGCAACATTTCTGTTTCTTTGTAGTCAATTTAGAAGGTTATGGTTGAGCATAGCGAAGATACTTATTTCTGACTTCTCTGGTTTTGAAATAGCAATTCATTTTGATTCCACAATTTAAAATACATTTTTGTGGTTTGCAAATAGTTTCTATTTTTACCTTTTTCCACTTAAGTTTTAAAAGAAAATGTTATGCTCTGAAGCATGAGAATGTGTTAGCAGCTATTTATCAGCTGAGAGGGACAGGAAGTACCTATGCCAACACTGCCATAATCTTAGGTAGTGAGCATGTGTTTAGACACAGCTCTAGATGTACATTTACTCATTCTGTTTATAGTACATCTTTGTCCTTAGCAACTTGGGGGCCTAGAGTTGTGGGGGCAGAAATGAAACTGAAGGAGTTTCTGGGTTAATTTAATTTTTCTGGTGCTCGGGAAAAATAAACTGTTTACATTACTCAAAGCAGTACATAAAATTTTTTAATATACTTTAACCAAATGTAATACAGTTGAACATGGAGGTAGATAGATGAATTTTTAAATTTCTTATGGTCAGATCTTTATAGAGGGCCAATATGACTGGTTGATAGTTCTCACTCATGTTTAGTTTTTCTAGTATAGCATAGAGCCTGTTGACATAGTAGACATTCAGTAAATGTTTTTTGAATGAATGAATTGTACTGACAAATTACTATTGTAGATTTTTTAAATTGTTCTGTGTGTGCATGATTGGGTGGCACTTGTCTAAATATGTTACTTATATTCTTACCATTTACCTCTAATGATAGATACTGCTCCAAGTTCCTTTGTCATTAAACAGTTAATTCCTTCATAGTCTTCTATGCCCAGGTCCTAAGATACTTCACTGGCCTAGCCATGACATTGCTCTCTCATAGAAAATAATGATGTGTAGTCATCAGTTACTTTAGTTAGTTAATACATCAACATTTCTTAAAACTATAATAAAGAAATGTATTGTTTTTATAGTGGAAAAACACTTACATTTCTCCCAGGAATTAACTTGGAGGGATTAAAGCACTGCAGAGCAGTATTAGTCAGTCAACAAACACTTACAGAATGCTAATGTAAGCAGCATTGTACCTAAATATGTGGGCTCTCCAGGGATGTGTACAATCTTATTTGTGCCATCTAGTTTCCCAAATGTCTCAGTGATCAGGATTTATATACTAGTCAAGTTAAACAGCAACTTAAAATACATTAAATATGATTGTGTGCTAAGTGAGAGGCATGAACCCGAAGCAGATAGTTTAGGGAAGAGAAATGATTTGGGGTTGAATTAGAGAGTGGAGTACAATTTGTGGAGGAAACTTGAATAGGATGTTAAACAAATAGTTGGTGTTTGAATATAAGGAATGAGGAGGCTGACATTTATAAATAAGGGAAACAATTATCATACCTCTTGTTCCCAGCAGCATTAAAGAAACAACAAAACCTTAAATGTGTGGTGGAGACCACATACTTATATTCTCCTGAAGTAGAATTTTAGCTTCCACTTAGAACACACAACAGCTCTTTTGGCCACCATAAGATCATTTCCACAGGAGATGCCCCTGAATTTTTCTCCCAATTAAAATTTCTGCAGAAAGACAAATAAGAAAGTATATTGAAAAGCTGTGATTCATGACTTCATAAAGGTTCATCTAATCTCAATGTCAAGTTTAATGGTATTCACTGCTGAGTTACATCTTGATTTGAATTCTAACATATAAGAAGATGTTTCCAAATTCACTATTATTTGAATATATCTAGGCATCTGGAGGTACTATAGATAAAATAAATTTCACAGTAGGTTTTTATTAACATCTTAAAGATTTTTTATAATAAAGCAGTTATTATACTAATATATAACGAATTACTAGTCTTTGGTTTTGTAGATAAAATTTTTATAAAATTTACAGAGACCCTTTAGTTGTACTTAATTTTAAAAAGCAAACACACTAGTATATTTAGAGTCAAATTTTGTCTCTCATTTTATTCTTTTATTGTACAGCCAAAGGAAAAATAATAAAGTAGTACAGAAATGAAGCCAGTTTTTTTAACTTAGTAAAGGCAGAATCTTAAGGCAGTCTGCTGACTTTATTCTTTCAGTCTTGGACAGTGGCAAATTTATGTGGCCCTATATGTGTTTCTGAATCTCCATATGTGTTCAACTGCATGAATTTCTACCAGCATGACAATGGAGGAGAGACTATAGCTAACTGGCTTCTCACAGAATATTTTTGTAAAGAACTATAGTTTTCAAAGATATTACTAGATAATCAGTGATTAAAAGGGCTTAGTAGTTACTTTTAGAAAAGGTGGGAGAAATCACAGTGTATATTGATATTTTATTTAACCCAATATTTCCCAAATTTATTTGAACTTGGAAATACTTCGTCATCCTTCAAATTAGCTTCCTTTCCTTTCTTTTTCTTTTCTCTTTCTTTCTCTTGTCCTTCCTCTCTCCCTCCCTCTCCCTCCTTTCCTTTCCTTTCCTTTCCTTTCTTTATAAGTACACTTATTAAAATCTCCCATAGAACAAATTTCAGGAATTATCACTGTGATGTTTCACACACACGCACGCATGCACACGCACGCACACACAATATATTATTTTGGTTCTGTTACTTAAGTTTGCTGTAAATAGGATTTAGCTAAGTATATGGAAGTTACTTCTGGGGGAAAGAAAAGGGTAGGTTAAAGATAAAATGAAACTTTCCCTTTTTATCATAAATATTTGTTTTATATGCTTTTCCCCATTAGTCTAAACTCCTTTTGTAAACTTAAGAACAAAAAGAAGTGAAAAGACTTAAAAGTCATTAAGAGAAGCCTTGCTTTATAAAAGGATTATTTATTCCAAGATTTTGTAAGTGCTAGTCTTGGGTATTTTTAAACTCACTTTGTTTAGAAAATACCAAAATTCATAAACTTTTTTCTAAAACAAGATATGAAGGAATGGAAATCTGATTAGGTAAACTTAATATCTCTTGTCTTTGTTACCCTTACATTCTCGTACATGTTCTATTGTTGCTATTAGTATACTCTGCCATCATTTTCTATTTATATGCTAAATGAGGGCAAAGGCTTCTATATTTTCAGTATCTAACCTTGCACACTACTGGGTATTTGGTAGACTTTCAGTAAATATCTGTTAATGTGGACATCAGAAGTGGGGAGATTTAAGTTTGAAGTTATTCCTAGGGGCATATATTGATGGTTGTTGCTTTCAAATCTTAAGATGACTATGTTCTTTTGAATATATCTTGAAAATATAGCTTATTTAAATTTCATATTTATGTCTTGTCTGAGAAAAGATTTAAGGTGGTATCCATAAGTGCACATAATAAAATAGAATCAAATAAAATTTAAAATAAATGGATGGAAGAACAACATTGAAGGACTTATACTATTTAATTTCAAAATTTTTGGTGAGAGAATCAAGACAACACGGCATTGACTTAAGGGTAAGGATATAGATCAATGAAGAAGAATTGAGATACCAGAAATAAGCTCTTAAAATTTTTGTTTCCTTGATTTTTGGAAGTGCTGCTAAGATGATTAAATTCATAAAGGATTGTCCTTTCAACAAATGGTGCTGAGACAATGATATCCATATATTGAAACTTCTTAATAAAAATCAACCATATACAAGAATTATAGACCTAAATCTGAGAGTAAGATAAAATTTCTAAATAAAAGCATAGAAGAAACTTCGTGACCTCGGGTTAGGCAAAGAATTGTTAGACATGGCACTGAAATCATGATCCATAAGAGAAAAAAATAATAAGTTTGATTTTATTAAAATTAAAATTGTTAGGCTTCAAAAGACATTGAGAATCTAAAAAATAAAGCTAGAGTGGAAGAAAATATTTGCGAATTATGTATGATAAAAGACTTGTATCTAGAGCATATAAAGTACCCCAAAACTAAACAAAAAGATAACATACAACCCAATGAGTGAGCAAAAGAACTTGATTAGACTCTTCATCAAAGATTTAATAAGAATGACTAATATGCACATGAAAATATGTTCAGCATCATTAGTCATTAGGAACATACACAATGAAATAGTGCTGTATATCACTAAGACGGTTGTAATCAAATTAAAAACACAGTGAGATACTGCCATATACATATTAAGATGGTTATAATTAAAAGATACAAAACTGTGTCTAAGATGTGGAAAAACAGGAACTCTCAGTCATTATTGGTAGGAATATAAAATAACAATCATTTTGGAATATAGTTTGACTGTTTCTTTGAAAGTTAAACCAATTTCCATATGTTTTTGTCAAGGGTCTCCAAAAAACAGAATCTATAGGATGTTTACATGTTTAGGAAGAAATTTATTTTGAGGAATATAGACTCAACCCAGATTGGAGACTTTTTTAATGTGATCGCGGAAATCAGCAAGCTAGAGTCTCAGGAAAGTCTGTTTGAGTCCAGAATCAGTCTGCTGGAAAACCAGCAAGAGCTGATGTTGCAGAAGGAGGAGGAAGACCACTTGGGAATTCCATTTTACTTGAGGAAGTCTGTCTTTAGCTTTATTCAGGCTTTCAACTGATTGAATAAAGCCCATCCAAATAATGGTGCTTTCTACTTTGCTGAAAATTTAAATTTAAATATTGATCAAATTTAAATATTGATCTCATCAAAACTGCTCTCATGGAAACATTAGAATGATGTTTGACCAAACACCAGGCAGTGTGGCCCAGCCAAATTGACCCATGAAATGGATTGCCACACCATCAAGCCACCATTTTCACTTCCTAGAATCTACTCAAGAGACATGAAATTATATGTTGATACATACATAACTTGAATGTTATGTCCATGACAGCTTTATTCATAATAATGGACAAAACAAAAAACAGTGTAAATACTCATCAAAGTGGTATGTCCATACAATGAAACAATACTCAGCAATAAAGAATGTCAAAAAATATGTGTGAAAGAAACCTGATTAAAAATAATACTTATTATATGATTTTACATATACAAAATGTCTAGAAAAGGAGAACTGATGGGAATGGAAAGCAGTTCAGAAGGGAGTCTGAGTAGAAAGAGAGACTGACCGTATGTGGACTAAAGGAAATTTTGGGGGGTGATGGAAATGTTTTAATACTAGATTATGGTGATGATGGTAAAATATGACGAAACAGTCCATATATAACAGATGAGTTTTATGGTATGTAAATTGTACATTGATGCTGTAAAAATAGATTATAAAAATGGGACAGGTGGACTAAGGGTAGGTCACACAATGCCACTTATATAAGCTCCTCTCTTTTACATGAGGTGAATCACAAATTCTGCTCTAAGCTAAGGAAACCCCTCTCAAGAAGAGATGTGTTTTCTGATATTCACAAGATCAAAATTTATCAGTATTTTGAGAGAAGTCTAATAGCTTTAACACAATGAAAATTGTGTCCTTTTAGTCGTAGTGCAATGTAAGGAACTTTGTCCTCAACAGCATCCTTATAATAAATAACTAAAAACTCACTGCATACATTGGTGCACACCTTTAAACCCACTTATTTGGGGTCCAAATCAGGAGCATTTCCAGTTCAAGGCCATCCTTAACAAGTTAATGAGACTCTGTCTCAAAAATCCTGGGGAGGTAGCTCAGCGGTAAAACATCCCTGGATTCAATCCCTAGTATCAACAAAGTTTTTAATTGAAAAAAGATCTGAAAACTCTCTTCTGCACATTTGTTTATTAATCCTCCCCTCAATATCGTTTATGGTTAGCAATAAAGATACTTTAGTAAATAACATCGCCCTGGGTAAATAGGAAGGAAAGCAGTAAGAGGGACAAGACCAGGAATACTGCTCTTTGTTGGTATGACTTACTCCAGCTACAGGGTAGATATGGAGCCATTTTTAATAGCAAGGTTGAGGGTTACAATTGGCATCTCATTAGGAAAGTTGGAAAGTCTGAGAAGGAAAAGTATTTGAATAGAATATCTGCCATCTCTAAATGGAAGTATGAGTTGATGGGGTTAAGATTCTCCTTGGGAAATAATTTTGGCTGTTTTCCAGCACATAGGTCAGGGGTCATTCCGGCTTTAGAGTTGAAGAACATGGTCAATGAATTCAACTCAGTTTGGAACATTTTTCATTGTTTATAAATTTTCACAGGTAATGCATGCTTATCTTAAAACATTTCTAAAAACAATTCAGATATCAAGTATAAAATCTATAGAAAAACAAACTATCCTTTATTTTCTCTAGTCCTTCTTAACTAATAACATGTGTTTAAGTTGTTTCTAAGTTTTAGCTGTATAATGCTGTCGTAAACATATTGACACTGAGTACTTGTCCATTTAAAAAAAGAATATTGCATGCATGAGCTTGCACTTATACACACACATACACGCAAACACATTTGTATACACATAGTTATCACTTTAATGATAAATATTTCCTCTTATATACTTCATGTTTTCTTATATGTATTTTTAATAGTTTTCAAAAATTGATGCTTTAAGCATATAAAATCAATGCTCATAAATCTAATGTGCATTTTTATTCATAAGTGATGAGTCCTCTGAAAGAGAAATTAGGAAAACTACCCCATTCACAAAAGCCTCAAAAAAAAAAAATTTCTTGTGAATCAGCCTAACAAAAGAGGTGAAAGACCTCTACAATGAGAATTACAGAACACTAAAGAAAGAAATTAAAGAAAACCTTAGAAGATGGAAAGATCTCCCATGTTCTTGGATAGGAAGAATTAATATTGTCAAAATGGCCATACTAGCAAAAGTGCTATACAAATTCAATGCAATTCCAATTAAAATCCCAATGACATACCTCATAGAAATAGAGCAAGCAATCATGACATTCATTTGGAAGAATAAGAGACCCAGAATAGCTAAAACAATCCTTAGCAGGAAGAGCAAAGCAGAAGGTATCACAATACCAGACCTTCAACTATACTACAGAGCAGTGGTAAAAAAAATGGCATGGTATTGGCACCAAAATAGACAGGTAGACCAATGGTACAGGATAGAAGACACAGAGACAAATCCACATAAATACAGTTTTCTCATACTAGACAAAGGTGCCAAAAACATACAATGGAGAAAAGATAGCCTGTTCAAGAAATGGTGCTGGCAAAACTGGAAATCCATATGCAGCAAAATGAAACTAAACCCCTATCTCTCACCCTACACAAAACTCAACTCAAAATGGATCAAGGACTTAGGAATTAGACCAGAGACCTGCACCTAATAGAAGAAAGAGTAGGTCCAAATCTTCATCATGTCAACTTAGGACTAGACTTCCTTAACATGATTCCCAAAGCACAAGAAATAAAAGCAGGATCAATAATTGGGATAGAATCAAACTAAAAAGTTTTTTTCTCAGCAAAGGAAACAACAGTGTGAAAAGAGAGCCTACAGAGTGGGAGAAAATCTTTGCCACACACACTTCAGATAGAGCACTAATCTCCGGAATCTAAAAAGAACTTAAAAAACTTTATACCAACAATAAAAATAATCCAAGAATACAAATAATCCAATCAATAAAGGGAGTAAGGAAATGATCAGACACTTCACAGAAGAAGATCTACAAGCAATCAACAGATATATGAAAAATGTTCAACATCTCTAGTAATAAGAGAAATGGAAATCAAAACTACCCTAAGATTTCATCTCACCCCAATTAGAATGTCTATTATCAAGAATACAAGCAGCAATAGGTGTTGGGGAGGATGTGGAGAAAAAGGTACACTCATAAAATTGCTGGTGGGTTTGCAAATTGGTGCAGTCACTCTGGAAAGCAGTGTGGAGATTCCATAGAAAACTCGGAATGGAACCACCATTTGACCCAGCTGTCCAACTCCTTGGCCTATACCTAAAGGACTTAAAATCAGCATACTACAGTGATACAGCTACATCAATGTTTATAGCAGCTCAATTCACAATAGCTAGATTGTGGAACCAACCTAGATGCCCTTCAATAGATGAATGGATAAAGAAACTGGTATATATACACAACGGAATATTATTCTGCCATAAAGAAGAATTAAATTATGGCATTTGCAGGTAAATGGATGGAGTTGGAGAATATCATGCTAAATGAGATAAGCCAGTCCCCAAAAACCAAAGGTCGAATGTTTTCTCAGATAAGTGGATGAGATACATAACGGGCAATGGGAGGGAAGCAAGAATGGAAGAAGGATGGATTGTATAGAGGAAAATGAGGGGGGGTTGAAGGTGGGGGGAAGGAAAAATAATAGAATGAGACAAACATCATTACCCTATGTACATGTGTGGTTACACAAATGGTGCACCTCTCCTTCATGTACAACCAAAGAAACAATAGTTATACCCCATTTGTGTACAATGAATCAAAATTTTAAAAAATTGCTACTTTAGGCTACTATAAACGGTCTTATACTCATATTTATATTTTTAAAATAACCATTTGTTAAATGAACTAAAGGATAGCCTGAACGTGAATACTTTGCCTCGATTTATATCTACAACTGTTTATTTAGTAAGAAGAAAATGGTTCTAATTGCAATTTAGTTGATTTATTATAATAGTTTGTAAAGTCACTTGTTTTATATTATCTTAGAGAAAATTACCTTTTTTTTTTCTCTGCAAGGAATTTTACCTCATAACAAATTTCACAGATTACTTCTGAGAAACAGTTAGGTTTCTGTTTCCAGTTGGGTTATAGAAGGTAGTGGCAGGACATTGTAACCCCTGCAACAAATCATAAAACAAAACAAACCAGATAAATTACAAAAAACATTGTTGCAACAATATGTTACTACAGAATATATTACCCAAATACTTAAAAACATCTATTTTATGTAACTCATCTATTTATGTAACTTATGATTCTGTGGATTGCATATTTAGATAGGTCTCGGGTGGTGTTTTGTTCCATATTTTATTAACTGAGATCATGAGTGGTATTCAGTTGATGGATGGCTTACTCTGGATGATACAAGATACTCATATAGTAGTTGTTGGGAAACTATGGAAGATTGGGTTCATGTTGACATTCTCGCATAGTAGTTTGAAAGTAGTCATGTTTCTAATTTGTGGCTTTAGGGCTTCTACAGAAAATTTCTAGCAGATAGAAGTAGGAGTTTCTAGCATCTTAAGACCGAAAACTGGAATCTGGCACCACTTTTAATATATTCTGTTGTTCAAAGCAGTCCTAGTTCCCTCTTAATGGGAGAAGTATCATAGGATGTGTGGTCATCTTTAATCCATCACAGTCTACTTTCTGGCCACAAATTTTTAAAATTTCTTCTGCATTAACAGTATACCTGACCCCTTTCCAGAAATCCCTTAATTTTCTGTTCAGTATGATTTTAGCCTAAGACTTAAAGTCCAGGATCTTGCTGATTTTATCAGGTCCAAATTTATAAGAAATCCTCAGATGTAGTTTCTTTAGAGGCAAATTACCTACCCAACACATACTGGAGAGGCAGCCACAGAATAACTGCAGTAACCACTCTCAATCAAAAATGGGGAGATAATAGACATGTTGTTTTCACTGACACATAGTAATTTTTAAATCCTGTTAATGTCAGTTTCTTGGTTGTATATTTCTTCTCCCTGAAAATGATTCTCTCTGGCTCTTTGATTTAAATCCTGTTAATGTCAGTTTCTTAGTTGTATATTTCTTCTCCCTGAAAATGATTCTCTCTGGCTCTTTGATTTACCATCTGAATTCTGAGCTATATTTCTTTTTGCTTAAGAAATGGTCATTTTCGTATCTGGGTAACTTTTCCAAACTTCTTCCAGCCTGTAGAAGTTTGAGGATCCAAAAGCCTAATTTCAATTTGTTCTTATTTTGTCCATTTTTGTCCAGGGTAACATAATGACTTGTAAAACATTGTGGGTTTCCTGTGTATCAAATTATAACCCACTTTATTAAACAGAGAACATACCATATTTAAATAATTAACTAATTTAGATGTTAACTTACTTATACTTTTTAATATCATAACACACAGAAAAATTCAACAGTACAAAATGCCAGAATGCCTATCATAGTGTTTAAGGGAACAACTATGACATAGAAGGATGTTCAAAGGAAGACTAATGTGTAATATAATTGTCCTGACTTTTCACCCATAAGATTGATGCTAAGAGAAGTCCTCTTTGGAGCACCAAGCTTTTATGTTGTTGATTTTTTGTTTGTTTGTTTGTTTTTGCAGTGCTGGGGATCGAACCCAGGGCCTTGTGTTTGCAAGGCAAGCACTCTACCAACTGAGCTATCTCTCCAGCCCATGTTGTTGAATTTTTAAACAGGGCTGTCACTACTGATAGGGTCAGCCATGGAAATGTAATACCAGTTGACAGAGATAAGAATAGAGGTTAGGAGAACTAGCCAAAAATTGGGAGCTAGGAGAAATCAAAATAGTGCCAGGATGGAGGAGAACCATAGAACAAAAATTATTATAAAGAAACAGGAGAATTTATGAGACAAAAGGTAAGCATAGTACTAGCATAAGAGAAAAGAAACTAAGTAAGATAATTCATGATGTGACATGCAAATTTTTGCTACATTCTGAAGGTACCCATTTCCATTGACCTCACCATGTGAAGAGCACATTCTTTGGGGACTACATTTTGTTTTTCAAATTTACTGGTTCTTTGGTTATACATGACAGCAGAATCCATTTTGATATAATTATACAAGCATGGAATATATCAAATATATCTTATTGTGGTTAGAGTTCCATTCTTATGGATGTACATCATGGTGGGATTCACCACCATATGTACATGGGAAAATTATATCAGATTAATTCCACTGTTTTTTTTTTTGCTTATCCCCCTTCCCTTCCCTCCATTCCTCATTGTCTAATCTACTGCATTCTACTCTTGTCTTCGCCCCCTCTCTCCCTTTTATTGTGAGTTAGTTTCCACATTTGACCTTTGGTTTTTGGAGACTGGCTTACTTCACTTAGCATCACAGTCTCCAGATCCATCTACTTGCTGGCAAATATCATAAAGCCATTCTTTATGACTGATTAATACTCCATTATGTATAATACCACATTTTCTTTATTAAATTAAAGCTATTAAAGGGCACCTAACTTAACATTGTGAATGGTGCTGCTCTAAACATTGATGTGACTGGGTCACTGTAGTGTGCTGATTTTAAATATTTTGAGTATATATCAAGGAGTGGGATAAATAGGTCAAAATGGTGGTTCCATTCTTAGTTTTTTTTTATTCTAATTAGTTATACATGACAGAAGAATGCATTTTGACACATCATACATAAATGGAGTATACCTTCTCATTCTTCTGGTTATACATGATGTAGAATTACACTGGTCATATAATAATATAAACACAGAGTGTCATAATGTTCAATTCATTCTCTTATCCTTCTGACACCCATACCTCCTCCCCACACTTCACTCCCCTCTGTCTAATCCAAAGTACATCTAGTCTTCTCTAGGCACCCCCACCATTTATTGTGAATTAGCATTCACATATCAGAGAAAACAGTCAGCCTTTGGTTCTTTGGGATTGGCTTATCTTGCTTAGCATGATATTCTCCATCTCCATCCATTTACCAGAAAATGCCATAATTTCATTCTTTAAGACTGAGTAATATTCCAGTGTGTGTGTGTGTGTATATATATATATATATATATATATATATATATATATATATCACATTTTCTTTATCCTTTCATCTGTTGAAGGGCACCTAAGTCAGTTCCATAGTTTAGCCATTGTGAATTGACCTGATACAAACATTGATGTGACTGTGTCACTGTAGTATGCTGATTTTAAGTCCTTTGGGTATAAACTAAGGAGTGGGATAAAGAAGATACGGTGTTTGTGTGTGTACCAAGGAGTGGGATAACAGGGAAAAATGGTGGTTCCATTCTTAGTTTTCTGAGGAATCTCCATACTGCTTTCCAGAATGGTTGCATCGATTTGCATTCCCACCAGCAATGTATGAGCATACCTTTTCCCCACATCCCCGCCAACATTTATTGTTGCTTGTAATCTTGATAATTGCCATTCTGACTAGAGTGAGATGAAATCTTAAAGTAGTTCTGATTTGCATTTCTCTACTTATAAAAGATGTTGAACATTTTTTCGTATATTTGTTTATTGACTCTATTTCTTCTTCTGTGAACTGTTCAGTTCCTTAGCCAATTTATTGATTGGGTTCATATACATATATGTGTGTGTGTGTATATACACACATAGATAGATAGATAGATAGATAGATAGATAGATAGATAGATAGATAGATAGATAGATAGATAGTTAGTTGTTAAGTTTTTTGAGTTCTTATGTATCCTGGAGATTAATGCTTTATTTGAGGTGCATGTGGTAAAGATTTTCTCCCATTCTGTAGGATCTGTCTTCACATTATTGTTTCCTTTGCTAAGAAGAAACTTTTTCATTTGAATCCATCCCATTTATTGATTCTTGATTGTACTACTTGCACTTTAGAAAACTTATTAAGGAAGTCAGTTCCTCAGTGGCATGGTGAAGTTTTGGACCTACTTTTTCTTCTATTAGGCGCAGGGTCTCTGTTCTAGTGCCTAAGTCTTTGATTCACTTTGAGTTGAGTTTTGTGCAGGGTGAGAGAGGTTTAATTTCATTTTTCTGCATATGGATTTCCAGTTTTCCCAACACCATTTGTTGAAAAAGCTATCTTTTCGCCAACGTATGTTTTTGATGCCTTTGTCTAGTATGAGAAACTGTATTTATGTGTGTTTTTGTCTGTGACTTCTATTATGTATCATTGGTCTATATGTCTGTTTTGGTGCCAATACCATGCTGTTTTTGTTACTGTGGCTCTGTCGTATAAGGTCAGGTGTTGTGATGCCTCCTGCTTCACTCTTCTTGCTATGGCTATTGCTTTGGCTATTCTGGGTCTCTCTCTCTCTCTCTCTCTCTCTCTTTTTTCTAATTCTATAAAGCATGTCATTGGGATTTTTAATAGGAATTGCATTAAATCTGTATAGTGCTTTTATTTCTGACCGTTTTGACAATGTTAATTCTGTCTATTCAAGAGCATGGGAAGACTTTCCATTTTCTAAGGTCTTCTTCAATTTCTTTCTTTAGGGTTCTGTAGTTTTCATTGTAGAGATCATTTATCTCTTTTGTTAGATTGATTCTCAAGTATTTTATTTTATTTTTTTGAGGCTATTGTGAATGGGATAGTTTTCCTAATTCTCTTTCAGTGATTCATCACTGATCTATAGGAACGCATTTGATTCCATTCCTAGTTTTTTGAGGGATCTCCATAGTGCTTTCCAGAGTGCTTGCACCAATTTGCAGTCCCACCAGCAATGTATGAGTGTACCTTTTCCCCACATCCTCACCAACATTTATTGTTATTTTTTTTATTAAGTTTAATTTTTTTTTATTGTAAACAAATGGGATACATGTTGTTTCTCTGTTTGTACATGGCGTAAAGGCATACCATTTGTGTAATCATAAATCCACATACAGTAATGTTGTTTGATTCATTCTGTTATTTTTTCCCTTCCCCCCACCCCTCCCACCCCTCTTTACCCTCCATACAGTACTTTCTTCCTCCATACTTGCCCCCCTCCCTAACCCTAACTCTAACCCTAACATTAACCCTTCCCTCCCCCCCTTTATGTGTCATCCTCCACTTATTAGCGATATCATTCGTCCTTTGGCTTTTTGAGATTGGCTTATCTCACTTAGCATGATATTCTCCAATTTCATCCATTTGCCTGCAAATGCCATAATTTTGTCACTCTTTATGGCTGAGTAATATTCCATTGTATATATATACCACAGTTTCTTTATCCACTCATCAATTGAAGGGCATCTAGGTTGGTTCCATAGTCTGGCTATTGTGAATTGAGCAGCTATGAACATTGATGTGGCTGTATCTCTGTAGTATGCTGATTTTAAGTCCTTTGGGTATAGGCCAAGGAGTGGGATAGCTGGGTCAAATGGAGGGTCCATTCCAAGTTTTCTAAGGAATCTCCACACTGCTTTCCAGAGTGGCTGCACCAATTTGCAGCCCCACCAGCAATGTATGAGTGTACCTTTCTCCCCACATCCTCGCCAACACCTGTTGCTTGTATTTTTGATAATCGCCATTCTAATTGGGGTGAGATGGAATCTTAGGGTGGTTTTGATTTGCATTTCTCTTATTACTAGAGATGTTGAACATTTTTTCATAGGTTTATTGATTGCTTGTACATCTTCTTCTGTGAAGTGTCTGTTCATTTCCTTAGCCCATTTGTCGACTGGATTATTTGAATTCTTGGAGTAGAGTTTTTTGAGTTCTTTATAGATTCTGGAGATTAGTGCTCTATCTGAAGTATGATTGGCAAAGATATTCTCCCACTCTGTAGGCTCTTTCTTCACATTACTGATAGTTTCCTTTGCTGAGAGAAAGCTTTTTAGTTTGAATCTATCCCAGTTATTGATTCTTGCTTTTATTTCTTGTGCTATGGGAGTCCTGTTAAGGAAGTCTGGTCCTAGCTCGACATGTTGAAGATCGGGACCTACTTTTTCTTCTATAATCTGCAGGGTCTCTGGTCTGATTCCAAGGTCCTTAATCCATTTTGAGTTGAGTTTTGTGCAGGGTGAAAGATATGGGTTTAGTTTCATTCTGTTGCATATGGATTTCCAATTCTCCCAGCACCATTTGTTGAAGAGGCTATCTTTTCTCCATTGCATATTTTTGGCGCCTTTGTCTAGTATTAGAAAGTTGTATTTATTTGGGTTTGTGTCCATGTCCTCTATTCTGTACCATTGATCTACCTGTCTATTTTGGTACCAGTACCATGCCGTCTTTGTTACTATTGCTTTGTAATAAAGTTGAAGTTCGTGTATTGCGATACCCCCTGCTTCATTTTTCCTGCGAAGGATTGCTTTAGCTATTCTAGGTTTCTTATTCTTCCAGATGAATTTCATGATTGCTTGCTCTATTTCTGTAAGGTACGTCATTGGGATTTTAATTGGGATTGCATTGAATCTGTATAGCACTTTTGGTAGTATGGCCATTTTGACAATATTAATTCGGCCTATCCAAGAACATGGGAGATCTTTCCATCTTCTAAGGTTTTCTTCGATTTCTTTCTTTAGTGTTCTGTAGTTCTCATTGTAGAGGTCTTTTACCTCTTTTGTGAGATTGATTCCCAAGTATTTATTTTTTTCGATGCTATGGTGAATGGGGTAGTTTTCATAATTTCTCTTTCTGAGGATTCCTCACTTATGTATAAAAATGCATTGGATTTATGAGCATTGATCTTGTAACCTGCCACTTTACTGAATTCACTTATGAGTTCTAACAGTTTTCTGGTGGAATTTCCTGGTTCCTCTAAGTATATAATCATATGATCAGCAAATAGGGATAGTTTGAGTTCTTCTCTTCCTATTCGTATTCCTTTAATTTCCTTGGTCTGTCTAATTGCTCTGGCTAGAGTCTCAAGAACGATATTGAATAGGAGTGGTGAAAGAGGGCATCCCTGTCTTGTTCCAGTTTTTAGGGGGAATGCTTTCAGTTTTTCACCGTTTAGAATGGTATTAGCCATGGGCTTAGCATAGATGGCCTTTACAATGTTAAGGAATGTTCCCACTATCCCTATTTTTTCTAGTGTTTTGAGCATGAAGGGGTGTTGTATTTTATCAAATGCTTTTTCTGCATCTATTGAAATAATCATGTGATTCTTGACTTTAAGTCTATTGATATGGTGAATTACATTTATTGATTTCCGGATGTTGAACCAACCTTGCATCCCTGGGATAAAACCCACTTGATCGTGGTGCACTATCTTTTTAATATATTTTTGTATGCGATTTGCTAAAATTTTATTGAGAATTTTTGCGTCAATGTTCATTAATGATATCGGTCTGAAATTTTCTTTCCTCGATTTGTCTCTGTCTGCCTTGGGTATCAGGGTAATATTGGTTTCATAGAATGAGTTTGGGAGGGTACCCTCCTCTTCTATTTCATGGAATACTTTGAGAAGTATTGGAGTGAGCTCTTCTTTAAAGATTTTGTAGAACTCGGCTGAGAACCCATCTGGTCCTGGACTTTTCTTTGTTGGTAGGCTTTTGATGACCTCTTCTACTTCCTTACTTGAAATTGTTCTATTTAAATTGTGTATGTCCTCCTCATTCAATTTAGGCAATTCATATGTCTCTAGAAACCTGTTGATGTCTTCGAAATTTTCTATTTGGTTAGAATATAGATTTTCAAAATAGCTTCTAATTATGTTTTGTATTTCAATCGTGTCTGTTGTGATATTTCCTTGTTCATTCCGAATTTTGGTGATTTGGGTTTTCTCTCGTCTTCTCTTTGTTAGAGTGGCTAAGGGTTTATCAATTTTGTTTATTTTTTCAAAGAACCAACTATTTATTTTGTCAATTTTTTGTATAGTTTCCTTTGTTTCGATTTCGTTGATTTCAGCTCTGAGTTTAACTATTTCCTGTCTTCTACTACTTTTGGTGTTGGTCTGTTCTTCTTTTTCTAGGGCTTTGAGCTGAAGTGTTAGGTTGTTTATTTGTTGATTTTTACTTCTTTTATTGAATGCGCTCCATGAAATAAATTTCCCTCTAAGTACGGCTTTCATAGTGTCCCAAAGATTTTGATATGATGTTTCTTTGTTCTCATTTACCTCTAGGAATTTTTTAATTTCCTTCCTAATATCTTCTGTTATCCATTCATCATATTGTTTAATCTCCAGGTGTTGGAGTAGCTTCTGTTTTTTACTCTTTCATTTATTTCTAACTTCAAACCATTATGATCTGATAGAATACAAGGTAGTGTCTCTATCTTCTTGTATTTGCTTACATTAGCTTTGTGGCATAATATATGGTCTATTTTAGAGAAGGATCCATGTGCTGCTGAGAAGAAAGTGTATTCGCTCTTGGTTGGATGGTATATTCTATAAATGTCCGTTAAGTCTAAATTATTGATTGTGTTATTGAGATCTATGGTTTCTTTGTTCAATTTTTGTCTGGAAGATCTGTCCAGTGGTGAGAGAGGCGTGTTAAAATCATCTAGTATTATTGTGTTATGGTCTATTTGGTTTCTGAAATTGAGAAGGATTTGTTTGACATACATGAATGAGCCACTGTTTGGGGCATAGATGTTTATGATAGTTATGTCTTGCTGATTTATGCTTCCCTTAAGCAGTATGTAATGTCCTTCTTTATCCCTTCTGACTAGGTTTGACTTGAAGTCCACATTATCTGAAATGAGGATGGATACCCCAGCTTTTTTGCTGAGTCCATGTGCATGGTATGTTTTTCCCCATCCTTTCACCTTTAGTCTATGGGTATCTCTTTCTACGAGGTGAGTCTCTTGCAGGCAACATATTGTTGGATCTTTCTTTTTGATCCAATCTGCCAGTCTATGTCTTTTGATTGATGAGTTCAGGCCATTAATATTCAGGGTTATTATTGAGATATGATTAGTATTCCCGGTCATTTGGTTCATTTTATTTATTTATTTATTTATTTATTTATTTATTTATTTATTTATTTATTTATTTATTTATTTTGAGACGACTTGGTTCTTCCTTTATTTGACAATTCCTTTAGGATAGTTCCTCCCATTGCTGATTTGTTTCTTTGTTTTTCATCTCTTCCTCGTGGAATATTTTGCTGAGAATGTTCTGTAATGCTGGCTTTCTTTTTGTAAATTCTTTTAGCTTTTGTTTATCATGGAAGGATTTTATTTCATCATCAAATTTGAAGGTAAGTTTTGCTGGGTATAAGATTCTTGGTTGGCATCCATTTTCTTTCAGGGCTTGAAAAATGTTGTTCCAGGCCCTTCTAGCTTTTAGGGTCTAGATTCAAAAGTCTGCTGATATCCGTATTGGTTTCCCCCTGAATGTAATTTGATTCCTCTCTCTTGCGGCCTTTAAAATTCTGTCTTTATTTTGTATGTTGGGCATTTTCATTATAATGTGCCTTGGTGTGGGTCTGTTGTAATTTTGTATATTTGGAGTCCTATAAGCCTCTTGTACTTGATCTTCCATTTCATTCTTCAGATTTGGGAAATTTTCTGATAGTATTTCATTGAATAGATTGTTCATTCCTTTGGTCTGTTTCTCTAAGCCTTCCTCAATTCCAATAATTCTCAAATTTGGCCTCTTCATGATATCCCATAGTTCTTGGAGATTCTGTTCATGATTTCTTACCATCTTCTCTGTTTGTTCAACTTTGTTTTCAAGGTTAAATATTTTATCTTCAATGTCTGATGTTCTGTCTTCCAGGTGTTCTATTCTATTGGTTATGCTTTCTATGGAGTTCTTAATTTGGTTTATTGTTTCCTTCATTTCAAGGATTTCTGTTTGTTTTTTTTTCAATATCTCTAACTCTTTATTGAAGTGATCTTTTGCTTCCTGTATTTGCTCTTTTAACTGTCGATTGGTGCGATCATTCAGTGCCTGCATTTGCTCTTGCATCTCGTCATTTGCTTCCCTGAGCATTTTAATTATGTACATTCTGAACTCCCTTTCTGTCATTTCTTCTGCCATGCTGTCGCTGGGTTTCATTGATGTAACATCTAGATTTGTTTGCAGCATTTTCTTTCCTTGTTTTCTCATATTGTTCAGGTATCAGTTGACCGCTGTGATATTGCAGATTTCCTCTATTGTCTTATAATATCCCTGAAAATTTCTATTATATCCCCTCTTAGTCTTCAGTAGCCTGAAGTCTTGGAGGAAGTTGATAATGCAGTGCTCCACAAGGGAGCTGACTCCCTAGGGGTGGTGGCCTTCCGGTGGGGTATATTCCCTGCTAGTGGGCAGAGGTACCTTCACTTGCTGATGAATGGTCATCCAAAAGGGAAGTAGGATGTGGGCTGATGCAAGACCAGTTTGGGCCTGTGTCTCTGATTTTACAGTCCTTTTGGGAGAACCTCACCCGACAGGGAGGAGTCACCCGGTGGGGAGGTCTCGCTGATCGGTTTTCCTCCCAGAGGTTCCGTTCAATTCACAACTACCGCCTGGGCTGGGCAGCCTTCTTCTGCAATGTTCCCAGGGACCCGGACCTACCTCCTGGGCCTGGAAGCCTCACCCTTTGCAAACGAATCTCCTTAGGCTGCCTCTCCTCAGAGAAGCTGCCTGCAGTCCTGGAGCCTTCGCTCCGCCCCTCAGTTTGTCTGTGGGGCTCTTCCACCAAGAAGCTGTCTAGGACCCTGCTCTGCACTTTTCGCCTGGCTATGCGGCCCCTCCTCTGAGCAGCCACCTGGAGCCCCTTACAATCGCTCCGAGTCCCAGTGACCCGCCACACGCCTTTTCCTCTGGCAGCCACCTGTTGTTCTGTGCGGTCGATCTAAGTCCAAGTGACCCACCACGCACCTCTTTCTCCACCAGGCAGTCACCCAGAGATCTGGTGCGTCACGAGTCCCAAGAACTCACTGTGCATCTTCTTGTCCCGACTGCCACCCGTAGCCCTGGTGCAGTCACTTCGAGTCCAAGCACCCCGCCGCGCTCCTCCTCCTTCTACAGACAACCCCCCTGTGTTCAGGAGCGGATGCTCTGGGACCAAACCACTCACCACGCTGTTCCACCGGATAGCCGCCCAGAGCCCTGGCGCAGCTGCTCCAATTCCAAGCGACGTGCCGAGCCCGTATTTCTCCTTCTCCTCTGGGCAGCCCCCTGTGTTCAGGGATGGTCGCTTTCAGTCCAAACAGCTCACCGAGCACCTTCTCCTTTGGGCAGCCTCCCAGAGCCCGGGTGGGTTGCGCCGAGTCCAAGCGCTGTGGTGAACAGCCACCTCTCCAATGCTCCCAGTTGTCTGCGATCACTGCTCTGGCGGGGGGAGGGGCATCTCGCCGGCAGCTCTACTTCAGAAAGTTCCCTGCTTTCGGGGCTACCGCCCCTTCCTGGTCGCCTGCCCAGTGGGAAACACTCACCCGGCTGCTTTGAGTTGGTCCCAAGTCTCTCAGTATCTCCTCTTCTTGTGTCCTGAGTCCACGCTGCTCCTCCGGATAGCCGCCCGGAGCCCTGGCGCAGCTGCTCCAATTCCAAGCGACATGCCGAGCCCGTATTTCTCCTTCTCCTCTGGGCAGCCCCCTGTGTTCAGGGGTGGTCGCTTTCAGTCCAAACAGCTCACCAAGCACCTATTCCTTTGGGCAGCCTCCCAGAGCCCGGGTGGGTTGCGCCGAGTCCAAACGCTGTGGTGAACAGCCACCTCTCCAATGCTCCCAGCTGTCTGCATCACTGCTCCGGCGGGGGGAGGGGCGCTTCGCCAGCAGTTCTACTTCGCAAAGATCCCTGCTTTCGGGGCTACCGCCCCATCCGGGACTCCTGCCCCGTCCGGGACGCCTGCCCAGTGGGAGGCACTCACCCGGCTGCTTTGAGTTGGTCCTAAGTCTCTCTATATCTCCTCTTCTTGAGTCCTGAGTCCTGGAGCAACACGAAACGCAGCCACCCTCTAGTCCGCCATCTTGAATCCCCCCCATTTATTGTTATTTGTATTCTTGATAATTGTCATTCTGCCTGGAGTGAGATGGAATCTGTGTAGTTTTAATTTGCATTTCTCTAATTGCTAGTGATGGTCAGCATTTTTCATATATTTATTGACCGTTCACATTTCTTCTTCTATGAAGTGTCTCTTCAGTGTTTTTTGACCTTTTTTTTTTTCAGCGGTGTGGGGTACCAGGGCCTTGTGCTTGCAAGGCAAGCACTCTACCAACTGAGCTATCTCTCCAGCCCTGACCATTTTTTGAATTGGGTTATTTGTTTTGGGTTTTTTTGTTTGTTTTGGTTGTTATTTTGCATACCATATTTATTTTTGAAATTAGGCTTTTTTTCTATTTCATACTGAGAGTCAAGTATTCGAAAACAGTACTCATAAGATTCGTAGATATTCTGTCTTTTCAAAGGTCCCGAAATCACAACATCTAAATTGTTAGCGTTCATTTGTCTACAAGAGAGAATCTTGAGAATCTTAGATTCTTAGAAATGAGCTGCATACCATTTTAAAACATTTTGCAGTCTTAACAGTGTTTTATTGCCATACTGTAGAGCTTTTTACCCTGAAGAAACCATACTTTTCTGGTGGACTCCGAGCCTTAATAATAGCTAGGTAGCCCTGAGACTATTTCTTACTTTTCTGTCTTGTGAGATGGGAATAAGAAACTTATTTTTGTAAGAACATTTTTTGAAAAGAGTAAATCCTAGCTCTTCCGAAGTTTCTCTGAATTCTGCTTAAAAATGAAAGTTCTTTATTATCTTTCTCCATATATAATTTACATGTGGCTAAAAGAGACCAATACTTTTAACCTTTTGCCTAGAAATCTCCAGAGCTAAATCTACTATTTTATTAGGTATATTTTATCTTTTTTTATTTTATGCAAGGAACAGTGTTACTACTGCTGTATATGAATTTGTCCTTTCTTCAACCTCCTTTAATATTTTCACTAATGTCATTCAGGCATTCCCCAGCAGTCTTTTAAGGCCCTTCTACTTATAATCCCAAACCCAGTGCTGCATGTTTTAAGATTTAATTATAGAATGTACCTATATAGTAATTACCTAAAAACATACACTTAAAATAGCAATCATTTTATTGTACTTCACATTTTTTGGGTCAGGGAGAGTGGCAGAGTTATCTGGTATTGGTTCTTCATACAGCATCAACTGAATTCATTTGGTGGTAGTCAGCTGGAGGATGGGCTGAATGAGGTTTAGAGAATCCAAGACACTTGTAATCACATTCCTGGCACCTTGACAGGGAACACCCAAAGGCTAGTAGTTTTAACCTGGGTTTGTCAACTACAGTACCCATCAATAGCTTCTCTAGTATGACAGTTCTCCAGGAATTAGATCCGATGACAGTAGAACAAAGGACAGAAAAGAAAAAATAGATAAATTCTGTTACAAAGTCCTTATGTTGGGTGTGAGAAGATATAATATTATTTGAAGCATTGTGATATTAAAGATGTATATTTTAAACACTGAAGCAACCCATGAAACTATAAAATATACAAATATATTAAGTAAGCTGGTAATGGAGATAAAATGCTAAAAAATATCCAGTTCCAATTATGGCAAGGAAAAAGGAAAATAGAAACAGGAAGAGCTTGGGACACATTAAAAAAAAAATGACAAGATGGTTAATTCAAACCTAACCATATAATAATTCTATTGTTTAAATGATCTAAATACTCTAAAGACAGTGATTATGAGGCTGAATATTTTAGTAAGACTTAACAGTAATCCCTTCATAACCATAGAGATACTTAAAATAGCAGATAGTACTGATCCTGTATATACTTTTTTTTTCTATACATGTATACCTGTAATAAACTTTTATCTATAAATTAGGCCTAGTAAGAGATAAATAACAATAATTAGTAATAAAATAGACTGTTATAAAAATATAATATAATAAAATTGCCAGCATCATTACTCATACACTTTGGGGTCATTAAATAAAATAATGGTTAAACACAAACACTGCACTACCAGGACAGTTGAGCTGATAACCAAGACAGCTACTAAGAGGCTATGGAGCAGGTAGCATATGTAGCATAGATAGAGTAAAAAAGAAATGATCCACATCCCAGGTGGGATGGAGTGGGATTGCAAGAGATTTCATCTTGCTACTTAGAACAGTGTACTATTTAAAAGTTATGAATTTTTTATCTCTGGAATTTTTTGTTTGATATTTTGAGACCACAGTTAAACTCAGGTATCTGAAACAATGGAAAGTGAAAAAACATGTATATTCTGTATGAAATCCTCTTCAAATATAAGCATATAGGTTACAAGTGAAAGAATAGAAAAATATATACCTTGCATACATTATTCATTAAGGAAACAGCAGTAAGCTGTATTAACACCCAACAAAGTGGGATTTAGAAGGGAGCATTACTAGCAATAGAGAGATATTTCATAATGATAGAAGAATCAGTTAATCAAAAAGACATGCTCCTAAATATCTGTGAACCCAATAACAGCTTTAAAATATTTGAAAAAAAAAAAAGCTGACAGAACATGAAGGAGAAATTGCTAAATCTATCATTATAGTTAAATATTTCAGTACTTGTAACTCAGCAATTGATAGAGTGAATAGGCAGAATATCAGTAAAAAATGATATTTGTAACAATATTTTTAACTAATTGGATGAATAGAACACTGCCCTCAGTAACAGCAGAATATATATCCTTTTCAAATACATGTGGAATATTTATCAAAGTAGGTAAGCTAGCTAGATTATAAGACAAGTTTCAATAGATTTTAAAGGATTGAGATTATATAGAGTATGTGCTCTCACCATAACTAAATTGAGTTAGTGAATATCTAGAACTCTCCCTCAAATGTTTGATAATTAAACAACTTAATGTAAAATAAACCATGGGTAAGGGAAAAATCAGAGAAAAATTAGAAAATATGTGTGAACTGAATGGAAATGTAAACACATTTAGGAGTATAGTTGAAGTGGTGTTTAGAGGAAAATCTATGACTGACAATAAAAAAGGAGAGATCTAAAATAAATGTTCTAAGCTTTCATCTTAAGCTGGAAGAAATAAAAGTAAAACAAACCCAAAGTAAGTAGGAAAAAAAAAATAGAAATCAATAAAAAGGCAAATTGTAAAATGGATGATAGAAAAAATTTGATGAAACCAAAAATCTTTTTCAACATGTCTAGTTAGTTCACCCCTTTCAATGGCAGTTCATACTTTCAGGGTATTTCAGTGTATGAGAAGTTAAAGCTGTCAGTATCTTAAGGCGTAGGTCCAGAAACTGTTATCATGTCATATCCATTATGTAGGTGTGTGTGTGTGTGTGTGTGTGTGTGTGTGTGTGTGTGTGTAATGGTCAAAGAGGAACAGAGGTCACCCAGATTCAAGAAAGGAGAGGGACATATATGTCTACTTCTCAGTGGGAAAACAGCGTAGTATTTTTGTCAGTCTTTAAATAGACCACAATCATATTGTTAATGCAGACAGCATGAAAGCAAGGAGAAATAGACAAAGTGAGATTTCAGAAAAGGATAACTCCATACAACTGAAGCTGTAACAATCATCTTTTTCTTGAGGACTCTGCTCAGTGTAAGTACTGTTGGAGAGTCAAGCTTACTATGAAAGTTTGACTCTACTAAAAGGAAAGAAAAACTGTTGAGTTTTTTTTTTTATTATAAACAAATGGGGTACATCTTGTTTCTCTGTTTGTACATGAAGTAAAGGCATACCATTTGTGTAACCATACATTTACATAGGGTAATGGTGTTTGATTCGTTCTGTTATTTTTTTCCTCCCCACCCATGTCTCCCACCCCATCCATCAAGTGTTAGAGTTTTGATGATCACAAGTCTAGCAGTGTGACTGGAACTTAGAGAGTCATCAAACACACAGCTAGTTTTCCCCAAGGAATTTTTGCTGAGTCTTGGGGAATTTAGGAGGCTAGAATGTTCAAGTGCGGTCTTGTGGGGCATAGGAGACAGACTCCCTGGGATGGGAGTAAAGTTCAACTGCAATGCACAATCATTCTTAGCTTTGAGATATTTTATATTAGAGGTAGACTGGTTGAATTCATCAGCCCCTTACCCTGCTTGTCTCATAGAGGGAAGCATTGGACCTCACTGGGGTCCAATGCTTATAAAATAATATAAACCTCAGTCCTATATTTGTAACACACAAAATAAAACCAGGCACATAGAACAATAGAACAATAGAAATCTCAGAAATATACCCATACAACTACAGCCAAGTAATTCTTAACAGAGGCTCCTAAAACATACATTGGAAAAGGGACAGCCTCGTCAATAAGTGATGCTGAAAATATCCACGCACAGAAGAGTGAAATCTGATCTCTGCCCCCCTACAACAATCAATTAAAAATAAATTGAAGATCTAAATTTAAAACCTGAAATTATGAAACTACTAAAAGAAAATATAGGGAAAACATTTCAAGACCTTGGGATAAGCAGTGATGTTTTGGATATGACCCCCAAATCACAGAAACAACAAGCAAAAATAGGGATTAACATGAAACTAAAAAACTTAGACACAAAGCAAAGGGGACAATCAGTAGAGTGAAGAGACAATCTATAGAATGGAATAAAATATTTGCCAAATAGTGATCTGACAAAGGATTAGTACCCAAAATATACAAGGAACTCCAGAACTTAACAACAGAAAGTCTAATTTAAAAAATGGCAAATGATCTGAATAAACACTTTTCAAGAGAAGAAATATAAATGACCAACAAATACATGAAAAATGCTTAATATTATTAGCCATCAGGCACATCCATTTCAAAACTATAGTGAGATATCTCACACTAGTTAGAATGCAGATATCAAAAAAAAAAAAAAAAAAAGGAAAAGCAAATGCCAGTAAGGATGTGGAAAAAAAGGAACTCTAATACACTATTGGTGGCAGTGTACATTAGTACAACCATTATGAAGAACAGTATAGAGGTTCCTCAAAAAAGTAAAAAAAGATATGTCATATGATCCAGCTATCCCACCTCTGGGTATATATCCAAAGGAAATGAAATTAGTATACCAAAGAGATATCTGCATACCCGTGTTTATTCACAGGTATCAGGCAAGGTGTCCATCAACAGATGAATGGATGGATGAAGAAAATGTGATACACACACACACACACACATATATTTTTCAGATGTAAAAAGAATGTGATCCTGTCATTTGCAGAAAAATGGATAGAACTGGAAGACATTATGTTAAATAAGTCAGACACAGGAAAACAAGTACTGCATATTCTCTCTCAGAAATTTTTTTTAAAAAGGATAATTTGAATGTAGAATAATGATTACTAAAGGTTGGGGAGGTGGCAAGAGGGTGCTTAAAGGGAGCCTGGATTTGATCACTGCCGGTTATATGTGTCTATGAAATATCACACTGAATCCCATTAATAAGTATAATGAATACATGTTAATCAGAATAAAATTTTTAAAATTACCACATCTTAAAAAAAATACATAAATCCCCATTAACCCTGGCCTATATTGGGCGAGGCTCATCAATCTTACCGTTCTGTGCTCTGTGTCTTATCCCACTGAAAGGTCATCAGGGGCAGTAACACTCATTTCCTGTGATAATTATGACTTCTAGAAGAAAAGCTGTCTTATAGTTAGCTTTTCAAAATTATTTAAAAATTATTATTAAAATATTTTACATAGAAGCAGTACTTGCACTAGTGTCACAATAAAAACGTGATGCATTATACTATGACATTATGACAGCTATGATGTCACCAAATAGTAGGAATTTTTCAGCTCCATTATAATCTTATGGGATCACCATCATAAATGTAGTCTGTTATTGATCAATATGTCTTTATGCAGCACATTGGTCTTTAGCTGTCAGTTACACACAGTTGATTGATTTTTAAAAAGATAAATTATGTGATGTGAAAAGTTATGGGAAAATGTGTCCAAAGAGGAGACAACAGAAGCAGATTTAGCAATGAAATAGATGGATTACCAAAATCTATTAGCTTTACCAAACAGATTTTTTAATTGTTATGAACATGTCAAAGAAAATAAAGGGATTAATGAAATAGAAGCAAAGATGAAGGATTTCAACAGAGAGTTGAGATCTATAAAAAGAAAATAAGTGGACAGTGTGGTCCTGAAATGTACAGTATTTGGAAGTAAGATTTAATTCGGGTTTAGTAGCAAAGTGAGCAATAAAAATTAAATAAACTAGCAAACTCAAGGATGAGTCATTAGAAATACATGCGAGCTAAAGTGCACATCTAAAACTGATAGAAATAACAAAATAGTAAAATAAACATAATGGATTGAGTCATTTCACCTAACCTGTTCTCTCCTAAAGTATAGGATATATAATTGCATGTAGTCATTTGAGTCTTAGTATAAGAGAATGAAGCAAAAGTAATATTTGAAATGATCCTGACCAAAGATTTTCCAAAGTGATGAAAGATATTGTTAGACATTCAAGAAATTAAGTGAACCTCACGCAAGATTAGGATGAAGAACACCACTTCTAGGTTTCACAGCTTTCAGCATAATGAAACTTGTGAAAACCAGATAGAAAAAAGACAATCTTACAACAACCAAAGGAAACACTGCTTTCAAAGGAGCTACACTAAGACTGATAACTAACTATTTATTGAAATAAATAGTTTGTTGAAATGATTATATGAGATCCTACATTTTAAATATGTATTTTAAATAATGCCAACTTGAAACTCTGTACTCAAAGTATTTTTTTAATGAAGGCAAATAAATATGTTTTTAGACAGCAGGCAGGAGACTGTCACAAGGAGGGCCATAGTACAGGAATCTAGGCTGAAGAAAAATGATCCCATGTGGAATAGTAGAACCTTGGAGGAAAATGAAGGTATCAGAAAGCATAAATATGTAAGTAAATGTAAAAATTGCTGATTGCCTT
Organism: Sciurus vulgaris; assembly: GCF_902686455.1. Lineage (NCBI taxonomy): Eukaryota > Metazoa > Chordata > Mammalia > Rodentia > Sciuridae > Sciurus > Sciurus vulgaris. The sequence goes on from NC_136473.1 coordinate 43,118,917, forward strand.
AAGTAATAATAATAAGTATTTTATTTGGAGTATAAAAGAAAATCTATTAGAACAGAACAAAAGGCAGATAAATACAAATGGCTAAAGTGATAATTTTATCTTGTTCCTGAAGTGGTCAATAAGTCAAAGAAGTTTATTTGAAATCTGTCAGATAGTAGCTTAAAAATTACAAAATGTTTTTAAAGTAACAAGAAAAAAATGCAGTAAGTTGTTTAACTTAAAAAGGAATTAAAATAAGAGAACAGTTAAGATGAATAGAAAGCCAATAACAGGGTAAATATCAGTGATTAATTACATGTAAATAGGCTAAGCGCCAATTTATAAACACGTTCTCAGACTAGAGTCAAAGACCAGCTGTATGTAGTTTATATAAGACGTATATTACAGGATATGGAAAGACAAGAAAAGGTATACTGTGCAAACACTAAAAGAATCTGTTATGTTAATATCAGACAGTGTAGCCTTTAAGACAAGACGTATTATGAGAAATAAGAGTAGATTTTGTAATGATAAAACTGTCAGTCCAATAGGAAAACAAAATCCTAAATATGTTTGTTCTTAGTAACTTAGCTTCAAAATATAAAAAGCCAAAATAGACAACAAAAAAGAGAAATGGACAAATTCATCATCAGTTTAACAAAATTTACCAACCTTATTTCAACCATGTTTAATATAAGCAAATTTTTAAAAATTGGTATGGTTGTAGAATAGTTAAATAATACTGTTAACCTACTTGAACCATTGCTGTTTATAGAACATTACTCCCAATAGCTGCATAATTCTCATTTTTCAGGTGGATGTGGAATTTTTACCAAAATAAAACAACACATGCTGGGCCAAAAAGCAAGTCTTAATAAATTTCAAAGGGTTGAAATCATATGGTATATGTTCCATAGTGGAATTAAACTAGAAATGAATAACAGATAACTGGAAAATTCCCAATTTGCTTAGAAATAAGCAACACACTTTTAAACAATTCATGAGTAACTACTTGTAACACAAATTAACAAACATTTTGTACTGAGTCAGTAGCAAATCTTTGAGACATAGTTAATATAGTACATTGAAATTTGGAGCTTTTAAATGCTGCAGTGATCTAATCTTCCATTTCAAAAAGCTAAATAAAGAAGATCAAATTAAATTCAAATAAACTGGAAGGAAGAAAATAATAAAGTAGACATATTAGAGAGAAGCAACAAAGGTGAAAGTTGTTTCTTTGAGAAGATTAATAAAATTGATAAACCCCTACTAAAGAAAGAAAAAGTTCAAATTAATATAAGGATAAAAAGGGAGCATTACTAGAGATCTAAGAAATATGTCAGTGCAGTTGACAGCTTATGTGAAATGAACAAATTCCTTAGAAAATACAATGTACCGAAAAGACAAAAAAGATATAAAAATTTGGATGATGCTGTGTTATCTGTTGAAGACATTGACTCCTTAATTAGAAATCTCCCCTCCTCCAGTGTTAGTTTTCTGCTGAATTAGGGGCCAGCATTAGGTTGTTGAATGTTTCAAGAAATTTAAAACTACTGTGTCTGGCATGTCAGTTCATTCCCCATATAGTTTATTTCCAATCACTTTCCATTGATTTACTTTATATCCCTTTTGGAGTTTGAAGGGACCTATTAATTATACATTTTTATTTTTCCAGTTTCTGAGACCTTTGCAAAATATAAACTATATAAAATAGTTTATATGTGATGTGATTTAGTCCACATTAGAATAAACTGTCAATTTCATATGTAGGGAAACTCGGTAGAGTGAGCTTAGATCTGTATGGTGTCTTCCTACATCTTCAAATTGAATTTACTATGTTGATGAATACAGACTGTATGTAGGTTTGGACAGGCAAGTTCTAACAGTCAGTGACTGGTTGCACATGTAGTTACTTTTTTTTTTTTATTGTAAACAAATGGGATACATTTTGTTTCTCTATTTGTACATGGCGTAAAGGCATACCATTTGTGTAATCATAAATTTACATAGGGTAATGTTGTTTGATTCATTCTGTTGTTTTTCCCTCCCCCCCAACCCCTCCCACTCCTCTTTTCCCCTCCATACAGTCCTTCCTTCCTCCATTCTTGCCCCCCTCCCTAACCCTAACTCTAACCCTAACATTAACCCCTCCCACCCCCCATTATGTGTCATCATCCACTTATTAGTGATATCACTTGTCCTTTGGTTTTTTGAGATTGGCTTATCTCACTTAGCATGATATTCTCCAGTTTCATCCATTTGCCTATAAATGCCATAATTTTATCATTCATTATGGCTGAGTAATATTCCATTGTATATATATACCACCGTTTCCTTATCCATTCATCAATTGAAGGACATCTAGGTTGGTTCCACAATCTGGCTATTGTGAATTGAGCAGCTGTGAACATTGATGTGGCTGTATCTCTGTAGTATACTGATTTTAAGTCCTTTGGGTATAGGCCAAGGAGTAGGATAGCTGGGTCAAATGGTGGCTCCATTCCAAGTGTTCTAAGGAATCTCCACACTGCTTTCCAGAGTGGCTGCACCAATTTGCAGCCCCACCAGCAATGTATGAGTGTACCTTTCTCCCCACATCCTCACCAACACCCGTTGTTGCTTGTATTCTTGATAATCGACATTCTAATTGGGGTGAGGTAGAATCTTAGGGTGGTTTTGATTTGCATTTCTCTTATTACTAGAGATGTTAAACATTTTTCCATATGTTTTTTTTTTTTCATGTTTGTTGATTGCTTGTAGATCTTCTGTGAAGTGTCTGTTCATTTCCTAAGCCCATTTGTCGATTGGATTATTTGCATTCTTGGTGTAGAGTTTTTTGAGTTCTTTATAGATTCTGGAGATTAGTGCTCTATCTGAAGTATGAGTGGCAAAGATTTTCTCCCACTCTGTAGGCTCTTTCACCCATTGTTGATAGTTTCCTTTGCTGAGAGAAAGCTTTTTAATTTGAATCTATCCTAGTAGTTGATTCTTGCTTTTATTTCTTGTGCTATGGGAGTCCTGTTGAGAAAGTCTGGTCCTAAGCCGACATGTTGAAGATCTGGACCTACTTTTTCTTCTATAATCTTGCAGGGTCTCTGGTCTGATTCCGAGGTCCTTAATCCATTTTGAGTTTAGTTTCGTGCATGGTGAGAGATATGGGTTTAGTTTCATTCTGTTGCATATGGATTTCCAATTCTCCCAGCACCATTTGTTGAAGAGGCTATCTTTTCTCCATTGCATATTTTTGGCACCTTTGTCTAGTATGAGAAAATTGTACTTATTTCGGTTTGTGTCTGTGTCCTCTATTCTGTACCATTGATCTACCTGTCTATTTTGATACCAATACCATGCCGTTTTTGTTACTATTGCTTTGTAGTAGAGTTGAAGATCTGGTATTGCAATACCCCCTGCTTCACTCTTTCTGCTAAGGATTGCTTTAGCTATTCTGGGTTTCTTATTCTTCCAGAGGAATTTCATAATTGCTTGCTTTATTTCTGTAAGGTACATCATTGGGATTTTAATTGGAATTGCATTGAATCTGTATAGCACTTTTGGTAGTATGGCCATTTTGACAATATTAATTCTTCCTGTCCAAGAACATGGGAGATCTTTCCATCTTCTAAGGTTTTCTTTAATTTCTTTCTTTAGTGTTCTGTAGTTCTCATTGTAGAGGTCTTTCACCTCTTTTGTGAGATTGATTCCCAAGTATTTTATTTTTTTCGAGGCTATTGTGAATGGGATAGTTTTCCTAATTATTCTTTCCAAAGATTCATCACTTATGTATAAAAATGCATTAGATTTATGTGCATTAATCTTATATCCCGCTACTTTACTGAATTCACTTATGAGTTCTAAAAGTTTTCTGGTGGAATTTCCTGGTTCCTCTAAGTATATAATCATATGATCAGCAAATAGGGATAGTTTGAGTTCTTCTTTTCCTATTCATATCCCTTTAATTTCTTTGGTCTGTCTAATTGCTCTGGCTAGAGTTTCAAGGACGATATTGAAGTGGTGAAAGAGGGCATCCCTGCCTTGTTCCAGTTTTTAGGGGGAATGCGTTCAGTTTTTCACCATTTAGAATGATATTAGCCATGGGCTTAGCATAAATGGCCGTTACAATGTTAAGGAATGTTCCCACTATCCCTATTTTTTCTAGTGTTGTGAGCATGAAGAGGTGCTGTATTTTATCAAATGCTTTTTCTGCATCTGTTGAAATAATCATGTGATTCTTGAGTTTAAGTCTATTGATATGGTGAATTACATTTATTGATTTCCTGATGTTGAAGCAACCTTGCATCCCTGGGATGAAACCCACTTGATCATGGTGCACTATCTTTTTAATATGTTTTTGTATGCGATTTGCTAAAATTTTGTTGAGAATTTTTGCATCGATGTTCATTAAGGATATTGGTCTGAAATTTTCCTTCCTCGATGTGTCTCTGTGTGGTTTAGGTATCAGGGTGATATTGGCTTCATAGAATGAGTTTGGGAGGGTTCCCTCATCTTCTATTTTATGGAATACTTTGAGAAGTATTGGAATGAGCTCTTCTTTAAAGGTTTTGTAGAACTCGGCTGAGAACCCGTCTGGTCCCAGACTTTTCTTTGTTGGTAGGCTTTTGATGACTTCTTCTATTTCATTACTTTAAATTGGTCTATTTAAATTGTGTATGTCCTCCTCGTTCAGTTTAAACAATTCACATGTCTCTAGAAACCTGTTGATGTCTTCGAAATTTTCTGTTTGTTGGAGTATAGATTTTCAAAATAGCTTCTAATTATGTTTTGTATTTCAATCATGTCTGTTGTGATATTTCCTTGTTCATTCCGAATTTTAGTAATTTGGGTTTTCTCTCGTCTTCTCTTTGTTAGTGTGGCTAAAGGTTTATCAATTTTGTTTATTTTTTCGAAGAAGCAACTATTTATTTTGTCAGTTTTTTGTATTGTTTCTTTTGTTACAATTTTGTTGATTTCAGCTCTGAGTTTAACTATTTCCTGTCTTCTACTACTTTTGGTGTTGGTCTGTTCTTTTTCTAGGGCTTTGCGCTGTAGTATTAGGTCGTTTATTTGTTGATTTTTACTTCTTTTATTGAATGCGCTCCATGAAATAAATTTTCCTCTAAGTACTGCGTTCATAGTGTCCCAGAGTTTTTGATATGTTTCTTTGTTCTCATTTACCTCTAAGGATTTTTTAATCTCCTTCCTAATCTTCTGTTATCCATTCATCATATAATAGCATATTATTTAATCTCCAGATGTTGGAGTAGTTTCTGTTTTTTACTTTTTCATTTATTTCTAACTTCAATCCATTATGATCTGAGAGAATACAAGGTAGTGTCTCTACCTTCTTGTATTTGCTAACATTAGCTTTGTGGCATAATATATGGTCTATTTTAGAGAAGGATCCACGTGCTGCTGAGAAGAAAGTGTATTCGCTCTTGGTTGGATGGTATATTCTATAAATGTCCGTTAAGTCTAAATTATTGATTGTGTTATTGAGATCTGTGGTTTCTTTGTTCAATTTTTGTTTGGAAGATCTGTCCAGTGGTGAGAGAGGCGTGTTAAAATCATCTAGTGTTATTTTGTTATGGTCTATTTGATTTCTGAAATTGAGAAGGATTTGTTTGACATACATGGATGAGCCACTGTTTGGGGCATAGATGTTTATGATTGTTATGTCTTCCTGATTTGCTTCCCTTAAGCAGTATGAAATGTCCTTCTTTATCCTTTCTGACTAACTTTGGCTTGAAGTCCACATTATCTGAAATGAGGATGGATACTCCAGCTTTTTTGCTGAGTCCATGTGCATGGTATGTTTTTCCCCATCCTTTCACTTTAAGTGGGTATCTTTTTCTATGAGATTAGTCTCTTGCAGGCAACATATTGTTACATCTTTCTTTTTAATCCAGTCTTCCAGTCTATGTCTTTTGATTGATGAATTCAGGCCATTAACATTCAGGGTTATTATTGAGATATGATGTGTATTCCTGATTTATTTATTTTTTTGACATGACTTGGTTCCTCCTTTATTTGACAGTTCCTTTAGGATAATTCCTCCCTTTGCTGATTTGCTTCTCTTCCTCATGGAATATTTTGCTGAGAATGTTCTGTTATGCTGGCTTTGTTTTTGTAAATTCTTTTAGCTTTTGTTTATCATGGAAGGATTTTATTTCATCGTCAAATTTGAAGGTAAATTTTGCTGGGTATAAGATTCTTGGTTGGCATCCATTTTCTTTCAGGGCTTGAAAAATGTTGTTCCAGGCCCTTCTAGCTTTTAGGGTCTGGATTGAAAAATCTGCTGATATCTGTATTGATTTCTCCCTGAATGTAATTTCTCTCACAGCCTTTAAAATTCTGTCTTTATTTTGTATGTTGGGCATTTTCATTATAATGTGCCTTGGTGTGGGTCTGTTGTAATTTTGTATATTTGGAGTCCTATAAGCCTCTTGTACTTGATCTTCCATTTCATTCTTCAGATTTGGGAAATTTTCTGATAGTATTTCATTGAACAGATTGTTCATTCCTTTGGTCTGTTTCTCTAAGCCTTCCTCAATTCCAATAATTCTTAAATTTGACCTCTTCATGATATCCCATAGTTCTTGGAGATTCTGTTCATGATTTCTTACCATCTTCTCTGTTTGTTCAACTTTGTTTTCAAGGTTAAATATTTTATCTTCAATGTCTGATGTTCTGTCTTCCAGGTGTTCTATTCTATTGGTTATGCTTTCTATGGAGTTCTTAATTTGGTTTATTGTTTCCTTCATTTCAAGGATTTCTGTTTGTTTTTTTTAATATCTCTAACTCTTTATTGAAATGATCTTTTGCTTCCTGTATTTGCTCTATTAACTGTCGATTGGTGCAATCATTCAATGCCTGCATTTGCTCTTTCATCTCGTCATTCAATGCCTGCATTTGCTCTTTTGTCTCATCATTTGCTTCTCTGATCATTTTAATTGTGTACCTTCTGAACTCCTTTTCTGTCATTTCTTCTGCCATGCTGTCATTGGATTTTATTGATGTAACATCTAGATTTGTTTGGGGCCTTTTCTTGCCTTGTTTTCTCATATTGTTCAGGTATCAGTGGACCACTGAGATATTGCAGATTTCCTCTATTGACTTATAATGTCCCTGAAGATTTCTAGTATATCCCCTCTTAGCCTTCACTAGGCTGAAGTCTTGGAGGAAGTTGATAGCGTGGTGCTCCACAAGGAAGCTGCCTCTCTAGGGTGGTAGCCTTCAGGTGGGATATATTCCCTGCTAGTGGCCAGAGGTGCCTCCACTTGTTGACCAATGGTCATCCAAAGGGGCACTTGGCTGCGGGCTGAGGCAAGGCCTGTTTGGGCCTGTGTCTCTGGTTTTACCATCCTTGTGGGAAAAACTCACCCGGCAGGGAAGACTCACCCGGTGGGGAGGTCTCGCAGGTCAGTTCCCCTCCTAGAGGTTCCCCTCAACCTACAAGTACCCCCTGGGCTGGGCTGCCTTCATCTGCAACGTTCCCAGGGGCCTGGACCTACCTCCTGGGCCTGGGAGCCTCACCCTTCGCAGACGAGTCTCCTTAGGCTGCCTCTCCTCAGAGAATCTGCCCACAGTCCTGGAACTTTTGCTCTGCCCCTAAGCGTGTCTCTGTGTAGCTCTTCCACCAAGAAGCCTCCTAGGTCTTGGGACCCTGCTCTGCACCTAATCACCTGGCTATGCGGCCCTTCCTCTGAGCGGCCATCTGTAGCCCCATACAGTCGCTCCGAGTCCCAGTGACCCGCCTCACGCCTCTTTCTCCAGACAGCCTCCTGGTGTTCTGGTGCGGTCACTAGGAGTCCAAGCAACTCACTGCGTGCCTCCTCCTCCCGCCAACCACCCGTAGCCCTGGGCAGTCACTCCAAGTCCAAGTGACCCGCCCCGTTCCTCCTCCTCCTCTGGGCAGCCCCCTGGGTGTTCAGGAGCAGTCACTCTGAGCCCAAGCGACTCGCTGCACACCTCCTCCCGCCAACCGCCTGTAGCCCTGAGCAGTCACTCCGAGACCAAGCGACCCACCGTGCTCCTCCTTCTCCTCTAGGCAACCCCCCTGGTGTTCAGGAGCGGTCTTTTTGAGTCCAAACAACTCACCACTCGCCTCCTCCTCTGAGCAGCCGCCCGGAGCTCTGATGTAGTGACTCCGATTCCAAGCGACCCACTGCGCTCCTCCTCCTCCTCTGGGAAGCCCCCCCGATGTTCAGGAGCGGTCACTCTGAGTCCAAACAGCTCGCCGCGCAGCTCCTCCTCTGGCAACTGCCTGTAGCTCTGGTGCAGTCACTTTGAGTCCAAGCGCTCCTCCTCCTCCTCCGGGCAGCCCCCTGGTGTTCAGGAGTGGTTGCTCTGAGTCCAAACAACTTGCTATGCAGCTCTTCCTCTGGGCAGCCGCCGGGAGCCCCAGTGGTTGCTCCAAGTCCACGCACTGTGCTGAGCGGCCTCCTCTACGATGCTCCCAGTTGTCCGAGTTCACTGCTCCAGCGGGGGGAGGGGTGTCTCGTTGGGCAACTCTACTTCACAAAGTTCCCTGCGTTCCGGGACTACCGCCCCATCCTGGACACCTCCCCAATGGGAGAGACTCACCCGGCTGCTTTGAGTTGGTCCCAAGTCTCTCAATATCTCCTCTTTTGAATCCTGAGTTCTGGAGCAACATGAAATGCAGCCACCCTCTAGTCCACCATCTTGAAACCACCTGTAGTTAGTTTCTTAACTATGTGTCTATACATGTGAAAGAGGGGACAAAAACACACAACCCCTACAGAATCCACAGTAGTCTTCCAGTTCCTTTTGTCATCTGATTCTTTTGTTTTATTGTGAAAAAGTTCTTCTAACTTTGATTTTTTTCCATAATACTTCTCTAGAAATTTAATCCTAGCTTTCATAATCATTGCCAATTTTTTTCTGCTATCTTAAGAAAAGGCATGAAATTTTTAAAATTCTAGATTTTTTTAACATTGTAAAATAATTTTAATACTCAGTTATGTTATGAATCCAAAAAATTCAGCTCCAGAAGTTTTACAAATATTTCAAGGAAGAAATAGTTTTTATAAAAATTTTATACTCAACCACATTAAAAAATTTTCTAAGGTAATTTGAAATCCACTAGCCTATATGTGTTTGTCACCTGATTATAGTATGTGAGTATGGACAAATAGAGAATTTTAAAATATTTCAAAACAAGAAGAATATAAGAACCTGAAACTTTGAGGAGTAAGAGGGAATCTGACATCTACATTTTAGTGAGGTCATAACAAGAATTAGGGAAGAGCCAGAGGGACATGGAAAGTACTGGGGATTGAAACGAAACAGATTATGTTATATATGTTTATTAATATGTTGAAATGAGCCACACAATGATGTATCACTCTGATGCACTACTAAAAAAAAGAACTAGAATAACCAGAACTTTGGCATGACAGTCTCAGTTTTAGATAGCAAAAATCCCATTTAATGATTTATTAATTTTTGCAAATGTACTTTTAATAATAGAAGACTTTTCAAGGTCATAGAAACCAGTAAACTAGGCTTATGTTTAAAGAAAGTATTTGTTTTCAAATAATAAAATCTTCAATTTTCAGGTGTCTTTTTTTGCTTTTTCTTTATTATTTTTATTCTTTGTTTATACATGACAGTAGAATCTATTTTGATATACTTATACAAACATGGACTATGTCTTATTCTAATTAGGATCTTAGTCTTTTGAATGTACATGATGTCAAGATTCACTGTGGTGTATTCGTATATGAACATAGGAAAGTTGTGTTCAATTCATTCCACTGTTTTTCTTATACCTGCTCCCTTCTGATATTCTTATTGGTTTCCCCCGAATGTAATTTAATTCTTTTCTCTCACGGCCTTTAAAATTCTGTCTTTATTTTGTATGTTAGGTATTTTCATTATAATGTGCCTTGGTGTGGGTCTGTTGTAATTTTGTATATTTGGAGTCCTATAAGCCTCTCGTACTTGGTTTTCCATTTCATTCTTCAGATTTGGGAAATTTTCTGATAGTATTTCATTGAATAGATTGTTCATTCCTTTGGTTTGTTTCTCTAAGCCTTCCTCAATCTCAATAATTCTTAAATTTGGCCTTTTCATGATATCCCATGGTTCTTGTAGATTCTGTTCATGATTTCTTAAGATCTTTTCTTTTTGGTCAACTTTGTTTTCAAGATTAAATATTTTGTCTTCAATATCTGAGGTTCTGTCTTCCAGGTGTTCTATCCTATTGGTTATGCTTTCTATGGAGTTTTTAACTTGGTTTATTGTTTCCTTCATTTCAAGGATTTCTGTTTGGTTTTTTTTAATATCCCTAACTCTTCATTGAAATGATCTCTTGCTTCCCGTATTTGCTCCTTTAACTGTTGATTGGTGCAATCATTTAATGCCTGCATTTGCTCTTTCATCTCCTCGTTTGCTTCCCTGATCATTTTAATTATGTACATTCTGAACTCCCTTTCTGACATTTCTTCTGCTGTGCTGTCATTGGGTTTTATTGATATAGTATCTAGGTTTGTTTGGGACATTTTCTTCCCTTGTTTTCTCATATTGGTCAGATGTCAGTGGGACTTTGTGTTATTTCAGAATTCTTCTATTGGCTTATAGTGTCCCTGTAGATTTCCAGTGTATCACCTTCCTGCCTTCAGTAGCCTGAAATCTTGGAGTAACTTGATAATGCAGTGCTTCCAAGGAAAGCTGCCCCTAGCCCGCTACTGGTTCCAGGACTTGGAGCTGGCTCCGTGTGGAAAGGCTGTCACTGGGGGGTCTGCTCCGAGAAGCTAGCCTGGAAAGGCACTTCCCGCGGGAGGGAGCCGGGCTGCCCTGTCCTGGTCCCTGAAGCAACCTGTGGGCAGGATCTCGCCGCCCTGGTTCAGGGACTTGAAGCTTGGTTCTGTGCAGAAAGGCTCTCAATGGGGGGCTTGCTCCTAGATGTTGGAGAATCTGGCCCTGTGGGAGGAGCCTACCACCGGAGTGGGCAGGGCCACCTGGGGAGGACTCTTGCTGCTCTGCCTTACTCTAATAAGCCACCCGAATCCGGGCCTGCCACCCGGGCAGCGTTCACTGCTTCACCGGGTAGGGGAGACTTACCCCAAGGCTCTATTTTAGTCCGAGTCTCTCAATGCCTCCCCTTCTTGAATCCTGGGTTCTGGAGCAACTGGAGATGCAGTCACCCTCTAGTCCGCCATCTTGGATCGCCCCGTCCACATTTAGATTTTAAACACATGGCTTTTGTTTTAATGTATGAGTTACTGTGAGAAAATTCAAGAGGCAGTGTATTCAAGGCCCATAAGCCAAACTACATACTGCATATGAGGGACACACAGACACTGATTTATTTAACTACAGGCAGTGAGATCTTGTGTTACTGCAATGGTCAAGATAAAAAAATAAATAAATAAAAAATAAAAAAACAGGGCAACTGTTGCAATGGAAGTAAATTTTAAAAATTCATTGAAGATGTGCTTCAAAGTGAGAACCAGAATAACCATCCTATCAATTATGCAAAACTGAGAACTGGAACAATCACCAACCTTCAGTTATACTGTTATGAACACAGAATGTCTTCAAGCTTTAATAGATCTTTCTTTTCAATCAGAACCATGCATCATTTGCATCAACCATAATCTTAAGAAATCAACCAATCCCATGACTCATTTTATTTCTGATATTCTGTCCTAGAACTTCAGAGCCCAACCCATAAGAAAAACACTATACTCATTTCCTCTCTGGGGTACCACGTCAGAATCAACTACATTGGTATCTCTTACTGCATTAAGTCAATGTAATAGTTTGTTCATCTCCTAAATGGTTTATTTAATTTGAGGAAGGGCCTGCTACAAAAGATTGATATCAATCAATGAAGTCACATAAGAACAACAAAAGAAAGGAGTGTACATTCCTACCTCTTTAGGGAAGAAGGACCAAGAAGAACTTACCACTTACTGATGAACTTAGAAAGATTTTTCAGGAAGGCAATAAAGGAGAGTAGAAATTTCTATTAATTGGGAGATTTAAAAGTGGGGAGGAGAGAAGTAGAATTATGATTAATCAAATTTGCTCTTCTAATAAGTCCAGTATAGTCTGAAAGTGAAGCTGAAGAAAGTGAACTTAAAGTTTTTGTTGTTCTAGTTGTTGTTTTTAATTCATTTTTAATGCTAGTAAAAGGAAAAAAATGGAAAGGAAGAGTGAAGAATGATATATATGGGGCAAACTCAAGAGAAGATGAGAATAAGAATTCCGCTAGTCCATGTAAAGAGGAGAAAGTTTTTTATGATTAGAACAAAAGTAAAGGAAGGAAGATGGATAAAAATTTTGTATATAGGGAGTAAAGCTGAAGAATCTGGATCCAACTGTAAGCCATCTATTGATGCAGAGAGGGGAAGGCAGAAGGAGAGAGGATGGATGGAAGGACAGAGAGATTAAGAAGTATTATATGAATGAAGGAATATCTGAATTTGAGAGAAAAATAGTTGTCAGAGAAAAGGAGAACGGTATAGAGGGAGTTTTCGGTATTTAAAAATTAGAACAATCTTGGTTGATAGAGTCAATGAAGTTAAAAGATGAGTTCTGTTGGTGCCGTATGCCTGTAATTCCAGCAACTCAGGAGGATGAGGCAGGAGGACTGCAAGTTTCACTCTAGCGTTGGCAACTTAGCAAGGCCTGAAGCAACTTAGCAAGATCCTGCCTCAAAATAAAAATAAAAAGGGCTGGGGATGTGGCTCAGTGGACAAGCATTCCTGGGCTTAATCCCGGTATCAACAACAATAACTAAAGAGTTCTTAGTACTAGAAACTCAAATCCATTAATTTGGAGAAATATTTTAATCACTGGTGTGGAATATAGATGATTATCTCAAGTCTGATACTGACATCATTGAGGAAGCTGAAACAGTGTCCTGAAAGTCAACCAATAAAAGGAATTAGGAAGGAGAGAAAGTAATGGAAGATTTATAAGTCAAGGAACTCATAAATAAAGGAGGCACACAGATTCCTGAATGGACCCTGGGGAGCAAAGGAGCATATCAACCCTTCTTTAAAATCTAGAATTTGCTTGCCTTGCAAGCACAAGGCCCTGGGTTCAATCCCCAGCACTGCAAAAATCTAGAATTTGGGGGAGAACAGGAAAATGGTGGCAAGAAAGTGCATAAATAACTTCTCAGTGAGGTGGTGAAAGAGGTCTTTAATGGGATTTAATTCTGAACTCTCAGAACAGCTTGGGGACTCAGGTTAGCTATAATAAAATAAAAGAAGAAAACCCACTGCCAGCAGCAGCAGCAGCTGGCTGATCCACTGAGGATGAAGTGAGCAGGGGGACTAAGAGAACCTGCATTTAAGGTGGCACCATGCTGTGTCTTGGTACAGAGAAATCAGAGACAAAGGACACTGCTGGACTGATGCAGAGGGTGGGAAACATGCCACGCATGACAGATGTGTCAGGAGCCATGTTCCCACCATGATACAGTGGCTGGCAGCTGTGGGAGCAAGTGAAGAGCCCAGACCTGTGTAATTGAGCTGGTCTGAAAACCATACCTGACAGATGCCCACCACATGACTCTGAGTGTGCCTAGGAAACAAGGAGAATTCAGGCATGGAGAGTTTCCCAGGGGAATACAGGTGGCAGACAGGGCAAAAAATTGGCTCCTCCACTTCACAAGAGGAATCCAGGGAGATTCCTGGGGTGCAGTATCCCTGAATGAATTGACAGCTGCAGGGCCCTGAAAGTGTGCTGATTTAAAATCTTCACACAAGGATATTTGTACATACATATTTTTGCCTCACTTTTCTTATTTCTAGCATTTTTTTAAACGTAGTTGCTTCTCTGACTCTGTCTTTTGGGGGCTATGGTTTTTGATTAGTATATATATTAGTGTGTGTGTATATATATATATATACACACACACATACATTTTTTGTATTGTTTTTAACTTGTCTGTTTCCATTGATTCTCTTTCTTTTCATTTGCTTTTGCTAACAGAAAAATTCTATTGTTCTCTCTCTCTTTCTCTCTTCCTTTAAATTTTTACTTCTACTTTCAAACAAACCCTTCTCAATATCAAGGATCAAGTAGACAACAACGCAATAATACTGGGTGACTTTTAACATGTCTCTCTAATCATTGGATAGATCTTCCAAACAAAAACTAAAGAAACTACAGAACTAAAAAATACAATCAACAATCTAGATTTATCAGACGTAAATAGAATATTTCATCCATCAGTGACCAAATATGCTTTCTTCTCAACAGCACATGGATCATTTTCTAAAATAGACCATATCTAAGGAAGCAACTCTTAACAAATACAAAAAAATAGAGATAATACCTTGCATTCCATCAGATCATAATGGAATGAAATTAGAAATCAATGATAAGATAAAAAATAAAAGTTACTCTAACACCTGCAGAGTAAATGATATGCTATAGAATAATGAATGGCCAGCAGAAGAAATCAAGGCTGAAGTAAGAAAAAAAAATACTTAAGAGATAAATGAGAATAGTGATACAAACATATCAAAATCTCTTGGACACTATGAGGGTGGTTCTAAGAGGAAAGTTCAGAGCCTTGAGTGCATTCATTAAAAGACTAGAAAGACACCAACTAAACAATCTAACACTTAATCTCAAGGCCCTAGAAAAAGAAGAACAAATCAACACCCAAAGCACAGTATAGGAAATAATTAAAATCTGAGCCAACATGAAATTGAAATACAAAAAAAATTCAAAAAAAAATCAATGGAACAAAATGTTGATTCTTTGAAAATATAACTAAAATTGATAAATCCTAAGCTAAGCTAACCAAAAGGGGGAAAAACTCAAATTATTAAAATTTGTGATAAAAAAGGAAATACTACCACAGACACTACTGAAATACATAGGATAATCATAAACTATTTTGAAAACTTATACTCCAAAAATTAGAAAATCTTGAAGACATCGACAAATTTCTAGACATATGACCTACTCAAATTCAATCAGGAGGACACAGAAAATTTAAACAGATTGATTTCAAGTAATGAAATTGAAGACCCTATCAAAAGCCTACCAACAAAGAAAAGCCCAGGACCAGATGGATTCTCAGTCAAGTTCTACCAGACATTCAAAGAGGAACTAACACCAATCCTTCTAAAATTATTCCATGAAATAGAAAAGGAGGTAACCCTTCCAAACTCATTCTATAAAGCTAGTATCACCCTGATACCAAAACCAGACAGACTCATCAAGGAAAGAAAACTACAGAACAATATCCCTGATAAATATAGATGCAAAAATTCTTAATACTAGCAAGTCACATACAAAAATACATTAAAAACAGTGCACCATGATCAAGTGGGCTCTATCCAAGCAATGCAAGGTTGGCTCAACATAATCATAAAATATAATTCATGACATTAATAGACTTAAAGACAAGAATCACATGATTATTACAATAGATACAGAAAAAGCGTTTTGACAAAAACAGCATCCATTCATGTTTAAAACACTTGAAAAACTAGGGATAGGAGGACTATACCACAACACCGTAAAAGTTATATACAACAAAGCCAAGTCCAACATCATTCTAAATGGAGAAAAACTGAAAGCATTCCTCTAAGCACTGGAACAAGGCGGGATGGCCTCTTTCCCCACTTCTATTCAACATTGTCCTTGAAACTCTAGCCAGAGCAATTAGGCAAAAGAAAGAAATAAGAATCACATGATTATTTCAATAGATGCAGAAAAAGCATTCGATAAAATACAGCACCCCTTCATGCTCAAAACACTAGAGAAAATTGGGGTAGTGGGAACATTCCTTAACATAGTAAAGGCCATCTACGCTAAGCCCATGGCCAATATCATTCTAAATGGTGAAAAACTGAAAGCATTCCCCCTAAAAACTGGAACAAGGCAGGGATGCCCTCTTTCACCACTTCTATTCAATATCGTTCTTGAGACTCTGGCCAGAGCAATTAGACAAACCAAAGAAATTAAAGGGATACAAATTGGGAAAAGAGGAACTCAAACTATCCCTGTTCGCTGATGACATGATTATATATTTAGAGGAACCTGGAAATTCCACCAGAAAACTCTTAGAACTCATAAGTGAATTCAGTAAAGTAGCAGGTTACAAGATCAATGCTCATAAATCCAATGCATTTTTATACATAAGTGATGAAACTTCAGAAAGAGAAATTATGAAAACTACCCCATTCACCATAGCATCGAAAAAAATAAAATACTTGGGAATCAATCTCACAAAAGAGGTGAAAGACCTCTACAATGAGAAGTACAGAACACTAAAGAAAGAAATTAAAGAAAACCTTAGAAGATGGAAAGATCTCACATGTTCTTGGGTAGGCAGAATTAAATCAAAATGGCCATACGACCAAAAGTGCTATGCAGATTCAATGCAATTCCAATTAAAATCCCAATGGTGTACCTTACAGAAATAAAGCAAGCAATTATGAAATTCATCTGGAAGAATAAGAAACCCAGAATAGCTAAAGCAATCCTCAGTAGAAAGAGCAAAGCAGGAGGTATGGCAATATCAGATCTTCAACTCTATTACAAAGCAAACAAAACGGCAAACAAAAACGGCATAGTATTGGTACCAAAATAGACAGGTAGATCAATGGTACAGAATAGAGGACATGGACACAAACCCAAATAAATACAATTTTCTCATACTAGACAAAGGTTCCAAAAATGTGCAGTGGAGAAAAGATAGCCTCTTCAACAAATGGTGCTGGGAAAACTGGAAATCCATATGCAACAGAATGAAACTAAATCCCTATCTCTCACCCTGCACAAAACTCAACTCAAAATGGATCAAGGACCTCGGAATCAGACCAGAGACCCTGCATCTTATAGAAGAAAAAGTAGGTGCAAACCTTCAAATTGTTGGCTTAGGATCAGACTTCCTTAACAGGACTCCCATAGCACAAGAAATAAAAGCTAGAATCAACCACTGGGATAGATTCAAACTAAAAAGCTTTCTCTCAGCAAAGGAAACTATCAGTAATGTGAAGAGAGAGCCTACAGAGTGGGGGAAAATCTTTGCCACTCATTCTTCAGATAGAGCGCTAATTTCCAGAATCTATAAAGAACTCAAAAAACTCTACACCAAGAATACAAATAATCCAATCAACAAATGGGCTGAGGAAATGAACAGACACTTCACAGAAGATGTACAAGCTCAACAGATAGATGAAAAAGTGTTCAACATCTCTAGTAATATGAGAAATGCAAATCAAAACCACCCTAAGATTCTATCTCACCCCAATTAGAATGGCGATTATCAAGAACACAAGCAATAATAGGTGTTGGCGAGGATGTGGGGAAAAAGGTACACTCATACATTGCTGGTGGGGTTGCAAATTAGTGCAGCCACTCTGGAAAGCAGTATGGAGATTCCTCAGAAAGCTTGGAATGGAACCACCATTTGACCCAGCTATCCCACTCCTTGGCCTATACCCAAAGGACTTAAAATCAGCATACTACAGAGATACAGCCACATCAATGTTCATAGCTGCTCAATTCACTATAGCCAGATTGTGGAACCAACCTAGATGCCCTTCAGTTGATGAATGGATAAAGAAACTGTGGCATATATATACAATGGAATATTACTCCGCCATGAAGAATGATAAAATTATGGCATTTGCAGGCAAATGGATGAAATTGGAGGATATCATGCTAAGTGAGATAAGCCAATCTCAAAAAACTAAAGGACGAATGATCTCTCTGATAAGTGGATGAGGACATATAAGGGGGTGTAGGAGGGGTTAGCGTTAGGGTTAAGGTTAGGTTTAGGGTTAGGGATAAAGAGGATGGTAAGAATGGAGGAAGGAAGGACTGTATAGAGGGAAAAGAGGGGTGGGGGGAAGGGGAAAAATAACAGAATGAATCAAACAACATTGCCCTATGTAAATTTATGATTTTTAATTAAAATTAATAAAAAAAAATATAATCTAAATGTGAATGTATTTTCTACTGAATGTTCTTTTTTTTTTTTTTTTTTTTTTGGCATAGTACTAGGGATTGAACACAGGGCCTTGTACATGCTGATGCTGGGCAAGCACTCTTTTACCAAGCTACATCTCCAGCCGACTACTGAAGCAACATGCTAAATCTAGTATTTAACCTTTTATAGTATGACTTGACTTCAACTCAAAATTTTAGTACTTATTTGTCTCCTAACAGTCTCTCCCTCTCCATAATCAGTCCTTATCTGTCTCCTAACAGTCTCTCCCTTTCCATATTCAGTCCAGAATGCAGAGCCTTCCCACATTTTTTCTTTCCAATGTTCCATAGTGCCTTGTATCACTTATAGTACTATGTCTGTCTTGATTTGGAGTTACTCATATTAGTCTTCTCTGGGGTTTTATGGGTTTCTTGAGAGTAGGAACTGTCTCTCACTTAGCTTCATATCATCCTGCTGACCATAATACTGAGTAGGGCTCAAATGTCAGCTAAATTTTAAATAATTCAGTTTAAATCAGGCTTAAATGTCTAATAATATAGGAGATTGACATAAAATATGTGAAGTATTGTATCTTCTATTTTAGAAGTCTCTGAGCACAGCTCGAGGTTTTTATTTTAAGTTTTTAAATTATGCATAGTATAAGTAATATAAGTTCTATAGTACTTCATATAATTCTTTTATGGTCTTTAGGTGTAATCATCCAATTGGTTTCTATAAGCTACCTATCAGTTTTTTCAATTTCATTTCTTCCATTTCATTTGTTTTCAGAGAAGATGAATGCTGTGTCATCTAACACTGAAGTTTTGAAGATAGAAGACGTTTGCTAAGTCAAATCACCTCAAGTAAGTTGGTTTGCACCTATCTTAGCAGCAGCTTAAGATTTAAAAACAAATAATTAAGTCCACCAACTGTGACACTTCCTTAATAATAAAATTTCATGATGGAGTATCTTATAGTGACCTTGCATATTGAATAAGTGATCTTGGACAATAGTGGAATAACAATTTCATATTAAATTTCATATGCTTTTAAAATATAATGTTTAAACACATATTATTTTTAAAAGGAAGCAAATACCTCAGAATCATCCTTGTATTTGTAGCAAATCTAGTCATAAAGTCTTAACCATATGCTAAACAGTGCTTTTAAAATGGTTTTTCCTTTGAGCTAATATTTTGTTTTTTTATTTTTTTGAAGTTCACATCTAACTTTCCTTAATAATTTCTACATTCTTGTAAAAGGAAGTAATTTATTAATCAACTAGCACATGAACCTTAAATGTTTATTTGTTCAAAAACCTGACTTGAAAGGTTATCTTTATTTATTTATTTTTTTTTTTATTGTAAACAAATGGGATACATGTTGTTTCTCTGTTTGTACATGGTGTAAAGGCATACCATTTGTGTAATCATAAATTTACATAGAGTAATGTTGTTTGATTCATTCTGTTATTTTTTCCCTTCCCCCCACCCCTCCCACCCCTCTTTACCCTCTATACAGTACTTCCTTCCTCCATACTTGCCCCCCTCCCTAACCCTAACTCTAACCCTAACACTAACCCTTCCCTCCCCCCCATTATGTGTCATCCTCCACTTATTAGCGATATCATTCGTCCTTTGGCTTTTTGAGATTGGCTTATCTCACTTAGCATGATATTCTCCAATTTCATCCATTTGCCTGCAAATGCCATAAGGCCTATACCCAAAGGACTTAAAATCAGCATACTACAGAGATACAGCCACATCAATGTTCATAGCTGCTCAATTCACAATAGCCAGACTGTGGAACCAACCTAGATGCCCTTCAATTGATGAGTGGATAAAGAAACTGTGGTATATATATACAATGGAATATTACTCAGCCATAAAGAATGATTAAAATTATGGCATTTGAAAGGTTATCTTAACCAACCTCAATTCTTAAAATCATCTCTTCATGGTCTTTCTGTATTCATTGTCTTCCTCTATGTTGTATTCTGCATAAATATGTGTATAGAATCCCTTTAATAATTCAGTTCCTTTGCATGGCATTCAAAGCCCCCTACCATGCTCCCTGAAATATCGCCCAGTTGAACCAACCAGAATTTCCTATTCTCTAAACTCACATTGTCCTTCTTTGTCCTTAAATTGTACTGTATTTCCTGCCTGTGATTCTCTGCTCTCCTCTTGCTATTTCTTCTGCATCTTAAAATCTTGTGCAAATCTTTCCATGAAGTCTTCCCAGCTACTCCATCTAGAAGTACTCTTTCCAGTTCTCTGCTGACTGCATCTAATGTTTGTTTTTATCACTGTTAACAGCAGCTTTATTGTTTGGGTTTGTGTCTGTCATAGCTCCCATCCTAGGTTGTAAGATATATAAGGTCAAAGATCATGTCTGATGAATTTTTGTCTCCCACAGCACTCAGGAGAGCCTGAAATGGTGCTCAGTAAATATTTGCTTAAAAAATTAAGAATACACTTGGCTTTCTTCCCATCGTCCCCCCTGTCTTTCATCCCATAGATATGTACTGTCCACATTAGTGCCAGTTATTCTTTCTTGCAGTGTACTCCTGGCTGCCATTAATAAGATACAGTCATTCCCCAGCCTAAGAATAAGCTGTATTCCAGAAGTTCATGTGTAATTCTATTGTTCAGACTGCAGAAAGCATTTTTCCACAAAAACAATGTTATAAATAGTGGTTTGATTCTCAGCCAGCTCTCCCAAGAGTGTTTAACTCATAAGTACCAGTGCTACTTCAACTATAGGCAGACCCCATGTACAACAATGTTTTGTGGAGTTCTGGGTATGGAAGTATGTCTCCCATGCACCAGAAACAGGACATGAGCTTGCTGGGCTGAGCCGGAGCTTTGTGGTGACTCATATTAGATACTCTCCTACCAGTAGCTTTTTAGTTTTCAGTATTTGCATTACAAGCATGTATCTACAGGTTCATTTATGTCACCTAAATTGAGAAGAAAAGAACACTTGCTCTTCTGGACCTCCCCATAGTGAATTAGAATGGGAATGGGGCTTCAGCTGGCCTTTCACATTGGTGGATCTTTTATAAGTCAGGTATTGACAGCTTAGTAGCTCTTTTACTATATCTCCCTTTCTGCTCTTCTACAAACAATAGATTGTGTGTACATGGAAAATATAATAAACATGGAAAATATATAAACATGAACAGTAATTTTTATTTATAGGGAAAAACACATTTATTGGTATCACCCCTATATTTGACATCAAATCAGTCTTTGTGAACAGTGATTTTCTACATGAGCATAATGATGCCTCATGAAAAAACATGTCACTGTGAGTATAAACAACCCTTAAGGTTGACAGTTTAGGTTGTCAGGCTGTAAGAAAAAAAACACTTCATAAATTTCAGAGAATTTATTCAGTCATCCTACGTATTGAGCCCGCAAGTATTTACTTTATGCTTAATACTACTGCTGATGCTAGGGGCTAGGAAGTGGGAACAAAAGATGTTATGAAAAGTTTACCTTCCCTCAGGAGCCAGAAACACAAGGAGCAAAATATTAAAGAAATATTCACAGTGAAAACAGTGTTATTAATTGCCATAAAATACTTTATAGAGGTAATGAATGCCTTGAGGATTATCAGAATTGCAACATCATTAAGATTCACTATGGTTCTAAAAATAGTGGTGGGATTTCACTTAGTTTCAGAAGAAGGTGAAGATATAAATAAAAAGCTAGAAAGAAAATGCTATTCCATGTTGGATTAACAGCTTGCATAGAGGACTGGAGACAAACAACAGTCATTACTGGCTAGAGCAGAAGAGTTAGTTCATGTTGGGTGAAATAATAGGTGGGAAAATTAGATCAGTGGTTCAGCCCTGGCAGTCCATAAGTCATCCATCTATTTTTAAAGCTACAAGTCCCTGGATCTTCCCCAGAACTATTAAATAGAATTTCTGGGGCATGGGGCATAATCCTATTTATTTTTAAAGCTCCCCTAGTGGTTCTGATATTCAGCCAAGGTTGAAAACCCCTGAATTAGAAGGATGGGCCAAATTTAGGAGAGCTATGAATCCCCTGCTGAGGAATTGGGCCTCTGTCCCTCAAGCAGTGGGAAACCTTCAGAGGTTTCTGAGGTGGGTGACATGATCAAATTGGTCTTTGCCAAGATAAATGATTCCTCAACTACATGTGAATGGAAGAGAAATAAGGAAAAACTTGAAGTAGAGCAACAGTTATGAGAAAAGAGAAG
Organism: Sciurus vulgaris; assembly: GCF_902686455.1. NCBI lineage: Eukaryota > Metazoa > Chordata > Mammalia > Rodentia > Sciuridae > Sciurus > Sciurus vulgaris. The sequence continues at coordinate 43,141,061 of NC_136473.1, forward strand.
AGTCACATTTTTAAGTATACTTAGATATGTGGGAGTTGGTGATGTCAGCCTTGACCTCGGCATGATTTGTTTTATAAACTGATTATACAACTTCACCCTCATTAATTTTGATCTCTTTTCTCTTATGACCTAGCAACTTAAACAGTAATTTCAGCCACTTTGCATTTAATGGAAAGAGACCATTGTCTACTCATGTACATGTCTGATTTATAATAGTAAGTGAAGTTATGTGTATGAGGATATGACCTTCAACATAATCATTATAAAGCACTTAATAACCTCACACATATGCAATAACACAACCCCAGTCCTGCAAGATTGTGCCAAGAACCAGAGTCACATATATAAGGTAGTTGTTGGCTCACAGTTCTCTAGCATTAAGTTGAAATTTGAAGAAACGTCCTGAATCATCCTATGCATTTTAATATTGTTAATATTAAATTTGATAATTGCTTAATTTTCTGCTGGCAGATTATGTGAGGCCCCTGACTGAACCACCAGTCCTTATTCTAAGCTTACAATTCTTTCCCTATTTTTTTAAAGAGAGCAAGCAGCCTCTAGCCTCCCATTTAGTTCCATCCCCTGCTATGGCCAATCCATAAGTGCCTCCAACTCATCCTCACCTACTGATATTTGAATCAGCAGAGTGGAATTTTTAATGGAGTCAGAATTTCAGTTCTTTTGCAGCACTGACAAGCCAGATGATCTTGGCAACTCTTTTGCTTCTGACCCAGGTGGCACATGATAGCTCCTAAGGTATACAAACTCAAACCACACCATAGGTTGGAAACATTTCATATCTCTTTGATGTGTTTTGAATTTTTTTATTTGAAGATAATTAGCCATATTCATTAGACAGCACAGAATAAGTTCAAAGCCTGAAGTTTTGACATGACCCACCTCCCTCTAAAAAAGATTCAACATCATGAATTTTTAAAAAATAACTATTCTGTTATCCTATATAATATATCAACAATTTCTATGGGTTTTTTGCCTTAACAGTGAATTTATTATTGTTTTATCAATATCTTTATATCCTTTGAGTTACCTTTTATGTAGTTTTCACTAGTCACCCAGATGTTTAAACAGAGAATGGATGGTTTACTTAGAGTTGCTAGATTCGGTAGGAAAGAAGGGGAAGTCAAATAACATTTAAAATTATCAAGTGCATACTCTATACCATGTTCTTTACATATATTTTATCATTCTAATTCCATTTCACAAATAGGAACTTGGGATTTAGAGAAGTTTAAAAACTTATCTGAGTCCAAAAGTCAAGTCAGCAATAGAAATTGACTTTGCTTACGGGTCTGGCTGTCTGTAGAAAGAGCCTAGTCTTGTAAGTTTTCATGACTTTTATTTGTGGGAGAAATCATTGAACTCAGAATGAGGAGGTTTGAGTACAAGCCTTACCCTTGTCACTAATAACCCTGAACAAATTATTTAGTGCTTCAGAGCATCAATATCTTTCTCTGTCATATGGGTTAACACTTACTTTACTGGTCAATTTGGCTTGTGAGAAAAATAAGCTAGTGAGATTCAGTGTGATTTCAGATGCATAAAAACCAATGGAAGTGTGAGAAATTCTTAATTCAAGCAAACAAACAGAACAAATATTAAACGAGATGACTTGGACTGACTTTGTGGTTTTACATTTCTTAGTATTGCTATAAATTTTCCAAAAATAATGTTCATCAGTTTTGCAAGTCCTAAATACCATGGTGTGCCAAACTGCATCACTGTCCATTTAATATCTCAGTGTAGCAGAGAGTGTCCTGGCAGTGTATCAATTCCTCCTTTCACTTGCCAGGATCAATCATCAGTTTCTATGCTACATCAACTACATTCAACCCCCAGTAGATGCTCATTGCCAATGAGGATTGTTAGGCAGTGTGACTTATTGATGTTAACATTCTCAGAACATTTTCCCCCATATTTGTGAGGTTTTAGAACAAACCTAAAGAATAAAGTCACATTTTATAAAACTGTTTTTACAAAACTGCTTTTCCATTGCCAGGTGTGGTGGTGTGTACCTGTAACCCCAGCTACTTGGGAGGCTTAGGCAGGATTACATGTTTGAGACCAGGTGTGGCAAATCAGTAAGACCCTGTCTCAAAATCATAAAAAGTTTTAAAAAGAACTGGGACTATGTAGCTCAGTAGTAGAACACCCCTGGATTCAATCCCCAGTACCGCCAAAAAAAAAACAAAACAAAAACCAAAGATTGTTTTTCCTGTTTCTGGGCAATTTATAGATTACAGATTGATGCATACCAAGCAACAGTTATGGGCTATTGTAATCCACTTGTGACTCCTTCAAATATACATGTAGGAGATAAGAATTTTGAGGAATCCATTAAATTATAAGGATAGTACAATGAATGATGTCACAGGAGTCTGAGAAGAACCAAGGTCATTTCCTAGGCTTACATAAAACCCTTACCCCAGTTGAAACTCTTTGATATTGGTTATCAGCTGACAGAATAGAGGAACAGATCTTAAGATGTGGATCTCTAAGAGTGTACCCACAGAGTCATAGTTTCTTAAGTGTATGTGACTCCTCTTCATCCGTATGCCTTGGTATCAGTTACATCACAAAGAGTTTTCTAGTCTTAAGGTATTGACTTCAACATGATTTCCAGTGCCAGTGCTATGCCTGCTTCCTAGAACTGGTAGATGAATGACTCCAGTTAGGGCCAAGTGAAATTAAATTGAAGGGAAATAGACATAGAAAGCAAAGAAACTGGACAAAGTAGAGACTGTAAAAACCTGAACCTGTAGCCAAAGTTGGTCTGTAAATGTGTTCTGTTTGACCAGCACAATATTTTTTATTTTATTTTTAATGCATCAGTTATTAAGTATTATTATTACCAGGAACTAATTTGTTATTAAATAATTTAATGCACAAAATCTAGGCTGCTGGATTCTTGTGCATACTGGAAGATCTGTCATCTTTGGTCCTATATTTCCACGTGGTAGTCATTGATTAGTGCTAAATAATCTGCCTCTGTTAGATGAAATACTGTGTTTTTTGGTTATCACAGTCCCACCCCTTGCTATTGTTTTTCTTTAAATAGAAATAAGAGGAGAGCTAAATCCTACTTCTGCTGTCATCTCTGTTAAAATTGCAAATATCATGTTGAAGAGATGGCATATTTCAGTATAAGTGAAAGATAGTATTTGTTTTCTAGAGCTGACATGGCTAAGTACCACAAGAGGAGTGACTTTAAACAACAGAAATTTTTCTTAGAGTTTTGGAGGCTAGAAATCTGAAATCTATTGGCAAGGCCAACCTCACTCAGCGGCCTGTAGAAGAGGATTCTGCCTCATCTAGTTTCTGAAAGCCTCAGGCGTTCCTTAGTATATGGCAGCATAAATCCAATCTCTGATCCTATCTTCTCATGATTGTCTTCCATTCTGTCTGACAGTGTCCAGATTTTCTTCTTATAATAAGGATATCAGTCATATTGGGTTAGGTCCTAGCCTAATCTGGTATGACCTCATCTTGATTAGATTCTATTTGTAAAGACTGTATTCAAATGAGGTCACATTCACAGGTACCTGGGTCATTTTGGGGTACATAATTTAACCCATAATAGAAGGCATATGTCTTTGTGGAAAGAGTAACAAGAGCAGGGATTCTTTCATCAGGATGCCCACACTCAAATTTACAACTTATTTGCTTTGTGGTTTTAGATAAGTTGATTTCTCAGTGCCTCGGTGTCCTCATCTATAAAATGGGGATAATGGCACCTGCTTCATAGGTTTGCACTGAGGACAAAATAATTTAATATAAAGTAGTTAGAACAGTGCCTGGCACATATATATATATACACTCAATAAACCAAATTTTTATTGTTAGCTCAGTCATACATAATTTAAATATATACATGGAGTATCAGTGCCAAAAAAAAAAACAAAAAAAAACCTATTATTAGGATAGCATAATGAAAAAAAACATGGATAAACTAAAGGTGATAGGTGTAAATGGTGCATGGAAACAAAACTAGAACCAGAGAGAGAGGCTGGAATTTGAATAAAATTTTATTTTTAATGCAAATAATTGCAATATGTCAAAAACATTTAGTCTGTTTCCTCTTTTAAATTACCTGCCTAACTCCTATATGCACTTGAAGCTAACTGAAGTCCCAGGAAAGAACTTTAAACCCAGAAGTATAGAATGTCACTATTGGATTGGTGAGCACAAATGACCTGTAGATAATAATGACGAAGTCCCTCCAGGGAGAATGCCTGTGGAACAGACATCTAAACATTCCTGCCTGTCTCTCGGGAAGCATGATCTTACTTTCTACCTCCTTCCCACAAATCTTTAGGTTGAAGTTATTCTGACCTCTAATTTTGACTCAGAGATTGAGGTTGACTAATTTTTTAAATGTAAATCATACTATTATTTTGAGGTGTGTTCTTTTATTCCTTGACATAGGCTTTATAAGAGAGTCATACAACTTGAACTTTATTAAAAAACTAAGAGCACGGATAAGATTTAAAGCAGTTATAAGAATGTTTGAAGTACCAGGAATAAAGCTGTTCTGTCAGTGATTGACTGTTGGGTTTATAGTACTACAGAATATATATACCTCATTTTCAAAGACAGGACTACCTTGAGACATGTAAATATCAAATAAAGTCAAAGTATCTTACCTAAATGGTGGAAAGGACATTTATTTGCATTTAGTCCTGATTTGTGATTTTATTTGAATAAAAGAAATTAAACTATTTAATTTTTGGCAAATAAGTAGAGTTTTGTAGTTTGAATATTAGTAATTGGAACATTTAGATTCAATGATGTATCCATCAGGACTCCTTCATCAATGAAAGGAAGCCAGCTTAAACCAGCTTATGAAAATAAAGGGAGTTTAATTGTTTATGTAATGATTTCCAGAAGTGCCTCTGGCTTCAGGCATGGTTAACAGCCAGGACCTCAGATGATCTCATCTGAACTCTTTCAGCTCAGCTGGTTTCTTTATTTGTCATTTCTTCAGAGGCATATGGTCAGTAAGCTGATCACTAGCAACTTAAGATTGTTATCCTTCTGATATAGTAATTCCAACCAATAGAGAACTCGTTAGGCCAAATATCCAGCTACCTGCCTCTAAGAAGATGTACATTGACTCTGTTTGACCACTTGTGTAGCCATTTGAACAATCATTGTGACCTAAGAATGGTGTATACTGGTTTGCCAGCCTGGTCATCAGTTTTCCCAGTGCTATAGAAGAGGGACACTGCCCAGTGACTGTAAGCCTCACTGGGATCTCATGGAGTGGGAGAGGTTTTCTCCAAAGGAATTAGGAAAAGGGAGATGAGAATGTGTTCTCAGTAGACCAAAACCGACTTATGACTTTAAATAATTAAAAGTGGTATATGAAATAATTCACAGTAATTTTTGGTTTTACATGGCAGTGAAACAACTTCTGGCTGCCTTCTACAAAAGAAATTTATATAAATACAAAGGGTGTAGAAACAAAAATTCCAGCTCTTTATTTGATGAGAGATAGGGTGACCTCAATAACCCTAATCCATAAACTTTGAAGACAGAAAGATTTTGATGCTATGACTAGGTAGAACAAAGGGAGGTGAACATCTAAGCACTACAGAGAGGATGACCGTGCTATCAGGAGACTACAGGAGGTGAGGCTTGGTTTTGAAAGCATATCATCAGCTGAAAGTCTGTCACAGGACTGGTTGGACTCTTAGTTCCTCACATCATCCCAGCCAGAAAAAAACTACCTTCCCCATGTCTTAAGAATTGGAAAGTTTTTTCTCTGGAAAAGCTGAAACTATGAGAATCTATAGACAGTGACAGCGGACAGTAGGGTTAGGGAAAATCTTCCCTGCTGGTAGAGGACCAGAAAAAAGAAATGTCACATACAGCATCTCTATATCAATACTCAAATGGAAACATCAGAATGAAAGCAGAATTTGCAAAATGTTGTCATTTTTTCCTTGTCCTGACATAGGGTGATTTGAAGTGACAAAGTTTGGGTTGTATTCTCTTAAAATGATTGGTTTTTATTTTTAAACATGTATAAAGCTGGATAATTATGAATAACAAGTATTAATATAGACTATTAGCTTTTGTCATATCTTTCACCAGTGATGAAGAAAGTTCTGAATGCTGTTTTTTTCTAAAAATTTGAGGAGGTATCAAAAGTTGAAATTTAGCACACATATTTTTCAAATCTTAATTACTTTAAAAATACTATTTTTTAGGATTCAGTAAGTATTATTCTTGTCTATGCAACTAATAAAATGTTACTGTGATTTTTATATTAAAAATCTTCAAATTGCAGTTTGGGTTTTTTAAAACATTCTAAATTTTAGTCTGTAAATATTATAAAAGCACTGAAATTTTGAAGCAGGGTTGAATTGCCTTCTTTTTGAATTAGTTTCTAATGCTTAATGAAATGGAAGGCAAATGTCTTTCCCCACTTAAAAAAAAAAAGTTTTATTCTTCGTTATACTATAATGAGACCAAAATAATGTGAAAAATTAAAAAGGAAAGTGCACTGGAATTTTGTTTGCCAATATAACTTTTTAAAAATTGTGCTGAATTGCTTTTGCTGAAAAACCAGATCAACTAATCCATATGGATTCTCTAGGTAATATTTTTTAGAGGGTTTTTGTAGTTTTCTTTTGGCTTGGTGAGGTCAAGAATTTTAAATTAGAATTATAAAATTGGAAGGCATCCTTCTAATTCATTTTACAATGAAGGAACTGAAGTCCTGAGAAGTCATAATTTATCCAGGGTCATAGCTAATAGTGAAGGTCAGATGAGAATCAGAGCCTCCTGGCCATCAGTTCAGTGATTTTTTTGTAAAAGACGTCTTGGGTTTATTTTTACCATCATCATTTTATGTGCAGTATCCATAATTTATTGCATTAGGCCCAGTTAGCAAATTACAAGTTTGTGTTTAATCTTCTAAAGCTGAGAGAACTTCTGGGATAAGGAATACTGACAGTGACAAAAAGCATGGATAGCAGGAAGCATTTTTAAGACTCCTTGGTTGGGGTGGGGGATGTCCCTTGATTAGACTCTGATTCTGCTCTCTAGCAAGAACTCCTGTGTTTACTGTTCTCTAGGACCTGGTTCTGCCTATTTTTTCACCCAGGGTCACACTTAATGTGGTCATTGGGGAAGATGTCCTTTGTTTCCTATTTTTTGCCCATAAACTGTCAAGGTCTTAAACATTGTTTTAAGGGTCATTCAAAGGCTTACATATAAGGCAGCATTTGTGGAGCTTTTGACAATGTTATTTCCCCCAAAACTTAACTTTTTTTTTTTAAACTATGTTCCTGTAGTAAATTCCATATGCAAGTAATAGAGTGACTACATGTTCCAAACTGTCAGGGACAGTCTTAGTTTATAACCCTTGTCTTGGCAGGTTATATAATAATGCCCTTTTTTTGCTCTCTGCTTTTTCCCAGTTTGGACAATGAATTGTATAGTCACTCTAGGCCATAAGTACACCAAAAAATCCCAAGCCTGATTTGTGCCTTTACTTCCTTACTCCTATTTCTGTCTCTCTCTCAACTACTAGGGGTTCTTATTTGACCATTTGAAATGTGTTTTATCTGAAGTTAACATACTTAATCTAATCTGCAGCAAGGCTAAAAGTCCCTCTGTTTACAAGAGAAAGCACAAGGAACTATTTTTGTTCAAAGTTTTGTATAGTCTTCTCTTTAATTGTGTGAAATCCAGACGTGGGCAGCTTTTTTAACTCTGGGCGTCCCTCAGATTTCTAGATTCCCAATTTCCTTTCATTGCTACTCTCAAGTCTTGTAGTACTTGTCTTTCATATTTCTTTCTTATAAATCTTTGATAAAGGCAGCAAATAGTACTTTGTAATTAAAACATTCTGTTTTCCATTTCTTTTCTCTATAGACATGGGCTTGATAGAAAATTGCATTTGTAAAAATTGAGGTATGCAGTCATCCCTAGGAATCCTCAGGGAATTGGTTTCAAGACCACCTGCCCCCAAGATACCAAAATCACAGATATTCAAGTCCCTTATATAAAATGGCATAGTATTCACATATAACCTACAGATATCTTCCCATGTACTTTAAATCATCTCTAGATTATTTATAATATCTAATACAATATAAATGTTATGTAAATAGTTGTTAAAATGTATTATTTATGAGTAGTAACAAGAAAAAGTCTGTACATGTTCAGTACATGCACAATTGTTTTTCAAATAGTTTGAATCCACGGTTGTTTGAACCCCAAAATTCAAAACCCAATAATACAAGAGCTGACTGTAATTTACAGGCAGTACGTGCACAGCATTTAAGTGCTCACGTCAATGAGTTTTGACAACTGTAACCACTACCCAAAATAAGATATAGAACATTTCCATCCCCCCAGATGGATGCCCCTTTTCAGTTAATTCCCCCCTTTGTACCTCTGGAGGCAATCACTTTTTTGCTTCTGTCACCAAGAATTATTCATTTGGCAGGCTATATTTTTATTAAGTGTTTGGCACACAATCTTTTTATTAAGTGCTTTGGGACTGTATGGCATAACTACCTTTCTGCCTTTTACTCAATTTATTCATCTCCTGCTATATGTAGCTACTAAGCAATTACTATATATTTTAGAATTTTTCATCAGTGCCTTCCTTAAAGATATTGTAGTTGTTTTGTTTATTTTATTGTATTAATTGGGGAAAGCTAACTGCTATAATAAGTAGACCCCCCCAAATGTATTGGTAGCTCAAACCCAATTAAAGTATATTTACTGCTAATGAAATAAGGTACTGAAGGCATTCCTGATCAGTAGGTGACCTTCCATAACCTGGGTCTTTGAACCCATTAGCAACTGGGGAAAGAACATGAACATACCTCATCTACTTCTGAAAAAGTGCAGCCAAGGAGCTGACATTCAGTCACTTCCACTGTGTTCTTCTGGAGAGTACTATTCACAGAGCTACATCTGGTACAAGGGGCGAAGACCTGGAAATGTAAACTCTGGCAGGGTAGACATTTCCCAGTGACAGCCCCCACACTGTAACAGGGAAGAGTGATGTCTGGGTAGGTTAATGTCACAGTTTTTGTTTTAGTTTAGTAATATAATACCATGTCACATTTCTTTTTTGTCTTTGTGTTACTTCTTTTTTGGTATCATATATTTTCTAGATAAACATTTCAGTATTTAAAATTAAAATAAAATGATATTGCTGTCTCTATGGTAGAAATGTTAAAAAGCAAAAAAATCAGTTCCCCTACATTATTCTGATAAAATTAAAATGAGTTCTGGGCATCAACATATATAAACGTAACTCTTAAAAGACATAAAAGCCTGTTCTCACCGTTTTTATTCAAAATTATGCCAGAAAGCCTAGTCAGCAGAGTAAGTAAAAGGGGGACAGAGAGAAGCCTAAGAGAAAAAGTGTAGGAATGGAAAGGAAGAAAAAAAAATGTCATTATTGGCATAGATATAAGTGTCTATGTGGAAAACTGTCAGAATACTACAACTAAGTTATTAGCACTAATGAATATAGCAAGGTTTTTCAAAATACAAGCTCAACATAGAAAAAATAGTTGCAGAAAAGCAACAAACAACAAAATAGAAAATAATGATAATCATTAATATTCTACATAGCCATGGATTATTTATCAAAATTAAGAAATTAACATTGATAAAGTTAACTATAAGCTTTCATTCTGGATTTCCCAGTTTTTCTTTTGATTCCTTTTTTCTTTCAGGATCAATTCAGGATACCACTTTGCATTCAGTGACCATATCTCTTTAGTCTACTCCCATTTATGCAGTTTGTTGTTGTCGTTGTTGATGCTGTTGTTTTCCTTGTATTTTTGGAGCTTTGTACTGTTGAAGAGTAGTGGTCATGTCTTTTGTAGAATGGAACTCAGTTTTATTTTGTCTGATGTTTTCTCATGACTATATCACTTAATATCAGGGAGTAAATCATATCAACATGACTTATTATTGCTGGTAGTGTTAACATTGTTCACTTGGTTAAGATGGTCTCTGCCAGAGTTCTGCACAATAAAGTTACTGGAGTATCCCCCTTTTATCCATGGGGAACATGTTCCAAGACCTCCAGTGGATGCTGAAACTGCGGATAATACCAAACCCCATAGATACTATGTTTTTTCCTATACATTATCTATGAGAAAGTTTAGTTTATAAATTAGATATGGTAAAAGATTAACAATAATAGCTATAATAAAATAGAATAATTACTACTATAATAATATTTATGTGTGATCTCATATGTAATTTTTCTCTCAAAATGTAATTTTTCATCTATATTTGAGAGTATATGGTTCTTTGTACTCAGTGCCAATGCCTTACAGTATTGCCACATAATACTAGGGTTAATCTGTTCTTCCCTATTTTGTGCCCTGGTGCTTCTTTAGCACCTTCATGAATATAGATCTTTGGGCATCTTCTTCCAGTCTTCTTATTTCATCACAGTTGAAGACTTGCTTTGGATGATATTTGTTTCCTTAATCAACTTCTTCAACTCTACTAGAAATGCAGCAGCAACTCCCCAGGAGGATCTCTCCATTAATTTTTATATTTTTCAGACCAGGACTATTCCTCAGTTTGTATAACCATCCCTTACTTGCAGTAAGTGACTTGGTATCACTCATGTCACAGGATCCTTGTTTACATCTTCATGTGTTGTGCAAAACATTGCAATCTATTGGAAGACATTTTCTATTTATGTCTTCTGTCCAAAAATGTAATGCCTTTTCTTTGAAAAAAAAAAAAGTACTTAATATGTATTATGACCAGAACTTTTTGCAGTTTAATATTTGACAGTGAAAGTAGCATGGATTTCATTTGAAGATTGTTCTCACTATAGATCTTAGCAACCTCAACAATTTTTTTCTTCTGAGTTGAGAACCTTTACCTTTTTACTGAATGGAAGCATTTGAGAGCTTTTTGGCATATCCACATTGCCAGTATCACTTCTCTTGTGCTTTAGAGTCATAATTAAGTGACTAAGGGTTACTCAAACATAAGTAATGTGATACCATAGTAGTTAATCTGATAACCAAAACAGCTACTAAGTGACTAGCAGTAAGGTGGTATATACACTGCATCTATACTGTACATCAACCGTGTATTCACATCCCCAGAAGAAGAATGAGATTTCATCACACTATTCAGAACATGGTGTGATTTAAACTTATAAATTGTTTCTTCCTGGAATTTTCCATTTAATGTTTTTGGACCATGGTTGATTTCAGGTAACTGAAACCATGGAAAGCAAAAATCACAAATGGAGAGTTGAGTCATTGTATAGAAAATGTAATTTTAAAAATTTATAATTTACATAGCAGCACAATACAATTTTTAAAAATTATTTTTTATTTTTTAATGTCTATAATGTCTTAGACCTTTAATGATCAAGTTATGAATTTTTATTAAAAGACATTAAATATAATCTAATTAAATGTAGAGAAACACTACATTAATAAATTAGAACACTTAATATTGAAAAACTGTTAATTATTTTTCAGTGCACATAAAATCAAATCCCTGGCATATTTTGGGAATTTTGTCATTACTATTAGTGTTAATAATATAATAAAATGCTATTATTTATTATCATTTTGATGATACTTGACACTATAATTCTGAACTTATATAAGGCTAGTTACTCAAAAATTACAAATGCACTCCTAAAGAATAAGATGTTTTTCTTTCCCTATATCAAAAGGTCATTTTCCTGCCTTTATATCATGACTTAATAAAAAACCATAGTAATTAAGCTAGTGTATGATGTAAGAATTTACAAAGTGTTCAGTGGGAAAAAAATAGATAATTCAGAAACCTATACACAGAAACTTTGCTTTATTACAAAACTGGTGTCAGTGAAAAGAGGACCCAGTTTTCAGTATATGACTTGAGGCATTAGATTGTCCATATGAAAGAGAATAAGATTGGATTCTCAGATACAAATGGAAAAAAAAAGTTAAAATGTTATAAATTAACAAATATAATTAAATTTCATTATAAAACTAAAAATTATAAATACAGAAGCAGAGTTCAGGAAAAAAGTTGAAGAAAAACCAAAACTGTCAAAGAAATGAAAACAAGTATTTGAAGGAATACAAGAGAAAAAAGATGGTGCAAAAAACAGTTCATAGAGATTAGAAATGAGAGAAATGGACAAATTTAAATGTAGATCTGAAGGAGTGATAAAATATCTTAGTTTTAAAATACCAGTGTTTACAGTATGCCAGGAACTGCATCATTAACTTTTCTCATGCTGCTGAGTTATATGCCAGAAATCAAAAAGTAATCTGTAAGTTGTATTTGTGATCACTCTTAACAACAACCTAATTATCCTATCATCTGTAGGTTACTAAAGACTAGACATCATTTGACTTATAGAAGAATTTGTTATCACTTTCTCAGTTTGAGGAAGTTTTATCAAAATTCTTAACTAATATTTATCAAATGACTGTTATACTTTTTACTTTTTTATGTAGAAGCACCCTATTTAATCCAATATATTTAGAAAGGGTAAGAACTATTATTAATACACTTAGGGTAAGAAATATTATTAATTTCCACATAATTTGCCAATATATGAATTTTAGAGAAGTTTTAAAAGATATGTCTTCATTATGTTTTTAGCAAACTTGTAGCTATAAATAGAGATTACTTAGTTTAGGGAAAATGACTGCCATTTAATCTAATTTACAAAAGCTAGTCTTCATTTTTAAATTTATCTTTCAAATAAGACATCCTTCTTTCAGTAAAAGTCCAACTTGATTTTTTAACTCAAGTAAATATGTTAATATATGCCGCCATGACAACCATCACATGGCAGAATTCTAATTCTAATATGGATAAATAGGTAAGGCACAGAGCCCTGCCATGTGTTGCCTGGATACAGTAATGTACTACTGCCTTCAGTGTTTCTTTGCTTTGTGCTCACTAAAGTCTCCTAGAGAGATGCTTCTTTAACAGTAATAAGGCTGTGGAAAAGGGAAGACCCTTAGGTAAAATATGATCACTACTGCTTTATTTCATCTGATAATATTATAATATGGGCCCAAATACTCAATTTCTTAATAAAATGTATATGAGATGAGAAATGAATAAGACCTTACTGTGGTTCATTGATTAAAGGAGAATTCACACATAGCATTGTTTTAATTTGTCCCATTCTTTAGCAGCCTGGGGTTTTTACATCCCAGGAGTTATACATTTATTTTGTAAAGTGGAGGAAAGGTGACTGGGAAATGGGGAAAGGAACCAGCATGATAACTTGGCTACCAGCTTATTCCCAGAAAGATCAGTATTAGGAATAATGAAGGTTGAGGACCTAGAAATTGATGGCCTTAAAATTATCTTATCTTGCCTTAAAACTACACATTTCTTGGAAATTCTTTGTAAAAACTCAAATGTACCTACCACAGTTTGAAGGCTACTAATATGTGGGACAGTTAGAATAGATTCATTATCTGTATAATTGTCAACACAACAATAATAACAAAACCTAAATTAATGAAACCAATGACTAGATAGTAAACTTTTCTGAAATAAAAGGCAACTTGAGTCTAAATATCAAAAGGGCATACTGTGTGCCTTGGTCTTATAAATTTCCTGAACCTTAGATAAAGAAAATTCCTCTGGATTCAGGCAATAGATTGAAATATTTATAAAAGGGAAAATTATGTTGGCCTTAGATTTCATTTGATGTAAGAAAATAGAACGTAATTTTAAGATTTGTTTTAGAAAAGAACGGGTAATTTTTTAGACTTTTATTTGTCTAGTTTTTCAAGTATAAGTCAACAAATAGTTTAGAACTTAAAAGAATTTTTAAAAGTATTCTTTTGAGCCTTTATTGAGGCAACACTAGAAGACAGATTCTTTTTAACCTGGTTTAGCAAAGTAAAGATTTGAAGTAGCCAAAACATCTTGTGCAGTGCTAAAAGCTTTTTTTCATTATAGATGACCTGTGGGTTCTGATAATACTACCTATGAGAGAACTGACTGATTTCTCAGGCATTTGGGGTTCTCCAAAAGTAGAAAAGAGTCATTCAGCAGTCTCATCAGTGATGGAAAGAATCTGAACAAGAGGCTTAAGAAGAGGATCAGCCACATAAATACAGTTGTTTGCTGCATTCAGGTTCAGCTTCCTCAACAGAAAGATGAAGCACTAAGTTTTTATACTAATTTCTAAAGGTTAGTTTGTGATGAAGTTGACAGAATCTTGGGTATGGACTTTAATTAATACCATGAGTATTTATCAAAAAAATTTCCAAAAAACATTAACTTTGCATTTTTCTAGGTAAAACAAGTGAAATCTGTAATAGATCTCATATGCTTGAGTTTGAAAAACCTGAATGTATTTGGGTTGGTAGGAAAAGTGGCCACTTTGGAACAAAACTACATAGTCGTGAGCTGCAGTAAAATATGTGTCCTTTATTCCTTTCTGAGACGTTCTTAAAGGAAGAGTATTATTATTTTTTTTTTTTTCTAGTGTGTGAAGAGGTTAGGTATCTAAACCAAATATTCTACTGGCTTTACCCTCTTATTTCTGTTCTTGACCTCTGTGGTTGATGGCAGATGAGAAAAATGAAATCTGTAATAACTACCTGAGCTTGAGCTGCAGCGCTCTGGTACTAATACTGCAGCCAGGGTGCTAGACTCCAGGCTCTTGTGTTCTTCAGTCTGATTGCCCAGAGAGCTGGTAGAAATACCAAGTAAAAAGAGGATGGTGAAGCTTTATTAATTTTACTCCCCTCAGAAGGAAAAAAAAAAGTGCAACAACTTTTTGAGAGGAGAACGTGCCTATGAAAGAAAGACAGAAAATGAATCCAGAAATTCATGGGGATAGTCAGAAAAAAAAAAAAAAAAAAAAAAAAAAGAGTCACTTTAAGCCCCAAATCAACAATTAAAAGACCTCAAACATATAGTTGTTTTTTTCCCTGTGTTTACTTCTACCTTAATATGCTGTATCTCTTGATCTTGTTATGACATGTTGGATAAGATGAACCTACATTATCTATGACCATAGAAACAATAACGATGTATCCCATTGTATACAATGAATCAAAATGCAATCTGTAAAAATTTTAAAAAATAAATAATTTAAAAAAAAAAGATCTCTTTGGAAAATGTGGAAAACACTGACCAAAGAAATTTTAAATGAGCCTGGGTCTCTCCTCTCCCTCCCTGGTGGCTAAGGGGAAGAATTTAGAGTCTATTTAGTATTGGTAATGAAGCAGGAATCGGGGAGAGGCAGTTGAGGGGGAAAATGGAGGAAAAAGTAGTTAAGAAAAAAAAAAGCGGTCTCAAAATCAGTCTACTCCTAATACTGACAAAGCACAAAAAATCAAGGAGTTTTTTTGAAGTTCATGAACAGAGATAAGGATATATTATATATATATATTTTTTTTACATTATATATATATATACATCACATACATATGTATATATTATATATATAAAAAATATGTCTTACTGATAAACAGAAATAGGTTAGGCAGTGACCACCAATGAAGAAATGCATCATAAAGGATACTAAGGAAGAGGACTGTAGTGGAATAAACTTGATAAAGCAAAAGAAAGGCTTCACAAAGAGAACAAATTTGATCAAGAAGATTATGAAAGAGTAAGGCAGAGCAAGCATATGAAGAGAAGGGGAAGCCCAAAGACAAGCCAGCAAGAGGCGAGGCAAGCCAAAGGCCAAAGATGAAAGGGATGCCCTTTAGGATTGGGATGAGGAGGAGGAATATGATCCATTCACTCAGATCCTCATAAAAACAGAAGTCTGAAGAATAAGTAGTGAAACTATGAAAATAAAAATAGGCGATGCCAGGAAGAAACAGAATGAGGAAGAGGAACAAAAGTGAGTGGAACATATCAGAATAGAAGAAGCTGCAATGGAAGCAAGGCCAAGTAGAAAACTGTAATGTCTTTGGACACAGACCCGTCATTAGGAGAAAACAAAGAGCTTGTGTTACATCTGCTCAAAGTAAAAGTTAACTACTTCCTGTTTTTCTCTTCTCTTTGAAACCCGTGGTTGTGACCATGTGAGCCAGAAGTCAAAAGAGTTAGCCTTGGAGCACTTAGGTAATGTGAGTCCCATTCCTAAAGGATCAATGAACCTGCAAACCAAAGTGATCATATATCTAACCCCCTTCTTGCCCCATCATAGAATATAGTTAAAGCAAGAACAGAGTATAAGTCTCCTGGTCCTATTTTTAGCATTTATGTTTTAGTCTTTACCTGTTTCTTTTATTTTGATGCCAAGTTGTAGAGTCCTTGTCCTATTCTTTAAAAATTCTTGAATTATTTTCCATACAGAATGTACTTTGTATTATTAAACAAAATTTCTCAGAAGTTTGATGGATTTAATATCTCTGAGGGGCGAGAATATGGTAATGCAACCTAAGAAATGAGTATTTTTGCATTGAGATGGTAAATTATACTCCTTTTTCTTATTTTTTTAAAAAGTAGGACATTTGAGGATATATTTAACAAAAGACATGCAAAATCTCTACTTTGAAAACAAAACAGTACTGAGAAAAATTAAAGACCTAAATAAATGAAGAGAGATGCTTTGTTCATGGACTGGAAGACTGAAATAGATGACATTTCTTCCTATATTGATCTATGAATTCAACATTAATCCCTTTCATTATCCCACAGGTTTTTTCTAAAAGTGGCAAGCCAATTCTAAAAGCAATATGGAAATGTAAAAGACTGAGAATATTCTAAATAATCTTCTAAACATAGCTAGAAGACTTGATTTTGTACCATAACTATAAATGCTACAATACCATGACAGCGTGTTACTGCTATAAGGATTAACAAATAGATCAACGTAACTGAATAGAGAGACCAGAATAGACCCACACTTATAAGGTCATTTGATTTCTAACAAAGATCCAAAGCAACTCAGTGGGGAAGGAAAAAGAATTTTTATAATGGTACTGTATGTAGCAACTGGATATCCAAGGGAAAAAAATCTCAATTCCTGTCTAGCACCATGTACAAAAATCAATGTGAGATGGATCATATTACTAAATGTAAAAGCTAAAAAACCATAAGGACTTGAGAACATTGGAAGATATCTTTATGACTTGGGGGTGGGCAAAGATTTCTTAAGATGTTAAAGCAATCAGTGTAAGAGAAAAGTTTCATAAGTTAGACTTTATTGAAATTTAAAAAGCTTGTGTTCATCAAGAGAACATTAATAAAAGAAAAAGACACAGACTGGGAAAAAATATTTATGCAGCATGTATTTGTCAAACTATATAGATAACAAATTTATACAGCTCCATAACAAGAAGACAGCAGAAACAAAAAAGTGTTGAAGCAGACAAATGATTTGAAAAGACACATTATAACTCAGGCAGACTCTGCACAGCAGAAGACATTCATATAGTGAGTAAGCATGTGCTCTACAACATTAGTCATCTGGGAAATGTGAGTTAAAAGGATAATGAAATACCCACCACAATTGCTAAAATTTAATAGATTGTTAGTGAATTTCTCATACAACTGGAATTCTTATACATTCTTATACATCTTAAACAACTGGAATTCTATACATTTTAGAATAAAAGGTCTGAAAGTTTCTTACAAGGTTAAATATAACACTTACCTGACGTTATAGTCTGAATCTTAAATGTCTCCCAGAAATGTGTGTTTTGAAGACTTGATCCCCAGTGCGGAAGTGTTCGTGTGTGTGTGTGTGTGTGTGTGTGTGTGTGTGTGTGTGTGTGTGTGTATGTGTGTGCTGGGATGGGGGCTGTCTTTGGAAAGTGATTGGATCATGAGTGCTCAGGTCTCATAAGCCTATTAATATACTTATGGATTCATAGCTTAATGGACTTGGTGGGGAGGAGCTTTGCTATAAAAGCAAGCTCTCTTTCTGCTTCCTGGCCACCATGAGGTAAACAGCTTTGGTTCATCACATACTCCCCACCATGATGTTTTGCCTTGTGAAGGACCCAAAGCAATAGGGCCAAGTGACCATGAACTAAAACCTGAAACCATGAGCCAAAGTCAGTCTTTCCTCTTGAGTTGTTTTTCTTGGGTATTTGTCACAGCAGTGGAATCTGACTAATATTCCTGATGACTCAGCAGTTCTCCTAAGAGAACTGAAAATATAAGTTCACCAAAACAAAAGATGTTTATGAGAAGTATATATAATATGTGTACCTAGTAGCTTTAATAGCCAAAACTAATTGAAAACAGTTCAGATATCCAACAAGAGAAGACATAAATTGTGCTGTATTCAAATAAGTCATCAGGGATGGATTTCATAAATGCAATACTGAGTGATAAAACCAAGTGACATAAGAATTCTTCCAATATAATTCCATCCAAAATCTTGCCAAAATTAAACAACATAATGATTAGATATATATATGTTAACACTAGGAAGTAAAGAAAAAATTCATAGTTGGGGAGAAGGCATGAGAAAAAAAATTGAAATAGGAAAGGCCATAAAGGGGACTTCAAAGTTATGAGTAATGTTCTGTTTCCTAAACTGGCTAGTGGGAAAACAGGTGTTCATTTTATTATTTTTCTTTATAACTTATACATATGTTGGAAGTATTATTTGGTATGTATTCAATTTTAATAGTTTCTTCAGAGATGAACATACATTTAAAGTTAAATAATCTTTAAAGATACTTCATTAGCAATATATTCAAAATATAAGAAAAAGGCTTTGTGATATCATTAACCCAGTCATTTATTCAAGTTTTTATCAAATGCTTGGACATAGAATGATATGGATATGACCTGGTTAAGCCTTTATTTAAAGGCTATATAGTTTTGATAACTGTCTTAAAAATGAGTTAGAAAAACAACTGAAACAAAAATGATTACAATTCATATTAGAAATAGTATAAATTTTCTGGCACTATTTCTCAAAAGTTATGCCATTATTGCTTAGAGAAGTGAAGGAAAATTATGGATTTTCACTTAACGGGAAGGGTAAATGAAACCATCAGGAAAGACAAAAGTAATTTTTTTGGCTCTTTGAATGAATCTCCCTCAAGAAGAATTCTTTTAAAGTATTATGGCCAGACAACTGGAAGGGCCCAGTTCCCACCTCCTCCCCCAAATGCTGGTCCAGCTGGCTTCCAAAAGCACATTTTTATGAATTGAACTGATTATTGACCCATGATTGCATTTAACTTACAATCAGGTCGTAGAGACCATATCCCATAATTTACTTTCTCAAAACTTAAACTATGATAATTCTCAGGATACTATGACTAACACCTAGATCTTAAAATTGTTCTGTTGAATTCTAAACATTTAAGGTATTTATAAATAATTTTTCATCTCAACATTTCATGCAAAATCTGTGAATAGTTTTCATTAAATCAACTTGCTAGAAAATAAAGGTTGAACTCTGTAGCTTTAATGTAGCCCTAAATTTGTAGCTTAAGGGTTTTACCCCAATTCTTAACTCTGTAAGTATCCACAATTTCTATCGGTACAAATAATAAATTCATAATGTATAGATATCTGGCAGGATGACAGTCTGATTCCTTATATGAGCTATTTAAATATACACATTTGCAGTTCCAAAGCCTTATTGCTTCATTTATCACAGAAAATGCCAGAGTTCTGTAATATTTTGTAAGAAAAGCTACTCAACTTGTATGAATTCTCATAGAAATGACCACAAATATTATACCAATTTAATCCTAAGTATTGAAGTTAGGGTTCTAAATGACATTTAATACTATGATTTATTTTCTATCTTAAGCTTTATAGGGCACAAAACAAAATCCTATCCTTTTATATTGCTTTTTATTTTTAAAGAGCCTGAGTGATGATAAAAATCTAAGCTTAAGAACCGTCAAATGATTTATGATATTTCATTTATTTTTCAAAGGATTGGGGGTGTCACCAGTAAGCCTATTAGAATTGTAGGTTTAAAGTTCCATGATTTTAAAAAAGACCAGCTGCATAAACAAGTATGTGAGCTTTGTAATTTAATTCTACATGATTTTTTTAATACTTCCAAGTACCAAAGGAGGCAGTTTTTCTTAGGTCATAAATAGTTGTTTATGTCATTATGATCTCAAGCTTTCTAGTACATTTCAAGATCTACTTTTAAAAATATTAATACTTCTATTTCATGTTTGTTACAACTTCAAGATGTTTCTTCTTTTTTCTCTTAAAATCTCACTTATCCATAAACCGACACTAGTAAAGATGGAATATGGAGAAACTTAAGGAAGACTACCTTTGAAAAATTGTAATTAGAGATAGGCAATCTAATAATTGTCTTTGAAAATGTATTGAAAACACTTTAAAGTTATTTTTAAAATTTTTCATTGCTAGGGATTAAACCCAGGACCTTGTACATGCTGGGTGAATTCTCTACCATTGAGCTACTTCAGCCATATTACTGTTTTTTAATTATACTTTATGTTGAGGTAATTGCAAATCCACATGAGTTATAAGAAATAACATATATCCCACATGCCTTATACATGTCCCATATCCCATATGCCATATACAAGTTTCCCATCAATGGTAACACCTAGGATATTAACATTGATACAATTTAGATATCATTCAGCTTTCCCTATTTTTTTTTAAACTTATTTGTGTGTGTGTATGTTTCTGTGTGTATAGTTAGTTCCCTGTAGTTTTTATCACATGTGTAGCTTCTTGTAGCTTTTATGGTTAGGATGAATATTTCCATCACAAGGATTCCTTATATTGTCTTTTTGTAACCATATTAACCTATCCTCTGACTTTCCCACCCCCATCCCTAACTCCTGGAAAACACTAATCTGTTTTCTGTTGTTGTTTTTTAATAATGTGAAGATGCAATATTTAACCTTTTGGAATTGACTTTTTCATTGAGTATAACTCATTGAGATTCATTCAAGTTGTTGCATCTATCAATAGTTCATTTCTTTTCATTGTTGAGTAGTATTCCATCAAAATCTATACATACAAAATGTGATAAGATGAGCAAAAATATCAGTGTAAAAGATGTTTAATTGTTGAAATTAACCGATTACTTAAAATTTCAAATATGTTTTGTTATTTTAGGTATTTAGATTGGATTTATCTATGTCCTTTACTGTACTAATACCAGATAAATCATTTACTTGTATACTGAAAATATATTTCCAGCATTGGGGGAATCTTTTTATTCCCTTAGTCATTCTAATAAAAACTGCAAGGTTGGAAGTGCAAGACCATTCTTTGTTCTGAGTCCTGCAGATCTGCTCTTTAGGTTTGTTTGTTTGTTTGTTTTCCTTTATACAGCCTGCGATAACTAACTCTTCATATCGCCCATTTTTATCCAACTAAATCTCCTTACCTTGTGCCTGTGCTTGCTTTTTCAACTGAATAATTGTCTCTTTAAATTCTGTCTAGTTGAAATACGTCTCTCCTCCTCTCTTCTGAATGCACTTTCCTTTGCTCTGCCATGAAGGAAGGCATAGAGCAGTAAGTATAAATAATAAAAGTATTTGGCTTCCTCTGAGAGGCCAGGGAAAGCTTCTCTAAACAGGGTACATTTAAGCAAGTAATCTGAAGGATGAATAGGAGTTAACCAAGAGAAAGAGGAAAGAACATTTTAAATAGGAATGGACATGTACAAAGACCCCATGGTGGTAAGGAGCAAGGCAAGCATAAGGAATTGGAGTACAGCCAGTGTTATATTGTAGTTTTTAGTGAGGGACACAGAAATATGTTAAGAAACTTGCCCAAAGTCAGATAACAAGTGCAAGAGAGGATTTGAATGCAAGAAATCCACCTCCAGGGCCCATACTCTTGCATATACTGCCTGTGGCAGACAGAGGTCTACAGGTTTATAGATCTGTAATTCAGAGAAGTGGTCTGAACTGGAGATTAAAATTATCAAAAAGCTTGTTTTTAATTTGTATCAGTGGGAGTGAATAAAGCTATAGTTATGGATGAGGTATCCTAGGGAGTGAATTTAAAATGAGACATGATTTTTACCG
Organism: Sciurus vulgaris; assembly: GCF_902686455.1. Taxonomy (NCBI): domain Eukaryota; kingdom Metazoa; phylum Chordata; class Mammalia; order Rodentia; family Sciuridae; genus Sciurus; species Sciurus vulgaris. Next base: position 43,163,038 of record NC_136473.1, read on the forward strand.
TGAGATACTTTAACATTCAATGGCCAAGTGTGGCCAGAAAGGCTGAAAGAAAAACAAGGGCTTCTGGTTCATGTAGGTTACGGGAAAAGAGTAGATTATGAACAGCATTTGTTTTTCTATTAAAATATTAAGATAAGAGTGGCTCAGGAGGCTGAAGCAGGAGGATAGAGCGTTCAAAGCTAGCCTCAGCAAAAGCAAGTTGCTAAGCACCTGAGTGACTTGCTAAATTAAAATACAAAATAGGACCGGAGATGTGGCTCAGTAGTCGAGAGCCCCTGAGTTCAATCCCTGGTACCCCCTCCCCCAACTAAAAAAAAGGAACAAACAGCATCTGTGGATGACACCAATGAAAGTGATTTGGGGGGAGTCAGGTGGTAGTGCTCAAGAGCATATCAAGACTGAGGAAGCAAGAGTAATTTTATAGAGAAGTTTATTTGAAACAGAAATTAGATAGACCTGTGGGCTATATAGCTGGAGAAGATGTGAGGCCAAATGGTTTGGGTTTTGTTTTAATGGGAGAAACTTGAGTTTGTTTTAAAGCCAGTGCAAGAGATTGAACATAAGCAAGAGAATAATGTTTTCATGTAAGAAAAAAAAAAAAAAATAGGAGAAAATAGAATCTGAGGCATTCTATTTTCTCAGGGGTTTGGTCTCAGGAAGGAGGAGGGGCATTCCCTCTATTGGGTCAGGTCAGAAGCAGAAGGGATGGGATCTTCTTAGGTTTGTGAACTGGAAAGATGAGTGACTTTCTATGATCATTTCAGTTTTCTCTGGCAAATAATGGTGAAATGGAAAGAGGAGTTATAGTTCTGGACGTTTGAGGAGTTAGTGTTCATCCAGGTGGCCTGTTCTTGTGTTGCCAAAAATGACTAGGACTGTGGGTTTCTTAAGTGACCACAAATACCCCTTTCCCAGCACTTGCAGGCCTTGAGGAGATGAGGACTTACAGGACACAGAGATTAGAGCTATGTTGGAGATATGTTGATGCAGTTCTTCTGTGTGTTCATTTCTTTTGAGAATAAGGTCAGTATTAAATCATAGAAATGAAGAACTTATGAAATGCTGTACTGTAGAAAATTCTAAGCACATTTTTAGAAAAGAAAACATTTGCAGTAATTGAAAATTTTGTTACTGAGAACCCTATGGTACTTAAGATTATGGACATGTTAAGGACAGGGCCTGTATTACTAAGCAAGCTGCTAAGTGTATACCCTTAAGTATTCACTAAATAAATGGTGAGAAAAGTATGAAATATTGCAACTCAACTGGTTTTATGGGGGTATATTATATTTGTTGGGAGAATTTTTTACTTTTTTACTAAAATATAACTTTTTTTGTAAACCTTTACTAAAATAGATTTGAAATAAGTGATTCTCACCTTCTTTTGAACCTGCAAAGAGAATTACTTTCCCTTACCCAATTAAAATTCATTTATTTAATGAAACTGAGTGCCAGTTATAAATGTCATTTTTTTAAATTATGAAAGTTTTTATTTGCTTGAACTGCATTATCTTTATATTTTTTTAAGTTTGACTTCACAATCATTAATTTATTCTATCTTTATATTTTAATACTTTTTATAATGAGTAGAGTGTGAAATTTTCATCTTGATTTTTTATTATTGTGTTTGTTCTAATTAGTTATACAGGAATCAGAATGCATTTTATGCATTTTGGTAAATCACACATAAATGGAATACAATTTCTCATTTTTCTGATTGTACATGTTGTAGGATCACATTGGTCATGCAGTAATATATGTACATGAGGTAATAATGTCTGTTTCACTCTACTGGCCTTCCTACCCCATACCCCTTTCCCTCCCTTCACTCCTCCCTAATATAAAGTACCTCTATTCTTCCTTATCTTATTGTGAATTAGCATCCCCATATCAGAGAAAACATTTGGCCTTTGGTGTTTGGGGTTTGGCTCATTTCACTTAGCATGATATTCTCCAACTCCATCCATTTACCAACAAATGAAGAATTTCATTCTTCATTAAAGCTGAGTAATATTCCATTGTGTATGTATGTATACATATATATACACATATATATATACACACACTCACATGTATATATATGTACACACCATATTTTCTATATCCATTCATTTGTTGAAGGATGCCTAAGTTGGTTCTATAGTTTAGCTATTATGAGTTGAACTACTATAAACATTGATGTGGCTGCATCACTGTAGTATGCCGATTTTAAGTCCTTTGGGTATAAATCAAGGAGTAGGATAGTTGGGTCAAATGGTGGTTCCATTCCAAGCTTTCTGAGGAATCTCCATACTGCTTTCCTTAATGATTGTACCAATTTTTATTCCCACCAGCAATGTATGAGTGTACCTTCTTACCCACATCCTGGCCAACATTTATTGTTGCTTGTATTCTTTTTTTTTTTTTTTTGTATTTTTTTTTTTTTTATTGTAAACAAATGGGATACATGTTGTTTCTCTGTTTGTACATGGCGTAAAGGCATACCATTTGTGTAATCATAAATTTACATAGAGCAATGTTGTTTGATTCATTCTGTTATTTTTTCCCTTCCCCCCACCCCTCCCACCCCTCTTTACCCTCTATACAGTAGTTCCTTCCTCCATACTTGCCCCCCTCCCTAACCCTAACTCTAACCCTTCCCTCCCCCCCATTATGTGTCATCCTCCACTTATTAGCGATATCATTCGTCCTTTGGCTTTTTGAGATTGGCTTATCTCACTTAGCATGATATTCTCCAATTTCATCCATTTGCCTGCAAATGTCATAATTTTATCATTCTTTATGGCTGAGTAATATTCCATAGTATATATATACCACAGTTTCTTTATCCACTCATCAATTGAAGGGCATCTAGGTTGGTTCCACAGTCTGGCTATTGTGAATTGAGCAGCTATGAACACTGATGTGGCTGTATTTCTGTAGTATGCAGATTTTAAGTCCTTTGGGTATAGGCCAAGGAGTGGGATAGCTGGGTCAAATGGTGGTTCCATTCCAAGTTTTCTAAGGAATCTCCACACTGCTTTCCATAGTGGCTGCACTAATTTGCAGCCCCACCAGCAGTGTATGAGTGTACCTTTCTCCCCACATCCTCGCCAACACCTGTTGTTGCTCGTATTCTTGATAATCGCCATTCTAATTGGGGTGAGATGGAATCTTAGGGTGGTTTTGATTTGCATTTCTCTTATTACTAGAGATGTTGAACATTTTTCCATATGTTTGTTGATTGCTTGTAGATCTTCTTCTGTGACGTGTCTATTCATTTCCTTAGCCCATTTGTTGACTGGACTATTTGAATTCTTGGAGTAGAGTTTTTTGAGTTCTTTATAGATTCTGGAGATTAGTGCTCTATCTGAAGTATGATTGGCAAAGATATTCTCCCACTCTGTAGGCTCTTTCTTCGCATTGCTGATAGTTTCCTTTGCTGAGAGAAAGCTTTTTAGTTTGAATCTATCCCAGTGGTTGATTCTAGCTTTTATTTCTTGTGCTATGGGAGTCCTGTTAAGGAAGTCTGGTCCTAGACCAACAAGGTGAAGATTTGGACCTACTTTTTCTTCTATAATCTGCAGGGTCTCTGGTCTGATTCCGAGGTCCTTAATCCATTTTGAGTTTAGTTTCGTGCATGGTGAGAGATATGGGTTTAGTTTCATTCTGTTGCATATGGATTTCCAATTCTCCCAGCACCATTTGTTGAAGAGGCTATCTTTTCTCCATTGCATATTTTTGGCCCCTTTGTCTAGTATGAGAAAATTGTATTTATTTGGGTTTGTGTCCGTGTCCTCTATTCTGTACCATTGATCTACCTTTCTATTTTGATACCAATACCATGCCGTTTTTGTTACTATTGCTTTGTAGTAGAGTTGAAGATCTGGTATTGCAATACCCCCTGTTTCACTCTTCCTGCTAAGAATTGCTTTAGCTATTCTGGGTTTCTTATTCTTCCAGATGAATTTCATAATTGCTTGCTCTATTTCTGTAAGGTACACAATTGGGATTTTAATTGGAATTGCATTGAATTTGTATAGCACTTTAGGTAGTATGGCCATTTTGACAATATTAATTCTTCCTATCCAAGAACATGGAAGATCTTTCCATCTTCTAAGGTGTTCTTTAATTTCTTTCTTTAGTGTTGTATAGTTCTCATTGTAGAGGTCTTTCACCTCTTTTGTGAGATTGATTCCCAAGTATTTTATTTTTTTCGAGGCTATTGTGAATGGGGTAGTTTTCCTAATTTCTCTTTCTGAAGATTCATCACTTATGTATAAAAATGCATTGGATTTATGGGCATTGATCTTGTAACCTGCTACTTTACTGAAATCACTTATGAGTTCTAAGAGTTTTCTGGTGGAATTTCCAGGTTCCTCTAAATATATAATCATGTCATCAGCGAACAGGGATAGTTTGAGTTCTTCTTTTCCAATTCGTATCCCTTTAATTTCTTTGGTTTGTCTAATTGCTCTGGCCAGAGTCTCAAGAACGATGTTGAATAGAAGTGGTGAAAGAGGGCATCCCTGCCTTGTTCCAGTTTTTAGGGGGAATGCTTTCAGTTTTTCACCATTTAGAATGATATTAGCCATGGGCTTAGCATAAATGGCCTTTACAATGTTAAGGAATGTTCCCACTATCCCTATTTTTTCTAGTGTTTTGAGCATGAAGGGGTGCTGTATTTTATCAAATGCTTTTTCTGCATCTATTGAAATAATCATGTGATTCTTGACTTTAAGTCTATTAATATGGTGAATTACGTTTATTGATTTCCTGATGTTGAACCAACCTTGCATCCCTGGGATGAAACCCACTTGATCATGGTGCACTATCTTTTTAATATGTTTTTGTATGCGATTTGCTAAAATTTTGTTGAGAATTTTTGCGTCGATGTTCATTAAGGATATTGGTCTGAAATTTTCTTTCCTTGATGAGTCTCTGTCTGGTTTAGGTATCAGGGTGATATTGGCTTCATAGAATGAGTTTGGGAGGGTTCCCTCCTCTTCTATTTTATGGAATACTTTGAGAAGTATTGGAATGAGCTCTTCCTTAAAGGTTTTGTAGAACTCGGCTGAGAACCCATCTGGTCCCGGACTTTTCTTTGTTGGTAGGCTTTTGATGACTTCTTCTATTTCAGTACTTGAAATTGGTCTATTTAAATTGTTTATGTCCTCCTCGTTCAGTTTAGGCAATTCATATGTCTCTAGAAACCTGTTGATGTCTTCGAAATTTTCTATTTTGTTGGAGTATAGATTTTCAAAATAGCTTCTGATTATGTTTTGTATTTCCATCCTGTCTGTTCTGATATTTCCTTGTTCATTCCGAATTTTAGTGATTTGGGTTTTCTCTCGTCTTCTCTTTGTTAGTGTGGCTAAAGGTTTATCAATTTTGTTTATTTTTTCAAAGAACCAACTATTTATTTTGTCAATTTTTTGTATTGTTTCTTTTGTTTCAATTTCATTGATTTCAGCTCTGAGTTTTACTATTTCCTGTCTTCTACTACTTTTGGTGCTGTTCTGTTCTTCTTTTTCTAAGGCTTTGAGCTGTAGTGTTAGGTTGTTTATTTGTTGAGTTTTACTTCTTTTATTAAATGCGCTCCATGAAATAAATTTCCCTCTAAGTACTGCTTTCATAGTGTCCCAGAGATTTTGATATGATGTTTCTTTGTTCTCATTTACCTCTAAGAATTTCTAAATTTCCTTCCTAATATCTTCTGTTATCCATTCATCATATAATAGCATATTGTTTAATCTCCAGATGTTGGAATAGTTTCTGTGTTTTACTCTTTCATTGATTTCTAACTTCAATCCATTATGATCTGATAGAATACATGCTAGTGTCTCTATCTTCTTGTATTTGCTAACATTAGCTTTGTGGCATAATATATGGTCTATTTTAGAGAAGAATCCATGTGCTGCTGAGAAGAAAGTGTATTCACTCTTGGTTGGATGGAATATTCTATAAATGTCCGTTAAGTCTAAATTATTGATTGTGTTGTTGAGATCTATGGTTTCTTTGTTCAATTTTTGTCTGGAAGATCTGTCCAGTGGTGAGAGCGGCGTGTTAAAATCACCTAGTATTATTGTGTTGTGGTCTATTTGGTTTCTGAAATTGAGAAGGATTTGTTTGACATACATAGATGAGCCACTGTTTGGGGCATAGATGTTTATGATTGTTATATCTTGCTGATTTATGCTTCCCTTAAGCAGTATGAAATGACCTTCTTTATCCCTTCTGACTAACTTTGGCTTGAAGTCTACATTATCGGAAATGAGGATGGATACTCCAGCTTTTTTGCTGAGTCCATGTGCATGGTATGTTTTTCCCCATCCTTTCACCTTTAATCTATGGGTATCTTTTTCTATGAGGTGAGTCTCTTGCAGGCAACATATTGTTGGATCTTTCTTTTTAATCCGGTCTGCCAGTCTATGTCTTTTGATTGATGAATTCAGGCCATTAACATTCAGGGTTATTATAGAGAAATGATTTGGTTTCCAGGTCATTTGGTTCATTTTTAAAATTTTGTTTATTTATTTGTTTGACACAACTTGTTTCCTCCTTTATTTGACAATTCCTTTAGGATAATTCCTCCCTTTGCTGATTTGCTTCTTTGTTTTTCATCTCTTCCTCATGGAATATTTTGTTGAGAATGTTCTGTAATGCTGGCTTTCTTTTTGTAAATTCTTTTAGCTTTTGTTTATCATGGAAGGATTTTATTTCATCGTCAAATTTGAAGGTAAGTTTTGCTGGGTATAAGATTCTTGGTTGGCATCCATTTTCTTTCAGGGCTTGAAAAATGTTGTTCCAGGCCCTTCTAGCTTTTAGGGTCTGGATTGAAAAATCTGCTGATATGCGTATTGGTTTCCCCCTGAATGTAATTTGGTTCTTTTCTCTCACAGCCTTTAAAATTCTGTCTTTATTTTGTATGTTAGGTATTTTCATTATAATGTGCCTTGGTGTGGGTCTGTTGTAATTTTGTGTATTTGGAGTCCTGTAAGCCTCTTGAACTTGATTTTCCATTTCATTCTTCAGATTTGGGAAATTTTCTGATATTATTTCATTGAATAGGTTGTTCATTCCTTTGGCTTGTTTCTCTAGGCCTTCCTCAATCCCAATAATTCTTAAATTTGGCCTTTTCATGATATCCCATAGTTCTTGTAGATTCTGTTCATGATTTCTTACCATCTTCTCTGTTTGTTCAACTTTGTTTTCAAGGTTAAATATTTTGTCTTCAATGTCTGAGGTTCTGTCTTCCAGGTGTTCTATCCTATTGGATATGCTTTCTATGGAGTTCTTAATTTGGTTTATTGTTTCCTTCATGTCAAGGATTTCTGTTTGGTTTTTTTTCAATATCTCTAACTCTTTATTGAAATGATCTTTTGCTTCCTGTATTTGCTCTTTTAACTGTCGATTGGTGCGATCATTCAATGCTTGCATTTGCTCTTTCATCTCATCGTTTGCTTCTCTGATCATTTTAATTATGTACATTCTGAACTCCTTTTCTGTCATTTCTTCTGCCATGCTGTCATTGGGTTTTATTGATGTAACATCTAGATTTGTTTGCAGCATTTTCTTTCCTTGTTTTCTCATATTGTTCAGATATCAGTGGACCGCTGAGATATTGCAGATTTCCTCTGTTGATTTACAATGTCCCTGAAGATTTCTATATATATCCCCTCTTAGCCTTCAGTAGGCTGAAGTCTTGGAGGAAGTTGATAATGCGGTGCTCCACAAGGATGCTGCCTCTCTAGGAGTGGTGGCCTTCAGGTGGGGTATATTCCCTGCTAGTGGGCAGAGGTGCCTCCACTTGTTGACCAATGGTCATCCAAAGGGGACCTAGGCTGCGGGCTGAGGCAAGGCCTGTTTGGGCCTGTGTCTCTGGTTTTACCGTCCTTGTGGGGAAACCTCACCAGGCAGGGAAGACTCACCCAGTGGGGAGGTCTCGCTGGTCAGTTTCCTCCTAGAGGTTCCCCTCAATTTACAGCTACTGCCTGGGCTGGGCTGCCTTCCTCTGCAAAGTTTCCAGGGGCCCGGCCCTACCTCCTGGGCCTGGGAGCCTCACCCTTCGCAGATGAATCTCCTTAGGCTGCCCCTCCTCAGAGAATTTGCCCATAGGCCTGGAACCTTCGCTCCGCCCTAAGCCTGTCTCTGTGCGGCTCTTCCACCCAGAAGCCTCCTAGATCCTGGGACCCTGTTCTGCACCTAATCGCCTGGCTGCGTGGCCCCTCCTCTGAGCAGCCACCTGTGGCCCCGAACAATCGCTCTGAGTCCCAGAGACCCGCCACAGGCCTCTTCCTCCAGACAGCCGCCCAGTATGCCGGTGCGGTCACTAGGAGTCCAAGAAACTCACTTCGTTCCTCCTCCTCCCACCAACCACCCGTAGCCCGGGGCAATCAATCACTCCGAGTCGAAGTGACCCTCCCCGTTCCTCCTCCTTCTCCAGATAACCCCCCAGGTGTTCAGGAGCAGTCCCTCTGAGTGGCTCTGAATCCACGTGACCCGCTGCACGGGTCCTCTGGGCACCGCCCGGAGCTCTGGTGTGGCCCCTCAAGACCAAGCGTCCCACCACGCTTCTCCTCCAGGCAGCCCCCCTGTGTTCAGGAGCTGTCACTTTAAGACCAAACAACTCACCACTCGCCTTCTCCTCTGAGCAGCCGCCTGGAGCGCTAATGCAGTCACTGCGAGTCCAAAGGACCCGCCGCGCTCCTTCTCCTCCTTCTCCTACTCCTCCGGGCAGGCCCCGGGGTTCAGAAGTGGTCAGAGTCCAAACAGCTCGCCACGCAGCCCCTTCTCTGGCAACCGCCTGTAGCTCCCGTGTGGTCACCCGAATCCAAGCGGCCGCTCCTCTTCCTCCTCGTCCTCAGGGCAGGCCCCGGGGTTCAGAAGCGTCGTTCTGATTCCAAACAGCTCGCCGCGCAGCTTCTCCTCTGGCAACCGCCTGTAGCTCTGGTGCAGTCTCTCCGAATCCAAGTGGCCACGCTCCTCTCCTCCTCCTCAGGGCAGGCCCCGGTGTCCTGAGTCCACACAGTTCTTCCCGCCACTCCTCCCCCGGGCAGCCGCCGGAGCCCCAGTGGCTGCTCCGAGTCCCAGCGCTGTGCCGAGCGGCCTCCTCTACGGCGCTATCCGAGTTCACTGCTCCAGCGGGGGGAGGGGCGTCTCGCCGGCAGTTCTACTTCACAAAGTTTCCTGCGTTCCGGGACCCCCGTCCCATCCGGGATGCCCCCCCAGGGGGTGAGAGTCACCCGGCTACTTTGAGTTGGTCCCAAGCGTCCCAATATCTCCTCTCTTGAATCCTAAGTCCTGGAGCAACACGAAATGCAGCCACCCTCTAGGCCGCCATCTTGAAAAAACCTCTTGTATTCTTGATAATTGCTATTTTGATTGAAGTGAGGTATTGCTAGAGATGTTGAACATTTTTTCATATATTTATTGATCAATTCTATTTCTTCTGTGAAGTGTCTGTTCTTCTCAGCAGAAGTAATAATCAATATGTGAAGAGAGAGCCTACAGATGGGGAGAAAAATCTTTACCACATGCACCTCAGATAAAACATTAATCTCTAGGATATATAAAGAACTCAGAAAACTTAACACCAAAAATACAAATAACCCAATCAATAAATGGGCTAAGGGACTGAACAGACACTTCACAGAAGAAATACAATCAATCAACAAATATATGAAAAAATATTCAACATCTCTAGCAATTAGTCTTGATTTTTGAAAGAAAATTCTTGAATATAAATAGCTTTAATTTCAACTCTATTAATTTAGAATTGGCTTAGGAACAACAGAATGCTTACCCAACAATGCTTTAAAAATACTAAAAGGCATTTTATTTTCACTGTTTTTATCAAGAATACCACAGGTAGGGCTGGGGATATGGCTCAGTTGGTAGAGTGCTTGCCTCACAAGCACAAGGCCCTGGGTTCAATCCCCAGCACTGCAAAAAAAAAAAAAAGAATACCACAGGTAAAAGGATAATGTGTTTCTGTAGATATGTACTTTTCACCATTCTAGAATAAAGATTTTGTTTAAACCAGTGGTTCTCAAAAGGCAGTGGTTTATCAGCCCCTGCTGAGTAGATAGTTTTGTTTCAGTCAGATTTGGCAGTACCACATCCCTTCATCTGTTTTATCTTTACCCATCTATGACTATAGGGGGCTTATTCTGGGAGTGGATGAAAAGGTGTTCTGTTCCATTCTTCTGAACACAGACTGGAGGACTATAGGAATCTAAGTATTTGCTGAAGCATAGTATTCTTGTCTCTTCCTAAGCACCCATCACTTCTTGCCTTTCATTGACCTTAATGTTCTCTATTTTTCTCTCAGAGAACTTGCTTCCTCCAATCTACCATCCTTTAAATATGCCCTTTCCTCTTTCCTGTGCCTGTTCCATGAATCTTCTTCCCCATTCCCAAGCATGTTAACTGTGGAAAAAAAGCCTTTAGTGTTTCTGCGTCCAAAATGTCCCAAATATGGGTAGAATACGGAGAGCTCTAGGACCTTCCTTCCCAAGAAGTGCTCAGGTCAACCTAAGGAGCTTCAGTCCTCAGGAACTAATGTGAAAGAAGATCTAGCCAGACAAACTGTGAAAAGAATAAATTTACTCGACAAAGATAATTCAAAAATCTCTTTGCATCCCTATGCAGACCTTACTTGTGTGGATATATTGCAGTTGGTCATGCATGGAAGACATGTTGTGGCAGTTTGAAAGCATATTTTTAGATTCAGGCCTGTTCTCCATCATGGTTACCATAACTGCATAGGCCCAAACTGCTTCTGAAATACCTTTGCCATGTTTTAGTTAGATCATATAGTTCGTGTCATTAATGTGGAACATTAACATTCCTTCTATCATTAATACTGACTTTTATAAGTGTGAAGATGATTCACCATGCAGTATCAAAAAGCCAAATGTTTTTATTACTTTCACCAAGAGGTTATATGAGTTGCTGTTCAAGATGATGAAGAGTGAATAGGATTGAGGACTAGGAAAAGAAAATTAAAGTAAAAAGTTGTCTGGGCCAAGCTCAGTGGTGCACATCTGTAATGCCAGCTGCTCTGGAAGCTGAAGCAGGAGGTCTATAAGCTCCAGGCCAGCCTTGGCAACTTAGGAAGACCCTGTCATAAAACAAAAATTTTTAGAAAGGCTAGGGATGTAACTCAGTGGTCGAGTACTTTCGTAGCAAGCACAAAAATCCTGGGCTCAGTTCCCAGTTCCACCAAAAAAACAAGAGCTGTTGTCTGAGATTTATCATTTCAGATGTTGTTTTCTGCTTTTCAGAAACATAAAATTTCAACACATAATTAGGAAAGTTAGAAACTTTTGAAGGATTTGGAAAGTGATGTAATTTTCCTGCTGCCCAAATAATGATGACAGTAAAGTTGAGTAGCAGCTCCTGGAGATTATGTGTGAAGGTACAAACTATTGACTACATAAAAATCACAAACAAAAGTTAGGCATTTGTTTTGATTTGTAACTTCATATAGTTCAATAATCAGTATTTAATCATGTCCACATACATACATTTTGAGAAATCTTTGTACTTTACTCAAGTGGTAAACGTTTGTGTTAATAATAGAATAAGGCAAATGTCTGTATAGATTTTGCTTATAATCCTAAATACTGTGTTATTTTTTTTCAAAGACATGTAGATGTATAACATGACAAACAAATAATATTGTTTAGTATTTTTCTCTTAAAAGTTTGCAAATCTAATTTTTTTCTAGGTGTGTTGAAGAAAGCCAGCATATATTATCTTCTATACGTTTTGACAGAAGTAACAACAAATTTCATGCACGAATAATACAGGTATTTTTTATTTTTATTAAATTTTTTACATTGATATGATTGTCTTAATTTCTAGATTCTCATAAGGCCTATTTTAAAAATCAACTGCAGTGGATACTAATTCCCTGAGCATATTTTATAAGTGATATTTTTTAAATCATAAAATTTATCTTTTTGTCATATCCAGTGATATGATGTTTCTTTCAAAAATGCTTGGGCAGACTAAGTTTTATTATTAACTGTTTGAAAAAAAAAAAACTTTTTCATATGCATGTGTATTTTTTATATTCATATTGCTTTGCAGTAATTTATTGCCAGTGAGATTGATGTGCAATTAATCATGGAATATAGGATAACTATATTCATTTCTTACTTTACTCTCCTTAGAGTTCTACAGAATAGCTGCATGAAGATCAGCTCCAAAGTGGGGATATGATTGCACATACATCTTACCATTAGGATATTAGATCAAATGGTGAACACCCTCTTGACTACACCAGAATAGTTTGTTCTCCATTCCCAGGTTCAACACTAAACCAACTAGACCCAACACTCACTCACAGAACATGCCACCCCAAAAAAACAGAATACACATTTTTTCCAAGCATGTATGGAACATTCTATAGAACAGATGATAGACTACAAAATAGTCCTCAGTAGAATAAAACGTATGTCAGAGATAAATAGTATGTTATCTGCCCACTGCAGAATAGAATTAGGTATAAGTAACAGAAAGAAATTTGGGAAATGTACAAATATTTGGAAATTAAGTAATACTTCTAAATAACCAGTGGGTCAAAGAAGCAAGGTAAATTAGAAAATACTTTTAAGATAAAGTAACACACAACACTGTATCCCAAAACTTATGGGATGCAATTTAAAAAAAAACAGGGAAATCAATAGCTATACATGCCTATATTTTTTAAAAAATGATCTCAAATTGATAAACCCTTCTTAAAACACCTAGAAAAAGAAGAACACCTAAACAAGCAGAAGGAAGAAAATAATAAAACATAAAACATACATAAATGATACCAAGAATAAAATCAATAGAGAAAATCAATGAAAGGAAAAGTAGTTTCTTTGAAAAAATTCAACAGAATTGATGATTTTTAGCTAGACCGACCATGATAAAACAATACTCAAGTTACTAAATCAGCAGCAAGAAAAGAGGCATTACTATTAACCTTAAAATAAATTTTAAAAAATAGAGTTATAAAGAAATACTAGGAACAAGTGACTGGGTGACTTAGACAAAAGGGAGAATTCTTAAAGGACAGAAATTATCAAAACTGACTCAAGAAGAAAGAGGGAATCTGGACCTATGATAAATAAAGCAATCAAATTATAATACAAGAAACTCCACACACACACACACACACACACACACACACACACACACACACACACACAAAACCCAAGCCCAGATGTTTTCACTGGTGAATTATATAAAAAATTTAATTTTTCCAAAACATAGGAGGGCATACTTCCTAACTCATTCTAAGAGACTGGTATTACCCTGATGACAAAAGCAAACAAAGAAAATTACAGACCAGTATCCCTTAGGAATGTAGGTACAAAAACCCTTAACAAAAATATAAGACCAAGTATATTTATATATTTAGTAATATATAAACTAATTTTATATAGTAATATATAAACTAATTTTAAACCAAGACCAAATGAGGTATATCTCAAGAATTCAAGATTGGTTCAACATATAAAAATCAATTAACATAAAACATCACATCCGGGGCTGCAGTTGTGGCTCAGTGGTAGAGTGCTTGCCTAGTATGTGTGAGGCACTGGGTTCAATCCTCAGCACCACTTAAAAATAAATAGATAAAATAAAGGCATTCTGTCCATCTACAACTAAAAAAATGTTTTAAAAAATCACATTAATAATGAACAAAAAGCCACATGACATCTTAATAGGCATAGAGAAAGCATTTGACAAAATCTAAAGTTCCTTTTATCATAAAAACGCTGAAAAAACTAGGAGTAAAAGAGAACTTCCTCACCCTGATGAAGGGAAACTGTGAAGACCCTATAGTTAATATTGTTCTTAATGGTGAAAAACTAAAAGTTTTCCCACTAAGATTAGGAACAAGATATGGTTGTGTTCTGTTTCTCCTTCTGTTCAGCATTGTTTTGAAGGTTCTAACCAGGACAGTCAAGCAAGATAAAGAATAAAAGTCATTCATATTGGAAAGGAAAAAATAAATTTTTCTTTATTTGTATAGGACATGATCTTATATACAAAAAGTCTTAAGAAATGCACTGAAATAGTAGTGAGAATGAGATTAGCAGGGTTGAAAGATATATGCAGTCAGTTGCATTTATACACACTAGAAGTGAATACTAATCAAATTAAGAAAACAGTTACATTGACAGTTGCATCAGAAAAGAATACTTAGTTTAACAAAAGAAGTGCAAGACCTATACACCAAAACTTTTCTAAAAAATAGTGTTTTGAGAGATTAAAGACAGAAGTGAATGGGAAGAAGTCCCATGTTCTTTAACTGGGAAGCTTAACATTGTAAAGATGACAGTACTTCCCAAATTGATCTACATATGTAGCACAATCCGTATGGAAATCTGTAATGCTCTTTTTTTGCCAAAATTGATAGGCCGATTCTAAAATTCATATGGAAATGCAGGGGACTTATAATAGCTGAAACAGTCTTAAAAAAGAAAAAGTTGGAATACTCATACTTACCAATTTCATGATTTACTACAAAGCTTCAATAAACAAGACAGTGCGGTACTCAGATAAGGATAGACATATAGATGAATAGAATTAAGAGTCCCAAAACAAACCCTTATACTTATGGTACACTGATTTTCAACATATACAGTTCAATGGGAGAATAGTTTGTTCAACCAGTGATCCTGGAACTACTGGATATCAACATGCAGAAGAATTGGCACACGCCTGTAATTCCAGCGACTTGGGAGGCTGAGGCAGGAGAATTGCAAGTTTGTGATCAGCCTCAGCTGTTAGTGAGGACCTAAGTAACTTGATGAAACTCTGTCTTAAAATAAAAAATAAAAAGGGCTGGGAATGTAGCTCAGTGGTAAAGCACCTCTGAGTTCAATCCCCAGTACCCAAAAAGAGAAAGAACCCAATTAAAAATTGAACAAAGTAATTGAATAAATTAATTAATAGATATATTTTATGTATATAAGTTACTAGTAAGCACATGAAAAAATATTCACTGTCATTAGTCATTAAGAAATAACTATAATCAAATACCACATAATCAAGAAATGGACAAAAACATATATTAGTAAGAATATGTAGAAATTGGAACCCATGTGTGTTACTGGTGTAGATATAAATGGAGAACTTCTTTGGAAAAGTCATTCCGAAGTTTAAATATAGAGTTTTCCTGTGTCTTAGCCAATATCTTATACCTACATGGAATATACCAATTCTATTCCTAGATATAAAGAAGAGTATATTTAATGGTATGTGAATTATACCACAAGCAAAATTCTGAGTTATTCCTGGGTTGTCTGTTACTATGCCAGATGCTTAGGGTGCCATATGAACACAAAGGCATGTGAACCCTTACCCTTCTAGAACTTCTTGTCTATTAGGGGTTCAGAATCACAGTTGTGGTAACTACTATAAGGGAAAGATAAAGGTTTCACTGAGACTATTAACAAGGATATCTGAACCAGAACAGGCCAGAGACAGTTCTCCTAAGGTAATGATTTTGCCTTGAGACCTCATTATTGTTTGATTTTTAAATGTCTCCCAAAGGCCCATATGCAAAAGGCTTGGTTGTTTAGTTGTCACTTTGTGGCACTTTTGGGAGGTGGTGGAACCTTTAGGAGATGGGGCCTAGTGAAAGGAAGTTAGGTCACTGGGGCATGTGCTTGAAGGGAGTATTGCAACCCAGTCTCATTCCTGTATCATTTTACATCCTGGGCACCATAAGGTGAGCAGTCTCTTCTGCCATGTGCTCCTACTACCTTGATAAAGTGCCTCACTACAGACCCCAAAGCAACTGGTCTGAAACTTCAGACACTGTGAACCAAAATAATTCTTTCCTCATTTATGTTGATTTTCTTAGGTATTTTGTCACAGCAATGAGAAGCTGGTTAATAACAGATCTGAAGGATGCATTCAGGATATCAGGGCATAAAGGGGAGAAGAAAAACAATATAGGAAGGTGTCAGACATGTATAAAACTGTTAGAAAAACCTTGGGTATGATCATAAAACTGAGGGAAGGCTAGTATGTCTGGGACACAGAGTGAGAGGCAAGGAGTTCAGAATGAAGCAGGTCCAGATTAGACTGTATAAATTCCCCTAGACTGTTATGGTGTCTAAGGGGATGATATGTTCTAATTTGTGTTTTGAAAATATCACTGTAGTTTTGTTGGTTAGAGAATGGGGCAGGAATGGAAGCAAAGCAGTGGGGCCAGGGTATGAAAGAGGATGGAGTGAGACAGACTTCATTACCCTATGTACATGTATGATTACATGAATGGTATGAATCTACATCGTGCACAACCATAGAAACAAAAAGTTGTACCCCATTTGTGTGCGATGAATCAAAATGCAGTCTGTAAAAATAAAATAAAGAAATAATTTTTAAAAAACTCTTAGTGGTCTAGGCAAAGCATGAGATAGCAGCTTGTATCAGTTAGTGGAGATGAGAAGTGGACATATTTGAGGACTTTTTTAGTGGGGGGACCAGGAATTTAACTCAGGGCACTTTACCATTGAGCTACATCCTCAGCCCCTTTTCTTTGTTTTATTTTGACACAGGGTCTCACTAAGTTGCTTAGGACCTCGCTAAGTAGCTGAGGCTGATCGTAAACTTGCAATCCTTCTGCCTCAGCTTCCCAAGTCTCTTGGATTACAGGTGTGCACCACCATGCCCAGCTATTTGAGGACTTTTTAGGAGATAAAATTGACTCAGTTTCAGGAAAACTGGAAGTAAAGGAGGCAGATGTAAGACATGACTGAAATGTTTTAAAAGTGAATGAGTTGGAGGGCTATTTCTAAAGTAGATAGTTCCCTCATTGTACACACTGTTTTGAAAATTGCAAGTAACAAGAATAATTTTTTCTTCTGTTGATAAATACCTTTTTTTTTTTTTTTTACCAAGGCAGTCACATAAAATATAGAAGTATGCAGTCTACCAGTAACACATTTTGGAAAAATACAAATTTGAGAAAATTAGATTTTTTAATATTTGCTGGATGGATTTTTTTCTGAGAGTCTCTTTTGTCATAGTCTACAACCTCAGTGTCTTATTATAATGTACTTGACCCAGTGCTGTAGAGATCATCTGTTATTTAAGTTTCCTCATGTTGATGTAAGTGATGAAAATAGACTCTGAAATAATTTTCTGGCATATGACTACTTCCAATGAGGAATATCTGGAATCAATTCAGTTTTAGTATTCCTTATTTCCTTGGCCAGAAAA
Source organism: Sciurus vulgaris (assembly GCF_902686455.1). NCBI lineage: Eukaryota > Metazoa > Chordata > Mammalia > Rodentia > Sciuridae > Sciurus > Sciurus vulgaris. Next base: position 43,180,258 of record NC_136473.1, read on the forward strand.
AGTCCTAAAATGTCAAATTTTTCAAGTGATATTTTTATTCTGTATTTTTGTGGAAGTGTTAGCATTTTATTAAAACTTCTAAAAGCCACTTTGGCAATTGAACACTATATTGAAATAAATTTTAATGTGTACCCTAAGTTTTTTTTTCAAATGACCCCTGAAGAGTTGGTCATTGGGTATACAGTTAGATTTGGAATGCCAGCACATAAAACCAACAGACAGATGAAGATCCTGTGAAGAAAACAGAATGTGCACAAGTGGGTGGTTATTTAAGTTATACTGTAACTGTTAGAAGAAGGGTATCTCCCTGGTTATTAGTGTTTTATTGCTAATGTGTCAGTGACAGACAAACATCATAAATCTACAAATGCCCCTTGTATACAACAAAACTTGAGGGAAATTTAAATTAGGAAAATGAAGAGTAATTTAGAAAAAATAATAGTGACCTGTCTTTGCAACTTTCTCTCTGGGGTATTTTCACAACATTTGTTCTCATGAGCCAGCACAAACTGAAAGAGTCGGGTACTGTTCCTAATTTTTCCATGAGAATACCAAAGTGCTCATCCATTTGAATCACCTTTCCATTTTTGCTATTGTCAGCATAGGCTCAATCTAAAGATTAGCTCTGTATTATTGATGAACTTTAATTATCTTACCCGTTTTTTTTCCATGTTATTCTCTTGTGCATGTTAAATTCTGAGGATTGGCATTTGAAATGGGAATTTTAAGAATGGAGAAATTTCAAGGTTAGAGAACAGAACCCAGTACCTGTCTATAAGCCTCATCTATACATGTACTAGCAGTGTGAGCTTCAATAATTTACTTAGCCTCTCTGGCCTAAGTTTCCTTTTATGTAAAATGGGATTCATTAAATACCCATCCTATTGCTATGAAGAAAAATAAATTAGCACTCAGTAAAGTGCTTAGAACAGTTTAGAACACGATAATCTCAACAGTAAAAATTTCTGCTACTGTTTTTATACCAATAGCACAGCTCTCTAATTCCCACCTGGAAATTAAGAGCTTAATGTTGGCCAGGGTTTTTTGTTGTTTTGTTTTGTTTTGGTGGAGCAAGAACAAGGGTACATGGCTAGTAGGGTTTATAAACTGAGTTTACTAAACCATTGGATTAGGGGTAAGGGTTAACAAACTATGACTTGGGGGCCAAATTGGGCCTGGTTTTATGTAACCTACAAGGTAGGAATGGTTTACATTTCTAAGTTACTGAAAAAACAAAAGGAGATGGTTGTTGTGATGCATGAAGATGATATAAAATTGATTGCAGTGTTCATAAATAAAGCTTTATGGAACTTTATAAATATCATTTATATTGTCTGTTGTTGCTTTCATGCCACAACAGCAGAATGGAATAGTGACAGAGTCCATAGTGTCTACAAAACTGGAAATATTTTCTACCCTGGTCCTTTGCAGAAGATGTTTTCAGTTCCTGGCTTTGCGGTGTTTATTAGCCTATTGATAAATGAATAGTTCATGCCTTTTACCCTTCCTGTTTTGACAGAAAGGTGTATGCTTGCATAAAAAAGCATGACTTTAATCAGCTATCTTTATAGCCAGAAAACTTTTCTTTTGATTTGATTTGGAAAAAGTGTAACTTTCCACATTGGTTAAAATTCTCTTGAAACTGGAATACAAGTTTATGAGTAGATTTAATTCAGTGTTTGTGAATTGGTAAGTATAGAAATGCCAAATATTATACACATTCATTAAAGAGTATTATGGTTTGAAGTCCTCTTGAAAATTGTCATGACCACATGTATATGTTGTTTAAGGATATCTGCTATTCCATGATTCTTTTTAAGTTTTTTTAAAGTAATGAATTCTGAAATAGTCACTTAATAACTTTTCAGTGATAACATACCTTAAGACTATAGTAGCATGCTCCCATTTCAAGAGTTACTTATTAGGTTTTTTTAAGGCTTTGACTTTATGACGTAGAACCTAATATTTATAAGGTAGCCAAAACTCTAGAGACTTCAGCATTTGTGCTTAGAGAACATATGCTTTAATTTTGTCATACTGGTCATTTAGACAAATAACCTTTTTCTTCCTTAGGCTATTTTTAACTTTTTGTTTAACTTTTTGTTTGCTGAGTTACATAATCATCATTAGGAAGTATTTTGTCCCTGAAGAGCCATAAAATTTTGTGTCTCCTTTTGCTCAAGCCTATATATTTTAAAGTGGATAGGTTTGAAAGAACATGGGAACATGACATTTGAACCTTTCCCTTGTAGAGCTTTGAGTCTGTTGAAAAAGTCAGATTTAATGTTAAGTATGGTCAGTGTTGGGAAAGAACTAAATTATGCAAAAGTCACATAGAAAAACATGGACTAAATAATCTGAGTAAGTCAGAATATTGTTTCTTTGAATTTTTTTTCTTTTGAGTTTGTCCTTATTATTTAGTCTGTTAATAGGTTGCAATTATTTGTGGTTCAGAAAAGTATTGAAACCAATTTTAAGAAATTATATTAATGCCCCCTCTTACTGATACAGGCACAATCTACTCAATTCCTGTGTTAAATGGTTGATGGATGGACTTCGTGTGTTTGATTTTGCCAGAAATTTATCTATTGAATCTAATGCCCACTGTGAAATTGGAATGAGGAAGATAGAAAAAGTGAGAAAAGACTTCCATTTAGTTAATTAGTACTTGAAAATCAAATAGCTGTCCTTCTTGAACAAAAATCTTTTAAAGTAGATTCTTGCTAAAGGTTCCCCCGCCTTTTGAATAGTTACTTATTGAATATAAAACAGGTGATTGTATAGTTACATATATATATATATATATATATACATACACACATACACATACATACATATATATATATATATATACACACACACTTACTTAACAACAGGGATACTTTCTGAGAAATGTCATGAGGCATTGTTGTTGTAGAACATCATAGTATTCATACACAAACTTAAATGGAATGGTCTACTACACACCTAGCTCTATGGTATAGCCTATTACTCCTAAGCTACAAACCTGTACAGCATGTTATTGTACTGAACACTGTAGGCAATTGTAACACAGTGATTCATGTATCTAAATACACAAATTATTCAGGAATATAAGATGTCCCCCAAAAGCTTATGATCAGATTATGAGAGATATAACCTGATCAGTAGATTATCCATTTGCTGGATTAATAATTTGAAAGGATTACTGTAATGGGCGATAACTAGGGTGGTAGGGTGTGGCTAAAGGAAGTAGGTCACTGGAAGAGCGCCTTTGGAGTTTTTTTGCCTTCGTGTTTAACTCTCTCTCTCTCTCTACTTCCTGCCCATGAGGTGAACTGCTTTCCTCTAACACAACCTTCCACCATGATGTTTGCCTCACCTCAGGCCCAGAGCAATGGTTAACTGACCATGGACTGAATGGACCATGGACTAAAACCATGAGCCCAAATAAACTTTTTCTTCCTCTAAATTGTTCTTGTTCAGTATTTTGACCATAGCAACAAAAAAAAAAAAAAAAAAACAGGCTCACACAAAAACTTAGAAAAGGAACAGTAAAAATGAAAAAATGGTTCACTTACAACCTGAATGAAGTTGCAGGGCTAGAATTTGTTCTGGGTGAGTGAGTGAGTGATAAGTGAATGTGAAGGTCTGTGATATTACTGTGTACTATAGTAGACTTTAGAAACACCATACACTTAGGCAACACTGAATTTATTTTTAAAATTTTTATTTCTTCAATAATAAATTAACCTGAGTTTTCTGTGACTTTTTTTTTTTTTTTTACTTTGTGAACTTGGTAATTATTTCTAACTTTGACTCATTTGTAATAACTCAGTTTAGAACACAAGTACATTGGTAGAGTCAAACAAAAATATATTCTTTTTTTTTACATCCTTGTTCCTATGAACCTCTTTCTCTTTTTAAAATTTTTATTTTTATTTTTTTACTTAAACTTTTTTCTTAAAAAATTAAGACACAAACACACATTAGCCTAGGCCTACACAGGATCAGGATCATTGATATTTCTCTTCCATCTCTACTACATCTTGTCCCACTGATAGGTCTAGGGGAATAAGATGCACAAAGCTATCATCTCCTATAATAACAATGCCTTCTGTTTTTTAATAAGTAGCAGGATTATACTCTAAAATAACCATAAAAAATATAGTAAATATAGAAACCAGTAACATTGTCATTATTAGGCATTTGTACAATATATAAGTACAATATATAATTATGCATTATGCACAGATTTTTTACACCAGCAGCACTCAGCTCTCTACACTTTGAGAAATGCATGTGAGCATGACTGTGATGTCACTAGGCAATGGGAATTATTCTGCTCCCTCATAGTTACATAACCACTGTCATGTATATGATTTGTTGACCTAAAAGTGTCCTTTATGCAGGAATGACTGTATATATTATCTAATTACATTTATATATTGATTTTACATATACAGTGTGTATACACATATACACATACATATATGTATACTGTGCAAAAAATGGGTAGTCCCACCAACCCAAGCACCAAAAGTAATCACTTTTCACAATTTAACATTTCTTTATGGGAATATACTTTTTTTTTTTTTTTTTCTTTACAAGACATATTGGGTTCGAACATACCTCTTCTACAGCTTTTTTACTTAAGATTATTTTATGGACATCTCTCTCTCTGCCACTATTTATTGAGAACCACCTATCTTCTAGATCTACTTTATTCTTCTTTTCTTTTCATGTTGATAATGTTAAGTTTTACATCCTCAAGGTAGAACATTTGAAAGATTTACAAAAGCGTATACAGTGGAAAGTCAATTTTCCTCCCCAAATATAGTGTATTTGCTAGTTTTCCCCTTTCCAGAAGCTACCACTGTAAGGAGTTTTTTATCTTTTGAATCATCTGTTTATCTGTTTCTTTATTCAGTATTAGGAACTGTATCTAGTGACAGTGTTTATAACCTAGACCTAAGAGCCCTAGGATTATACTACCTGTTTATAATACTTAATTTTGTACAAAATATGTTTCTCAAAAAATACATGGTGATAGTTTGGATATGAGGTGTCCTCCATTAGCTCCTGTGTTAATACAGGAATATTCACATAGAAAAAATTATAAGAGCTGTAATTTAATCATTCCATCCCAGTTTGAATGGACTGACTGGGTGGTAATTGTAGACAGATGGGGCATGGCTAGAGAAGGTGGGTCACTGGGGGTGTGCCCTGGAGAGTTCATCTGCCCTGTGGCCCCTTCCCTTGCTCCTTGTGCTTCCCAGTTGCCATGAGGTGAGCAGTTTTCCTCTACTACAGCCCTTCCACCCTAGTGTTCTGCCTCACTTTGGGACCAAAGCAATGGGAGTCAGTCAACCATGGACTGAATCTCTGAAACCAGGAGCCAAAATAAACTTCACTAAGTTGGTCTTGTCAGACATTTTGGTCACAGAAACATAAAGCTGACTAACACAACATGGAAGTACAGTATAAAAAAATTAGAAAAAATTGACCTGTGCTAGATAAGAAGATACCCTCTTCACCAAAAACATTATATAATTCCTTAATATATCACGCTTTTTTATATATCTCCTATAAATTTATCTTTATAAATATTCTTTATTTTATTTTCTTGTGATTGGGCACGTATACACCTGACTTAAATCCAGTGTGACTTTAAATCCAACTGTGCTTCCAGTAACAGTTAAATAAAAATCCTCAGTGATTGCCATTTTTGCTTAATTGTATGTTGTTTATGAGACCTATTGTTTTTATGCTAATATAATTACATTTACTTGTTTATTTCAGTTTTTAAAAAGTAAAATTTACCATCTTGGCCATTTTTAAGTGTACTCGTCAGCAGTGTTAAGTATATTCACCTTGTTGTGAAACTAAACTTTACAACTTTTCATCTCATAAAACTCAAGTTCTCTACCCAGTGAACAACTCCCTATTTCTACTGTCTCCAGCCCATAGCAACTACTATTCTGCTGTTTCTATGAATTTAACTGTTCTAGATAGCTTATATGATGAGAATCACACAATATTTATTCTTTGTGACTGACTTCATTTAGCGTAATACCCTCAAAGTTCATCCGTGTTGTAGCTTATGTCATTACCTTCCTTTGTAAGGCTGAATATTATTCTGTATGTATATTTTGGTTTTCCATTCATCTCTTGCTAGATTGATTGACCTCTGGGCTATTGTTAATAATGCTGCCATGAACATGAGTGCACTTATATCTCTGAAATCTTGCTTTCAACTTTTTGGACATTTACTCAGAAGTCCAATTACTGGATCATATGGCAATTTTAAATTTTCCATAGTGGTTGACCATTTTACATTTCCATCAACAGTGGACAAGAGTTCCACCTTTTCCATATATTCACCAACACTCATTTTCTGAATGTTTTGTTTTGTTTTGTTTTGTTTTAATAATAACCATCCTAATAAGTTTCAATGAAGTGATTGTGGTGATTGTGGTTTTGATTTGCATTTTTCTAGTTTTTGGTATTGTTGTTGAACATTTTTTTAATGTATTTGCTGACCACTTGAATGCCATCTTTGGAGAAATGACTATTCAGATCCTTTACTCAATTTTAAATTGGATTGTTTATTGTTGTGGAGTTAGGATTTCTTTATAAATTCTGGATATTAGCATCTGGATATGATTATTATAATTTGCAAATATTTTCTTCCATTCTATAGGTTTCCTTTTCACTCTCCTGATTGTGCCCTTTGATGCACAGAAATTTTATCTGCTTTTATTTTGCCTAGGTTTTTGGTATCATATTACATTTGTATTAAACTTATTCTCTCAACTAATTTTTCTAAACTAATAAGAACAAAATGTAATGAGCGGTTCAGATAATTATAAAACCATTGCTTTATGCACTGACTTAAAATGTTGCTTCATCATCTGACATGGAAATGTATACTTTTGGATTACAAATTGTAGTTTGAGATATGGATTTATGAAGAAATAGATTATGGGAACATTGTCAAATTTATAAAATAAAGGATCAGGAAAGTGTTCCTAATCACGTCCAAGTTGGAATCCCTAATAATCCACAATAATCCACAATGAACTATTGTAGAAGTCCTTGCCAAAAAAAAAAGTGGTTCTCTATCGCCTTGTGCATTCTTTTTTTCTCATCTTTCCTATATTGCATTGCCTCATATTCAGTTAACACCTCTAAACTTCAAAATTTTTATTTGAAGGTTAACTTTCAAATTTGGAGAACTAAAAGATGTTCTTGAAGTATTTGACTTTATCTCAACTTAGATTTTAATATATGATGGCATTTGGGTTTTTTTGTTCTTATTATACATGACAGCAGAATATATTTTGATATGTTATATATACACATGGAGTATAACTTTTCATTTTTCTGGTTGTACATGATGTGGAATTACATTGGTCATGTGTTCATATATGCACATAGGAAAGTAACGTCCGATTCATTGTACTATCTTTCCTATTTCCATTCCCTCTCACTTCCTTTCATTCCACTTTGATATTACACTTGATCAGCAACATTTACACTAATTAGGACAGTACACTAATTAGTAGATATTGATTATCAAGGCTTTCATCAGTGCACAAGAAATACCTTATAAGCCTTTTTTTAACTTCAACGGGGACACAAAGGACTAGTTCTTGACTGATTTTCTGTGTCTTCTAAAATATTTAAACTAGAATTTAAAGGATTGTTTTCTTCACATGCTGTTTTGCCTCTTAAAGTAATGTTGCCATTGTTCCTTTTTCCCTCCCACTTCCTCTTTCTTTCCTGATTACTACTTTTTCCTTTTTTTTTTTTTTTTTTCCTTCTCATTAGTCTTAAACAAACGTCGACACACCTCCTTGACTACTGTTCCTTCCCTGCCCAAACTCATCATTCCTGGCCTTGGTTCTCATCTTTATCCTCCAGTGTTTGTAAGGGTTAAAGTGAGCCCATCATCATCTGTGTGGGAATATCATCACTTCTCTAGCATTAGAGAACTCACACAGTGAATAATACTCACCTGCCAAGTCGGATGGTTATCCATCCCACCTGGTGCTCAGGCTAGTTGTTAGGTGCTCATCTCTGAACCTGAACTAGCAGGAAATCACTAACCTTAGATATTGCTACTGGACCATCTTGTTCTCCAAACACATAAAGCAGTTTGTTCTTGAAAACCTAAGCACAGAAAGAAACTACTGAAATATTGATATGTTTTCTCCTTTTATTTTCTTTTAGGTTTAAATAGTAATGGGTATAAATAAATATTCAGTTGACAAAACAAGAGAAGCATATGAAAACAGAAAATAAGTGAAACCTGTCCCTAAGTAGGCAGTGAACTATGACTTTTGGTTCAGTATTCTACCCACATGAAATTAGAAGTGTAACATTTTCTGCAGAAAGAGTCCAGGTATGCTAAGTAACTTTCCAGCTAAGCTTTAGGTGAATGAAAATTCAGGTTTTTGAGTGGTTACATTATTCATGTAGGCCTCTGGTGAACCGTTTTACTCTACCTAAGACTGCAGTAATCTTATTTGAGAAGTTGTATTCGTTAGCAAAAGGTACCAAAATATATTTAGCTAGGGTTATAGTGTTTAATTGTAATAGTATTATTATGGTAACTACCATAATTAGTTTCAGATTTACCCTTGTTCCCATAGGACAAGGTTCTTTTAGTTTTTGATGCCTACTTAAGGCATGAAAATGACAGCAAAATTAATGTCATGACCTTTATAGCCTGTTTATGGTTTTTCCATGTAGTACCCTAAAGGACTTAGGAAGCAGTGTATATCTAAAATAAACTACTTAGTATGGACAAGTTAAAAATTGGGTTAATTGGGTTCACCTGATCTTTAGCTGGTAGCAACTCAGTGAAGAAAACACATTAGACAAAGGAGCACAATGCTTACAGTATAAAATTATCTCTAAAATGTCTGTATGTTCTATAATGTCTTTTAAAAGCATTTAAAAGGCTACTTTTTCAAATATGTAGGATTTTTTCCTTTTTATTATTTATCTTGTCTTTTTTAAATTGGGGAAATCACTGTCTTTTTGTATTCCTACAAGAATATGTTAACACCAAGGGATCATGCTCCAGGAACACTAGCACCTTCCTTTTAGTAGTGTTGTGCAGCCACACTCTCTTACAACTGAAGCTTTTTCCCTTTTCTAATGTCTCAATAAGACTTTCCATAAATAAGCATTCTTCTAAATCCTTAAGATGTGAACCACAGTTTCATTTTATTGTCAGGGTTTGTGTATTTCAACAAAGTGCAGTGTTTGCATATGCAACTAAAGTTGAGAAAAATATGTAGGTATGTTAGAATCTCTTCAAAGGTCTTGTTTGTTAGTTTGTTTCCTTTCTTTAAAGCTTTTGGATAATTGACTGAAAAGTGCCAGTGGTAGTTTTTGCAAATAGTGTCTTTGAGGCATTTTCATATGTTGTTGGATAAAGTGGTACAACTTTTTTGAATGACAGTTTGCCAATATTCATAAAAATTTTAAATCGACCTGGCCTAGAAATTTCTTGCTGTGTCTTTATCCTACAATTAGACTTGTGCATGTTAGTAAAAATGTTTTGTATAAGAATGCACACTACAGCTTTGTAAGAGCAAAATCCTGAGAACAATCTAATTGTCAATCAGTGGGTTAAAAAATAGTGGTTCCATATTACTCAGCTTTAAAGAAGAATGAAATTATGGTATTTGCCAGTAAATGGAACTGGAGAATATTGTGCTAAGTGAAATAAGCCAGTTCCAAAGAACCAAAGGCTGAATGTTTTCTCCGATATGCTGATACTAATTCACAATGGGGTGGGGGGCGGCTAGGGAAGAATATAGAGGTACTTTGGATTAAACAGATGGAAGTGTACTTTGGATTAAACAGATGGAAGTGAAGGGAGGGGAGGGAGATGGGAGTGGGAAGGACAGTGTAATGAATTGGACATTATTACCTTATTACCCTATGTGCATATATGATTACCCAGTCAATGTGATTCTATGTCATGTACATCCAGAAGAATGAGAAGTTATACTCCATTTATGTATGAGTGCCAAAATGCATTCTACTGTCATGTATAACTAAATAGAACAAATTTTTTAAAATGATGTACCTCTTCAGTGATACAAAAACAAAAAGAAAAAGGAAAGAAATAGTGATTACATGCAGTGAATCACTATTCAGCCTTTAAATGAAGAAAATTGTTAAGTTGTGATATGGAGAGGTCTCAAAAATAAATGAAAGAAGAGCATCATGTATAATTTGCTTCAATTTGGGGAGGAGGAGAAAGGAATGGGACACATTAACTTATGTACACTCAGATTGTTCCTTAAGGAATACCAAGGTACAGAGTTGTTGCCTCTAAGAGGATGAATTGTGAGAAAAGAATGGGAGGCAAGATTAATTTTTTACTATAGTCCCACTTTTACTGTTTGAACTTTTGCCCCATACTTATTTTGGGGGAGGGGCGAGGGTTACTGGGGATTGAATCAGGAGCACTTGACCACTGAGCCATAGCCCCAGCCCTACATTGTACTTTATTTAGAGACAGGGTCTCACTGAGTTGCTTAGCACCTCACTTTTGCTGAGGCTTTGAACTCATGATCCTCATGTCTCAGCCTCCTGAGCTGGTGGGATTACAGGCATGTGCCACCACAACCAACCTGTACTTTTTTTTTTTAACTAAAATACAAACACAGTGTTTAAAAATAGATTTTGAAGGCTTAGCAATGCAAGAAAATGTTTTTTTGGTTTTTGGTTTTTGGTGCTTGGGATTGAATCCAGGACTTCATGCATACCAAGCACATACTCTACCACTTGGCCATACACCCACCCCATAAATACATATTTAAAGCAGAATGAAAATCATATATATACATATATATATATGTATGTATGTATTATGATTACATGTATTACAAAACCGAAACAAATGAGAAAAGTATAGGGAAGACACTAAGAATATACTAAGACATTAATAGTATTTTATGTTTGACTGTTGGAATTATGAATTTTTTTCTTTGTTTCACATTTAGTAATGTGGTAATATTTTATTAATGGAAATGTAAAAAGTACAAATTTTTAAAAGCATGCTATGCATGTGTTTTAAGTAATATATATATGTATGTGTAATGTATATATGTAATATATACATATGTATGTATATATATGTATATGTTATCTAAATGTTGCTATGGTCTTCCAAAATACTTTTTCACATTACTAATATACACTAGTAGAAGTTTTTTGATAAATGAAAAAATAAGATTCCAGAATGCTTCCTTTTAACCTGAAACCATTTTTTGTCCCCTGTTCTGTTTTAAAGGTTGTTATGTTTTATTTAGCCTTTTCTACATTGGGAATAACCATTTTATGATAACCTAAGTGTTGGATAAAAGCCCTTGGAGCCAGGGAATAAAAAATGTTCAGGTGATACTGAAAAAGTAAATCTGAGACTAGAGTGCTCCAAGTATAAGATGTGAGTTTGAATTATTTTCAGAAGAAGAAAAATCACGAGATTGTATATTAAGCAACAATTCACACAGCCACAGAGCATGAGAAAGAATATAGAGCATGGATGAAATTAGGAAATGGAGCAGAGAAGTGTTTGTTTGTTTTCTTAGGTTTGTTTGGTTTTGGTTTCAGAAAGGATCTCCCTTTGTTGCTCAGGCTAGCTTCAAACTCATCTTCCTGCCTCAGCCTTCCAAATAACTGTGCTTATAGACTCTGCTACTGAGCCCAGTGGGTTGTTTTTGTTTTTGTTTTTTAATTGAATAGTCATTGAAACTAATGGATGGGATTTTAATTTAATGCAGAAATTGTAGACAAGGAAAAAGCTAGAGATGGCAGGCAACAGGACTGAGAGAGTGATGGATTAAACTGGGAACACTGTGAATCATTTAGAAGGGAAGAGAGGCAAGAGGTAGAAATAGAATCTGTTGAAAGTATATCCATTTTTATGGCATTGAAACCAAAATGTGTGTGGCACTTGGCAGCAGGTAAGACTCAAGAAAAAAAAAGAAATGTGAGGAATCCAAAATGATCTTTAAATTTTATCAATTTTCCATAAACCTGATTAGTTTAAAGATGATTTTGTTACAGTGTGTAGACAAGTCTAAAAATGGTGGAAATAGGATCATTTCTAAAGTAATGAATTAAATCCAAACTGAAGTGCTGACAGCCAGGCTGATTGAAAAGAACAAAATAATGATCAGTTTCACAATATTTATCAGTATCATAGAAAGGTAAATGACAGCCTCTTTATTTTGTGGTATTTATTTTGCTGCTGAGTGTCATTTATTACCAAATGATGCAGTTCTTTTTTGACATGCTTTCATCTTCATCAGGATGCTACCTCACTGGCCTTGGTGACCTCTTCATTTCTGTTAAACTCGAAAGCCAGGCTGGAAATTCCAAGAACATTCTGTTTGATAGAAAAAGAGCCAAATATTTTTCTTACAACTATATCTTAGATATTTGTGCTAATAAAAAAAATGGAAGAATGGCTGTGTGTTAAAACTTCCTGAAAACTTGGGTCTTTTTATACTTAGATGAAATTTATAAAAGCATCATTATCAACATAATGCATTGATAGTGTTGAAAATTATTATTTTCTAGGACTTCTTATCTATAGGTGATAAAACTTGAAACAACGTTGAAATATCTGTAAAGTCTCTGAACCTAATACTTGAGAAATTCAAGAGACAGGCATTTTTCTTTCTTTCTTTCTTTCTTTCTTTTTTTTTTTTTTTTTACTTTACTTAAAATATTTTAAAAGTCATTTTAGGAGTAGTGCAGTCCTCCTCAAAACACAACCAGGCAATCTGTACAAATCATAGGAAATTTATACTTGGTCAGTTATCTGTCACTTTTAGTTATGGAAATGTGTAAAAACAGTAACTATTACTTGAAGTTTTAAAAATCAATGACTAAACTTATTGAAACACTGGAAGGTAAAGTTGAGAAATTTTTCCAGAAAGTACAAAAAAGGAAAGAGAAATGGAAAACGAAAAAAATAAAGTAGAATCATCCTAGGAAGATTGACATCTGAATAATAGGAGTTCAAGGTCAGAGAGAAAGAACAGAGAAAAATAAACAAGGAAATCCAAGAAAAATAGTTTAAAGAAATGTCTCAGGAACTGAAATGCACAAGATTCCAGATTGATAGTGCCCATCAAACACTTGGGGAACAAATCAAAATAGACTAATACACTTTGTTGTAAAATTTCTAAACATCGTTTCCATAGAGAAGAAATAATGAAAACAAATTACATACGAAGGACCACAAATCACAATGGCTTTGAACTTCTTCACACCAACATTGGAAACCAGAACTCAGTGGAGCAGTACCTTCAAATTTCAACCTGGAATTCTGTACTTAGAAAAATTGGAGGAAAAGTATGGAGGTATAAATACTAGCCTAATCAGCTATAAAATTTTAAAGTGCTTATCTCTAAGGAAAAGGATGCAGTGGCTGAATTTTTAAAATAAAGTATAGGGAAACATTTAATGTAACTTTGGTTAAAATTTTTTAATTAAAAAGGAAAAAGGGGTTTGGGGTTATGGCTCAGTGGCATAGTGCTCACCTAGCACGTGTGAGGCACTGGGTTCAATCTTCAGCATCATGTGAAAACAAATAAATAAAGTTATTGTGTCCATCTGCTACTAAAAAAAAAATATTTTAAAAAAGAGGGAAAGATTATTCTAGCAGCACAGAGAAAGTAGATTGGAAAGATATAGGACTAGAGGAAGGAAATAATGAGGACCTGACCTAAGGCAGAAAGGTGAGGATGGAACAGAAGTGATGGCTTTGGAAAAACTTCACATGATGAGTAGGGACAGGATACCTAGCATGCTTCAAGCCCTGGGTTCCATCCATGGCAGCGCAAAGAAAGAAAGAAGCAAATTTGAAGGGAGGAGCTACATTAGAAGTTGGAGGTGGTCAGTTGGAATGCATTGTAGGCAGAGAACATTTTGCCCTGGAAACTGAGAAATGGGAATACAAATTTAAAGTTCAAGTTAGAATCACAGAAGTTGTCCTTTATAGAAAACCTGTAAAGAGACAAGAAACATATTCTAGGCTAGAATATGTTTTCCTAAATGAATTTTTTTTTCTGATGACAAAAAAAAAATGACATCCTAAACATCATTTTATCGTATTGTATGTTGTGTTATTTTTTGAATCAGGGATTGAACCCAGGGTTGCTTAATCAGTGAGCCACATCCCTAGCCATTTTTATTTTGAGACGATCTCACTAAGTTGTTGTAGCTGACCTGGAACTTGAGATCCTCCTACTTCAACCTGCCAAGTTGCTGGAATTACAGGCATGCACCACTATGTTTAACTTCCTCCTGAATATTATTAACCTACCAGTTCAGTTATACACACACCACGCATTAAGGAACATTATATGTGCATGCATTTTTGTAAGGGTAAATGATTAGCTCTTGTGCTTGAAAATGTTAAGTATATTCTAGTATACTGCTTTTTTGTTTCTTTTATGAAAGAATTCTAGAGCATTTATTAACATATAGTACTTTTTTTTTTTTTTTTACAATTTTCAACATATGGTATCCAGTTTAATTCTTCCTTCAACTAAGTGAGTTAAGTATTATTCTCTCTCTCTTTTTAAGTTGCAGAAACTGAAATAAAAAGAGATGAAATGACCTGATCGGAATCACACAATAAGAAATTTTAGTTAAAAATGGACATCTCCCCCAGTTAGTTTATGATCTTTCCAGTGATTTTTTTTTTAACTTACTGTATACTTGAAGTTGGGCTAGACCATTATCTTGAAAATTAGTGATCTAATCTTCTAGCAGTTTTTGATTTGGTGAACAGTCATGTGCCTTTGGGAAGATCACCTTAAAAGGTCTAAAAATTCAGGGAAAGTAGGACTACTTCCAAAGTTTCTGCAGCTCTAAGTAGTAGAACAGGAATTTCCTTGAAAGATCTTAAACTAGTTTCCCAGAATGACTCTGTAAACTGTTTTACTCTGTCAGTAACTGATATTTTAAAATATCTGAATTTGAATAAACACTTTTTTGTTGAATTTATTAACCATGTGCAGCTATTTAAGAAAGTAAGGAGTTTGTCAAATATTACTGCATTGTATTCATGTAAATATCAATGTAAGCATTAAGAATTTACTAAGTAGATCAAAATTTATTCTGTAGATTTTAAGCTTCTCTAATCCTTTAGAATCAAATTGAGAATTTTATTTTCATTCATGTCTTAAATAGGATAGATTAAAATAGGAATAAGCATTTATTATAATTCAGCAAATTATTAATTCTATTATTGTCAGGATTTGTGTACTATAATCTTATGCTATTTTAACAAAATGAGCTTTAAAGTATTATAATCTTCATCTTGAGAAACATGACTTCCATCATTGCTTAGAAGTGGTATTTTTTTAAATCAGTGAAATACACCACAACTGCTTTGGAAAATAGGTAGTTGCTTATAAAGTTGTATACCACCCAGCAATTCCACTTCTACATTTTTGTGGGGTTTTTTGTTTTGTTTTTTGGTCCTGGGGATTGAACCTAGGAGCACTTAACCACTGAACCACATCCCCAGCCCTTTTTTATATTTTATTTAGAAACAGGGTCTCACTGAGTTGCTTAGGGCCTTGCTAAATTGCTGAGGCTGACTTTGAACTCGAGATCCTCCTGCCTCAGCCTCGCAGGCCACTGGGATTATAGGTGCACACTACCATGCCTGGCTCCACTCCCTCATTTTTACCCTAGAGATATGAAAACATATATCTACACAAAAGATGGGCACAAGTATTTATATTTATTTATGATAACCAAAAACTGGCAACAACTCAAATGTCCATATCAGTGGATGAATGGATAAACAAATTGTATTACAGCCATATAGTGGGATGCTATTATTAAACCAAGTCCATTTTACAATGAACTACAGTATAGAATAGTCATTCATAGATTCACTGACTGTAATTCTAACTTCAAACCTAAAATCTTTTGGGACTATCACCGTGCTCTGCTTTAGAATCCAGAGGCACAAGATCATAGTAGGGTCAAAACTGGAAGATGGCCTGTCAAAGGAACAGCTACCCAAACATGGCAGGTTATAGTAGTATTTCAGTGAATAAAGCAGAGCCTATTTAAGACACCAAAAGACTCGTTACTGTTTTCATATATTTCCATTTCTCTATTTTTACATTTCAAGTTTTCTTGGCCAAATTTATTACATTATTACATTTATCTGAATGACAGTATGTCTGTCTGGTGATGTATGACATGTTTATTCCCTTGGAAATCGCTTCCTGGAAATAATCATCTAGACTGACATCTACACTGTAATTCTATGATTGGTACCCACATATACAAGAGCATGCACTTATCACACTAACTCACAACATGGGCTAATGTTAATAAGCTTATTGAGCATGGAACAAATGATTATCTTTTATTCTCTAAGGTCTTTATTTTTAGGAACCTTGGCAAGGCAGCATAACAAAGAAGGCAATGTCTGCCTTAGGCTTCCTGAGCAAGGAGTAAATGAAAAATTTCCATTTCTAGCACCATCAAGCTGTCACTTTCCCAAGTAACCAATTCACTTAATTTTCATTTTTAATCAACTCTGTTTAAATATAACATATTAACTAAAATTAAAAGTAATCATATGAGTGATTTATAAAGCTCATTATATTAGATCTTGCCATAATTGATGGCATTCACTGTGGGTATTCTTCAGTTTTTGTTCCTTTCTGATAGATTTTTCTGCTTAATATACTTTTTAGCAATTCAAGAAACAAAAGTCAGGTTATAATTTTATGGATTATTATATACTGTGAAGGACACAGTGACTACTACTATGGTACCATGGTGCCTTTTGTAAAAATGCACATTGACTTTTCTTGTGTGAAGTTTGGAAAAAAACATTAGATTTATGTGACTAATGCATCTTTTCCTCTTAACATTTACATAATGAAGTATCATCCAGGCTAGTCAGAAAATGTAATATTGTGACTATTCAGTTATTTTATTTGATAAGTGTTAGGTATATTAATTATAAAATGTTTTTATTTTTCATAATTACAATAGAATGAAGCTGTTACAGTGCTATACTTGACAGCAAAAGATAGTATGGCTCTTATAATGATACATGCATATCCATGATTATAGTAGCACAATTCACCGTAGCCAAACTATGGAACTAGCCTAGGTATCTGTCAGTGGATGAATGGTAAAGAAAATGCATATAAATGCAATGGAATTATATTCCACCATAAAGAAGAATTAAATTATGTCATTTGCAGGAAAAAGAATAGAAGCCTTAAGAACATCAACTTAACATTAAGTGAGATAAGCCAAACTCAAAAAGTCAAAGTCATATATTTTGTCTCATATGTTGAAGCTAGAGAGGAAAAAGAAAATACAGGGGCCGTCATCTCATGAAAATTGAAGGGGGATTAGTAGAGTAAAGGGACAGGGCGGAGGAAAAGAAAAGGGGAAATACTGAGGAATGATAGTGGCCAAATAATATTGTTAGATACATATAAAAATATATAACTTTGAATTCCACCATTATGTGTAATTATAATGCATCAATAAAAAATATGGAAAACCAAAATGCAGTATGACTTTCAGTGAGTGTTCTACTTTAGATCCCATGATATTGAACATACAGTTAAATTTTATTTTGATACCATAAATAGCCAGAACATCCTTGAGCACAAAGAACAAAGATGGAGGTATTTTATTATATCACCTGATTTCAAAATACTCTACAATACTGTAGTAACTAAAACAGCATTGTATTAGCATTAAAACAGACACATAGACAAATGGAACAGAATTGAGTGCCTAGAAATAACCTCAAGCATGTATAGCCAGCTGATTTTCAACAGGGTGCTAACACTGGAGAATGGAAAGACTTCAATACATGGTGCTAAGGATATGGGGTGTCCACATGCACAAGAATGAATCAGACCCTTACATCTGACCAGTTACAAAATCAACTCAAAATGGATTGAAAGTTTAAGATGTGAAATAATGAAACTATTAGAATGTGACATAGGGGAGAAGATACTTCAGGACATTAGAACAGGCAAGGAGTCTAGGTCAAGAGCCCAAAAACCACAGGAAACAAAAGCAAAAACAGACAAATGATTACACTAAAAAGCTTCTGCATAGCAAAGGGAACAGTCAGAATGAAGATACAATCTACAGAAATAGGAAAAAATATTTGCAAATTGTAAGCTGATAAGGAATTGATATCTAGGATATATCAGTAATTAACACAATTAAAAAATGGGCAGTGTTGAGGCAAGAGGATCGCGAGTTCAAAGCCAGCCTCAGCAACTTAGCTAAGCACTTAGCAACACAGCAAGACCTGTCTCTAAATAAAATACCAAAAGGACTGAGGATGTGGCTCAGTTGTTAAGTACCCTTGGGTTCAATCCCCAATAACAACAACAACAACAACAAAAAAAAAAAAGATAAGTGCTGGTGAACACGTGGAGAAAAGGGAATCCTTTTGCGTGACTGGTGGTAATGTAAATTAGTAGAGCTACTGTGGAAACCATGAACATTCCTCAAGAAGTTATAAATAGAAGTACTATATAATCCAACAACCCTGCTACTGTACATACATCCAAATCAAATGAAATCAGTATTTTGAACAGACATCTGCATTCACGTGCAGTACTGCAACACTGTTGACGATAGTCAAAATACTGAATCAATGGAAATATCTGTCAGCTAATCAATGACTAAAGAAAAGGTGGCACACATACATGATGGAATATTATTCAGCCATTAAAAAGGTTGAAATCCTATGATTTGTGACAACACGGATGGGAATGGAGATCCTTATGTTCAATGAATAAGCCATGCACAGAAAGACAAATACCTAATGATCTCACTAGTGTGGAATAGAAAAAAAAGTTAATTTCATAGAAGTTGAGAAGTGTAATGGTGGTTACTAAAGGATGGAGTGGAGTATAGGGGAGAGGGAGGGATAGGGAAATGTTGATCAGTGAGTATTAAGTTATAGTTTAATAGGAGGAAGAAGCTATTGCCTGGTAGGGTACTATTGGTAACAGTTATGTACTGTATATCTCAAAAGCTAGAATAAACAGTGTTGAATGTTTTCACCATGAAGAAATTGTAGATGATTGAGGACATAAATATGGTTAGCCTAATTTAAGCATTACGGAGTACATACATATATTTAAATCCCACATGGTATCCCATTAATATGTACAATTTTAAGTTGTGTATCAGTTTATAAAATAAAAATATAAATAACTGTGATTATACTCCTTTTCTACTACATTATAGTGTTTCAAAATAATTTTAAAACTATTTTTTCTGATTGCAAAAGTAGTATTTATTCATTGGGGAAATTTTGTAATATTCCAATAAGCATAAAAAAGAAAATTAATAATTTAATATCTGACTCAGAGATAACTACTTTTAATAGTTGCTACTTTTTCTCATGAATATATGGAAAAAATTGACCCATACTACTTGGTAACCAATGCTTTGATACAAGAACATATCAGAAGCATTTTTTACATTTAAAATTTTAAGAAACATTTTTAAAATAACTTCTTTATAAAAATATACCCTTCTTTATTCAGGAGTTTTAGATTAATTTTACTTACTTTTTGACAGTTTATAACCACAATCAAGATAATGAATACACCTTTTGCCTCAAAAGATATTTCTTGTGCCCACCTGACATTTCTTTCCAAACTTCCTTTTCTCTCCTGTCCCCTATCAATCTGTTTCTGTACTTCATATTTTCCAGAATCTTATATTAGTAACATCATATAGTATATACTCTTTTTTGTCAGCTTCTTTCAAATAACAGTACTTTTGCAGATTCATTCCATTGTAATGTGGATTAATGGTCTGTTTCTTTACCTTGTTTAGCAGTGTTCCATTGTATGTTCACACTTTCCACCTGTTGGTGAACATTTGGGTTGTTTCTGGTTGGGGACTATTACAAATAAAGCTGTTGTGAATGTCCTCTGTACAAGTTTTTGTATGTCTTTTCTCTTGGGTAAGTAGGAAGGGATTAGCTGGATCCCACGGTAGATGTATCTTTAGCTTTTGCAGAAATTACCAAACTGTTTTTCAAAGTAACTACCATTTTACATTGTTACTAGCAGTATATAAGACTCCCATTTCTTCTACTTTCTTGTCAGTACTTAATGTAGTCAGTGTTTTTTGTGTTTTACTTTCAAACATATTTTCCACCATATGGAAAATGCCTTTTGTTTTTTCTATAGTTGTAATGTTCTGTGTATCATTAGGTATGTTTAGACAATGTATTATATTGACATTTCCTACACTTTGTAATCTTTATGATCATGTTTTAATGACTGAATTATAGTTTATTAAATGAATATATTACAGTTATATTACCTTTACCTATATTGTTAAGCATTTTAGTTATTTCTTCCTAAAAAGAATATATGAAACATAATTATCAGGGAGGGTATTTTCAGGGAATCCTAACTTAGACACATATGACTCCATGAGAGTAGAGATTCAGGTAGGGCCCCTGACTCAATGGCTTACTGCATTCCTCTCCAAGTCCAGTCTGGTACATTCAGTAAAATCCTATCTATAGAAAAGTAAGAAGAGAATTAAAACATCAATTCTGAATAGTTCAGTTCATGTAATTATAAGTAGAATGATAATTTAATGTAAACATAATTTACATTTTGGCATGTATTTAACATGACATCTCAATTATTTTCTAATTATTATTTGTGCTCGGTTATATTTAGGAAAGTTGCCATTCAAGTCAAATTCATCATAATGCAGAATCCTCTGTCAGGACCACCCAAAGATCAAGGTAAGATAAGCTGTACCAAGGAGGATGGTAATGTGTATGTGGTAATAAAATAATTTTAATTGATATATTTAATATCACTACCCTTTAATCATAAGATGACATTTCCTAGAATTAAAAGCAAACATTGTAATTATATATGAAATTTATGTTCCTTGGTAAGTTGAGCGCCTGTGGAATTCCTGAATTATAAGGACATATCTCCTTTATTAGGTTCTTAGCTACTTGAAAACAGGGCCATGTGATTCCATGCAGAATTTCCAGAACCCAGCCCATTTGCTGGTAGTTAGCTGGCATTAATAGATGTCAATGAACTGATGTCATATTGGCTTTACAGAAGCAGAACAACACAGTGGTTTTAGTGAATAGAACACACACACACACACACACACACACACACATATACATATTAATACACGTAGGGACTCATATGTATAGAAAGAATATTTGGACATTTCTTTGACCTGTTTCTTCCATGCCCATTTAAAAATAAACATTTAAAAACCATTTCCCCTTCATAAAATTGATAAAAATAATTCATTTTTAACAGGAGCCTCTGGCACTTTCAGAAAAACAGTTTACAGGTAGAAGTAGAGTCCTTTCTTAATGAAGAATAATTAAATTGTCCTCCCTGTAAAGGGCATACTCTAACCTATAGGAGAAATGCAAATCTTTCTCCTGGCCCTACTTAATCTTTTCTAAACACAAGAGAAGTTTTGACATGGGTTTAAGAGAAAATGTTATCTTTAAAGATGCAAAAATGAACCTTCTTAGTATAGGGTGTAGCTTTTAGTTGGAAGGAGGGAATTTGCTATAAAGAATCCTTAAATGGAGCAAATACTCTTTGATCTCTTTACCAGAGAAAAGGTAGTGTCATAGCTCTTGAAAGTATGGAATCTGGGGCTGGAGCTATAGCTTCATGTATACCGAAGTGGAACTCAAGAGCATGAATTTTCGGAGTTTTCTCTAGTATATCCTTTGGAAGATTACTGCAGTGGTCATTAGCTGATGGAGGGTTTGGAAATTCGATGTCCTAGCTGGTGTTACTTTCTCTACCTAAGCATCAAACAGGCATGATTGCTTAAAAGAAAGAATAATGGATCAAGTGTCAGGAAAGCTGGGCTCATTTCCCAGAACCCTTTCCCATCATCTGTGGAAAGTCAGACAAGTTATTTTGCCCCTAAGCCTCAATTTCTGTATTATAAAAACTAGGAACTGGGCACACACTTGTAATCTCAGTAACTGGGAGGTTGAGTGCAAAACCAGCCTCAGCAACTTAGCAAGGCCCTAGGCAATTTAGGGAGACCCTGTCTCTAAGTGAAATATAAAAAGGGCTGGGGATGTGGCTTAGTGGTTAAGTGCTCCTGGGTTCAAATTCTGGTGCCAAAAGAGAAGGCAGTGACGGGGCTAGAATTATTAGACATCCCTTTCTGGCTCTCAGATGTTATAAGTCTGTGCACTGAGTTAACTGAGCAATGAGCTGCCTCTGTTAGCTGATAAAGGGAAATAAAGCGTGTCAAACTTGTCACCCCTCACATCTCTTGCCTGCTTTGCCTCCATCAGGGTTGGTTGTTTTGTTTTTGTGTGTCTGCCTCTGGATTATTGTATAATCTCAATTATTTCCATTTACATGGCCAGAAAATAAGATTCCTTGAGCCAACTAGGCAGAAATTCAGTAGTCCTGTTAACTTTCTCATCAGTCTTTTCTAGGACCAAATACACTTAAGCCCCAAACCTGGAATTTGACAAAGAGCTAAAACCTAAAAGAACTCAATTAGCCATGTGCCTCTAATGAGATAGTCACTCAACCTACAACTTTCATCCCTTATTTTATTTAGTCCTCACAATAAATTGGATATAAATCTTTTTTTTTTTATTTGTTCAGGACATGTAATCATATATGCATGTAGGGTAATAATGTCCAATTCATTCTACTATCATTTCTAGCCCATACCTCATTCCCTCCCTTTACTCCCCCTCTGTCTAATCCAAAGTACCTCTATTCTTCCCTAGCCCCCACCCTTTGTGAATTAGCATCCATATATCAGAGAAAAGATTCAGCCTTTGGTTCTTTGGGATTGGCTTATTTTGCTTAGCATGATAGTCTCCAGTTCCATCCATTTTCTGCCAGATACCATAATTTCATTCTTCTTTAAAGGCTGAATAATATTCCATTGTGTAAATATATCACAATTTCTTTATCTGTTGAAGGGGAAACCTATGTTGGTTCATGGCTTAGCTATTGTGAATGAGCTGCTATAAACATTGATATGGCTGCATTCCTGTAGTGTGCTGATAAATTTTTACTTTAAACATTTAGGGAGATTAGTTACTTTTGCCAGAATCATCAACCAATAAGTCACTGATCCAGGATTTGAACCCAGAACTATTTAAAAGTAAAACTATTTATCCCCAGTGTCACATTATAAATTTATAAACTTTTCTAATAATTTTTTGATCAACCTTCTTTTTCTTCTTGGATTAATGCTTAATTAGATACATTAATGCTTAAAGTGATCTTAAATCAAAGTAGGCATAAATTATGACATACCTTGAAGAATCACTTCATTAAAGAAAAGCAATGTATATGATACCAATGTATGTAATGTCTGATTATTTGTTAATTTCCTTATTAATTTCATTCAAGTGCTTTCTGTGCATCCTGGATAATACTAATATTGTTTAGCAAAGAAAAATATCAGATTTATTCATCATGATGGCTTATGTTTCTGTCAGAAAACATACTCTTATGTGACGTGAGAAGTTTGCCGGGCACATGCTATTAATTAAATGCTGATTTATTTACTTAACAAACTATTGATAGTTGTTTATAAATGTGGGACTTTTGAATTTCTGATTTATAAAAACATACACATTTAAGTATGAAATTCAAGTGGGACATCAACAACAGATGTTAGGGCTTAAGGGAAATACATTCCACCAGCATAATTATTCCTTACCAAACATTGATATGGTGGAAACTGGTTTAGGGATGATCAAGGTTATTCTTCCTAGGAATGATGTCAGAGGTTATAAGATATTCAAAGATAAATCATGAAGAGCCTGGACTTTCAGACAACACAGAATTCTATTGAAATGGTAGACATGTATATAATTAACTAGATTAAAGCATGATGAATGCTACATTAGAAGTGAGTATGAAGTATTTTGGAAACCTGGGTGAAGACACAGTTGATTAAGCCAGAGATTTTGAGGCTGGTGAAGAGATGACATTTGCTCAGGACATTATATATAGAAGTCATCCAGATAATTTAGTGACCAGAGATACAGGTTTAAAGCTAGGAAAAACTAGCCACATTATTAATACAGAAAACTAATGAGAGATTATAGTTCCTTCTATTTAAATGGGGGAAAAGAGAATATTCTTTGAGATATAGACACAGTGGGTCTTAATGGCCCCCTCCAGAACCATGGCATTTAACTAAGCATGCTCTCCAGCCACTGCTAATCTCAGAGAAAGAGCTTTAACCATGTAATATCACTCTAATGATGAATTTATACATTTACAATTTTCCATTATAATTTAATGTTGTCATTGTTCCTTTATGTGTTAGACTATTATTTATTTTAAGCATTCAGGAAGATTAAAATAATCTCCATAAATTTATAAGACTTCTCTTCAGTTTTCTATCTCCTGCCTTCAGGATTTGGAAATAAGATTTCCTATAACTTTCCTATAGCTTCTTTTCCTTGATAGTTTCAAATGATGACCTATTGTAAGAAAGAGTATTTTGTATTGAAAGAGAGTAAATGTAGTAAGTGATAACTGCATTTTTAAAAAGGCATGAAAATAACATAATAAGGCCAACAATCGTTGTAACTTCTACTTTAGATTTGTTTTATTTGAAAGAAAGATAATCAACAGTGACTGAAAATGCAAGTGAATGTATTTACTGGCCTGATAAGAAAACTTACCCAGGTGAGCAACATCACCAAATGGAATTTATAATTGCACTTATGCCAATTGAGGACTGAAGTTTGCAGCTTAGATAAGGCAGGATGAAGTTTAATTCCCTGCTGTTTAAGAGTCTTCATTTAAGTCCAGTGGAGGAAATATTTTATCGAAGTCACTCAAAATTCTAAGTCATTTGCAAGTTTCACAGTTCAGTTTTGAAGCTTCCAAGGCAAGGTCTGTTACAGGTGAGAAGGGTCTTCTTCAATAGGTCTTCTACAGTTTTTCTCAACTCTGTCATAACATTTGTATTGCTTAAATGTAGTTTTCACATCGTGAGCATTATTTCTACTTAATGAGGACACTAAGAAGTGGGTGGGGAAAGAGCAGCTGCTTTGAGGTGTTGACACAGTGGGTCTAAATGGCCTCTCCAGAATCACTGCATTGAGCTAAGCCTGCTCTCCAGCTACTACTAATTTTCAAAATTTGTTCATTATTTGACTGTAAAGCTACAATCATTACTATAATTCCAATTCATTTTTAGATATTATTTTGAAAAGCCTGAATTTTCTTATTTGATCAAATATTTTTAAAATAAATAGGACCCTGTCAAAATATATATTCTTATGTCTTATAAACATATAAGTTTATACTTAGGTTGTACAGGCCTAAATAATTTGGCATTAGTGAAGATAGCATTTTAAAACTCAAGGAACACTTAGGATATCTAGTGAATATTTGTTTATATGTCTTTTTAAAAAATAATGCAGGGGGAAGATCTTACTTAACTTGGAAACTTAGTATTAATTAGGTCTTTTATAAAGTTCTTAACAAACTTTCTAGTTTTTGCAAGGTTTTAAGCACCCTGTCATATAATGGATTCTCAAATGCTTATTAGGTTATGTTGTAGATGCTTTAAACTCTTACTTTTTAATAAATCATATCAGTCACTGTGAAAATGTTTTAAACTCTTTTTTTTTTTTTCTTCTTTTTAATGAAACACCAAGCAGGAGTTCTGAGGTCAATGAAAGCAAATGTTCCTTAACCAATTTTTATTGCCTTTGAAGAGGCAACAAGCAAGGAGCCAAAGGGGAAAGTAAAACCCAGACTCAGCTCTGCTCTTTTATCACTGTTTTAGTGAATAATACTGGGCTGCCTATACTAGGAGTTTACTTTATGAGGACTTACCCTAAAAGTAGTTTCTCTTGTTGTCTAACCACAGTTTCACTTTTTTTTTATCCTGATATGAAAACGATTTTCTTAAGCCTCCTTCCTAGGTTTTCTTTCCCTCCTCCGCATCTCTGCTCTCTCTCTTCTCAATCTGGTTAAAGAAAATTAAGCTGGGCTGCTAAACACTGGTGATTCTTCTGCTCTTAGGCTCTGTAATGTCCTTAGGCTCTGTAATGTCAAAATCAGTAAACCTTAGTCCCCTCACCTGTCCAATGGGCATAATAATTCTAGTTCTGTGATAGTTAAGTGTGAGGTCAGGTACAACCAGTTCTCATTATTTTCAGTAGTTATATTCTATAAAGTTTGAGAACAAATATTTTAGCAAACACTGAACCATGGCTCCTGGGACATATACAAGGTTAGGTTTCTATAGGCCTCTGTTTACAACATTTTTGACAACCATCAATGCATAATCTTATTTTATGTGTGTTTCTGTTTGCAGACACCTTACTTAATATATACTGTTGATTCATTAACATTGAACTTACAAACATAGCACTATAACTCATGCCTCAGCAAAGCTTATCTTTCTCCATAAGGCACACTACAGATTTCTTGTGCTTATGAACACTAGATAGAACTTCAACACTATGATTGAGGGTCTTTCTAAATGGTGAAACTGACAAGAAATGGCATAAAAATGCAAAAACATGGCACTAAATAGATCATGGAAAAGACCCTTGTTTACATTAGCAGAGCTGAAACAAAAAAGGAGAACACCACCTAGTTTGACCTCAGCTGGGAACTGTGCATGTCAGGTAGCTCAGCTTTTTCCCTCTTGTACACATGTCCATAAATGACCATGAAATCGCATAAGTAGAAATTTCAGGATAATTTGCAGAATAAGAGTTATTTTGGTTCCATAGTTAGCTATTGTGAGTTTAGTTGCTGTAAACATTGATGTGACTGCATCACTGTAGTACACTAATTTTAAGTCCTTTGGGTATAAACCGAGAAGTGGGATAAAGAGATATATATATATATACACACACACATATACATACATGATGGACTATTACTCAACTTTAAAGAAGAATGAAATTATGGCATTTGCTGGCAAATGGAGTTGGAGAATATCTTGCTAAGTGAAATAAGCCAATCCCCCAAAAACAAAAGCTGAACTTTTTCTCTGATATGCAGATGCTAATTCACAATAAGGAGGGAGGCTAGGGAAAAATAGTTACTTTAGATTAGGTAGAGGGGAGTGAAAGGAGGGGAAGGGGCATGGGGGTAGGAAGGATAGTCAAGTGAAACAGACATTATTACCTCATGTACATATATAACTGCATGCCCAATGTGATCCTACAGTTGGAACAATCAGAAGAATGAGAAATTAAACTCCATTTATGTATGATTTATCAAAATGAATAAATGCACTCTACTATCATTATAACTAATTAGAACAAATATTTTTTTTAATTTTCACTTCTATTCTAATTAGTTATACATGACAGCAGAATATATTTCAATTCACTGTACAGGAATGGGGCACACTTATTTCTCTGGTTGTACATGATGTAGAATCCATACCATTCATGACATCATACAAGTACCTAAATTAATGATGTCAATCTCATTCCACCATCTTTCCCACTCCTCTGCCCCCTTCCCTCCTCTCCCAATCCAAAGTTTCTCCATTCATCCCATCCTTCCCCATTATGGATCAGCATCCACTTATCAGAGAAAACATTTGGCCTTTGGTGTTTTGGGATTGGCTTATTTCGCTTAGCATGATATTCTCCAACTACATCCATTTCATCCATTTACCTACAAATGCCATAATTATATTCTCCTTTAAGGCTGAGTAATATTCTGTTATATATGTATATCACAGTTTCTTGATCCATTCATCTGTTGAAGGGCATCTAGGTTGGTTCCATAGCTTAGCTATTGTGAATTGAGCTACTGTAAACATCGATGTGACTGCATCACTGTAGTATGCTGATTTTAAGTCTTTTGGGTATAGACTGGGGAGTGGGATAGCTGGGTCAAATGGTGGTTCCATTCCAAGTTTTCTAAGGAATCTCCATACCGTTTTCCACAGTCGTTGCACTAATTTGCAGTTTCACCAGCAATGTATGAGTGTACCTTTTCCCCCACATCCTCACCAACACTTACTGTTGCTTGTGTTCTTAATCATTGCCATTCTGACTGTAGTGAGATGATATCTTAGAGTAGTGTTGATTTGCATTTCTCTAATTACTAGACATGTTGAATATTTTTTCATATATTTGTTGATCAATTATATATCTTCTTTGAAGTATCTGCTCAGTTCCTTAGCCCATTTATTGACTAGGTTATTTGTTCTTTTTGGTGTTGAGTTTTTTTAATTCTTTATATATCCTGGAGATAAATACTCTGTCTGATATGCATGTGGTAGAGATTTTCTCCCACTCTGTGGGCTCTCTCTTCACATTATTGATTGTTTGCTGAGACGAAGCTTTTTAGTTTGAATCCATCCCATTTGTTGATTAAAAAATAATTAAATAAATAAAAGTAAGACCAGTAAAGGGAGGAAAGAAACAGAGGGAAGGAGGAAGGGAAGGAGTGAGGGAGCACTGGGAACTGAAATAGAGCAAATTAAAATCCTGCATGTATGATTATGTCAAAATGAACCCAACTATTATGTATAACTATCATGCACTAATAAGAGCATTTTTTAAAAAAGAAATGTCACTCCCTGTTTGCCCCTCACATTTCTTTTTAGAGCTAGCCATAAAATAATTCTGACCTACATTACCTAAAGGTAGGTTCCAAGACTCCTCTATGATGGGTATCCGCCTTATGCCCAAGGGAGGAATGAAGACACAGATATATGAAGAAAAATCTGAACAAACAGGGCTTGCTAAGTTCGCCCACTTTGCTACCCAGTGATCTTCCCCCCCTTTGTCCTCCAGTAATACCTTACTGTACTCTTCATTAAACCTGAGCATACCAAGATGTTAAAAAAAGAGTTATTTTGGATAATATTTGTCTCGGATACAATGTCTTTGAACATAGTTGACATTATAAATTTCAAGTTAATAAAAGTAGTCATGTATTATTTAAATCGACCACAACCTTTTAGCGTAGTAAAGCTACAAAGAAAACTACTATTGTAAGTTCCTTGACTCTCCAGCCCTTGCATGTAAATGCACGGTAGTAGCAAGGAGAACCGCTGTAGTTTAGTACTTTGCATTTAGTGGTTAACATTGCTCTGTGACCTCATTACTAGAGAAAAAATTATTCTCTATATATTACCAAAATATTATGTTTTCAAATATGTGAAATACATATGGAAACATTTTGATCTTAACAAGTGGTGTAAATGCTGTTCTTGGACTTTTGGTATCATTTATGCTGCAGACCAAGTACAAATTGACATTTTCAAGCTGGTTTTGGTTAACTCCTTAATGTTAGAAATTGGAACTTTCTGATATAATAACTTCTGCAAAATACCACTGTGCATTATTAGTATGTTATGTGTCGACAGAAAAACAAATGGAAAACACATACATATCTATACACATATCCTTAGAAATGGCCTGAGTGGCCTAAAACCTATCAAGTAGACCATATATATTTTATTTTGGGATAAAATATTAAAGTTTAAAATATTCTTATTAGTAGATTCAGACAATGAGTTATTTTGTTGTTTTGAAATATCCATATTTCCATTGCTTAAAAAGCATGCTGGTAATCAGACAATTTACTGGAGCATGTATCAATGTCAGTGTGGCCGTTTGGCAGCATAGTCTCTCAGAAATTCCAATTAACCATGTAAATATATTTCATAGCATCACATCTCACTTTGTCAGAACCCCTGCTGCCTTTATATCATTAACATAAATGCAGGTGCAAATAGCATTTATGTACTTTGATAGAAAGCAGTTGGAGACATTTCACTGTGGGACACAACACTTTCAGATTGTATACATCTGTTCAAATAATGTATCCAGCCCCAGCAACATGAGCACAAGGATAGAAACATCTGCCCCTGAGACCATTTGCCATATAGCAGATGCTTGCTTCTTTATTTATGCAGATGGTTGGTATGATGAGTTGTGCAGGGATAAAAGCCAAGTAGTTTGACAGGGGTATTTAGGACGTTCTGCAGGCCAAAACTACAGGGCAGGCATTTTTGTTTTAAAAGTGTGATATTGATAGTAGAAATTCATAAATCACTTCTAATGCTTTTAATAGTCAACATAATGGTCTTGTCTCTAAATTAATTGGCATCAAAATCCTAAAAATGTTTACAGAAATTCCAGCATCCAGTTTATATTAGAATGAGCACCTTATGATAATTTTGATTTTGATAAAATAATTTAAAATGATTTTGAATACATTTTTTTTAAAAAATCCCTTTGAAACAGCATCTTTTTTTCTTTCCTCCTCATTTCCTTTTTTTTATTTTAATTAAAAATCATAAATTTACATAGGGCAATGTTGTTTGATTCATTGTTATTTTTTTCCCTTCCCCCCTCCCCTCCCACCCCTCTTTTCCCTCTATACATTCCTTTCTTCCTCCATTCTTACCACCCTCCTTATCCCTAATCCTAAACCTAACCCTAACCCTAACACTAACCCCTCCTACCTCCCCCATATGTCCTCATCCATTTATCAGCGAGATCATTTGTCCTTTAGTTTTTTGAGATTGGCTTATCTCACTTAGCATGATATTCTCCAATTTCATCCATTTGCCTGTGAATGCCATAATTTTGTCATTCCTCATAGCGGGGTAATATTCCATTGTATATATATGCCACAGTGAAACAGCAATTTTTAAAAAAATATTGTATACCACCAAGAGAATCTGGTGATATTTCTTAAAATTGGGAAAAATATCAATGTCATCAATTTGAACATGATTTATGATGTACTCTATGAATATAAATTCAAATTAAGTAAAATAAATTTCTGAACTATGACATATTTGGTAGATTTTTGTCAAGAATTTTATTGTTTAACCTGTGTTTTATCTTTGTCAACTAGTGATATTTTAATAATAAATATTTTTATCAGGACGAATTACATTTTAAGACTTTATCACCAAAACTCCCTTATTGAGTTGCCATATTTATATTCTCAAAGAAACAAACGTGAAGGGAATAAAAACGAAAAAAGAAAAAAGTCCTCAGACTTGATATTCATCCCCCAACACATACACACATACACACATACACACACACACACACACAATCACAATCACAGACTCTCAAAAGAGATTAGATGTCAGATTTCATCTTATTCAGCCGCTCTGGCTTCTTAGTTTCAGGACAACTTTGCATTCTTAAAAATGATTGAGGACTCTAAATACTATTTATGAAGGTTTTATCTATCTATATTTATCATAATAGTGATTATAAACAGAAACTGCATATGTATGAATTAATTTTAAAATAACAATAATGAGCTCATTACATCTTAGCATAAATAACCTGGTTTAACAAAATTAACAAAAAATTTAGAAGACAAACATTAACTTACGTTTTTTGCAAATATTGAAGTCTGGCTTCATTGAAGATGGTTTTGAGTCTCATACTTGGTTCTACTTTCAATCCGATGTGATTTTGTTTATGTTGAAATATTAAAAGAAAATCGA
Organism: Sciurus vulgaris; assembly: GCF_902686455.1. Classification (NCBI taxonomy): domain Eukaryota; kingdom Metazoa; phylum Chordata; class Mammalia; order Rodentia; family Sciuridae; genus Sciurus; species Sciurus vulgaris. The sequence continues at coordinate 43,211,803 of NC_136473.1, forward strand.
ACTTTACAATAGGTAGAAAGGGAGAAACTATTTCAATAACCTTTTCAGATCATTATGTATTTTTATGGATATAACACACCAAAATTTGTCCAATTGTAACTTCTTAAAGTTTAGTTATAATGGGAAATTTGAAACCATGTCAGTGTGGTTTTTATATTGTTTTGTTTGTCTGTCTTACATGAATGAATCTTTTTAACGTCTCAGTACCATATTTTGGTTATCTAGAAAACAGTAGTTCACTGGCTAGGGATGTAGCTCAGTGTTAGAGAGCTTGCCTAGCATGCACAAAGCTCTGGTTTGATCCCCAATACTAAAGAAGAAAAAAGAAAAAAAGAGAAAGAGGTAACAAACTAGTTCACTGATTTTTGCAGATCTCCCATATACTTCACTGTGAAATATTTTTAATTTATTTTTATTTTTTCATTTTTTTATATTTTACAGACTGCATTTTGATTCATTGTGCACAAATGGGGTACATCATTTCATTTCTATGGTTGTACACGATGTAGATTCATACCATTCATGTAATCATATATGTATATAGGGTAATAATGTCTGTCTCATTCCACCATTTTTCATAGCCCCCCCTCTCATTTCCCTGTACACAATCTAATGTTCCTCCATTCTTCTCTCACCCCCCAACCCTCCATTCCCATTATATATAATCATCCACTTACCAGGGAAAACATTTGGCTTTGGTTTTTTGGAATTGGTTTATTTCACTTAGTATAATATTCTCCAGTTCCATCCATTTATCTGCAAATGCCATAATATCCTTTATGGCTAAATAATATTGCGCATAAATACCAGTTTCTTTACCCATTCATCTGTTGAAGGGCATCTAGGTTGTTTCCAGAATCTAGCTATTCTGAATTGAGCTGCAATAATCATTAATGTGGGTGCATTACTGTAGTATGCTGATTTTAAATCTTTTGGGTATAAACTGAGGAGTAGGATAACTGGGTCAAAAGGTGGGTCCATTCTAAGATTTCTGAGGATTCTCCACACTGCTTTCCAGAGTGGCTGCACCATTTTGCAACTCCACCAGCAATGTAAAAATGTACCTTTCCCCCCACATTCAGGCCAACATCTGTTTGTGTTCTTGATAATAGCTATTCTAATTGGAGTAAGATGAAATCTTAGAGTTGTTGAATACTTTTTCATATATTTATTAATCACCTGTATGTCTTCTTCTGTAAAGTGTCTATCCAGTTCCTTGGCCCATTTATTGATTGGGTTCTTTGTATTTTTGGTGTAAAGTTTTGTAAGTTCTTTATAAATTTTGGAGATAATTACTCTATATGAAGTGTGTGTTGAAAAGATTTTCTCCCATTCTGAAGGTTCTCTTTTCACATTATTGATTGTATCCTTTGCTGAGAAAAAGCTTTTTAGTTTGAGTCCATCCCATTTATTGATTCTTGCTTTGATTTCTTGTGCTTTGGGAGTCTTGTTAAGGAAATCTGATCCAATTCTATTCAACATCGTCTTTGAAAACTAGCCAGAGCAATTAGACAGATCAAAGAAATTAAAGGGACATGAATAGGAAAAGAAGAACTCAAGCTGTCACTATTTGTCGATGATATGATTCTATATTTAGCGGATCCAACAAACTCCACCCAAAAACTTCTAGAACTAATAAATGAATTCAGCAAAGTAACAGTATATAAAATCATTATGCATAAATCTAATGCATTTCTCTTCATAAGTGATGAATCCTCTGAAAGAGAAATTAGGAAAACCACTCCATTCACAATAGCCTCAAAAAAAAAAAAAAACTTGGGAATCAATCTAACAAAAGAGTTGAAAGATCTCTACAATGAAAACTATAGAACACTAAAGAAAGAAATTGAAGGAAACCCTAGAAAATAGAAAGATCTCCCATGTTCTTGAATAGGTAGAATTAATATTGTCAAAATGGCCATTTTACCAAAAGTGCTATACAGATTCAATGCAATTACAACTAAAATTCCAATAGCATTCCTCATAGAAATAGAGAAAGCAGTCATGAACTTCAGCTGGAAGAATAAGAGACCTCAAATAGCCAAAACAATCCTGAGCAGGAAAAGTGATGCAGGAGGTATCAATACCAGACCTTAAATTATACTACAGAGCAATAGTAACAAAAATGGCATGACATTGACACCAAAATAGACAGGCAGACCAGTGGTACAGAGTAGAAGACACAGAGACAAACCCACATAAATGCAGTTACCTCATACTAGACAAAGGAGCCAAAACCATACAATGGAGAAAAGATAGCCTCTTCAACAAATGGTGCTGGCAAAACTGGAAATCCATATGCAGTAAAGTGAAATTAAACCTCTAACTCTCACCCTGCACAAAACTCAACTCAAAATGGATCAAGGACTTAGGAATTAGACCAGAGACCCTGTACCTAATAGAAGACAAAGTAGACCTGAAATATTTTTTAGAATATTCATGTAACCACCAATCTCATCTGAAAAGATTTTAAGTATGCTCCCCAACTTACTTTTTTTTTTAACTTTATCCTAGTGTGAAAGGGTAAAGCAATACACATACAGTAGAAACTACTTCAATATTGAATTTTTATCTTTTTCTGGGCTAGCAATATGTGATATGATACTCTCATGAGAAACTCTCCTGAAACTTTCTCATGAAACAAGCCATAGTTTCCAATCAGCCATGAGATCACAAGGATAATATCCAATAGTCTACAGTATATGGTTGCCAAACTATGATGTTTGGTAGGTTAGGTATATAAAACGCATTTTCCACTTGTAATCTTTTCATCTTAACAATGGATTTATCAGTATTTGGCCTCCTCATAATTGGAAGAGCATCTCTATTAGGAAGCTTCAAGTTCTATTGGTGAATTCTAGTTTTTCAATTGCCTCTTGAAAGATGATTTTCATCATTGACAGCAAATATTGCCAGTTTTTTCTTGTAATGAAAGCTCCATTTGTTCACTTTTCAAAACATGTCTGCAAGGTACCCAAATCTGACTATGTTTTTTCAATATATTTCAACACACATCTGTCAGATGTTCTTTCATATAGGAATGCTTTTCCATGGGGAAAAAGCAGCTAGTTTAGTTTCACAGATGAATAGAGTGCTTTTCCTAAAGGCAACCATCATGCTTCAGTGTGCAGCACAAGTGTGGTCTGAGTGTGAACCATCTCACCACACAGAATAGTGAAAAGGCATGTGCTCAAAGATCAAGATGTCATATAACAAAAAGTTTGTACTGCTTTTTTTCATTATTCTGCTATGAGTGTGACTGTGAAGAATATGACTACTTAGTTTGCTGTCACTGCCTCTATAATGGGCTTAGGTGGTAGAGCAATTTTACTCAGTAACTTTTTTCAACCCATCAGTGCAACACCTGTAGACATCAATACAGCAGAAAAGGCAAACGGTATCTCAGTGTTAGTATAAAAATAAAATGTTAGGACCCTCTCCAAATTCTACACACCATTTTTTAAGAAACACCGTGCTAGTGTAATCCTCTCTTGCAAAGAAGAAAATCAAGGCCAATAAAGAATAAGCATTATTATCTCACTCAGATTCATTCTAGTACTAAGTGCAAGAACCAAAGCAGGCCTCTGTTCTCTAACTTACATGTAATATATAATCCATTGTCTTGTTTCTGAGGAACTCTTCCTTGACTCCGAAAAGAAAGTTCCCCAAATGAGTTCCTATGTAATAACACTGGTGTTTTGTCACATTTACTTAAAAGAGCAGGACTTGCCACATGAGAAATTTAGAAATTCTTTTAACATTTTTAGACCTTTTCTTTCAGTCCTGATATTATTTGGTGACCTTGGTTTTCATAGCAGGTGATACAGGATTTGGAAATATCTAAGAAATTTGTTTTATTTTTTTAATTATAAAAGACCTTAGTAACAGGTTTTTATGCATTTACTTTTTGCTCATCAACAAATGTGCTTTGTCAGTGCTTAAAAGTTTCATGAAATTTATTGTGTAATTTTTGCTTTAAAGAAGTTACATACTGGTATAAACCTAATTTGTTCGCCAGAATTTCTGTGAAAGGAATCCACCTGTATAAGAAACCTAACTTTTAAGTGTTAAGGCATTAAAAATTGCTCTATATAAATTTCATTAACTACCTCTCCAGCACCCATGCTGTAGAGTCCTGTTAAAACAAGGAAGCTTTCTCCCTGCTAGTAGTTACACTTCTGATAAGAAAAAAGATTGGTCAAAAAGATTTTTATTTTCTCCACATTGAGATGGATTATGTGGCACTCACCAGCCTTTGGAGAAAACTAATACATAAACAGATAAATTGCAAAACACCTTAGTATGTTTGGGATGGAGGAAGAACAGCTGTAGTGCCAGACAGATCTGGGTTCAAATCCATCCTTCTTCAATTTTGTGACCTTCCAAGAAATTTTCAACTTTCCACATCCATTGATGAGGGATGTTAATTCCACAAAATAGTGGAGAATTAAGTGGAGATTTAAGTGTTTGAGCACTTAGTCTGACTCCTGATTGAGTGGCATTTTAGTACTTCATATGGAATTTAAGGATTCTAGGGGGTTGAGGAAAAAATAGAAAATAATTAGTAAAGACAGGGAATATATACCTGCAATACATTTTGTCATGAAGGAAGGAGATGAAGCTGTATCTGGAACAGAAGATAGAGCTCAGTAAGCTCAATAGAGCTTGTTATTTTAAATACATATGTATAGAGTGTGTTTGTGTGTGTGTGTGTGTGTGTGTGTGTGTGTTCAGCAAAAGCATAGGAGAAAGCAAGGCAATACAGTTGAGAATTAATAGTTCATTCATTCAGTAAATAAATACTATGTTGTGCAGCTGCTAGACACTGATTGAGCAACAGGTCCTGCAATGAATGAAACCAGCTTTTGTTACACTTACATTCTAATGGGAGGAGATTAGACTATAATGTAATATCATGGTAACAAGAATGCCTTTACTCCATGTACAAACAGAGAAACAACATGTATTCCATTTGTTTACAATAAAATAAATAAAAATAAATAAATAAATAAAATGAAAAAAAAAAAAAAGAATACCATGAAGGACAAGACAATGTTGAAAAACAAAACAGTAAGTGAACCCATGGGGCTGAGCAGCTACCTGTAGATAGATTGATCATGAAGGGTCTCCCTAAGTGCTGGAGAGCTCACTGATGGTGCAGGAGCACTGAGGCAGCACTAGGAGTCTGGAGAGAACAGTTTCTCTCTCAGCATCCATCTCTTTATTCTAATGGGCATATTTTTTTTAATTCTAATATTTCAGGGCTTGGGGCAGAGAAGTTGTATATGTAGAGTGATAGTGTTTCACCTTCCTTTCTCCCATCCCAGAAAAGTTTTACTCTTTGTGTGGTTTATCAAAGACAGAAGGAAAGTTTAGAAGTAGGAAGAAGGGTCAGGGAATGAATTCCCTCCTAAAGACCTCTCTTTTTTCATTGAAGTCAATGTTAAAAACCTGTAACTAGAGAGACAACAGCCCTGCATGTAGGGGAGTGGTGTTGTAGAAATCTGGGCAAGCCCCAGTAAACAAACCAAAGGGAGTCTGTTAGGAACAAGTGAATGGATGGTGGAATAGGATCGTGGAACTGATTTTGAGGCTAGAAAGCTTATGATGCTGTCCAGTGCCACAGTGGTTGGATTCTCCAGCACTGATTAACAAGCAGTGGGAGTGGAGTGTACAAGGTGAGGGCCAGTTGGGGAAGGCGCCATAGGAAGACAGCAGTGGGGTAAACCTGTGCTCTGTTAGGAGTGCCCATGGATGATGAGCTATGCAGCCAGTACTGGAAAACTGGAAAGTACTGGAAGTACAGCTACAGTTTCATCTCCTTCCTTCATGAGACTATTACCTAAGTATACCATGAGCATGGCCCAGGACAAGACAAGACAGGAAGACAGGTAATCACTCCATCCCTTAGAGAAAATGGAGAGTTAATGCATGCATACTCCTAACTGGCAAATGAGATTAAATATTCCCTTCATCCAGGTTTTATAGTTATCACCAAAGGAGAATAAAGATGTTGGTGGAGGAGAAACCAAGCAGAATTCAAAAGAAAAGAAATCGAAGTAGTCACCAAAGGTTTCAGACTTTGATGACTCTTTCCTTTGATGCTGACTCAGGTCAGAATCTGATTATCTGAGCTCTACCTCAGAGCCATATTCAGCTGATCTGGTGAGCTCCACTCAGCTAACTACTGTACCTCCAGTTATCTGAGAATCAATCAGTGCCTAGTAGTTCATTTTCTTTATTTTACTCAAAATATTAGTTTTGTAGGTGGTCTTCCTATGTTAAAGAAAGGTAGGCCTTAATGAAAGAAGTAACAGCAGTGTTAAGAAAGGATTATCAGTGAAGCCATAACAAGAGAATACTTTACCTCCAAAAGATGATGGCTATCCAACCTCTTGCATTGGTACTTCAAAATCGTGAGCTATTAGATGTAAAAGTTGAAGTATAGAAAAACTTACAATAAAAATGTTAGAAATCACTGTGAGTTGAAGATAAATCAAATGTGAAGACAAGGCATCTATAAAACTACAAAACAGTAGAACTTTTTTTTCTATGCTGATAATAAAACCCAGGGTTGGTGCTTGCTGGACAAGCTCTCTGCCACTAAACTACACCCTCACACCTTGTTTTTTAAATGTAGTTTGCACACTCCTCAAAAGTGCCCATTCTATATAAAGTAAACCTACTTTTGAAATTACAGCATAAAAATAATAATTGTGATTCTTAGTCCCATGCTTCTTACTATTACTGAAATGTTGTGATTTTAACCACTTTAGTTTCATAATCATGGAGTTTTGACCAAAAGCAAGAAACTTCCAACCTTCTACATATGTCCTAGTTTAATTGTTCCAGCTGACTGCACATTCTGATGTTCAAACCTTGTCTGTTTATCCCACTAAAGAAAAGTTTTTCTTCATCAACTGCCATCTCTTTAGTCATACCAGATACATAACTGTTGCAACTGCTATAGAAGTATAAGATTAAAAAAGCAAGGGCCCTTGCTCCATTGAGAATGGCAATTATCAAGAACACGAGTAACAATAAATGTTGGCGAGGATGTGAGGGGAAGGTACACTTATACATTGCTGGTGGCACTGCATCTTGGTGCAACCACTCTGGAAAGCAGTATGGAGATTCCTCAGAAAACTTGGAATGGATCCACTGTTTGACCCAGTTATCCCACTCCTCGGCATATACCAAAAAGACTTAAAATCAACATACCATGGTGACACAGCGATATCAATGTTTATAGCAACTCAATTCACAATAGCTAAAGGTATGGAACCAACCTAGTGCCCTTCAGCAGATGAATAGATAAAGCAAATGTGGTACATACACATGATGGAATATTACTCAGCCTTAAAGAAATATGAAATTATGGCATTTGCTTGGTAAATGGATGGAACTGGAGACTGTCATGCTAAGTGAAATAAACCAGTTCCAAAAAATCAAAGACCAAATATTCTCTCTGATTTGTGGGTGCTAACACACAATAAGGTGGGGGGAATAGAAATTCATTGGATTAGGCAAAGGGAGATGTAGGGAAGGGAGCAGGAATGGGAATAGGAAAGATGGTAGAATGAATCAGACATAACTTTCCTATGTTCATATATGCATACATGACCAGTGTAACTCCACAACATGTACAACCACAAAAATGGGAAGTTATACCCCATGTATCTATGTCCAAATACATTCTACTATCATGTATAACTAAAAAGAACAAATAAAAAAATTTTTTTTAATCATCTTAAGGAAAAAAAGGCCCATTTTCATTGGTTGGTGAAGATTTCTTGCAATGAGAAATTTGTGCCATTTACCAAAATTTTTTTCTACAGGAGATGTTTCCATGTCCACCAGTCCTGTTGAGAAACACCTGTCTCCACAAATGTCAGAATCTCCTGGAAAGACAGTCTGCACAGGTATTCATTGTGGTTGGTAGGATGTCAGAGTAAATGATCTGCTGCTTTCACCATATGAAATGTATTTATCAAGGTCTAAATTCCAACTGTGACTCAACTGAATATTAGTGATTCTAGTAATATTAACAACAAAAAGAATGATGAGAAAATGGGATTAAAGCATTTCAGAAGTTTCCATCTGTTTTCCTGAGTGTCTTTGAAAAGTCATTAACTCTTCACTAAATTTTTATGCTGTTCATTTATCCTCAGATTTGGATAAAGATATTAACTTGACTGCTATATAAATGAATAAAATTTTGTGTATTCTACAAATTATTTTTCCAAAAGGATAAACAACTTCTTTCTACATGTATTTAAAACAAGCTTCTCATCTGGTTTTCAGTTGTTTTTCATCAGAAGTGCTTGAAATCAAAATAAGTTCTCCCAAGAATAGGAACTAATAGAAAGGTCTTAATTAAGAGGAAATTGAGAATTATTAAAATATATTTTAAATGATAAGGCTTTTTAAATTTACTTTTCATTTGGTACATTAATTATGTGTCCTCAAAAAGATAGTTACTTGAATTTAACAAACCACATTGTATAATTTTTTTCTTTTATTGTCATTAATATTTGAGGTAATTTGCTTTTAAATTCTTCCATAAAGAATGCTTGTTTCCTCTTATTTCCTGATATATTTATGTATCCAATTTATTCAGTTAGTGGAATAATGGAATAGTTCCCCATTGGTGCCCAACTCTTCTAAATTCAAACTATCTTTACATTTCTTAATGCTTTACTCATTAAAGTACTAAATCTCTAACTAAATGCCTTCAAAACTCTGGTGGCCCTGTCCCTACCCACTTTGAGAGCTCACACATTTTCACTCCTGAATTGAGAAATCATGACTATTGCTCTCTGTCCTCCAGAGAAGTGACCAGTATCCCAAACCCTCACAGGGCCACTGAGATCTGGCCTTACCCACTCTCGCAGAACTGAATGCCTGTTAGTTACTTCTTCCCTGCTAGGTTTAAGAGCAACAGTTGGAATCGTAAAGACAGTAGAATGAATCTAACAATTTTCCTATGTATATATATGAAAATACCTAAGTGAATCCCACCATCATGTACACCCACAGAAATGAGGTCCTAATTAGAATAAGATATATTCCATGTTTGTATAATTATATCATAATGGATTCTACTGTCATGTATAGCTAGAAAGAACCAATAATTTTTTTAAAAAAAAGCAACAATTGACTTTACTATTCTGTAAAAACAAAAGCAAGGAGTGTCCCCACAAAACAGCTCTTTGAAATGCACATGTTAACTCCTGTTCACACTGAATTGTTAATCCAATTAACACTTTGTCAACTGACATGGAGGGGATGGGGGAGGAGAGGGAATAAGTGATGCTGACAAGATGAATCAGATGTTAGGGATGGCTGATCTGCCAAAGTGGGTGTCATCAGTTTTATGGGGATCCTCATTAGCGAGTAATAGCTATTTTGTCTCTCTTTCCTTCATTTATCTCTCAGAAAATGAAACACTAGTTTAAAGATTCAGAACTATTCCATATGAGGAGCCTCAAGTTCTGTGCTTATTTTCCCATGTTAAGTAAATATCAGCAACTTAATACCTCCTGACCACAGAAAGTGGAAAACTACCTGCTAAATATCTAATATTTGATAGGAACCACCCTGGTACCTTTATGGATGTTTTTCTTATTTAATCCTGTATGACTTTGTAGCTTTGTAGCTATTGTGCCCATTTCATAGATGACAATATTTAGCCACATCTGAGTGACTTGCCAAAGCCACAAGTACAAGACAAAGCCAAGCATTGAAACCAAAGCTGTCTGAAACCCAAAATTCAGAGACTTTAATGGTGGCCTTAATGGTCAGTGCACAGTAGTTTACAGTCTGTGTACCAGGAGGGTAGGGAAAGCTCATGCAGACAAGTGGGCCAGCGTTTGAGTTCCAGCACTGCCGTTTATCAGCTTGGAAGTCTTTACTAGAAAATGGCTCAACAGGGATTCCTCACTCAGGTTATCTTGGAGATCAAATGAGATAATGCATGTAAAGTATTTTTTTTTACAATATCTGTACACATATATGCATTACCATTGGAATATAGTTTAAGAAACAGTCATCAACAAAGAAACTCAACTGCTCAGAAGATAACAATTCCCTTTCTTGGTAAGGGAGGTGTTGAATTCATTGTTTGACAAACAGCTCGCACTGGCCTGTGCTGAGTGGAGGGTGCCTGCTGGGTACTGGTGTTGTGAGGGAAAGGGAGGGAGTTAGCCAAGAGCACAGTTCAGCAGAGCAGGACAGATGTGCCAAGGGGAACAGACAAAACTGTAGACACAGGACACAAGAAGTCCAGTTGAAAATGTGCTTATCTCAATTGCCTGATATTTGGATCAGAGATATGACTTTAGTCTTAGTGCTGGAGATGCAAGAACTAGAAATGATATTTGGCATCTTGAGTGCTTTAAAACAAAAGCACACTTGTGCCTATTGCCAGCACATTTTACAGTGCACAGTGTGCAGTCAACACTCAGTAAATTCTTACTGACTCTGCCTGTAGCTGCAGGTCCTGGACAGCACTAGAGGATTGGGTAGGCAATGGCTCAATGTGTTTATAGTTTTTTGACAAAATAAAGTTGAGCTCCCTTGCATTATGAGACATTATTTTTATCCTGAACTTCTCCAAGATTTTACCATATTTATTTTAACCAGAGACCATCTTGGGAAACAGTTTGAACCCCAGCTGGAATTTATTATTTGAATGCCAAGTGGGAGGGAAAATAGGAATGCCAACAAATAAAATTGAAAATAGGGTTTTCAGTTTAATAAAATTAAAACCTAAACAGCACCTAAAAATGTTGGCTTCTTAGTGGTTGATTTGGCAGCACTTTCATTCTGAGCCTGGATCCAAGGGGCCAGTTTCAAGAGCAGGGACACTCCCCTCTCTGCTTGTTCCATCCTAACATGCTTAACAGTAGGCCCATGGGCCCCAACAGATGGAATAATGGAACTCAGCCCAAACCCAGAGTGAGATGAGCGGGAACAACTTTGTTTAGAAGCAACAAAGCAGCCCTCAGTGCTGCCAGTGGAAATCAGGAAGTGAGTTGTTTGTAGCTATCTAGAGAATTGCCCCATGCACTTGTCTCTTAATTATGCCAGCTGCGTTTGGAAAGAGTGTGATAAAGCTGGGTTAGACATTGGCACCTAGTGCTACTGAGCTCTCATTCTTCCCTCCGCTGCCTCTAACATGCAAACAATATCCGTCAGATCCAATCCTCCAGTGATGGAGGAGGAGGAGAACACAGTTTGCACATTCTCCAAACAAATGTCTGGTAGTGCTTCTGGATTTGTTAGAATCCTATGGGTAGTATGTGGCAAATGCAACTCTAAAAATTGACTTGTACTTTCAGGTGACTCAATTTTCCATTAATTATCTCTTTAAGTGGGCTTTCCAAAAGCATCAATGTAATGGTAATAGGAATTTTTTTAATATGACAAACCATTTCTATTTCAAAGGGTTTTTTTCTCCTTAAAATTCAGAAATGATATTGTATTTTGAATTTAATCAATATGACTTTGTATATGATATTCCCCCTCTAAGGAGAGAATTGCTTCAAATTGGATAGGGTTGTATGGACCTTACATGTTACTTAACTTCCTCAAGCTTCGTTTTTCATAATCTTTAAAAAGAGGGAACAATAGTACTTTCTTGTGGAATATGGGTGATAGTTCAATTAAAAGACCTAGCCTAGATTCTCAACCACAATAAGGACTCAGCATCTCCCAGTTCCCTTTAATCCACAGTTAGATCAATTTCTCACCAGCCATGAATATCACTTTTCAAAATATTTACTTCAATATGCTTAGCATATTAAAAAACAGTCCATATTTAAAATCCTAGTATTAAGTATTCTCATTGAATAATTGTGCATAACTAATTTTACTGAGTAAGCCTTTTGTGTTTTCAGTTAATAAAAGCCCATGTTTAGTACCTGAGAGTCCTGTGAGTCCCTTTAACTCTGTTATGGGTAATTTCATAGGATTTCCAGAAATTATGAATGTCAGTGGAAATTTCTACTGCTCATTATTTAGTGCAGAGTTCTATAAGGTCTGTAATTTAGTAGATGCAGGTGAGATTTTTTAGATCACACCATCTGTGAAAGGCCTTGAAAATGTGTGGTGGAATAAACCACTGTTGTAGCTACATTGCCAAGAAAGACTTCCTACAATCATACTTCCTTAATATTATAGAGTTTTAAAATTTTAATGGCATTTTCGTCTTCTCTAAGGACTCCTATTGTTAAAACTACTATCAAAAAAAACTGTAGTTAATCTAGCATAACTAACCTTTATTGCAAATTGCCTTCTTTCATCCTAAGGAAAAAATTGTTTGGAGGAACAATTCTCAGGACTCCACTTGTCCTTGGGAGGTAATGAGCTCTCTCATACTTCTTAATGCTTAACCTCAGGAGGTAGTATGTGCTGCCTGTCAGATTACTAGATTACTTCCCTAGTCATTAGCAGTTCTTGTCATTAAGTAGTCAAGGAAAATAAAAGACTTGAACCATTCCCGTGTGTATATCTAGACATAGTCATTTAGGCATAGACACACACCCATCACAAATATCCCAAAAGATACTGCTTTTAGAAACTGCTTCACATAAGTAAACTTTCATTTTCCTTTCATTCATTCAACAAATATTTCTGAGCACCTCTGCATGCAGGTAGTGGGTGTTCATGAAAATAAAGCCTATCCCAGTCCATACTTCCCCCAGTTACTCCCACCCCACAAAGTTTACCATAAATTCTAGTCTCTTCCGTTTCCTTTCAGAACTGTTCTGTACATATACAGGAATATATTTATGTGTGCAACCCCCCAGCTTTTTAAACCAGACAGTAGCATATTATGAATCTCACATCTTGGAGAGTATT